>NC_092497.1:78213748-79413748 GCF_047495875.1 Pithys albifrons albifrons | reverse complement strand
AAACACAATTTAGACTTTTTCACTCTTAAAGAAAACCTTACTCTATACAAATCCACTTGTATTTATTTCAGAAACTTGCTTAGATTAAAATATTTTGAAAGTTTTTCTAAACTTTTTCATAAATAGCTTTTTAAAATATCATCTTGGTTTGGCATATAGTTTCTCCAGTTCACTTAGAAACTGGGTGGAATGCCATTTTCAATAGAACAGACAGACACATCTGTGGTCGCAGTTCTCCCCTAACTGGCCCTTGAAACAAATTCTGATCTGCTTCAAACTGCACACTTTGACCAACTGCTAAGATATCATCTCAGTTTAGGTATTTAAATAGCAACATTGCTTGCTCAGATACTATTCAATGCACTCAAGACAAAAATATCCCAGACCACTAGCAGAAATATGTTCTCAATCCTAACATGCCTGTCCAGTATCAAACCCAAGATACTGAGAAGGATTATCATACATCCTGTTGCTTCAGAGCATTCTGTAGACAAAAATCAGAGAATCTCATCTCTGGCAAACCTGTTTGCAGTATCACAGGGATGAAGCAAGATTGAATTATAAAAACTATTATCAGTGACAGCAAGCAAAGAATGAAAAAAAATACACTCACTCTATAATGTTCTGTGTATTTTCCAATTTTGACAATTCAGTGGCATCTTAAAGATCTAAGTAGTTTTGAAGAGGCAAACCATGATTCATATTAATGCAAGTAAGTTTTATCTGCCTAACGGATTTTACGCTCCAACATCTATTAGAGGTCAACTAACTTGCTGTCATTCATGTTTATTATTATTCTAGAGAGTAAGGAGTCCCTGTTTTAAAGACACCATGCTCAGTCAAGAGTCCAATCCCCAAAATTACTGATCATCCTTAAGAGAAAATAATCTGCAGTAGCAGAACAGCAGTCTCCTTCAGGAAAATGCCATCAATGCTACTGAAGATCAGTTTTGCTTCTTACTAAAGAGATGTCAGCATCAGAAGAGAAGACCAAGTCAAACAAAAACCATCTCAAATAAAACCATATTGCATTGCACCCTCAAGATCACTCAATATTGGCAGATTGCCTAGAAGACTGAATTTCAGGAGGGGAGCTTTCCATTTACACATAGAGCAACTCATCTTTTAGAAGCTTAACATTAGTTATCACCACAGTGGTGCATCTTCTGGTTCCTAAAAGTAACTGGGGTTTCCCTTCTGATCCTCCTCCTCCCTAAATTCACCTTGATAAACACTGGCATTCATATTCAGAACTCAGCTGGATTAGGAATCCAGGAAAGCACCCCAAAACTTTTGCCCATTTGTTTTTGTTCTTTAAAAAGTCAGTACCATTGAAAAAAACCCCAAGTGTTACCTTTAATTTCTTATTTAGCTTGCAGCAGTATCTGTAGACCATTGCCAGATTGAGTGGTCCAAAGTCTGCATAGAAGCTAGTAGAAGAAAAGGGAAAATTTGTATATGAACACTTTAAATGCTTTTCTTTAAAATAAAATGGAGAAAACAAGGAGTAATACACGATATATATCATTCTAAAAATAAGCATGCCTTCTTAGATACGTACATACATACAAACACATACATACTATTTTGTTGGAGGAAACAATTTTGTCATCTTTAAATATGGACTAAAACTTTGTTTTCCACACAGCAGCATTCAAAACCAAACTGGAATACTCAAGGTTCAAGGAACCTACTTCTCACTACTGTATCACTCTATGACAAAACTGTTTAAACTCTATTTTAAGAGTAACTCATAAGTTTTACTTTTTAAAAAAAGGCAATTGATAGCACTAGAGAAAGGTCAACACAGAGAATAAAGACTGATTAGTACTTTAAAAACCCTTGGTCAAAAACATTTAAAGAATCAGCAGCGTACCACATCATGTAAAAGGCAAACGCTCTTCACTACAGGGGAAATAATATATCTATTGTCAGTTCATAAAGCCTTGAATTGATCTTGCCAGTTTCTTCTTACTGTAAGAAGTTCAGACATTCCACTTTATACATGAGCAACCAAAGACATGCCCTTCAGTCTGGCAGTTTAATGTGCACTTCTGAGCGTATATGCTTGCATCTCATTCCTGTGTCTTCTGACACAATTGGGTACAATGAAAGGTCCTGCTTTGAAAATGTATTTAAATAAACTCTGATTGTAAGGCAAGAAACCATTCTAAGGCATATAAATCATCATGGCAGATAAGTCTAAGAAGACCAAACTCATGTAATTAATTCTACTATGGGAATGGTGTATTTCCCTCCGCTCAGTTTAAAAACAGAATGCCAATTACACTGGCTCCTCACTGCTGTTGTTCTGACTAATTTATTTCTGAAAAAAACATGAAAGAAATAAGTCTGTACTTACTTCTCATATACAAGTTCATCATCTATGCAGAAATAATGGGTATTTGCAGCTCCACTCTTTGGTTTTTGGCAGAGAATTGCAAAATAAAGGCGATCTGAAATACAAGAAAATTTGAAGCTTTCATAAGCACCTACTTTTCTGCTGAAAGTCTGTAGTATTATGTATCAAGAGTACTACTTTAAATGGTTTGGAATGAAGAAAATCTTCAAGTATTATCAAACTAGGTATTATTATTTCTGCAGTGTTAAACAAACAAGGCACACAAAGACTGAGGTTTTTTGCTCAGCAGTGTTCCCAGAATCCGCAGCTCTTTAGTGTTCTCTCCCAAAATATGTACTGTTTGATGACTTTGCAAAATAGCAAAGTCACAGCACCCCCATACACAGCAGAAATCTCCTTTGGCAGGTGGTTGCATTCCAAATACCAACACACACACACCTCACCCCGCTAAACTAAACCACAAATCCCTCTGCACCTCTGAGCACCTACATTAAACTAAATGATGAGGTGCACTCACACCACAACACTGCCTTCTGTGAAACCATGATTTTGACAGTAGTGGCATCCAATTAAAGGCTGCAAATGACAGACTTGGGAGGCATGTGAGGGGTCACCCCACTGCTGCACACAGGGGCACCCGTCAAGGCAAAACCCAGACATCTAGATCTGCATCCCCTTCATCTCCCCAGCTGCCCCTTCAAAGCCTGCATGCCTGCCAGCACAAGGCATCTTGCCCTGGCTTTCTTTGTTAAGCTGCAGGGGAAAAATACCAGTGGTATTCACATAGATATAAATTACTTTTATGGCCAGGGAAGCTGAAGCCCCAGTGAACTTTAAACACTGACTGTGCTGCTGCTAATAAATTCCTGTGCTTGCAGTAATTGGTCAATAAAGTTGAGGATTGCAGCACTACAGAAATACTTGCCTTCTTTCTGCTGAAAAAATATAATCATAATTGGATTAAAATTCAGACTAAAAAAGAAAGCTCTTTTTACTTTTCTTTGCCAACTAGTTGCTTAGAACAGATATATTATTTAAATATCAAAACAGATCACCTGCATGTAAATGTATTATTTCAAAAGATGACTTGTGATAAAGACTGTATCTCCTTTTTTAGACAGCAGGAAACAAAAATTACTTTAATCTTCAAAACATCCTCCATGGCCAGCACTTAGAAATCATTACTTGTATCCTGAAAACAAGTATGCCATGAGAAGGAGTTTCCATGTCTATATTTCAACAGTCATATGCTCAGTGTTCACCCATATACAGCAGTATCTCAAGGGATGAAGGCAGACAAGACCACCAAAAAGTGTATGTTTGCTAAATGCTCATTTCAATTGCCTGATATGAATGCTTTGGCCTAAACATTTACAGGTCAGGTGCAACCAGTGGGATGTGTAGTAAGGCACCTACTTCCTTACTGTCTCGGCAGAAGCAGGGCACCAAATTTGATTACTTGATTTCTAACAGTCCCACCTTGTAAGCACAGCAGCTGCTGTACTGGACTGAGAGTGCATTGCCTGTTCTGTGCCTCACAGAGTTTACCACAGCATCGCCTGAAAACAAGCTAAAGGACTAAATTTACAGTCATGCTGTGCGTTTTTAAGAAGTGAGTAAACTGAGCCACAAAGTGAAATACGCAGGGAGAAGCAAGTGCACTGATACCCCCAAAATATGCAAAATACACTGTGGTGAAAAGTGCTTCACAGCAAGGCAGTGCTGGGGGTGGGCTTTGGGGTAGAGGGAGTCCCAGCTTTCCACAACTCTCCTGCATCTGTCCCAACCACTGTGTTAATTGCTGAATCAAGGTGGATTTGCATGAATTAGAAACTGGAGCAGGTATCCATGTGCAATATTTAAAAAAAGGGAAAAAAGGGTAGAAAAACAGGAAAATAAGAACAAGAAAAAAGAAAAAAAGAAAAAAAAAGGAAAGAAGAAAAGAGGAAATAAAGGAAAAAGAAATAAAAAGCTGCTTTGCTGATTTACTTCCCTCTGGTCTGAGAGCATGAGTTTATGTGTGTGTGTGGGGGGAGAACTGAGGGCAAGGGAGGAAGCAGAAAGAACTGAAAGGATCTGGTATCTAGGGATTGTGTTTAAACTGGCATTGCTAGATTAAACACGTCATTACAGCCCCAGGCTACAATTTCACACCACTTCTAAACGGATTTAATGGCTAGCTGCCACCAGGTTTCTTACAAGGAAAAAATCTTGTGAGTTAGCTCACTAAACCAGCCTGCTGGGGGTTAACAGTTGGAATACAGAGCCAAAACTTTTCCCTTCATAGCATCTGTCTTTTAGTGCCAGTCTAATTATTGAGTAGATTGAGCTCTCCCTCTTTATGGCACACAGTCAGAGCATCAAAGTCTCGGCAGAATGGCTGTAGTACTCAAACTGACATGCTACCTTCTTACACTCCAGCTTTCTCCCAGAAGCTTTACACAGCTTGTGAAATCATAAAAGCACTACACAAAGAGTAATGCAAAATCCTCGAACACAAAGGGAGGACCAAAATGAAAATAAATTTAATTTTCACAGGTCATATATCTAAAATAATTTAGCATTTTGCTCTTAAATAGAATTTGGAATAACAGAGTCATTTGAATCCTCAGTGTTCCTACTTGTACTGAAATTCTTCTGCAGCTTCTGCAAAAATGTCCAACAAAAACAAGAATTCCCATCTTGAGCAAGGGGTGTGTATGTGGCCTTTTGAATTGCTGTTGGCATTCAGTTTCTGCAATGGTATCTCTGGATCATGTTAATATTCTTAAAACACCTGACAGAAACTTGAGTTTAATGAATTTACAGAAGTACTTCAGAAAAAGAGCAATGTGTGCCAAATGCCCACATCCTGACAAGTTGTCCGTTCTTGTGCACTGCTAACAATTGCTCCCTATTATGTAAACAGCAGGCTCCATCTTCTTAACATGTTTCCTATGGGGAGATTTTAGAAATGAGCTAGACAGAGAAGTAATTTCCTATAAGTGTATTTACCTCTCTACTGACTTACCAGTCTGGCATCTGACAAATGCTGTATTACTCACCCTCTGTTTTTACCTGCTTTTTTCCAAATGCGTTCTCAGTTCTGTTTAGTCAAGGATTAGTGTGCTGATTTTTTTAACAGGAATTAAAAGAGAAAGTAGAATTCCTTCATTAAGGATCTGATGGCAGGATTGAAGGTTTATACATAAAATACACTCCAGCACTGATGAATTGATTTCACTAGGACTCCACAAAGTTTTGGACTTCCTGAAACAAGGTTTCCTTTTTATTATGTTTATGTTTCCTTTGCTAATTTTAGCTTTTTGGTATTTCATTTACTTTTAGTGCACTTGAGGACTTCCTAATTCCTGAAAATTTCAGATAAAAAACCATCCTCTGACTATCAGACCAGAGCAGTCCTTTCTAATCATCAGTAGGGCTCACTGCCTTACAGGCAGCATCTGCACTGCAATGAGGAGATATGGCTGCAGCGTGTTACATATACTTGAAATACATTTAATTTCATTAGCCTAATAGAACAAAACAGTTAAAATACATAAATACTGATGCCACTGCTGGCAATTAATTTCAGTAAGTGTCCAATGTACAAAAAAATGAGCCTACATACCCCTAACAGAGGACTAGGTTACCACAGCTGGCACCTAAACCAGTGAGACTAAAGCTAGCACAGCGTGTCTACGTCTACACAAGCTGATTGTAGTGTAGAAAACTGAGAGATACTTCAAAATCATGCTATTCTGAAATTTAACACATAAAAATAATCTCCCCCTCCTTTTACTCTCAATTACCCTCAATTAGCAAGCTTCTCAGGTTCTGCTGCAAAGGATTTTAATAAAGACATTTCAGCTATTCAAGAATTACAGTTGGACTTGATGATCTTAAGGGTCTCTGCCAACCTAAACGACTCCATGACTAAGAGACAACTAAATACTAAACAGACACTAGTGGCAGGACAAGTCTGCATATCATCAGCAAAGATTATTTCATAAAAAAAGAAATTCTACAGCTCTACTGTTAAACAGATGACTTAGATGAAAAATTCAGAGACTGACAGTACACCAAAACCTAACATCACTCTATTATGAATTACCAGGAATGTAAACAAAGAGTTATTTACTATAGTAAGAGGAATGTATTTCTAAATCTAGAGTTGGTATATGGAATTTTGTTGTTTGACCTAAAAGTCAAGACATGAAAGAAATATGAGAAAATATGAAAGACAAAGTTCTTTAAGATGTTTCTTTTAGTCTTTCTATCTTTGAAAAGATTAATTCAATCATCACTATGACATTTCAAATTTAGGTGATGACAGAGTTGGCAATTAGAACAACTACCTGAAATCTCTGCAAAAGAAAATGAAAGTACACTGAAAAGCCAAAAGAACTTTTTATTTAACAGAAAACTAGGAAATAATTACTTTCAGGGCTATGTCATGAGTGATCAGCAACACCAACTAAAATAGTCCTTGCACTCTGATGCCTTTGACTGACACACATTCATGCACTCTCAGTTCTGCATTAGACACTAAAAGCCTTAAAACATGTATTTAAAATCCTAACTTTGAGAAAGACTCACAAGAAAGTGAGGTCATATTGATAAAAGAGTAAACAGCTTTTGTACCAAGACAGTTGCAAAATAAAAACTAACTGAATGTGTTAATAGTCAAAACATTGTAAGCCTAAAAAGACACTTGTTAGAAGTGTCCCTGGCATTCAAATGAAAAAATAGTTTTCTACGTAGTACAAAAAGTTTACAATAACATGCCAGTGATAGTGGAAAAAGAAAACTCAATGGTTTGAAAAAAACCCCAACCTACCCAACACAACACTAAAAAAAACAACTCACCTATCAATGAATATATTATAAATTGAGTGATATTTCACTGTCAGCTCCAAGTGACAGTGTAAGCAAAATGAGTCACGATGGAGAAAAAATACAGGCATATACAGTGCATCTTAGAGGATCCTTTAAGATATTAGTGCCTCACTGTAAACAAACTAGATATGCATTCAGCAGGAAGGCTAACAAATGTCAAGAAATGTCCCATGACTGTATATTACTTAAAATGTTATTCCATATGTAGTTATTGAAGTTAATTCATTTTAGAATTAGGTACTGAAAAAAGGTGAGAGAGAAACACACACCTTTTGCCTGAGGTTTATGCATTATAATTCCACCTCTTCTTTAAAATGTTATTTATAAAATCGGAGCAATAACAAAGAAAAGCAGTCAAGGAAAGGAAATGAACAGCTTTCAAGCATCTCACAGGGAGTTATTACATTTTCTTTAGATCCTATAAATTACTTCTCTCAGAGATCAGAAAGATATGGGAATACATTTCTAATAAACAGAAGAAATGTATTCAGTTCCAGCAAAGTAAATTAATACCAGAAAGCCTCATGCATTAGTTGGCAAAGAGAAAATGATAAAGCTCCCATGCAGCTTAACAGCCTAAACAATTTTTAAAATAGTAGTTTTCTTGAACTAGTCTTACTAGTAAACAAAAATATTCTGATTATTCTGATTAATAATTATTCTGATATATGGCTGACAAATACAATTGATTAGAAAATAAAGAAATGTAATAATTACTGAAAGCATTTTCACTATAAAATTCATGCAGATAATGAATTAGAAACTTTGCTGTTTATGAATGAAACACCACACAAGAGAATTTACAGCAATTGGAGTTTATGTTCTGCTCATATCTTTTGCAAAGATGAAAAGGAGGGTAGCCTGCAATGTTCTTAATAACTCTGGCTCTATTTCTGTAAGCAGATAAGCTCACACAGACCTCTCAGCCTTTACAGTGGTTCAAATATTTGCCCGTATATCCTTTTTTAAGAATAAGACCTTATGCTTTAATCGGTCTCCAGTCCACAACTATTGTCTAATTTCTCAGAACTGCATTATGAGAAGGCAAAACTGACAGTTCAAGACAAAATAAAATATTAAACATAGTAATCCAGTGCATTTTGATCACACTTGATACAACAGGCACAGCTGCACATGGTGAAATCCCACTGAAAAAACATGAGTAAAAGCCTAGGTGCTCTACTGTATTTGAATGGGTGAGCATTTCTTTGAGGGAGAAAATGCAGTAATTTAATGGGTCTGTTGATGCCAGACACACAGTATCAGAGCCAAGCAGCTGCTGCATGAGAATGGTTAGAGACCTATTGGCTGGAGATGGGAGCTGGACAGGACTGCATGGTAATCCGGGTAATGAAATTACTTGATATCACAAACTCATCCTCTGTCAAATGAGAGGTTTCTACATTCAACCTTAGAAATGTACCATCATAATTCCCTATACAAATGGTTGCTGTTACAGTAAAAAATACACATATGGAGTTATTGTAGCCTTAGATTTCTTCAAGATAAGTAAATCCTCATGCTTCTCTGTGAAGAATACACATAAAATGCTGTATTTTAGGCTGGAGTATTTAGGATTTTACTCCCCAACAGTATTAAAGCTTTTTAAACAGCAGAATTTGGTATGCTTTGGGAGTTTACATTCTTCCTACACCGCTATACCCAATTTTCAAAACAAGACCTTATGATTTTCTCAACATACTGTTACATAGGAGACATACTAGTTAATTTAAGGAACCCCATTTCTTGGCACAGAAAGAAAAGGTACACTGGTGACTTTTCTCCATGCTTGCTCTTTACATTTTTGTTTGCTCTGTCCACAGGTATTTCCCATGTCCCTCACACAGACGTACTGAGAGATTTCTTACTTTTTATACTACCATTCTCAGATCGTGCCACAGGATTAAAGAATTATTTTTTTTTGTTATTGTTGCTTTTAGACAAACTAAACTCAAGGTCATCTTTTAGCTGGGGAACTCAAATATGAATACAGATTTACGTCGGCTATGATCCAACCAGCCTCTTAAAAGAGGGAGGTTCCTGTGCCAAAACAGCACGGCTCGGCGCACAGGGTCACGAAAAGGAGGGACGACACTGAGCAAACCTTCCTGCACAAGCTGCTGGCACTCGAGTGTCACGAAGAGGTGCGACGTTCGCCCGTTATTCTACCCGTTAGCCAGCAAGCACGTCCCCAGTGCAAAGATAATACATAAATATAAATTTATATGGAACTGTACATATATATGTATTATACCCAATACACGGAAAAATGTGTTACTTTTTTTTCCACCCCACAACGTGTTGAACGGACAGAAACGTGTTTATCGTTGTTTCCCGTTTACTCTCACAGGCAGAGAAAACTGCAGCACAAGGCAATCGGCACTCGGTATGGCTCGAGGGTTCTAAGGGCACTACCAAGATTATTTATCCCGCTGGACGAGCGGCGCAGTTTTTAAGGGCAGTCCGCCGTGTGACAGGCCAGAGATCCCGGCTCGGGGACTGAGGTGGCAAACGGGAAGTTTTCCTGTCCCGCGGCCGCGCCTCCCCCCCGGGGCGGGACGGGACACTGGGACGGGACACTGGGACGGGACACTGGGACGGGACACTGGGACGGGACACTGGGACGGGACACTGGGACGGGACACTGGGACGGGACACTGGGACGGGACACTGGGACGGGACACTGGGACGGGACACTGGGACGGGACACTGGGACGCCCCCGCCCCCGCGTCCCCGGCACGCCGCCCTCACCCGCGATCCTCAGGCAGGTCTCCGGCCCGGGCGGGGGCTGCTGCCGCCGGGGAACCTCGGCCCCCGCCGCCCGCACCGCCGCGCCCCGAGTCCTCTTCAGCGCGGGCGGCGCCGGGGCTGCGCGGCGCCGCGCCTCGGCCCAGCTCTTCCGCTTCATGGCGCAGGCGGCCGCGCCGCTTCGGATGCCCTCATGCCGCCGGGGCCGGGCGGCCGAAGACAGAGCGCGGCTGCGAGGGCGGCGGCGGCTGACGCGGCCCCGCCGACACCGCCCCCTCCCGCCGCACCTCCGGTCCCCCCGGCGGCGCCCGCGCGCCCCCGGCAGCCGCCCCTGATTGGGGCCGCGCCGTGTGGCGTCACCGGCGCGGAGCGGCGGGCGGGTGACGTCATAGCGGCCGCGGGAGCAGGTGGGCCGGGGCTGCGCCCTCCCCTCGGCGCTGACGTGGCGCCGACTGTGCCCGCCGAGGGACACGCAGCTCCGGCCCGGCGGGACCTCGCCCGCGGCGTGAGCCCGGCCCCGCCCGGGTGTAAAGCTGCCGCCTCTGGGAATGAGCGTGTTCCTTGCGTTTCGTGGGGCATCGAAGCCATCCCGACTTTTATCAAGAGAGTCCCAAGGAGATGGTATTGTGTGAGGCCAACAGAAACCAGTCCAGTACATCCGGACTTCTGATGTGAACATTAAATGCATTTATCCGGAGAGTTAAAATAACCGAGTTTGAATCTGCTTCTTAGACACAGCAATACAACACACAATTATTTCAAATAGGTGTTGCAATAAATCAAGCTAGTTAGGTAGAACAACTTCTCAAAACTGCTTCCTTCCCATCTTTGTCTAATTGGCCAAGATGAAAGCCTTTGTGAAGTATTCTGCCATCCACAGAGTGTGATCAGTATTTATCGTCGACTGGTTTCCACTTTTCACTGTCACAATTTTTTGAAACATTCTTTCTAAAGAACACCAGAGACCTAACATTCTGCTGACACTTTGAAAACCAATTCTTCCAACTTTTAAGTGTGGCCATCATTGTTCCAATTCGTTAGGCATGTGAGAGTCGGTGTCTCCCAGGGGCCAGGGAACTCTGTGAAGCTGTAGCCAGATCAAAATGCAGGGCCTCTGCCCTTATTAGGGCTGCTCTTCTACTAAATCTTCCTCTCTGTCTTCCTCTCTGTTTTATCTGCCCTTTGCAAGTCTTTCTGAAGCTGTGATTTTGCTGGGATAACACACGGGCTGTGCAGGATGATTCCTGTCCGTATTGAAATGGTCAGCGTGCGTGACTTCAGCCTACAAGCTGTCAAATTACGTTCCAATCCCTTTTAATAGTCCACAGTTCTTTTAGCTATAATTTTCTTAAATGTATTTATTAGCACCAATAAAACTGTCACCATTGTGTATTATTTTAATTCTACTAAAAGCAGAACAACCAGGAAAACAAAAAGTGAAAGGATTGCAAAACAAAAGTGGAACTAGTAGAGTCAGTGCCCTTGGCTGTGATTATCAGGTGAATAAAACAGAGTGGAAGCACTACAAATAAACTGAGTATTCACTATTCATTATCTTTAAAAACACTATTTCTCTGTTTACTATCTTTGTTTTACAAACATGAGACCAGTTTACCAGCTTTCTTTCGGCTGTTGTTTAAGTAACATAGAGGCAGATGCATTCCAGAGATTCTGACATACTGAAAATACCAGTGAACTGGGGGAGTGCTGGTGGTGGGTGGGGGCAGGTCTTATTTGTGAATGTAGGAGCAGTGGGTTCATGAAAAGCGAACTTCACTCCCTTGTAAGCCTCAACTGCCTGTCCCAGTCTGTCATGTGAAGTTCTGAGGAATCCTCTGGTCAGCCCCGAAATCACGTGGGTTCAGAGTCAGCACATGACTGCCTACCTTCAGCCCTGTGCTGAATGCTGTTTGGTCAAAGCAGGGAACTGAGACAGTATTTTTTAATTTATAGTATCTTCTAAACACATTGCATTGAAATGTGCATGTAATTAATAACTTTCTAAGACATAGTACCTTTAATAAAATTGCATTGCTCAGGATCATTATTTTGTATCAGTATCAGTATTATTATTTTGAGGCAAGCTTTTTCTTTCTCATCAAGGAACACCACCTTTAATTCCAGGTACTCTTAATGGTGTAGAGCTTTCCGGAGCTTGGTCTGGGCCCGCCAGTAACTTCAGTGGATGCAGGACCAAAAACCACTTCACAGAATGCCATTTTACAATTGCATTAAAGCTTAAAAGGGAATTTTCAGTTGAGATGCGTATGCATGATAGCATTTTACAGTGAAGGCTGAAGATCAGAAACTGCAGAGGAGGATATGCTCCTCTATAAATCTCAGACAATTTTTTTTTCTTCACATTGCTAAAAAGAAGTGGGTCATGGATGAAAGGAGGTACATCTGCTTTAATGAAAGCAATCGACTCTGAACATAAACATGTCTAGAAAAATGGGTAATATGAAATCTGACAGAACTGCAAGCCAAAATGCTGCTGTCCTTAGTTCAGTTGTCTAAGACACAAACAACTAAGGACAAGTTATTCTGAGACTTCTTGCTCTGAGAGAAAGCACACACATATAAAGGGAGAACATTCTGCAGTAAATCTTCCTAGGAAAGCAAGTAATTGACTACAGCTTACTCCAAAACCAATAATCTGGTCAGATACATGTTTAAGACACCCCACCTAGTCTTACAGACCCATATTTTTGTATGACACAAAAGAATTGCAGACAATACATGATGTATTTAAAATATTTATTCAAAACGATGAAATTTATTTCATAATGTCTGCCACTGTCAGATGCAAAAGTGTGTACAAGCTTAAGTCCCAGTGTTCAAAACTGTGACATTTCAGGGTATATTTTAATACAAAATTGTCATATGGTGCTGGAAGCTTTAACACAGTGCTGAGAATGGATTGAAAGCCAGTGCTGATCTGCTGAAGGCAAGAATCCCATGTTCTTTCAGAGCAAAATTAGATTTTTTTAGTTTGGTGCACCTTGAACAATAATTTTTAAAATGCATTAGCAAGATTGTTTGAACAGACAATAACAAGCTCCAGGATTTTTTGCAATCAGCCTCAGTTGTGTTTTAGTTTTTTATTGTTTTACGCAATGGGCATAGCACTTTAGTGTCCATCTTCAGTTCCATGTGTTTTATTCCGTGCTGATTTTCTAGATTAGGTTTCAGATGTTCCAAAAAGACACAACGGTACTGATGCTTGTTGGAATTTACTGGAGAATTGTTCTTGTGGAGCACAAATTAAAAAAAGCATATATTATGTCTGCGTCATATGTCAATAATCTGGGGTTGATTTGAGAAATTCACTGTTTTAACTCCTGCCAGCTGCAAAACTGTATTAATGGGAACATGATCCAGCCTGTTTTTATCAAGGTGCAAAAAATGAACTTCACTGCCTGGAATGGAAGGAGAGTAAAATGTAAATTACTGAGTAAAATATTTATTTATTCAAAGATGTAAGTGAATCAAAGCAGCATTCTGACTTCCTCCTAGTTTTTGTACAAATGTGTGCTAGTTCTACAGACTGCAGAATATACTGTATTTTAAGTAATGACAAATGGTTTTTAAATTATGTTAAAGCAAGAAATACTGAGGCACATAACTAATTGAAATCTGCTGTAGCATGATGTTTCCTAATAAATGTGATGACTGTCATGTGGCAGCTCCCCCTTCATGCACTACTCCTCTGCTAAACAACATTAAATGCCTCGAATCAAATGGGAAAGCAGACTGCAGCTAAACACCATGATGTCAAAAAACCCCTCCAAATTTTGATGCAGTTGTGCCATCAGCACTTCAATCAATTTCTGCAGGACCGTGATGAGCTTTGTGCCTCTGTGGGAGATGGGACTACTCAATGACACTTTGCAGATTCCTTCATGAAACAAAAATCACACAATTCAATACAAGTGTGTCTTCTTGGGATCCACAGGGACAGCTGGTGAGACCGCAGCAAACAGCTGAAGGAGACAGCTGTAACTTTCACACAAAACAAAGAAGCTCACCTGGGCCTATAATCAAAGCTCCTCCCTGCTGAGCAGGGTCTCCTTGGAAATCAAAAGCCGGGCCAGTCATTGCTCTCCATACACTCCTAATGCTTCCCAGAAGTGTGTTTGATTTCACATGAGGGCTCTGCACTAAACAAAACCACAAAATACTTGTTATCTATAAATACTTAAGTGTGTAAGAGAAATAGCATTGAACAGCTGCTATAAACAGTTTAGAAATTCCTGATTACCAGTGTTTTCACGAAGTATAGCCTACAAGAGACAGTCTAGTGGGCAAATCACTTTCTATTTACATTGTGATCATACTATCTTATCAGAGTATTCATGTTTTGTTTGTGTAAATCCAAATAAGGTGAGAAAATTATTCTTACCTGATACGTTACTACCTTCGCCTCTTTTCATGCCAAGCCTTTTATAAATTTCCCTTTGTGGATCTACATACATTTCATGTGTATACCCAGTTAAAGTGCAAAAGGGCTGCAAAATATACACATATACAGACACACATACACACACACAAAAAACCAACAAAACTGTTTTTAAGGTTAAAGCAGTAACTGGTTAGGGTCTGCTGACAACAGAAAAAATACTAACACCCTGCAAGGTCCACCCTCCCCCTTCTTATTTGAAAACTGTCTATTTGTCATGTTAAATTAAAGAGTGAACATTTTTAGCTTCAAAGTTTTCATTAAAACAAAGCTTACAGTGGAATTAAGAAAAGCTGTTTTGTTATCAAGCCTGGGTGGTTTTTAAACTGAAAGTTTCAGTTATTTGCTTTACTCACATATTGTTACTAGAATTGCCTGATAAATACTATCCTTTTTTTCCTGCGGTTGCAAAAGACAATCTTTTCACTTAAGGCAAATTCCTCGATATAGACTGTTAAGACACAAGAGAGGATATCCTGTCTTTAATGAATAATTTATTTACCTTGATGTGATGGTAAGATGACTGTCCAATAACTATAAGCCTCACATTTGCTTCCTAGAACAGAACAAGGGTATTGAAGTCATAAAGTGGAACCTGATGTTTCTGCATGACTTCAAAGCATTAGCAGAATCTGGTATGCTGATTTAAGGATTACAGTGCACTGAGTTAAAATTATTTGATATTAAGATCACTAACATGTTTGGAAATGGCACCTTTGTCTATCACCCACAGTTAGCACCTACAATAATTTATTAAGTGATAAGTTATTTTTAAAGATAACGTTTAAATTACAGATGTGTAAACTTTGAGCTTCCTGTAGCATTGGTAGCATTGTCTTTTCAATTGATTGCAACACACTATGATTTTGGAATCATAGTTGCACTTACGTCTAAGGAAGCAGCACACAAATACTGGTGCCCAAACATCTGTGATTTACATACACAGACATACACTAATAGATATAACTTGCATTTGCATGTACTGCTGTCATTTGCAGGTGCAACATTAGGCCTGAGTCTAAAATAGAGGTCAAAACTTAAGTTCATTTAGAGGCCAGTAAAAACATTTAATAAAATACAAGGTTTTATTAGGCGTAATCTGGCCTTTCCCATAGAGAATCATTTCGCATATAGAATAATTTTGCTTGTTATGAAAAGAAGGCCCCCTAAAACCAAAATACACTAAGAAAAGCAAGGACAGATTTTGATTCTCTGTCTAATTAAGTCAAATTAATAAAATGTCATTCTGAGTAACACCGATTAAACAGTCCAGAAATACCTGTCCTGAGAAGGGAAGCTGCCAAAGAAATTGCCCCTTTTTATCCTCAAGTTCCTAATCCATCTCAGATGGACTTAGGTGGACTTGCTGTCTGCAATCACCTGAGCCTCTGTCATTGGCTATACTGCTGTTGGAAGTAAAATATGACAGAATTTCTATCAGCACTCTAGAAGAGACAGATAGGCCTTTCACATTTAGCAGGAGATCACTGTCTTCTCTGGTGTCTCCTACCACCCAACAAATACCTGTCCATAGCAAACCTGGTCTACTCTATTTGCTTCTGTCACTGTGTCATTCCTGTTTGTGCAGCTGCCTGGAAAACAGGTCACACTCCTAATGCAGCTTACAAGTAACCATAGAAAAAGATAGTGGTTTTAATCCAGATGAATTTTCTGATCTTATTCCACTCACAACCATCAGTCAGCCCTGCCAGCATAATGGAAAGGGCAGTAGTTAGTAGTCAGCAGAAGACAACTGTCCAGGGCACTACTAATTCCAGAAAAAATGCCTGTCAGATGTTGTCTCACTGTTCTGAACACAGCAGTAGAAAAGAGCACCAAGTTAACAGGGCAGGGAGAAATAATGCTGCTGCAACAGAGCGTGTAGTGCCATAAATCGTCTCCTGTGTCTCCTAGGCAGATTCATTATTGCTATTGTAGCGAACAATGAAAGTGCTTCTTCTGAGACATTTTTTATTCCTAGAAGCCTCATGCAAGCCTGTAGCTGGACATAACAAATCGGCTCCATTGCAGTGACCCCACATACATATTAAGGGCAGAATACTTACTTGTAAAAATGCCTTGGGGACTTTTGCCAGATCTTCTACATATTCCTTACAGGTATAACACAAAAAACTCTGCAACACAGCCAATTGGATGTGTTAGAAACACACATGATTGCACTGCAATGAAGTGACAGATTACTGGCTTCGGGGAAACCATGCTTTGGAGGTGAACGTGAAACAGGAATGGGAACGATTCCAGTTTCTTAGCTGCCACCAAATTTGAATTAGGATACTTTTTTATCCAAACCTGAACAGGGACATTGGGCCTAGGGCCTTGCTCATACTTTTATCTCTAGATATTTCAGGCATGTGATAGCTGGCTCACCAGCTGGGAATCGGTGAACACGATACTTGTTTCCTTTCTGGTAAATTGCGTATCACTTTACCAAAGCACGGGGGATGCCAGGAGCAGCACCGATCTGCTTTCAGCCCCGCCAGTGCGCCCTCCCCGCCCTCCGCGGCCCAGGAGCCGGTCGGGGCCCCCGCACGGCCCCCGCTCACCCGCACGAACACCACGATGGCTTTCTGCTCCCCGTACAGCGCCTGGAAGGGCAGGCTCCTGCCGTCCGCGTCCAGCACGGGGCAGCGGGCGGCCTCCCGCAGCTCCCCCGGCTCCGGCCGCCGCCCGCAGCCCCGCGTCCGCCCCACCTGCTGCGTGACCGGGAGCGCCGGCCCGGCCATGGGAGCAGGGGGAAAGAAAGGCGGAGCCGGGGCGGAAAGCCGCGGGGAGGGGTGTGCGACGGCCGCGAAGGAGCGTCGCGGCACTTTCTCGTTCATGGGAGCGATCCCGTGCGGGTTCAGGAGAAGCGAGAGAGTTGGGATAGAAAGTGGGAGAAACCTGCAACCCCAAACCCGCTGCGCCTCCGTCAGTCACAGCCAGAATACAGTTTGTCCCTGGAAAACACAGAAAAGTCACACGGAGCCTCCCAGGAACATTGTGACAGCAGGAGCAGTGACATAGCCATACCTCCTCGAGGTCAGGGTTCGCCTTGCGAGAGGCCGCGGCATTGCAGAGCGCTGAAAGCGACGTAGAAAACTTTCGAGGAGCTGTCGAGCTGCTGTATCAGACAAAAAACCGCACCAGACCCGGTTTCCTTATTCAAGCAAAAGCAGAACTACACGGTACTTTTGACAGCTGAATAGCAGAGGATACAGAGCAGTGCAAATGCTCATGTGCATGCATCGTGGGCATGCAGAAGTGAGTGAACAGTTCTTAAAATAAGAAAAACACTAGGTCATTGAAGAGTATCGTAGTCTCTTGGATTATTGCGTTACGTGAAAGCTTATGAGGATGACAGCACTTTTCTTAGTAGGCAGGGAAAAGTATGAATCAGAGAGAATAGGACAGAGAGAATCTCCATAAGTTTTTCGGCTTTGTGACTCTAATAGTTCCAAAGTCATTCTTGGCAAACTGTCCCAGTGTCTATATGTCAATGGTATTCAAACTGCTATCTCCTCTGCTTTGGGTTAAGCCCACTGCTTTTGTCTTACCAGGAGCACATATAACAAGGTTGAGTCTTACAGTTTAGTATGTCCTCACAAGGACTTTGATTTAAAAGGTGATGAATTCAAATTGGTAAAAAGTAGTAAAGAAGTTGTGGAAATTGTGAAAAAATTCTGCTAGATACAGTTGGATCCAATGATTTTAAAAGTCTTTTACAGCCTATATGATTCTGTGATTCTGAAAGAATTTGGGCAGTATTAATTCCCTGTTGTTTTCATCAGGCTTCTTTCTTCACTTTACAGTTATATATTATACTGTCCAACAGATTTTGTTCACTAGCAGTCCATAAACCAAACTGTGGGCTGTGCAGCAGTGCTCTGCAGGCCCTTCAGCATCACTGATGGGAATGTACTGCCTACCCTTGAGTACTGCAGGACATAGCAAAGCAGAGAGAACTGACAACTTTTGACAGTTTTTGCTCTTCATCTTGAAGCTGAAGTGAACAGGCCATAACCTCATTATGTTATGGCTGCACTAAAACTTTTCAGCAGCATTGGGCAGGGCTCAGCAGCACAGGTCAGTACTTGATCATCAGTAGACCTTGGACCAGAGCCCTTGCCATTGCAGCTGGAAACCAGAGCCTGCAGAAGAGGCAAACATACCACTGTAGGGAATCTGCTGCCAAAGCCTCTGAGTGGGAGCACAGATAGGGATGAAACTGCTGATGAAAAGAAAACTCAGAGGACACTGCCCTGGGTCAGCCTGCACATAGCTGACCTTATGCCTAGCATCTATACAGCTTGTTCTTTCTTGAGTTGATATGAAATCTCTTGCGGAGCCCAGCCTGTCTGGGGAAGCTGGTAATCATTTCCACTAAGCTAATCAAGGCTGCCTGGCGACCTTGCTTTATTTATTCTATTTGGCCTCCATAAACCAGCTGAAGCAGCATATCCTTAACACCTGGTTTCAGCTGCATACAATTGAGGAACAGCAACTTTCTGCTGAGGATATTTGTCAAAGCATTCTCTAGAACCCTCAAACAGCATGTTTCTAACTTTTTATGGAGATTGAGTTGCTACAATAAAATTTGCTGCCACCCTCAGTTTTACGGAGAAAGAATAGAGGCAAAGGCAGTTGTGCACAGACATATTCTCTTAAAGAGGAGACACTAAAAATTAGCAGTCACTTTTTGAAAGCTGAAGCTTAAAGCGTTTCATTAATATACACTTAACAGAAATAGAGATTTAAACTCCACTGACTTAAATGGGAAGAGAGAATCTATATCTGTTGATATTCTGAACAGTACTGATTGTGTAAGAGTGGAGGCTATAAAACCATGTAATTCTTCAGTATGTACTGGGAATAGGGACTCTTCCCTCTTTTCTTTATCACTCACAAATATAGAAATGTGGATAACTTAAAAACCAGACTTGTCAGAGTGATGTATTTTTCATTATCTTAAGGAGAATCAATTAGCAAATTTGCATTATTAATCATGATTTGAGATGCAGGTCACTGTCTTCAGTGAAATTTACAGTTGTAGAGTGAAACTTAGCTAATATTTAATTAATCAAGAGTTGGATTACTTTGTGCTGTGAGTAAGAAATTCAAATTCCTACCATTTCATGAAGGAGAGCAATAATTACGTAAGGATGTCAGTTAATTTATTTGTTCTGTATTGACTAGCGAAACAAAATACCAGCTGTAATTATGCAACTTTAATTCCTTTATTTACAACAGCTGACCAAAATATCTGAAAGAGCCATGTGACCTGTATCAAAACCATAAATGCTTTCTAAAGGATATGGTGTTTATTTGTAAAGCAGCACGTTATTATCAATTTACTGCACAACGTACTATTTAGGACAAGAATATTTGTTCTTCTTGTTTATCTAGGTATTGTTTAGCTAGAGATAATGTGGTTATTACTTATCAGCTAAAAATAAATTAGTGTTTACAATTCCAGGGTAAAAATAATTATGAAAGTGCTAGCTAAGAACGAGTTGTTTTCAAAGTGTTGCTGTAATTAAAAAGGATTAAAAATGTGTACTGTTCCGTAGATAAAACAGATTCTTCTCTGTGAGGGTGAGAGAAGTGTCCCAGAGAAGCTGTGGACTCTCTGTCCCTGACAGTGTTCAAGGCCAGGTTGGATGGGGCTCTGAGCAACCTGGTCTAATGGAAAATGTCCCTGCCCTTGTTAGGGGACTTGGAACTAGATGATCTTTAAGGTCTCTTCAACCCAAACCATTCTATGATTCTATAAGAGCTTTTTCTTTTATGTCTGGCTTTCATTTTTTCCTTAGTGTCACAATATTCTGGGAGTATGACAGATCTTATGCTGTACTTAGGCATAGTGTCATGACAGTGATTTTTCTGATCAGCAAGGAATGTAATTTGCAGCCTTGAAAGTAATTTTGCAGATGCTGGGTTCTCCTCCATTTTTTCTACCTAGTGTGTGTTCCCTGTGTCCTGATGTTGTTTCTCTTTATTTTTTCTTCCTTTTTTTTTTTGCTTCCTGATTTTTATTTTTGTGTGTGTTTTTGTTTTTGTTTTGTTTGATTTGGGGGTTTGTTTGTTGATTTAGGATTTTTGTTTGGTTCCTTTGGTTTTTTGTTTTTGTGTTGGTTTTTTTCCTGTAGGAGGAGATATTACCATTTCATAACATGCATCTGTTTTGCTTTTTCACTCCCTTTTAAAATTTTTCAAGATTATTTACCAGATTAAGGCTGGAATTTATCAAATCAAGACCAGCCTGGTGGCAGTATCAGAGTATCAGTATGTGTGGCACGTGGATTAACTGTTGTCTCACAACACAAATAATGGAAAGGTAATTAACAATCTATGCTAATAATTTAGAGATTATAATGACAAGTGGAGAAAAAATATTTCTCCTGTTATGTTTGACATATTTAAATTTGTAATGCAAACCCTACACAGAGAGCAGAAGTTACAAATTTTACTACACAACAAAGTAACAGTGCCTACATTTTAGTTAATACAGCCTCAAGGCAGAAAGAGAACTTCTAATGTATTCAATAAGAACTTCCTGTATCCAATCTATTTCTGTTCTGTAGCTACCTACTCTGTGTGCTGCAAATGAGAAACAGAGATGACCATCTATATCTCAGGAATAGTAAATTATATGTGAAGACACTGTTTATGTGGTCTAAGTGCCACTAGTTTGAATCTTCTTTTAAAAAAACTAAGAGGAAGCAAAAGACTACTTAAATTGATGGGGCATGGTCAAAAAACAAATAAAAGATATGCTGCAATCCAGACTGGCCAAACAGAATTGTCTTGTATCTTGTTAACAATAAGACTCTTAGAAAGTAAGCTAGTTATCATTAGTATAAACCAGATCAGAGGATTAAGAAGTAAAAGATGTGAGGAAGAGCTGAGGTGATCTCATAAATTGTCATGCTGAATTATGCCTTGTTATTCAGCATTCTTGCCCTGATGTCTTTCAAGGTAAACAAAAACTTGCTTGAAAATTTTAGATAGTGTTTCTTTTCTTTTTTTCTTTTCTTTTCTTTTCTTTTCTTTTCTTTTCTTTTCTTTTCTTTTCTTTTCTTTTCTTTTCTTTTCTTTTCTTTTCTTTTCTTTTCTTTTCTTTTCTTTTCCTCCTTTCCTTTCCTTTCCTTTCCTTTCCTTTCCTTTCCTTTCCTTTCCTTTCCTTTCCTTTCCTTTCCTTTCCTTTCCTTTCCTTTCCTTTCCTTTCCTTTCCTTTCCTTTCCTTTCCTTTCCTTTCCTTTCCTTTCCTTTCCTTTCCTTTCCTTTCCTTTCCTTTCTTTCCTTTCCTTTCCTTTCCTTTCCTTTCCTTTCCTTTCCTTTCCTTTCCTTTCCATTTCTTTTCCTTTCTTTTTATTTCTCCCTCTCCCCTCCCTCCAGTATTCCACTGGTTTTTGCCTATGCAGGAAAAGCATACTGTGAGAAGGTATAGCAGAGCAGAGCAGTTAGGAGGTATAGTAGAGCAGAGTTGTTCCCAGCTACTATTTCTATTTTATGTGTTCATAGAGGGCTTAGTTGTGGATTCAGTTCAAATGACTCTTTTATGTTGGCAACAATTAAGAATTCCCTTCCTGAAACCAGTGGATGGTGTAATATTTTTGGTGGAGACTAATAGCTTGAGTTAATTTTAGCACACACTTGAAACAGACCTCATTTATTTCCTGGTATACAATTAAGGGTAGCATCACTAACATCAGATATCTCTTGGGCCTCTTTGCTAGAGGGATCAATTAGGAACCCAGGGCAATTCTCAAAAAGTGGTAGATTTGTTTTTTTTTTTTTTTGGAAGCTTGTCTAACTGCTTGTATCCTGAGGACTACAAATCCATGTCCCATAGAATCATAGAATCGATTGGGTTGGAAAAGACCTCCAAGATCATCGAGTCCAACCCTTGGTCCAACTCCAGTCCATTTACCAGATCATGGCACCCAGCGCCACGGCCAGTCTGTGTTTAAAAATCTCTAGGGATGGTGAATCCACCACCTCTCTGGGCAGCCCATTCCAATGCCTGATTACTCTCTCTGGAAAGAATTTTTTTCTGATATCCAACTTAAATTTCCCCTGGCAGAGCTTAAGCCCATGCCCCCTTGTCCTATTGCTGAGTGCCTGCGAGAACAGACCAGCCCCCACCTGGCTATAACTTCCCTTCAGGTAGTTCTAGACAGTGCTGAGGTCACCTCTGAGCCTCCTCTTCTCCAGGCTGAACACCCCCAGCTCCCTCAGCCTCTCCCCATAGGACTTGTGCTCCAGTCCCTTCACCAGCCTTGTTGCTCTTCTCTGGACTCGCTCCAGCACCTCAATATCCTTTCTGAACTGAGGGGCCCAGAACTGAACACAGTACTCAAGGTGTGGCCTCACCAATGCAGAGTACAGGGGAAGGGTCACTGCCCTGGGCCTGCTGGCCATGCTATTTTTGATACAGGCCAGGATCCCCTTGGCCTTCTTGGCCACCTGGGCACACTGTTGGCTCATGTTGAGCTTGCTGTCAATTAGTACTCCAGGGTCCCTTTCTGCCTGGCTGCTCTCCAGCCACTCTGTGCCCAGCCTGTAGCGCTGCAGGGGGTTGTTGTGGCCAAAGTGCAGGACCCGGCACTTGGCCTTGTTGAACTTCATCCCATTGGAATCAGCCCATCTCTCAAGTCTATCCAGACCCCTCTGCAGAGCCCTCCTGCCTTCCAGCAGGTTGACATTCCCTCCCAACTTGGTGTCATCAGCAAATTTGCTGATGATGGACTCAATCCCCTCATCTAAATCATCAATAAAGATGTTAAACAGGACTGGACCCAACACAGACCCCTGGGGAACACCACTGGTGACTGGCCACCAGCTGGATGCAGCTCCATTCACCAGCACTCTCTGGGCCCGACCCTCCAGCCAGCTCTTATTCCAGGAGAGGGTACACTTGTCCAGGCCATGGGCTACCAGCTTTTCCAGGAGTATATTATGGGAGACAGTGTCAAAGGCCTTGCTGAAGTCCAGATAGACACATCCAGAGCCTTCCCCTCATCCACCAGGTGGGTCACTTGATCGTAAAAAGAGATCAGGTTGGTCAGACAGGACCTGCCCCTCCTAAACCCCTGCTGGCTGGGTCTAATCCCTCGTCCACCCTGAAGGTGCTGTGTGATTGCACTCAGGATGAACTGCTCCATAACCCTGCCAGGCACAGAGGTCAGGCTGACAGGCCTGGAGTTGCCTGGGTCCTGCTTGCAGCCCTTTTTGTGGATTGGGGTGACATTCGCCACCCTCCAATCATCTGGGACCTCCCTAAGGAGACAGGACTGTTGGAAGATGATGGAGAGCAGTTTGGCAAGCTCTTCTGCCAGCTCCCTCATCACCCTGGGATGGATCCCATCTGGTCCCATAGACTTGTGAGGATCCAGCTGGCTCAGTAAGTCAGTAACTATATCCTCCTGGAATACAGGAGGGCTATTCAGCTCCCTCTCCCTGTCCACCAGCTCCAGAGGCCAGTTGTCTTGAGGGCCACCTGTCTTACTGGTGAAAACTGAGGCAAAGTAGGTGTTAAGTACCTCAGCCTTCTCCTCATCTTCCTTAACTATAATTCCTTCCAAGTCCAACAGAAAATGGAGGTTTTCCTTGCCCCTCCTTTTGTTATTAATGTATTTATAAAAGGACTTTTTGTTATCCCTTACTGAAATAGCCAAATTTACTTCAAATTCCACTTTTCTTTCCCTAATTTTTTTCCTGCATGACCTAGCTCTATCTGTAAATTCTTCATAAGTAGCCAGCCCTTTTTTCCATAGTCTGTAAACTTTCTTTTTATCCCTGATTTCTTGCAGAATCTCCCTATTTAACCAAGCTGGCCGTCTTCCCCTCCGGCTGGCCTTTGGGCACACTGGGACAGCCTGTTGCTGTGCACTCAAAATTTCCTTCTTAAAAGATGTCCATCCCTCCTGGACCCCCTTGCCTTTAAGGGTTGTTTCCCAGGGTATGCTCTGAATCAGTTTTTTGAATAGGCCAAAATCTGCTCTCTGGAAGTCCAGAGTAGAGGTTTTAATGTTGGCTCTCCTTACATCCCTGAGGACTGAAAATTCTATTATTTCATGGTCACTATGCCCCAGGTGACCTCCAACCACTACATCATCTACCAGCCCCTCTCTGTTTGTAAACAGTAGGTCTAGTGGGGCCTTACCCCTGGTAGGCTCATTTACCAGCTGATGAAGGAAATTGTCCTCTACACATTCCAGGAACCTCCTTGACTGCCTCTTCTCTGCAGTATGAAGCTCCCAGCAGATATCTCACAGATGTCCACCCACCTGCCCTGAAAAAAAACTAAATTTTTTTTTCTAATGGTCTCTTAATACTGTGTGACTGACTGAGATGATGTATGTGCCAAACTCCAATGGAGTAAGTCAGTTTTAATTTTATGAAGACTTCCTTAAGAAATGATTCAAATAAGAAAAAGGAGTCAAAAGATAAAGTGTCTGATGTCCATCACATGAACTGTCTGTCACGAACTTTAGAGATTACATCTTCCCAGCTGGGTCTCCTAGGAAGGCCTTTAAAATTCTCTCCAGTGGAAATGGTGTGTTTGGTTTGTTGACAACAAATCTTTTACTATAGTGAGTACAATTCATGCTAGAATTGACATGGATTGTTCAGCCCTGAAAGCCTTTTGCATCTGGAGTTATTATGGATGTTGGCATGAATTCTGTGCTTGATGCTTTGAAAGATGATAATTGACTAAAAGCTCAAAAATATGGCCCCTTCTGTATCTTAAATAAGAAAGCTGTTTTTCTTCTTATGTTTGCATCATAATCATGTTATTTGCTTCAAAAAAGATGTCAATTTTCTTCAGAAGATTCTTTCTTCTTAATGTGGCTATTTATTCTTTCCTTATTTTTGATTGCTATTTTCAATTATCTTTATACATAAAATTCTAATGCTGTGCTTTGTTTATGCAAAAAAGTAGCAGCAAAAATGAAGAACAGAATAAAAGGGGGAATATAAATACATTAAATATACTTTAGTTTCAGGCAATCATAAATTAAAGTATTTTAACATATCATCTAAAACACAAGTTCTTTAACGGAAATGTCTGTAAATGCAAAAGTAGTGTTATTTTTCTTTGCATATGGATAAAATGGAATTCAAATTAGTTCAAATTTATGTACTACTGTTTCTTTACACCATCATCGTTAATGTTGTAAAGATATACAATGTCCTTCTGTCTGCTACCCCAGATTTCACACTTAAATAAAAAATGAAAATAATGGAAAAGGAATGAAAAGTGACTAATTAGATTCCTTTAAACTGTATTTCTTTTTTAATTTTCCTCACTGTTCCTCTGTAAAAGGTTTTCAAGAATTTTAACTTAGTTTTCTTGATGTTGATTTTTATACATCAACAGTTTGTTAAACACAGTTTCTGCTGTTTCTGCATAGTACAAGTCAGATTTTTTTTTTTAACTGAATGAACTTATTCTTGTGATAAACAGCCACTTTTTAAAAATTCTCATGAGGCACTTCAGCACTCAAGCTGTGGCCCAGTAATGGTTTCCAAGGTCCTGACATAAACCCTAGTGATTTCAAAACCAGTTTGGTCACACAAATAAATTAGCTATCATAACAATCAATCTGTAACATATATATGTGTTTCTGTGCTGCTGCTATTGTTAATTCTGTGAAGGGAAATTATTTAAAGAAGCAATAGTTCTTGTTTGAAAATATCAGAAGAGAGAAGAAATCTGGTTGACAGTCCAAATGGGATCAACACAGCAGCATCTAAAATTGCCAGGCCAGCAGGAATCACTTCTTGCTAATGCAATTTGATGTGTTACTTTCTGACTAGTTACAGCTGTTGTTGCTTTTCTTACATGAAAAGACCGTTAAGACAGAAAAAAAAACTAATCAGAATTGAATTTTTTATTCCTTCCTACTGCTTAGTAGACTGCTAATTGCTAAGGCAGGTGACCCTAAGCAGGGATTATGTTTGTAGGTATTTATGTATTTGTGCAGGCTGGAAGGGCACACCCATGTGGGGAGAGCCCTTCCCAAATCTTCATTCGCGAAGTCTGGCCATACATACATTTATGTATTTAAATTTACGGAATAATTTTTTATTGGCTTAGTCTGTAGACATATTTATTCTACTCTAAAAATTACTTCTTCAAGAAGTATGTTCCACTTGGAGATGCATATGTAATTATTCTTTTTTTCCGTAATACATTTTTCACATAGTTAGAGGAATAAATAGCTGCTTTGGAGTGCTGCTTCTGTGGCCTGTCCTCTGCATCATTATGAAAGGGACTTTTGATAAAAGCTTTAATAAGGTACTTTTGAAAATCATACGTTTTAGTTGTTTTTCCTTGTATATATGTGCAGCTATATTCGAAACAGATCATAGTAATTCAGCCTCTTTTTCTAATAATGTAATAAGGAGCTTGTTCACACTTGAAAATTTATTCTGATTAAAGTAGATGTAAAATTAATTTCTGCAACTATTGCTGAATAACTCCACTTGTGATTGTAGTTTTTTAACTCATCAGAAATAACTTGCAAATATGAGACTAAATCAGAATAAGGGATGATTCTACAGGAAAAGACATGTAC
Source organism: Pithys albifrons albifrons (assembly GCF_047495875.1). Lineage (NCBI taxonomy): Eukaryota > Metazoa > Chordata > Aves > Passeriformes > Thamnophilidae > Pithys > Pithys albifrons. The sequence continues at coordinate 79,386,716 of NC_092497.1, read as the reverse complement.
AAACATGAAGATTTTCAGAGTATCTATACTTCTTATTGTGGACAAGATGTGAGAAGTTTCAGTGGGACACTATTTTAGCTTTCTAGAGAAATTTCAGATGATAAAAATATCTGAAATGTGTTCTTATTTGTGAGGTTACTTAGATAAGAGAGTTTTTATTTGATTTGAAACTTCTACTTTGAAAACAAAAATTGATGGCAATCTTCCAGAGTAAGTTCCTTGCTGGATTCCAGTCCCAGAAAAAAAAACGTTAAATCAAGAGCTAGCTGGCTTGCTGTGACAAATGATGGATAGACCAGTCTTTGCACAGAAAGGGTGATACAATCTGTCTGCAGACACAAATTTAAGTACTATAAGCCAAAAGAGAGGTCATACCTCCCTCAAGTTCTAAACACTTAGAGTCCTGGAAAGAGTTGTTTCGCATAAAGTGGAAGAGCTATCTGCTGTGGGTGTAAAAATTCCATTTTCTGGGGTGCACTATCTCCTCATTTGAGCATTCTTCTGCATTTTTTAAGCATTTGTGGGATCCAAATGGTGGTTTGCTTCTAAGCAAGCATGCCACAACATTTGCACTGAAAGGCTTGTAAAAGGTGGAGGGAATGGGAAAAAAGTATGTCATGAGTGCAGCAGCCTCTGATATTATCAACTATTTCAGTGATATGTCAGCGTGAAATCACAAACTTTCACTACCAATTTACTAGTTCTGCTTCTGTAACAAACAGAAGGTTGAAAATAATGATCACATATGTAAAAATTGGAATTCAACTCAAAAAGAACCCCAGATGTGACACCTTTGAAAAGATTTTGCTTTAAAGCTACCTGAACTTGAAACTGGAAATATTGAAGGTACCACTGGCCACATCTTTTTAATGTTTTCTGTAAATGCTGCAATGTCTAGCCTGTCCCACTTCAAATTAAGAGCACATGACTTGTACTTCTAGGGGAGGAATGTGGCTGTACCACATTCTGTACCACTCTTCTCAAGTCTGAGTAAAATAAAGTGCATTTCCAGTGAAGCTGTGGCATGACCTTGTCAAGCACTTCTCAACATGTGGGCTTCTAAGTGTGCACAAATGCTACACATCAGTTTAAGACAAGAGGCAAAGGAGTGTAGAGTATTTAAACAAAAATGCAATGGAAAATTTAGGTTGACAAAATGCAATTATGAAAATGTGATGTAGTCAGAACTCCAGGGATAACCTTGTCCACAGTGTAGTGGAGATCTCTGAGGACCATAAACACTTCCCATAGGTTTAATATTGTGTCCTAAAGACAGCACAGCCAATAATTCAGCCTGGCGCCATGCCAGTACATTGTTTAATACTATCTTTGGGGTAGGAGTACTACCTGTGAAGTTACCAGTGTTAATGCCAGCTATCTACCTAGAAACAGGTGCTATTTGATAGTTACTTGTTACCTTAAAAAGAATATTTTGTATGAGTTACACTTAATAAAGTTTCAGATTTAATAGTCTTTCAAAAGATTGATATAGTATATAATAACACTTAAAGGACACAAGTATTTATGAAATTCTTAGTTCCAGGCTTGAAACAGAACCATTACTGAGTGTTCAGAAAGAGATAGTGGGGGATCCACCTTTCATGTACCTCTCATATGCGCTCTTATAAGAGCATCCAAAACTGATTGGGTTACACTCAGGGACCCGTCATAAGCAAAACAGCCACAATTTGAGGAGCTGGGTTTGCTTCTTAATGTTTTCTTTCTGCCATTCATTTCTTCTTGTTTCCCTCAGCTCTTGGGTGGTTTATGCATGAGTAACAGTCCTTTTGATCTGCCTAAACAGCCAAATCTGTTTCACTTGCCTTTTGGCTTGTTTAGTCTGTGGTTATGTCTTGTGACTTGGTACCTATGAAACAACTAAAACTGAAATAGAAATCAATTGCACTTCTCCTTTGTTAGCAGAAATGTCTCTTTGAAAATCGCTCCTCCTCAACAATGTTAGAGTGTCCACTGGACATAACAACTGAAAATAGAGAAGAAAAATTAAAATAAATGGAAGGGAAACTATTCAGAAATTATATGTTGTAACAACGCATTCACACACTGACTTCCTTCAAAGAAACCGAGTGCCTTCATTTACCAGAGGTGAGACTTGCAAAGCTCTGAGCTAATAGGAAGACTGAGAAAATATTTATTTTTCATGTCTGTCTTACTATTCAGGAACTGTTTTTCTTTATCACAAGAAACTACTAACAATAAACTTTCCCTGTGATCATTACCTGAGCAAAGCTGCTGTAATGATTAATATCTGAAGCTGGTGGTGGGCACCAGCTTTATCTGATGTAGATGCTGCAGTTAATTTTCTTTTTATAAACAAATACATTACCAGAAGGTTGCTATAGTTTCCATGATTTTCCACAGTCTCTTATTTGACTTCTAGTATCCATTCAAGAGCCCTTAATCTATTCTTCCCACCCTCCTTTCTTTTACATTTAGAGATTGATGCAAAAGCTATTCTCTCAAGAGCCATAGAGTTAAAAAGCTCTGGACAGATGAGGAAGGCTCTTCAAGGAGATTGCCTGACTAGAAAGTAAGCTAATGCATAAAATAAAAATGAAGTTAAACTGCAATTTGTAGTGCTTTCCTGCTAGGAAAATCTTTTTTTTCCCCCGATATGTGTTACTGCTGACAGAATTATATTACTGGAAAAGTCAGGCATTAAAGAAATCAGTAAGAAAATGAGATTTGAACATACTTGGCTTAAATTTCCACCAGAGACACAAAATGATCAGAGTCCACTGTGAAGTGTTCATTGAATGGCCTAAAGAGTTGAAAATATGTAGGAACTGTGGTGTTAGCTGCCTTACATGAAGCAGAAATCAACATAATTGGACTCATTTTAACTGTTAATTTCACATAAAAATTTGAAAGTGGAACTTTTTTTTCCTGAATGCTGATCACACTCAGTAGGAGCAGATTTTTTTTATAACTGAGAGAGTCTAAAGACATCTGGGTGTAAACAATCATTGAAATTGAGAAAAACTTGGTCTCAACAAAATGATGACCATGCTGGCATTTTTTTGCTATTCTTCTTTTCTTCGTAGCTGGTATATTTTGTTTCTTGCCTTGCTTCTGTAATAGCAGTGGGGGAAGGGGACAAGTCTGTTCCGTGTTAGGCTTAGTATTAGTATGTGTTTCTTTTTATTTTAATGAATTCTTTTTTAAAATATATTGTGTTTAAAATATGTCGGTGCTTTACCCTCCAGAATGTGCATATGGTTTCTCTTAGATGGGATCTTTTAAAATACTTACTCTGACTTCTGAGTTGAACAGTATTTTGGGTTTGAATGAAAGAAAATTCATTTGAAAGGTAAAGGGCTGGAGTGAAATAAAAATAAAGTTTAGGTGACATTATGTGGCATTCTTGTAAGAGAGTGTCTTAGGACCTGTAACCCAACCAAGGACAGACTAAGGACCATTGTCCTCAAAAGCACCTTTGAATACAACGTCCTTTTGAAAGGGGAGGAGCAGTTCAAGTGACTGGCAGAATGCACCTCTACGGATGAACCACTTGGTGTCAGGAAAGCACAGCCCAGCACTGCTCAGACGTTGAGATGCAAGTCAGGCTGGCTGTGGCTAATGCTGTGTAGTCTTATTTTTAACATGTGGCTTCAGCAAAAGGCTGGCGCTTCTGTTGCTTTATTCTTCCTTTTTTTTTTCTTCTTTTGCTATCTTTAGGTTTACTTGACCTCCCAATCTTTATCTTAGCCTTTAGCTGCATATTTTGTTTTGCTAAAATACTGGTAAAATGAAATCCTGATGGTAAGATAAAGTCCTGCTGGAATATGTTTGGCAGGAGTTGTGTGCAAACAACACAAATCTGTGCTCAGAATTCGTTCCCAGAAATGGAGCTCGAAAGAATAAATCTTTAAAATAAGCTCTCTACCTTTAAAATTATTCAATATGGGGCAGTAAAGAAGTACGTTATGCATCTGCTCCAAAATTAACAACCCCCCCTTATTGTTTTAATTATGGAAAAGGATGCCATAAACTGAGTAAACCTCAAGGACTGCTACATAGCAATCTGCTTTTTAAAAATTAATTGGTTCTCCTGTTCTCTTTCCCCCCAGTATTGCACACCCATTCAGGAAGATACTGATGAGTCTCCCTCCATCCCTCCTACTCCATGAGCATTTTGCAAAGCCATAGCAGCAACAGCTTTGCTATCTCTGTCCTGGAAAAAAACAGTTCTTGTTGCAACCAGTTTACCTCCCACTGTGCTGCTTTGAGCATGGAAGGGTGAAGAAGAAAGTAGGAATCAGCCTATCAGTCCAGAGGAGAATGTAGAAATGTAGACACATTTCTAGCTGAGAACTTCCTCTGTAGAAATATACTGTGCTGTATTTAATGTATCTTGAAGCAGAGTCTTATTTAATAACAGGTGATTCAGAGGAATCCACTATGCAGGTGCACTGTATAGGAAAGCACACATTTATTCAGCTGAGTGTGTTAGGCTGAGCTGGCAAAATGCCAACTGCACAATACAGAGCCAGAGCCCCACCACAACCCTGAGGGAAGGGGAGGAAAAAACCCTAGAAGTAAAACTTAAAATGGCAAGGCTTTTATATTTACACAGAAGAGAGAAAATTAAAAACAAACTATGATATAACACATATATATACAAATGTAAATTCACACGAGTCACCCACCCAATAAAACAGATTCAACCACCTCAGCCAAGAAACACCCAGCAAGAAAGGAAGGGAAAAAAAAAAAAAAGAAAACCAATGGCAAAGAAATGTTTACTTCCTGAACCAAGCAGCTGTAAGGCAGTGGCAAGGCCTAACACTTCCAGCACGGTGATAGAAGGTCTGCTCAGCACCCGGCCATGAAGGAGAAAGAGGACGAGGCACCTCCTACACCTCCTTTGTATCTCAGTTTGCATCATCTGGTATGAAATATTTCTTTGGTTTTTTAAGTCCTCCTAATCTACATTACACTATCAGGGCCTACTCAAATTAAGGCCTAATGTAAGCCTAACTAAAACTAAGGGCTACCTAGGCCAAAACTACCACACTGGGGCACACATAGGGGTTAGCACTTCCATGTACGTGTCTGACGTGGCAAAATTCCAGGGGTTTTTATACGCTTTAACAAACAAGCCCTGAATTTATTTGTCACATACATTCTTCACGAGTTGGTACAAAGTTTGGTTTGTAGTCTTATCAAATATACACTTGGTTACCTATTCCTATACTTACTATTACATGGCTGTTACAGTCTTGTCATTTCAAGCAACTATCCCACCAGCCCCCTTGTAAAGTTACTGATTAGCACTGCTGTGTGCTGAAGCACTTCTCTCCAGGTTTTATTTTACCCTTTCACTTGGGTAGGTCCCTGCTTGTGAGCAGGTACATTTTGCAAAATCACACTCATGCTGAGTTCTAAAGGTTATGGTCACATTGTCAGGCCTTGGGCCCAGGCCATAGACCTTTACCTTACCCTGTTTCACAGGGTATCAAGGTACTTTAGAGTATCCACAATCTAGGTCTGTCCCCAAATTTAACATTTTGTATTTGTCTTGAAAAGTATTACAGCTTCTTAGAAGAGCAGAACTTGATTCTTCTTCAGAAGAGCAGAACTTACTTTGAAGCCAAGTAGGTTCTTCTGGATACACTTTTGTCAGGTGCTCATGTTTTTGTGCCAGTATGTTTGTCAGAGAATTTATAGTTCAGTTTTGTGCAAGTTTCCTCTAAAAAAAAAAAAAAGATTATGGCTTCCTTTTCAAGGAAGCATTCCTCACAAGATATATTTGTCCAATAATGAAGCAATTTTAGACTGGCATCTACTGAAGTGATAATTTGGGGAAGACACCCTCTGTGAGAATAGAAGCACAAAACCAGAATGTGCAGTAGATCCTTTTAACTGTAGTTGGCCACAGCTTAAGGCAAATATTTATCTGAATGCTGGTTCTTTCAAGCCACAACAAACCCTGTCAGGAAAAACAAAATGAAACAAAACAAAACCCCAAATCAACAAAACCCCAAACTAAAATAATAAAAAAACCCACAAACAAAATCCTCACACAAAAATCAATTAAAAAAAGACACTAACTCACTTTTGAGTTAGCAAGTGGAAGGTGTACTGCACTTCAGAAAGTGAAGTCCTCAGACTACTGTTGATTGATGTATGAGCTGTGGTATTTTTCAGAATACGGAAGGAAAAGGTGAGATATGCTAATGCAGATTGTATGTCATTGTGTATGTGTAAATAATTGACTGTCACATCACTTGCTTGCTATCGCCTAGCTAAGACTTGCTGATATTTTAGTGCTGTAATTCTCTGAAATCTGATGCAAATATATTTATAACGCAAGTAAGAGGTTACAAAGCATTGTGGCTGACAGGGAATTTCCGTATACCACACTTCAAATGAAACTTCCTATCCATTTTTTTATGATTCAATCGATCGCCCCAACCTTCTGGTATGTGGTAGCTTTCCCTTTTTACTAAATCAAAATTAGCCTGTGAGTGTCTTGACCATTTCGATGTGGAAACCTCATTTTCTGTCCTCCAAGGCTGTCAAAGATAGTCAATTTTGAAAAAAAGTCATGTTGAAATAAAGAAAAAGGAAAGGAATATATAAAGCTACAGTACAAATGACACTTATAATTTGCTGTATCCCTGTCACTGCCCTGATTCTTTACACATTCACTCTGAATTAGTTTAAATAGTCATTAGCATTCCACATAGTGCAGTGTATAATAGGAATTGCAGTGCTGATTCTAGGTGAGTGGAACCTGAACTTCAGGGGGTTGTTTAATATTCATTGTACACACTTTGTAAAAAGACAGAACATGTTTTTCAAACTTCACTACACATCTGTGCATTGTTGCATGTGTATTGTGAGCTCTGGAGCCCACTGAGCAAGCTAGGCTAAATCTGCCCTTGGTTACACTGTTAAAAATCTGGATAAAGTGCATTCTTTTAAAAACAGAGATACTGTCTTTACACCATTGTTGTGGAAGGCAGATCAGGTGGATTTGGCTGCTGTGATCAGTTGATGGTCTCTGCTTAATTATATTATAGGCCTACAGTCTCAATTCAATTTGCTGTTTTTAAATAAACACTTTAATCTGAGACTCTCCTTTAGAAGAAATTAAAAAAGAAGAAGAAATGAATGCCAGCATCTCTTTTTGCAGAGCCTTCTGGTCTCTATCGTCTGTTTGCACCTACAGTTCGAGTCTCAGTAGGGACCGTACCAGGCAGTTAAATACCTCCCTGCCATCCCATCCTGTCAGATCTCGGATGCTGAGCAGGGTCAGCCCCAGTTAGTACCAGGTGCTGTGACAGTCCTGAGGACTTCACTGTCACCGTCCAAGCTCGCTCAGCCGTGGCAGATGGACCTCAGGACTGAAACGGTGGGGCCAGTTCTGCGCACGCTGAGCCTCACCTAAAAAATCCACTGTGCAGGCAGGCAGGGCACACCCACAGGGGGAGAGCCCTGCCCAAATCTGCCTTCACGAAGTTTGGCCATACGTACTCTCTTAAAGAGCTTATCTTGTCCTCTGGGTCAAAGCCTTAGATCCTCTTGGATTTTCTTGGCTGTAATAATTGGTTTCTAGGTAAAGGTTTTGCACAGTTGCGTATCAGTGTACTTCCTCTTAGAAAATGGTAAGATCAACTCTTACTGTTGATATTCTGCTGTACTTCCTTGTTCTCAGGTGGCAGAAGACACCACTCATACATGCATGACAGGTAGCCCGAGAAATTGATTTTGGTTTTTATTTATCCTAATTGATATGGTTCTGGTTGCTCTTTTCTAAATTGCTTAGTTTATGTTACACAGCATTGATGTGATTGTTCCTGTAGCTATGGAAGCCTCAGGATTAACTTTATATTGAGTGGTATTCAAAGGAAACTAAGATGCGCAAGAATGTTACTGGGATAAATGATTTTTGTTTGCTCCTGTAACATATGGGAATATGTTACTGACTGTAATTATGGAGAAAACCTTTATGCCAGCTGTCACCATTAACTGGTTCACTGTATAAGTAAAATGTATGTATGGTGGTTGCAAGAGGTGCTTTGTGAGTATGACAAAGATGCTTTATTTTTAGATACATCTTTAAGAATTGGGGAAATATATTCAATCAGCTTTATACAGTGATTGGAAAAGTAAACTAAGATATTTTTCTGACCTCTGCCACCACAGTTTATAAAAATTGACATTTATAACACTTTATTCTGAATCACTGAAATAATGTGACAGTGTATTTATCCTTTCAATGATGCTGGTAACAAAACTGTTCGGCTGATAATGTAGGTCTTTGATTGTTTGTTCATTTGTTTTCTGCTATCTGCCACCCCAACTTTTGATTGCAATTCTGAACATTTTTTCCTAATTTTGTTGGGCCCATTCTGCTTCATAGCAATGATTATCTTAAAGAAGGTATATGAGAGGAAAAAATAAAATTATATGACTCCCTCCTTGGGGCAAAGGTTAAGGAAAAAACACTGTAATAAAAATTTGAGTGGAAATCATAAAATTGATAAAAGTATATCATACAAAATATTGTTGATCTGTATGGAATTGCAATCAGTGGATGCAGTTTTGGCTAGAAATTCCCTGAAAATTAAATATATTTGATGTATCAAGTACATGAAACTTACTAGCATGTACTTCTGGCCTCTCTGTGATTCCAATTCTTCTTACTTATGTGCAAACAACTGAATAAAGACTCAGTAAGAACTCATTGATGGTGGTGTTGTATGTAGCCTGGAAACTCTTCTTCACGACCATTGCTCAAGTACAATTTCATGTCAGTCCAAATCTGTGTTGCTGCTTCTGTTTACTGAAGTGATACTGATTTTGTCATTTTTACCAGCATATTGCTGCACACACTAGTAACATCCTTTCCTGACACCTCTATGACATCACCTTGCAGCAAAGGATGATTGCTTTTATTCTTTTCATTGGTGGTAGTCTACAGAAAGACCACAATCACCAATTAATCTGTTTATACTCTAGGCTGAGCAGTGCGTCCTCTGTGTCGCTCTGATTATAAGTGGGTATCTTTATCTTTGCCTAACCTTGAAGGTATCACTGAGTGAGCCCAAAGCCATCTTTTGAGGTGCAATGGATTTATCTTCACGCCTTCTCACACTGCAACCACATTTATTTGCTCAGCTAAACTAATGCTATCTGCCTAGAAATCCATTTGTCTCATTTCCATGTGGACATGACTTTCATCCTCCCTTTGATTTTAATAGTCTTGACTACACAGTGGTGGTCCATCAACTTAATTTTTTTCAGGATTCAACTTTCATCAACTCTTCAGTAAAGTGTTTATTGAAGTACTGTGTGCTGGTTTGAAGGTGAACCAGCAGGGGAAATGAACTCACCATGAGAGAGATTATAAGTCAGAGCTAAAATTTAATAATAATATTACAATAACAACACTGACACACAAGGGAAATTGCTTTCAGCTCACAATACCCCAGCAGTATAACCCAGTGTCCTGGGGCACAAACCCAAGGGGGTTTGTTTGCCCTTGTGCTGAGACCCCTGTGGTTCCCCCAAGTCCAGAGCAAAAGGAAAAGAAAAACCTGTTGGTGCAGGCGAGGGCTGTGGTCTGGGCGAGAGCGGTGATCTCCTCCTGTCGAGGTCCTGCTGCTGCTCTGGATCCGACAAGAAGTTTCCAAGGTCTTCTTACCCACCACTTATGTACCCTCAGGGAGCACCCAGTCCCTCCCCCTGGGCGGGGACTCACACAATGGGTGATTAACTCTGGGAGCCAGGGGGTGTTGAACTGTTGATGGCCCATTAGCAGCTCCGCCCCCTCAGGCTGGGTGTGAAGGTGATAATGGCTCCCTGGGCAGCTGCTGCTAATGGCCCATTGACCTTGGGGAATGAATAGAGGGGGTAGAATACACAGCTTTGATCACCCCCACACAGGGTTAGCTGGTCCCTCCTGCTGAACTAGGACATACTGTAAAATCTCTGTGAGGATAACTTTTGTAAAAAAAATGTGCAGAACATGCAATCTCTTGCACTGCTTCTGTCTTGGGCACAGCTGTAGCTTACCAGCTGTCCCAATTGACAAATTTGATTACTAAACTGCTAGAAGGGGTACTGGACTTTGTTACTTCATAGTAAAAGGCTTTAGGGCTAACAGTAGTTGACTCAGGAGAAAAAAAATTGTGAGCTTGCACCGTGGACGTTACTTAATACTCATGTCAGAGGGATAAAAATTTCCTTCATGTGTGAGTCAGCTCTACAGAAAGAAAAGAATTAAAGAAACTAAAATTGGAGTACACTAGCTGGAAATGGCTCTGAATTATGAGAATAAATAGGTACCAAGCAAATAAAAGGCCACAAAAGGAGGAGAAACCAGAAGGGCTACATTTTTTATTTCCTCAGTATTATGGTGATGTGACTCATCCTTCTGTGGCTTTGGTATTCAATAATCACTCCACAAACAACTCCCTGACTCACCTAAGCTTGTTGATAAGTATCTCAATTTCTGAAACAAATTTCATATTTGGAAACTCACCAAGCTAGCAAAATTGTACAATGTCTATATCTACAAAAATTGCTAGTTCTTAAATAGGAAAGCTTCAGACTTTTCCATGTTGGCCCACCATTCTTCAAACCTTCCCTAAAAGAAACACAATAAATGTTCAGTCACCTTGCTTGTTGAATGTGGCCTTAAATGTGAAACAGAGCACTTTATCAGTCAGGTACTTCTCATAAAATGGAACAGACAAGTCTTTTATTTATTTGGTTTACTTCTGTTTTGAAGCAGTGCTTTAAGGGTGAGAGGTTTTTTGTCTTTGCAACTAAGATATCCCAGAGGAGATTCAGCAGCCCTGAACTGTAACAGTCTCCAGTATCACAACCTGCGCATAACACTCTTGCTGCTTATGTGTCTTAGAAAACGTTTTTTTGTGTTAAACGTCAATACCAGCTCCGAACGGAGTTGTTGAGAGTAAAGCAAGCCTTCAGGTCTCTGCAGCATGCTCTGTCCAGGAGGCTCCACAAGATGGCAATGTGTATCCAGATTCTGTTTCCATCCACTTAGGGAGAACTTCCAAATGCATAAGCAGATTTTGCTGGTGGAATAAAATGTTTAAAAGTTCTGTATGATAAACCTTCGATTTAATTAAATAATCTTGATGATTTTGCTTAAATTAAAACCATCGTGTGTTTTTTTAATATTGCTAGATTAATCTGCAAAAACAGGATTTTTTTCCCAAAATGTATGTTTTCTTTCCCTGACTTATTCCATATCATAAAATTTTTCTTTACTCACATACTATTGTTTTATTGAGACAGACGACTTTGTATAGCAAATAGAAGAAATTGTGTCCATTCATAATTCAAATACCCTTTTTTAGAGATGGATTCATTGCAAGTTGATTGTGACTGATTTTGTATCACTTTCTCTGCTTGGCTCTCACTCAGTTGAAGATTGCTTTTGAGAGCATCCTGTCTCAGAGACGTAAATTGTAAACTACAAGTCAGTCCCTTACAGATTAGGGATGTCTTTGTGGGGCAAAAGGGGGAGCATGGGGGACGTTTGCCAATCAAAAGAGATAGGCAGAGAATACTTTCCTGATGATGAAAAGCACGACTCACTCCCTTTTCAGCCTGCGTAGAAGGTAATCCTTGTTCCTTTATTACTGCTGGGCTCTGGTGCCTTCCTTCTTTACATGAAGTAACGGATAAGTAGAGGCCATGGGTCCCAGGGGCTGGATGTAGTAATACACAAGGAGCAGAAGGGCTCAAAGGCTGCATTTCATCACAGAACCAAAGTTGAATGAGGGTGATACTGAGGGAAGCAGTTTTAGCAAATATTTAACAGTTCATCACAGACACACAAAAAACGAAATGCATTTGTGAAACGGTGAAAGAAGATGGAGCAGGGCTGTGGGAGAGAGAGGGAGAGAAAAACAATTCCTCCAGGAACTACAATGCTGTTAAAGACTTGGTTCGCTGTGGATGACTGTACCTTATGGAATCTAATAGGTATGAACTCCTATCTAGTTTTGGCTGGCAATTGGAATATTCAAATCTGCTGAGAAACACCAAGTTTCTCTTTCTGGGTGTATCTCAGGTGATTAATAATGTCAGAATGCATTCCTTACACTCTCCGTCTTCATTAATATGGTTTCTCTCCCTTTGTTGCCTGCCTATTTCCAAGAAACTTCCTTTTAGACCCCTTTGTCTTGTTTGGCTGAAATTGAGCATAAAGTTCAAATATTGTCAAAGGGAAAGAGACTGGCAGAAACCGAAGAGATATGGGCACACAGTAAGACTATGTATAAACAAGTTTTCATCCTTTATGATGGTGGTGGTAAAAAGAGAGTAAAAATACTCAATTTTGGTTCCTCACCTTAAACTTCTGAGGACACACAAACTCAGTGCTGCAGGAATGAGGCCAAACTGCCTCTTCTGCCACACATGAAATAATATGCATTTTAGCAATGATGTAATCATTTTGGGAGATGAATGTTTACCTAAACTGGATTCCTCATGATGAATGGAAATGCACTTTATATGCTGGTGGGCTGTTTGTATCTCTCTTTACCATTCTGGTCCCCTGAACTGACAAGAGCCTGTTCATTTTCATCAGTAGAGCATCTGAACAGTTCTTACTGGAAATAGCGACCTGGTTGCCTATAATAAAGGCAGCTCTGTAAAAACGCCCATTACTGAGAAATTGCTAGCTTCTGTGGAACCGAATCTGTGAGCTGTAAACATGCTTCTTTAAAGATCTCATTCTAGCACATAATTGAATTTGTTTTGATTAATTTACTAAAGTAAGAAACTCTTCACACAATATTGTTGCCCTGCCTCATTATCATGTGTCTTTAGAAGATACTGAGGAACTTGGCAATATATTGGAACACCCCAATTTCCAGTTTGCTTAAAACACTCAACACTTTCACAACAGTGTTTCAAAAATATATCTTTTGGTAACAGAAATGTGTATGGTAGCATGTGGGCTTGTTGTCTGAGCCATCAGTGGAAAATACCTGTTTATCCCTGCTCCTATCTGACTTATAGCACAACTGTTTTGCATATTGATATGAGACAGGCAATATGATTCTAATTTTCTTGCGCTGTGTGGCTCATGCAAGCCTAAAGTGACCCTTCTTGATTCTTGCTGTATAAACAGAAGTGAAATTTTTACTTCAGTGGAGTTACAACAATATTCTTACCTACCTCTAGAGTGGCCAGGTTTTCAGCCATACTATGTGAGAAATTTGTTCTGATGGGCTTAAACCTAACTAGGCAAAAGGAGGCATGAGACAAAGCTTGGGCCTTCCGCCCCCCTCCCCCCCACCCCCCTTGTTTGTTTGTTTGTTTGTTTGTTTGTAGCTTTTTGTTTGGTCATTTTTGGGGGGTATTTTGTTTGGGTTTTTTCCAGTCTGAAGGTGGGTAACTGAAATAAGAGGAAGCTAAGTGGTCCTTTTTAAAAAGTGCTCAGCTGATATGTCCTGCTGCCAGGGAGCTCTCAGAAATGCCCATCTGTAACACCTGTTTAACACCTTTGTTAGCAACATTGACAGTGGGATTGAGTGCGACCTCACCAAAGTGTGTGGTACAGTCTCCTCATGCTGGAGGGAAGGGAAGCCATCCAGAGGAACCTTGACAGGCTTCAGAAGTAGGTCTGTGGAAACCTCATGAAGTTCAACAAGGCAAAATGTTGTGAAAGCCCTGTGGAGAAGGACTGGGGAGTGTTGGTGGATGAGAGGCTGGTCATGACCTGGCAATGTGCACTTACAGCTCAGAAAGTCAATTGTATCATGGGCTACATCAAGAGCAGTGTGGCCAATAGGACGAGGGACGTGATTCTCCCCTTCTGCTCTGCTCTGGTGAGTCCCCACCTGGAGCACTGTGTCCACTTCGGGGGTTCACAGCACAGGAAGGATATCAGCCTGTTGGACTAGGTCTGGAGGAGCACCACAAAGATGACCTGAGAACTGAAGCACCTCTCCTGTGAAGACAGGCTGAGAGAATTGGATTTGTTCAGCCTGGAGAAGAGAGGGCTCCAAGGACACCTTCTAGCACCCTTCCTGTATATAAATGAGGACAACAAGAAAGCTGGAGAGGGAGTTTTTAAGGGCCTGTATCGACAGGACAAAGTAGAATGGTTGTGTTGAGGAATATGTTACATACCTACACAAATAACTGGTGGGCAGCCATAGTGCAAGTTGCAGGTTGAGCTTGGGTGGCTGGCGGGACCCCAAGGAAAAAGGCTGTGAAATACCAACTCTTTGTAAAATAAAGGGCACGGAAACCTGTGGCCCAAGCAGGTGACAGGACACTAAGAGACACATCAGGAGTCTCGGAATCAGGAGGAAGAGTTGAGACTTTTGCATGCTTATACTGTGAGGTTATAAAAGCCCAGAGTTTCCCTTGTTTGAGGGCCCTCCTCAGAGGCACTTGCCCATAGAAGTTGTGGATACTCCATTCCTGAATTGTGAAAGGCCAGGTTGGAATGTGGTTTTTAGCAACATAGTCTAGTGGAAGGTATTTCTGCCTGTGGCCAAAGGCTTGGAACTAGATGATCTTTATGGTCCCTTCGAAACCAAACCATTCTATGATTCTATAATGCCAAACTAAACAGGACTCTTGGCAGTCCCTCTGTGCTTTGTATACCCCTCTACTAACTCCAGTCTGGGGTAAATTGTCTGACAAAACACTGATGGAAGTAGGCATTGAGACATTTTCCACAGTCATGCCTTGACCACTGAGCTTTGCTTTCTCTTACAGTAGGATTGTAAAATGAGATACATTACTCAGAAAAGATGCCTCATTCAAAACAAAGCCTTGTGTTCTTGATGGTTGTACACTTGAAATGTTGTGAACTACATCTGAGTTCTGCCACCTAATATCCTATGACTAGTTCTGTTGTCAGTCATCAGTGCAAACTAAACATCTTATGCCTTGCATGATGCAAAACTGCAAATGAAGTCTTTGCATAAATATCAACCCCAAAATGAGACATGAACTTAAAACTGGAGATGAGGTAGATGACTACATCAGCAACATATGTTGCACAGCATATGAATAAATCCAGTCACATCGATGGCTAATGAAAGGATTTCAATATGGTTAACTCTAAATTACTTTTGATTAAAAACCTTACTGAAGAGGCAAATGTAAACTATAGCTAGGTGTTTTCACAGTAGACAGTTATGTGCTGAATCTAATTTAAAATGGATAAGTGCTAACACATTTAATTTCCTGCATACTCAGTGAGACAATGTTCACGATTTTTTTAACAGTAATTTTGAGCAAGTCTTTTAAAGTGCTTGAGTCAGCAGCACAGCAAGAGTGTTTGGAAAGATGATCATGCAAATGGAACTTCAAGTGATTTAATATGCTCACCATCACAGGTAGATAGCTTGATCTATGGCATACTTAGAATGATGGAGCAGGCTGTGTATACCAGTGGTGTATTTCAAGCTGTTAGTATTCTAGGCAAATAATATTTAATATGGGTTTACCTTTAGTCTGGAAAATTTGCCAGAAAGTGTGATAAATAGCAGAATTATGGAAGCAACAAAATAAGTGAGAGTGGATATCTGGATGTATTAGAGAGAGGAAAGAGAAAATAAGCTGTGTGGGCTGCATCATAACTACTTTTCGGCTCCTTATGCTATATCATTTCAGAGCTGTGATTTCTTATGAGTATTTCTCAGACTGGAAACTTGCAATCTAAGAGAAGTAGTATGTGTGGTACTGGACATCACATGAAGGAAAGTATGTAACTATATGGAAAGGGTGTGACACTGAGTTCAGGGTCAGTCAAAGGGAAGCAAGTACCTCACTAATAGCAGAGGTAATGGCACGACTGGAAACCAGTTACTTTGTACTAGACAAGGGTGTTTTGTAATGGAAAAAGCGTTGAGGTGGAGGAAAGAAGTGTTGTGCACTGATAAAAGCTTTTTAAAAAGGTATGGACAGTAATAATTTTCAAAAAATGTAGCCAGTTCTGCTTGTGATTGTTTTTGCCCAAAGGTAATTATATTGTATTCTAAACAAATTAGTACTCCTGTAGTCCTGTACTGGCATCCTTTTAAAACTCCCAGAAAGCAATGAATATGCTCACTCTTCACTCAGCAGTACTCCCAGAACAGTTTTTGCCCTCTGCAGCAATCAGTAAAAGCAGAGTTTTCCCCAAAAAACCTCATACCTTTTTTGGAAAAGAATGTAGTCTTTACAGCTCTGAAAGTTTGAATAGTTAGGTACTATTTGTGCACTTTTAATGACACTTAAGGTGGTTTTGAAACATGCTGATATCACTAAGTTTTTCAATGCAAAGTTATAGTTTGAACATGACTGATATTTCACCTATGACCAGACTTGTGTTACAATCTCTGGTATGGTAGCAATCTGCTACCTGGTTTGTTGTCTGCCCCATAAGCAGAAAAAGGAGCCATGAAGATTCTGGACTACAGTATGTCAGGGTGGCAGCTGAGTAAACACAGATCTATGCTGAACTGAGCAGGAGGAATACATTGGAATAGCTCCAAACACACTGGTTTGTTGTGCTTTTTGTCCCTGAGATTTCTGCTTCAAAGTAATAATAATTGTTGATGATAATTTCTTATTTGGCCTAATCTTGTAGTAAGAGAAAGAAAGAAAGAAAGAAAGAAAGAAAGAAAGAAAGAAAGAAAGAAAGAAAGAAAGAAAGAAAGAAAGAAAGAAAGAAAGAAAGAAAGAAAGAAAGAAAGAAAGAAAGAAAGAAAGAAAGAAAGAAAGAAAGAAAAGAAAGAAAAGAAAAGAAAGAAGTTGAATTCCATAGTACAGACCTTACAGAAAAGGTTACATTGGAAGGAACCTCTGGAGATCTCCTTGTCCAACCTGAGTCTCCAGTGTCCCCGTCAAGGGAGATTTCACCTCTTCCATCATTTTGTTCACACAGAATTAAAGACTGATTAAGGTGAGATGGGATCTCTGGAGGTCATCTTGTCCATCTCCCTTGCTCAAACAGGTTGCCCAGGCCTGTGTCCTCACTGTGAGGTTTTTTTTCCTATATTCAGATGGAGTTTTCGCTGAAGCAACTTGTGTGTCTTGTGTTTTCTGTTACGTGTGCATCTGCGTGCAGAGAGTGCCTTTACTGCCTCTCCATCTGCCCTTTTGCTATTAGAATATTGTCATAAGGTCTCTTCTGGCTCTCCCTTTTCTAGACTGAGCAGATCCCATTCTTCAACACCTTTCTTGCGTATCACATTCATCAGTGCTCAAATCAGCTTCGTAGATCTTTGTTGGACCCTCTTCAGTTCTTCAGTGTCATTCTTGAGCTGCAAAACAGGATGAATTATTTCAGGTGCAGCCTGACAAGTGCCAAGAAGAATAATGGCAGCCTCAAGCTGTTCAGTTACCTCTGACTGATGCAGTCCAGGGCACTGTTGGCCTTGTTGCTGTCAGGGCACTCTGTTCACACAAGTTGAGCTTGATGTCCCACGGGTCCCTTCTAGCAAGGCATTAAGTGTTTTCAGCCAAGCAGTTAAGCTCATCTGTCTGTTTGATCTGATGACTGTTCTTTATTCAAGGTGTCTTCCCAGGCTCTCCTCCACCACTCTTTACTGCCTGTGTGTGTATCTCATGTGACAGATATACAAAATGTGAGTTAAATGGTTGAATTTTTCTAGTCTGAGTCTAGTCCTCCTGCTAAAGGTTTAGAAAAAGGGATGGGTGTGTCATGTCATGATGTAGTAAGATTCGTGTCAGAGAAAAGATACCCAAAGCACAAATTGTACTTGAGCCTGGCCATTAGTGAGAAGTCAGCCTGAACACTTAACCGTTCCATCTTTGAGGAAGGCATGACACACTTTGCTTTTACTGTTCAGTGAATTATTTAATTAAATACAAACAAGTGCCTCTTAGCTACCATTTAACTAACTGCTGTATTTTTTTTTTATTTTTAAAGTGGAAAAGAAGTGAGACAAATACAAAAGAGGTACAACCGAGGGTACAAAAGGGATACAACCAGCTCTCCAACCATAGTGTCAGCCTTTGTGTCAATTTCATTTTGATTTATCTGGCTGACAAATCCCAGTCCTTCATACCAAAACTGGTTATGTCATGCCTCTTCTGTTTCTGATGCTCATGTAAGCTCTCTAGCCTACTGAGACAATTGTCTGTTTTCCCTATTTCATGACCATTACTGTACCTGTGGAAAAATGTGTACTCTTATGGTGCTGAGCACAACTTGTGGTTAAAAAGTGCAATTTTTAAAATTCCATAAATCAATAATGAACATATTAATCTTTTAATAAATCTTAGGTTAATCATGTACATATTCTTTAAACCACACTCTACATTTTCTGCAGCCCAGAGGAGAAAACTTTGTTATCAACATAATGCAAGTAGAAGTGGAGGAAACTATCATCGGTACTGCATTTGCAGAAACTTTACAAATCTGAACTCCATGCCTGATAAAAATACAAGACAAAAACTAATATTTGAAAAGGAAAAAGTAAACATAATGCATATTACATGAACATATTATAGTTGTATAAATAATTGAAATCAAATGCTTTGGAAGAAAACATGACTTGAATTTATAAAGTCTGAGCAGCATCTATTCTGCATCTATCTAAGTCAGGTCAGCATCTATTCTGTAGCTGGGTATAAGCACTCAGAAAGCTGAGCAGTGTTCAAGAGAGGTCAAGATTCAGTGTAACATCAGACACTTCAAGAAATAAGAGGTGGGAATCAGACAAAAATTTTCAGAAAGGAGTATGTACTTTGGCTTTAGCATATCATCCCTCCACATCACTTTGGTTTCCCACTTCTCACAGCCATTGAATAGTGTATGCAGGCCACCTGCACAGTACGCAGTTCTTACCAGTCATTTCTTTATCTTCTGCAGTATTGTTTGCTCAGCTCATCACTTGGGTCACAATAGTCAGTGCATTACAGGGGCTGTGTAGACTCATTTGAAATATTTTCACAGAGTTAAACCACGGATGGTACCCTCCCCTGCTCACTTTGGCATATTTGTTACAGCTCTGCTTATGGGGCTTAACAACACAGTGTAGGTGCAGCAAGATACTCTGGGAGATTGTGTGTGTGGAGCCCTGGAAGAGAACTGAGTCAAGTCTGATACAAGAGGAAGAGCTGAGATACAGAAAACAGCCTAGTTACTATAGTGACGAAGGGGCATATGTGTGTACTGAATGTGACAGTGTCCTTTTCAGCACTCGACATCAGGTACCTTTTCTAAGATAACAATATAATTTATAATAGAAAAAAAAGGCAAATGTGTAAACTGTGTATGCTGCTTTCTGTCATATGCATATTTATTTCACAAATCTGAAACAGTAAAAACCATCAAGGTTGGTAACAGAAAAAAACCCCTATGTAAATAGGTTTATATGAGGTGTTACACCCATGAACTAGCAACTTGTTCAGGCTAATGCTTTCATGTGTACACTTTGGTTACTGGCAATATGTGAAACAGAATCTGATCAGTAAAAATAGTCTTGTTCTTAAAATCACTTCCCAGTTTCTGTATTATTTGTAAACTCCTACTGTTAGCACCTTTTCTGGTACAGCTCCCACAGAGTACATAAAAAGCCGCATTATCAATTAATTTGCCTGGATTCATTTCCCAGTCGTACATCAGTGTCATGCTACGCATTGAAATGTCTGTCTTCATAGATTTTCCAGTAGGAAATAAAGCCAAAATCAGACTTTTTGAAGCCTAGGAACTAATAATATAGACATATAATATTTGCAGTACCATAAAGAGAAAACTCATGCTTCATACTGAAAAAAAATCCCTTTTGTTGAAAACTATGAACAGGCTTGCTGGTAATTTTTTCCTAAGAGGCTCAAAATTTCTGTTTCTCAGTTCTTCAGTGTTCTCTACTACAATGCATATGTTACCATTATTATTCAATTATTTTCTACTCTTTGATACATTTCAAAGGAAGGTAATTGTTATCATGTAAGTTTTTCCTCATAAAAATTATTTTCTTTCATGAAATGATTGCATGTTTTAAACTCCACTCGTCATGAGACTGTTTAATTTTGCACTCTTCTTTTTCAAGAGGATCTAAATCCTTAGTTTAGACAGCAGAGTTTTCATTACTTGAGGAACTACCATCCTCCATGGAATATTACTGCATGTACTATAAGTTGGTCTGTAAAGTTAAACCTGTATGAAGAAAGAGCTTGGAGGGTGTGTTGCAAAGCTAAGTCAAAAAAAGATAGAGGTGACTAGCTGAGAAAGTCCAGAGGTCCTTCTCCAAGGTAGTGTCTCACATGAGCATGTCCTCTCTCTATTCCCCAGCTTGGGAGACCGACTTCTACAAAGTGAAAGCTCACAAATGTGTAACCCTCATTTAATATTTGGCTGACTTACTGATACCACTGACAGAAGGGCAAGTTTGAGCTGTCTGCAGTGGTCATGTTTTGGTGGACAACTTTGCTGTAGGATCTGATCTGAGATGGCCAACTCATTTCACACAGATTACCCAACTGCCTCCAGACACAGCAGCACTGGTTGTTGCAGACCTGGGCTGGATTCAAACTGGCAGTTAAAGCATGAAAGGCTCCATATGTCAGTATCTCCCCTGAGCCATTAGGTGACATATGGTTTCATTCTCAGAAAAAATGATGCTAGGCTGATCTGAAATTATGTATGCAAAGGTTAAAGGCATTCTTTGCCATACCTCATGGGAGATTTTTACAGCAGAGAGATCCATAGTATGGAAATTATAAATCCCCTCATTCATTATGCCTACTTATGTTAAATTGAATGATCAGTGGTAACCTCAAATGACTGAAGAAGCTTTTAGGCCTTAGAGTAGTTTTTTTACTTGTTTTACCTGTTTTTTGGGTGGTTTTGTTTATTTGTTTGCTTGTTGTTCTGGAATTTTTGTGTGGTTTGTTTTGGGATTCTTATGGTTTGTTTGTTTGTTTGGGTTTTTTATGCAAGTGAGAGTAAAGGTGTTTGCATACTTATTTACTGCTTTCATCCATCTATGTTAATTGCTTATGAAAAACATTATTAATTTAGTTTCTATCTGCACAGAAACTGCCATGTCACCTGTCCATAATTCTTGTAGAACCTGGCTAACAGAACTCTTAAACCTACCTTTGTTGAACTTCTATATTTGTACTACTCCAAAACATGTCCAGAAAATCTCCTGAGAAAACTGTAGGGGGTGATTGGAATACACTATATACAACTGAAGATCATGTTGAAATTGTAATTTCCTCCAGACTATGAATAAAATTTAAAATATTCAATTTTCTTTTCTCATTTGACTGAGTCCTGGTATCTAAACAACACAGAGATTAGCTTGACCTAAATTACATTTCACACAATCCAGCAGAAAGAGAACTGGCACTGCTTTCCCCCTTCCCCATTATTTTTTATAGAAATCTACTAAAATTGGGCTTTAAGTATCTGAATATTTAATATGACCTTATGGCTAGGTCTTGACTGCCAGTCTGAAAGATACCAAATGGGGAAACCTGCCCAAGTTCTTAAAAAAAAAAAGGAAAAAAGAAAAAAAATCCATTTAAAGGCAGTAGAACTGTAGGGTGAGCTTAGACATCTCTGCTGCCTAATGTGAGGATTCAGATCTGTGACAAATTTCTTGAAAAAAACATGCAAACATTTTATGAAAAAATACAATTTTTATAAGGCAAAATACTATATAATAACATGAGAATGAGTACTCACAAAAATCTAGTCACAAATAAGTATTCCAAGACTTTTGTTAACATTAGAAACGTTTGTTAACACTGGAGAATTGCTGCTGTGCTCAATAGTTCTCATCTAAAATGATTATGTCATAATCAGTTTTCTTTGGAAATATGCCACAAAACCTGACGCAGGCCTGATGATTTCACCGAGAATTTTGTTTTAAGTGTTTTTATTCTCCTCACATTTCCTTCTCAGTAAGCAATGTAAGTGCAGATACTACAGTGGGCATAGGAGTCATGTCATTATTGTCAGATGTGAGTCTATAGCTGTTGCACCAAAGAAATGTTACATCTGATGCCCCTAAACTCTTGTTGTAAATATGTCCCCAGAAGAATGAAATATGCTTGTTAAGGGAGGGAAGCTACACATGAGGGCATGCCTCAAGAGGAAACGGAGAATGATTGAAGTTTCAAGGGAAAGCTATAGGAGAAAAATCTTTTATAAACCACAGAGAAGCCTGGAGCATACTCCGTGGGATCTGGAGAAGGAGATAAAACCAAGGAATAAAAAAATGTTCACTGACAGAGTGATCTAAGCTACCAGGAGAAAGAAGAAATGGTTGTAAGGAATGAAAATGTGCATCAGACGCCTGCTGGAAATGAAGGTGAGACAGACTAGGAACTGATTTAGAAAGTGATCCTGTCACCAGCTATCTAGACTGGTTCATAAGTAGCATGAATGGAAAAGGTGTTTTAGCCTTTGTTGCAAGAGTAAAGAGCAATTTGTTTTCATATGTCATTTTTGTATACACATTATAAAATACTGCTTGGTCAAAAATTTTGAGTCAGAAATTTTAGACCACTGAGGATGACTGAGCAGACTGGAATGTCTACCTGCTGCAACAATTCTGAAGACTAACCCTATGAAATATTCCACTCTTGGTATATTTTGCGTCACTTTGTTTCTGTGGCTAGTCACTCTTCTATTTCTTTTTCTGCACTATGCTAACATGTATAATTAACTGCAGTTTGTTCTGTGTTGGTTTTTTTCCTAGAGCAGTCTACAAAAGATCTCACTCTCTCTTTGTGTAGCTCTCTTAAGCATAACCATAAAAAAGAGCTGTCAAAGAAGCTGTCATGAGCTGGGTAGGGGTCAGTGCTAATTAACAGAAGGACTTGTAAGAGGAATAGTGTGATTCTAAGATCCAGCCTGGGAGACTGGACAGAAAAGAGCTAGGCAACACTTTTCTTTTTTTAATGTGAGAGGTCATAGAGCCACAGAGGAGGAAGCTGCAATAGTAAAGATAAGGAGGTGAAACAGATGCATTAGCATTTCAGTACTGATGCTCTTGAGGCAGTGGTACTCCCAGCCGGATGCTTTCTGGGTGGTAAGGAAAGAGAGAGGTCAGACAGCTCAAGGTTCTAAACTGGGTCAGATTTTTCAGTTGCTTAAAATTTTAGAAGTCTTATTCAGTATTAAGTGTAAATCAGCACACTTTCACTTAATGTAAGACCTGAAGGTATAGCTGGGAAGGCAGTGAGGAAAAACCCATAAACTTATCTGTTCATATGTGCCATTGCCTGAGTGTCTTCTGAACAGAAATGATGGTTGAAGATAACTTTATTAAAACTGTTCTGTCCTAAGACCAAATTGTAAGTTTTCCATGGAAGGTCAGGCTGGTTTATCTCAAGGTGACTGTTTTCCATAGGGAAAATTAATGATTTACATTCATTCTCAAACACTGCTGAACTGTATGAATCTGCAGAGTGCAAACCAAGGTCTGATATGAAATTATTTACACCAGCCATGGATTTAGAGCTTACTAAAGTTATTCAGGTTTTAGTAAATCTGCTTGTATTTTTGCTATTTTATACTGCAGGGCTATAAATCCCTATCACTTTCTAGTTTTTGGCTCCTAGAGAGGCTAATTTTTTTAAAGTTACATGCTGATCTAAATTTAATCACAATTATGAAAAGAACAGAATTACATGCATTTTAAAGCCTTTTAACTTTATATCGTTAAACCAACACTTGGGTAATAAGTAATTATTTTATGCTGGTTAACCGAGGTCTTTTTTATTTGTACATCTGTTTCCAATAGGTGATACTCCAACAATTTCTGTATCTGTTATACTGTTTGAGTCTGAACTTTGCAAAAGCCAAAGAGTGTGCAAATAATGAAAAATTGATTTGTAATTATTTTATTTTAGATATCATACAAAAATCTGCTGTGTTGATAAATTAAACACTCTAGGGTGTGTTTTGGTTTGAATACTTTGGTAAAAATCCAAGTATAAACCAAAGTGACAAAGCTCCCTCTTCCCACCCCTTCCTGAGAAAAGGGAGAGAAAAGTACTGGAAAAATTGAACTTACCTAGTTTATCTATTTACACGAAAGATGGAAAATTAAAAGATGGAAAATTAAACGTATAATATAACACACCCCTGCAAAAGTTAGAAATAACTAAGGCCTAAACTACCACAGGTGTAAAGAAAATAAACAGCAGAGGAGGAAGATAAAGAAATTTGTGGAATTGTTTGTTTATAAAATTTTGTGAAATATGTGCTATGGCAATTTTATTTTGTATTCTCCAATCATCTTCCAAAGTTACTACAGTCCTTGCCCAGATGTCTGGAGTGCTTTGCACAGAGACAGCTCTCCTGGTTGTGGTACTCTAGCATTGATTCCACAAAACAGTGATTCTTGTGGCCCTCAGAAGAGCTACTGCCAGTGAGAGAAGAAGGGAAAGAATACAATTGAAAAAGATCGGCTCATGGGAGAACACAAGAAGTAGCTCTGACCCTGGATTTAGCTAAATTCACAGTAATGGTAAGATATTCTGAGCATGTTTATGCACTTGTCCCTAAAGCTGAGCTGTCCAGCTCCATGTGGTTCTTTGGCTGATGAATACAGGTGGGGAGAAATCCTGGCAACACTGAGCGCAATGACAGAGCTCCATTAAGTTGATAGGAGTTGAGACTTTACCTCGTAACACTTATACTCCATCCACCCATACTCATCATCACTTGTGATACAGAGAAGACCAGAACTTTGGGAAAAACCATAACTTGTCCAGAATGTTCTTTAAATCTAGTTTAGCTAAGAAAACAAGTGCGTGTTCTTCACTTCACATGAAGCAAATCTGGTGAATCAGTGTGGTCCTTCTGTGTGCCAAGCAGAGGATGGGCACACAGTTCAAAAGACTGGAATGTCTCATTCCAGAAAAGCTTGATCTGCCAAGCAGCAGTAATGTTATGACTGAAAGCATATTGTGCTGCTGGTATAACGTGATAAAGTAAAAATGATGTCTGGTGACTTCTTAGTTTATGGGTGCTATTTTAGACATTCAGCCTGTCATTCTGGCAGGAATTCATCCTTCCTTCTCCCCCAGTGAGGTAAATTTGAAGGTAAATTATGTTTTTAGGTAACTTACAGTATAGTAACACACATCTAGCTCTGTCTCCTAAAGAAGTTTGGCATGGTTAATAGAGGTTGCAGACTAAAATTCCTGAACAGTAAAAGTGGTTTTTTAGCTAAACTTACTGAAATCTGGCAAGATAAAAGAAGATGTAATATTAATTAAAAAGTTTTGTTATTGAGAAGATTTAGTTTCATGTTTGCAGTTATCAGTACAGGATTTGCCTTCACTGAAAGCTTACCTGGAACACAGAGAGCTTTCATCATCATCATCATGATCATGATCATCATCATGGCTCGGCTTCGCGAACGAAGATTTGAGAAGGGCACTACCCACGCTTGCTGCAAGCTGCTGGTGGCTAAAAAGGCCGATACGGCATAGGCAGGTCCGGTCACAGAAGGCACAGGGAACGTCTCCCTGGGTGACATTGGCAAGGAACGGTTGTTTCTGCATTGTCTTTTCTCCTCCAGACTGACTCTCCATGCATTCTCAAAGGAAGCAGCAGCGTCGTGAATGGTGTGTCTCCATGAATCCCGATTGGAGGCCAGAGTGGATCAGTGGTGGCAGTCAATATGGCCAAGGCTGAGGTGTTGTTTCAGAGAGTCCTTGTATCTCTTCTTTGGGGCTCCTCTCTTGTGGCAGCCGGTGGCGAGTTCACCATAGAGCACAATCTTCGGGAGAGGGTGATCCTCCATCCTGGAGACGTGCCCTGGGCAGTGCGTGATCCTCCATCCTGGAGACGTGCCCTGCCCAGTGCAGCTGCGTTCTCATCAGCATGGCCTCGATACTGCTGACCCCTGCCTGTTCAGAACAGACACATTGGTCACGTAATCAGACCAGTGGATGTTTAGGATTGAACGGAGGCAGCGCTGATGGAAGCGTTCGAGAAGCCGCAGGTGGTGGCGATAGATGACCCATGATTCAGACCCATATAAAAGAGTAGACAGTACAATGGCTCTGTAGACACTAATCTTTGTACTTTTCTTCAGGTGTTTATTGGACCAGACTCTTTTATGGAGTTTTCCGAAGGCTCTGTATGCCTTTGCCAGCCTGTTGTCTACCTCTTTGTCAATCTTACCGTCAGAGGAAATGATACTTCCCAGATAGGTGAACTGCTGGACTGACTTAAGCTCTGAATTGCCTATGGTGATGTGGGGATGATGGAAGACTTCTTGAGGTGCAGGTTGGTAGAGAACTTCCGTCTTCTTCAGGCTGACTTCCAGCCCAAAAAGCTCAGCAGCCTCTGCAAAGCAGGATGTGAAGCGCTGCAGAGCTGCTTCTGTGTGAGCAACGAGGGCGGCATCATCAGCAAAAAGCAGCTTATGGACAAGGTGATTCAGGGTCTTGGTGTGGGCCTTCAGTCGCCTTAGGTTGAATAGGCTTCCATCGGTACGATATCGGATGTAGATGCCGTTTTCTTCACCGAGGTCTGCCGTGGCTCTTTGGAGCATCATGCTGAAGAAGATTGTGAATAGAGTTGGTGCAAGAACACAACCTTGTTTCACACCATTGATTATTGGAAAGGGCTCAGAGAGTGCATCACCATATCTGACTTGTCCACGCTGATCCTCATGTAGCAGGATGATCATTTTGAGGAACTTGGGGGGACATCCTAAATGTTCCAAGATCTGCCACAGGCCTTTTCTGCTCACAGTGTCGAAAGCTTTGGTGAGGTCAACGAAGGTTACATAGAGACCTTTGTTCTGTTCCCTACACTTCTCTTGGAGTTGTCTAAGAACGAACATCATGTCTGTGGTGCTCCTATTGGCTCTGAAACCACACTGGCTTTCAGGTAGAAGATCTTCTGCAAGTGGGTACTAATCTGTTCAGAAGTATTCTTGCAAGGATTTTACCAGCAATGGAGAGCAAAGTAATACCTTGGTAATTTGAGCAGTCTGCTTTTTCTCCTTTCTTCTTGTGATGATGACTGCATCACGGAGATCTGGTGGTGGTTCCCCTTGTTCCCAGCAACGCACAACAAGCTCGTGGAATTTGGCATGGAGTGCTTGACCTCCATGCTTCCAGATTTCAGGTGGAATTCCATCAACCCCAGCTGCCTTGCCAGTTTTCACTTGTTGTATGGCCTTGAGTATCTCTCCCATAGTAGGGGCTGCATCCAGTTCATGTTTCACCGGTTGTTGTGTAATGTGCTGAATTGCTGAGCCTTGGACTACACAGTTGGCACTGAAGAGAGTCTGAAAGTGCTCAGACCATCGGTTCAGGATGGAGGTTTTATCTGTGAGAAGCATTTGACCATCTGCACTGAGTAGGGGGCTTTGAACCTGGTGTTGTGGGTCCGTACACTGCTTTCAGGGCCTCATAGAATCCTCTTTGGTCACCCAAATCTGCACATAGTTGTGTCTTTTCTGCTAGGTTGAGCCACCATTTGTTCTGGATGTCTCAAAGTTTCTGTTGGAGCTCACTGCATGCAAGACGAAAGGCGGCTTTTTTTATATGGCAAGATGGCTGAGCAAGGTGTGCTTGGTGAGCAGTTTTCTTCTTCTTCAGCAATTCCTGGATCTCTTGATTGTTCTCATCAAACCAGTCTTTGTTTTTCTTGGAGGAGAACCCTAGGGACTCTTCAGAGGACTGCAGGATGCAATTTTTAATATGTTGCCAAAGCGCTTCAGGAGAGGGATCTATGGGATTATCTTTAAGTCTAGTTTGAAGGTTTACCTGCAAGCTGTCTCTCACTGTGGCAGTTTGAAGATTGCCGACTTGGAGCCTCCTCCTTGGAATGCCGCCTCTCTTAGGTTTGGGCTTGAAGTGGAGGTTAAGTTTGCAGCAGCACAAGGCGATGGTCTGTTTGACATTCTGCACTCGGCATCACTCGAGTATGACGGACATCACTGACATTTCTCTGTTGTACTAAGACATAGTCAATGAGGTGCCAGTGCTTGGATCGAGGATGCATCCAGGTTGTCTTCAGGCTGTCTGTCTGTTGAAAGATAGTGTTGGTGATGGTGAGCTGCCGTTCTGTGCAAAACTCTAGCAGGAGGCGTCCGTTGTCGTTGCAGTTTCCAACGCCATGCTTGCCCAGGACTCCTTTCCAGGCTTCAGAATTCTTACCTGCTCTGGTGTTGAAGTCACCAAGGATTATGATCTTATCATCTGCAGGAACATTTTGGGTGAGGCGGCGCAGGTCAGTGTTGAATTTGTCTTTTTCCGCTGTTGCAGCTTGGAGAGTTGGGGCACATACGCTAAAAAGAACAACATGTTACTTGTTGTGTAGATGGAGGCATAAGGACATAATGCAATCGGAGTGACCTGTCGGCAGATTTTCAAGTTTGGAGGCAATGGAGTTTTTAATCATGAAGGCAACTCCTGAAAGGTGTCTTTCGGTTTTGGGTTTGCCTGACCAGTAGTGTGTAGCCAGCACCATGTTCTTTAAGGCTGCCTTCCTCATGAAGATGAACTTCACTGAGAGCAGCAATGTCAATGTTGAGCCGTGACAGTTCATGGGCAATTAGAGCAGAACGACGCTCAGGGCGTCCACTATCCCCAGTATCAAGCATGGTTCTGATGTTCCAACATGCGAGTGTTAGTTTGAGCACACCTTTGCAGGCAGGTGTATGCCTTTGAAATCTCTTTGCTTTTGTTTGACCGCATGGAAGATGCCGATTGGCCGCGGTTATCCAGCCGGGTGTGGAGATGAGCTTTGTTTAGGCCACCTTTGCTAGGCCCCTCTCCGTGTGGAGCAAGCAGTGCTGTCCCTAGAAAAGGCTGCTTGGTCATTCAGGATGCTGCCGCAAGAGACTGTCATCTCCGGGGTCAAGTCTCTAATGACCCATATCCTGAACCGCCTTTCAGGGTTGGGTCTGCGGCTTCCAGCTGCTTCCTATCACCTGCCGTTTTCGACCCTCACCTGTCGCTACAGAGCTTTGCAATGTGGGTGAACCCTTCAAGCCTGTGCAATGGATTTTTTAGGTGAGGCACAGCGTGCACAGAACTGGCCCCACCCTTTACTCCTAAGGTTCATCTGCCACGGCCTAGTGAGCTTGGACGGTGACAGCGAATACCTCAGGACGTAGGTTTGGTTAGAGTATCCTTCTCTTAGATGGATGGCCTTACAGGGCCCATCTGCCCGGGTTTGGGGTTGGAGTTGTCCTTCTCCTAGGGTGGTTGCCAGAGGGCTAGCGAGCCCATCCTGCCCATGGACACACTTTGTCTGACCCTTCATCTGAGACCTGTCTGGCCTGGGAGACCCTACCGGTGGCACAAACCACCTCCAGCATAGCTCTCAACCTCATGAGGGCACGCAAGCTTCTCCCCCGCGACAAGGGGGTGTCCCCAGAGAAGACAGAGAGCTTTACTCAGTATTAATTGATATAGTCACTTATTATGCAAATTTTCTGAACATTAACTACAGTGTAGAAAGACTTGCCTTTTAGCCAGCTGCTCTTTTGTCAGATTGCTCCTTTACCATGCTCTTCAAATCATGTTTAGTCAAAGAACCTCGCTGTCTTTTTGTGTTGTCTATATTTGTGTTGATCAGTCTGTCACACCAAGTGACTGCTACACTACAGCTGGACTATGCAATATACTTTATTTTAGATTTCTGGAAAAGGTGTATGTCCTATGTAAGAGTCATGGAGGAAAGGCATCATTATGGAGGAATCCTAATTGTAAATTGAACCACATAATTTCTTCCACCCCAAATTAGCAGTATAAGTTAGGAGATTGAATTTCAAGAGCTGTGTCAGTCTTCCCTCCATTCCAGTTTACTTGTCCTTGATTTATCTGGAGTGAAAACAGACATGTTAAAAAGCAGTATAAAGCAGATAACTTCTGTGTACAAACACGCTTCTTTCACGACCATGAAGTTTTGAAAAATCCAGCTATTTATTGTGTTACATATTTGCTGATTGTTTGGTTTCACGTACCAGAGCAATGTGATCATACTTGTCAGACAGAGGAGTAAATTTCTTCCTGTGTCTTCCTGGTGCAGGGTTCAAAGCTTTAACTTTAGTCTTTTGCCTCAATTTTCATCCTCCCTGCCATCCTAAAAGGACAAAGATTTGTCTCCTTTGATAATCTACTTGTCCTAATAAATCTGAAAAATGGCTGATTGGACTGCATGGAGTAACTGACTTGGTGCTGACAAAAGTGGTTTGCACAGGTTGGCTGGCTGTGACAGCTTCAGCTGTGGATGTAAGACTCCAACAGATCAGCTATGACAGATTTAGCTACAGAAGTTTGGACATTACCACCCCCACCTACCCATTTCTCCTTTCCAGCTGCATTTCCTAGTCAGGATGACAGAATGGGTAATAACTTTTTGCTTTGTTTGTCCCAGGTCAGGGACACAAATTTCAATGCAAAACCTTCGTTCTTCACAAGCTAGTTCACCAAATTGTACCTGTATGCTTAGATGGGCTGGGAACCTGGGAGACAGAAAACTGGTACCCACAATTAGGTTTTGTAGTACTAAATCTACCAAAACATCTCTGTTTCTTGTCTAGACAACCCTAGAAAACTTCAAAAATTGGAACTTCTACCTTGTGTTGTACTAACTAAGCAGTTTTCAAGCCACAGAGCATTTATTTTTAATTTCTTAAAAAAAAAAAAGAAAACAAAACAAAACCCCTCATCACATCTGCCTGGGAATTCTGACTTTTTCTCTCTCTTTCCTTTTGATTGGAACTCACCAAAACTCACCTAAATTTAGATTTTAATTTGGCTATGAATAAATATGTGATATCTTAAGTGGACAAAACCTATATGCACAATTGCTAAAATATTTTTGCTTATTATTTACTGTATTTAATATTGAAATTTGGCACATTATTTTTAATTAATATACAGAGTGTACTTTGGTTCATTATTGCTCAGTGTTTTGCACCATTTACATATATTTATATTTTTATGACAGTCTATGGCTAAGCAAAGTTATTTTTTAACAGAAAGCATCTCTTGCATTTGGTTGTATTGAAGATACAAGCTATACAAATGTTTGTGCTGTAAAAAGAAAGGTTGGGTGTTTTTTAAGATACCCAGATTTCACAAATACAATTTGACATCAAATTTTAGGATTTTTTTTTTGTATTTTTCTAAAGAAAAAAGCGTTACAGTGCATGTTCTTGGAGTTCTGTATTATGATATAAGAAAATTTTTCTTCATGCAGTAGGTTAAATAATGTTGCTATATTCCCTGGTAGTTGGGGAAAGATGCCAATTAAATCATGATTTTGGTTACCTGTGCTTATTAGCCTATCCCTAACTAACAAGACAACAAGTTTTGGGCTCTGAGCTATATTGTGTTAAATTCTTTTCCCCTATGAGAATTGCAGAGATGCATCTTCTAATGATGCTTTCTCTCTTCGAAGACAAATAAATGTTAGATCTTGTCAGTACCCTCCTTCACAATTTCTCTTTTAGGACTGTCTGAACAACTTTCTGCTTTTACTTATTCCCTTGATGCAAATTTTATTGAAATCTCAGTTCCTTGTAAATAGGATCTCAAACTATCTTTTGAATTTTATCTAGATAAAGCATAAAGCTACTGAGAATTATTATTCCTCCCTTTTTCTCTCTTCATGTGCTCTCAGTAACTCCATAGACAGAGAATTATTATTTTACTCACCTGTGTGGCACCTTAGCTCTTATAGCTGACAAAGATATTTATGTCTTGTAGTGTGACTTGAATGTCATTAATGCTGGACTCAGAATCTGCTAGAGAAAAGAGAATTTTTAAAAGTCAGGACCCCTCGCAAGTCCTGCTTTTTTGATGAAAGGTGTAATGGTTTGACCCATGGCTTCCTCAGTAACCATTGTATCTAAGGAAGTTACAAGTATTCCACACGTGTCTTCCACGTAGCAGTGGGGGAGTGCTTTTGGTTCTTACTTGCCCTTCCTTGGCTGAGGAGCTGGAGGGAGGTGGTTGGAGTCTGGTCCCTCCGATCCCTGGTGTTTCTCTTGTCCTGGGTGAGATTGTTTCATTCTTGTTCCCCTTCCTTGAGGTTTTTAATTGTGTTTGTTTTGATTCATTCGGATTCTTTGGGTTGGGTTGGTGCCTTCCCTATTTCCCAGCTAATCAATCCCCTTTTCTCCCTTCCCCTCTCCCCTGGGGGTTGGGATCCTATGTATTGTGTATACAGTGTGGTTTGTAAATGTTAGTAAATATAATTTATTCTTTTTATTCAGTTCAGTTTCTTTAGAGTGCGTTTCTTTTCAGTTTTTTTCCTTTCCTTTGCTGGGAAGGTTCTGGGAGGGGGAAGGGGGGCCAGTCCAAGGTTGGCGACAGCCAGGCCAAACCTGCGACAAAAGGCTTAATCAGTGGATATTGATTATGACTTTGCTGGATTTTCTTTGCTGCTAGAGGTAGTCAGAGCAAGTCTCTGGGTTTTGAACCCCTGAAAAACCAGGTCTTCCCAGTCAACCTTCAAAGCTTCACCAGGACTACAACCAGAAAAAGTTAGCGAAAAGGTGGTTGCTCATCCTCAGGTCACACGACTCATTGAATGAAACAAGCAGGGGGGCAGCGTACTGTGGTTGCATGTTCACGCAGCACCATAAAGCTGAAAGTAGGGAGCTATACTTTTTGTGCATGGATTTATGACAGGTGCAATGAAATTGCTTGATGTGGGTGCATTGTATTGCCTCTGGTGAGGTGTGGCATTAGCCAATATGAATGTGAAGGTCAGTGCATACCTCTTCTCCACTGTAGTTCCATTCCCAGTTTGACTTGTGATGTTTCATTGTACTTACCCAAGGCAAGCCAGGTCTCCCTAACCCAGCAGAAGTCTCACCCAGGAAAACTCTGCCTAGGTTTCTCTGGTGCCAGAGGACTGCATTAGCATTTCTGTGTCTGTTCACAGTTAATAGTTTTCCTCATAATGAGCATTGAAAGATCTTGCCTTGACTTGAATTTCTATTTTCTGATTCTCTCTTGCTTATATGTTTCTTCTTTTGTCATAGAGCTGCTTGGGAACACTGAAGAGCAATATTGTGCCATGTGCAGTCACCAGGGTTCATCCTGTGACTGTCCTGCTGATACAGATAGTTGAATCTGGAGCTGATATGAGAAAAGCCAGCAGTTCTCAAGCAAATTCTGTCACATGCCATTTCAGGGTGATAGAGAAGAGAAAATCAGGGTGCGTTTAGATTCTTACCCTCAGAGCCCTTTTCCCATATTGCCAGTCATAGACCTAGTGGGCTGTTGCTACTACTCCCAGTAAGGAAAGGGCAGGTTGAAGTAGCTGGGAAGGCTGTGAAAAGTGGAGTTGGGAGGTAGCTTTGGCTCTCAGTCCTGCTAGCAGAGTGGCAGTTGTGGAGGTAGCTGCCCTGGATGGCCACCCCTCTTACATGACCTTCTTTGTGTCTCTCTGGCATTTGGAGATGATGGAGCATGCTCTGCCCTACTACCCAATCACTCTCAGTGACACAGAATAGAGGTGTATAACAGGTCCCGTAGGAGATGCAGAACTTGGTTCCAGCTGGGGGGAGCAGAAGCTCAGGTTGCCAGTGCTATCACAGGGATTTGAATGTCCCCTCTTGGACCTTGCTTCTCTGACAGACCTCTATACCCTGGAAAAAAAACCAGCCCATAAACAACTGAAAAACAAAACAAAAGAACTAAAATCTGCTTTGGAAGCAGTTTTATTTTCTGTTTAGGGCTTCCTAGAGCCTGTGTGCCTGAGGCTTCTTGGAATGTGCTAGATCAGTGTTTTAGATTCCCTAGCATGGTTTTCCTTTCTAATGTGTTCCTCCTGTAGCTGACAAGCACCCAGCTGAAATTGTTCAAAACACCCAGTATTAAGAAAACAAGAGATAGAGCACTCTGAGTGTGTTGCCTCCAGACTGGAGATCGGACATTATAAACTGACATTTTCCTAAAAGTGAGATTGGAATTACTGAAGCATTTAGGATAGTATGTCTGCATGTACTTCTCTTTGGAACCAAATCCCTTATCTTTAGCTTTAATTCCAGTCCTCTTTGGGGAAGGATTTAATTGTTTCAGTTATAACTGATTAAATGCTGGAAAAAACTATGCTTCCTTCAGGCAAAATTCACATATATGTGTTTAACTTGTTTACATTTTAATTGACATTATATAATTTGGAGTAATTTGGAGCATCAAAAGGCATATTTCATTGCTTTTAATTCTATCTGTTTCCAGTGATTAAAAATTATTTTTCTGACACAAGTCTGTAAAATACAAGTTTCTTGCTAGGATACAAATGTGTACATACCAGGAATTGCTCTGCAGTTTGGGAGATACAGTTTGTAGATTAAGGACAGATGGCAATTACATGCTAGATCAGAAAAAAGCTCCTGAATCATGTCACATTAATTCTAGAATACATGCTAGAAGGCCACATTTTTCCCAATTCAAATTTTGCCCTTGTTTCTTGACAACATAAGAAAAACACTGTTCAAAAATCCTGCAGCCTAGCTGTGAATTCTTCTTTCCTACTGCCAACAGAAATACCAGACTTTCTCAAGGCTAATTGAGGATTGTCAGCCAGAAGAATTTGCACTTGGATGGGAGCCTTTACAACTGAGTGTCAGAGATTCCAAAGAAGACAATAATATGTGAAAGAGATAGAACTAGGCATGTACCTGCTCAATTTTTCTGGCTTTTGTTGAAAATGATGGATCAAATCTAGCAGTACTTAGGCTAGTCAGTGTTATATTTTTCCAAACTAGCTTGTTGGAAGAAGTGCTAGTCTTATTGACAGGACTGACTGTTTTCCCTGGTGGTCCCAGGCATGTCAAAGCAGTGTTCAAGTTCAACTATATATACAGCAACTAGCTGAAGGTATAGTTACTTTCCACATCCTTAATCTTTGCAGTGATACATAACTGAGTGCTGTCAAAATCACTGCAGTAAAGCAGTGATACATCTGTGCCTACTCTGAGATGGTTTTCAAAGATGTGCCGGAATAAAAAAAGCACCCAAACAAAAAAATACCTGTTTTAGTTTTGAAGTAAAGGGGTTATTTTGAAGTGCATCCACAAATTCAAGCAATAAAATATCCCATGAGACAACAGTATTTTGTCCGAACACACTGAATTGTTACATATTAATTACTTCCATGTATTGCTCCTAATGATCAGTAGTGTGGACAAATGTAAACAAACTGAAAATAAACAAAACATGTGCAGAAATTGTCTTGAGCAAGCACATGCTACAGAATTTTGATATGGCTCCAAAGGGGCTTATTATATCATAGAAGTACTAAAATTTGCCTGTGATTTAGTCATATAACATCTCAAACCTTTGTTGATAGACTCATTCCACACAATTGTCAGCCCTGTAGTACATATAATAGAAAGGTCATTAGTTCTAGAAAAATGGAGTATTTTTCATCACTGTAGCAGATGTGTGTATATATCATAAATGGAGCCTGAAGAGATTTAGTTCCAGGTTATTAAGTGTTCATTTGAAATGGTGGATAATAACTGCTGTTTCTGATATTTTAGATTAGATGGCCCTTATTCCTTGTAGGGCTTATTTTCAGTGACTGTTAGTCTTATTATTGCAAATACATATTTAATGGCTGAGGCAGTATCAACAAAATCAGTAAACTCATGTACTGTCCAAAAGCTGCAAAGTATTGATTCAGTTACTATCACTTTATCATTAACTAAGCTCTAACAAGAACTCTGTTGCAATGATATCCAGTAATTAATGAGACTGCATTGTTATTTGAGACTTTTTACATGTAAAAATGAACAATTTTGTGCTTTTTTTTCACTTATTAAAATACAGGTAAAAGCATCATTACAAATTTCACAGAATAAATTTCTCTAAGAGAAGCTGCAGTGGAATCACCATCACCCTGGGGAAAAAAGTACTTGGGCATCACGGAAAACACAGGTAATTTTTCAAAATATTTTTCTAAAACAACACTGTTGACCACTCCAGTAATGTTGTACTTTCCTTGCCTAATTGGACTCACAGCCTGTACTGCAACCTCACATTCTGGCAAAACTAATGCAGTTGTGTCTTAGTTTGAGGGGAGAAACCAAAATGTTTACCAAAAAGCAGAGAAGATGATTCCTCCACAATAATCACGTCCCTCTTTATTAAATTTAAGAAAAGGAACTTTAATTAGAAAATGGATATAAGAAGGATAACTGTTCTTAACTACTATATATATGTACATATATATATATATATATATATATGTAGATATAGATATAACTGTAAACAGACCAGAGCAAACTACTCCCCCAACACCACAAGTAAAAACAAAAGAGAACAACCCCCAAAATGGTAGGCTACTCCTGGAGCAGCTATATTTATGGACAGAGTCACTGTCACACCTTGGCTGGCTGCTAGGTGAGTTCTCAGTCTTTTCCCAGCGAGGCAGAAATGAGCGGTGAGCACTCAGATGAATTCTCTGTCTCTCCTTGTCCTTTGTCCCAAATGAAGAAGGAAAGCTGGGTGTGGAGAGTTGCGGTGTGTCCCGAAAGGCTGCTGTGACTCCTCTTTTCTTGGGTCGCTGCCACGGTGGGGTGAGCGTCTGTGACACTGGTGGCAACGGTGAGACTGGAGCAGCGACCGGGGCCCCAATGAGAAAACCAGGAAAAACAGCAGTGGCAAGAAGAAAACTAGCTTATTCCACAGGAGCATCAAGGAGCAGGAGAAAAGGTTTCTCTCTGACAGCCAGCACACGCAGCTCCAACTTTCTCCCAGAACTGTGTGATGTCCCACCCAAAATGATCAAGAAGGAATTAGTAGTAGTTAACTACTTCTTTTGTTAGCTGATGGCATGGGGAGTTAGTGGCAGGGAGAGAATTTACATCAAAACTACAACAAGTTGTTAAATGGAATAGCACATTAGAGGGTGAAAAATAGCACTAACTAGAGCAAAATATATTTGAAAATAAATCTAATAGAATCAAGAAGTTTTCACTATTAATTCAACTTTTTGAACTGGTTGTTATGGTTGAACCCTATAAACATACATTGTGAAATTACAGTTCTGATCAAGGATAAGTAGTACAGTCAAAGTGTAAATGTAAAACAAAGGGGCTATTCTTTAAAGAATTGGTCAGAATGGCTGAAACAAATACTATCTTTCATGCTGCTGCATCTTTTTACTCCCTTTTGATTCTTGCCAGGTGATTATCCTATTATAATGTAGTTGTTTGAAATTATAGCTCTCCTTGATGCTGCTCCTGCTTGCTTTGGGTAAAATAGTGGCCCTAATTGTGAACCACTGAAGTCATATTATTGTGAGTAGACCAGTTGAGTTTGACACTGCCACTGAGTATCAGGTAAAGATCAGGCCAGTACTCTTTCATGTACCAATAGACATGAGTAGGAAATCATTATTTCCTTTAAGGAATGGCATTTGAGACACATGTAGATGATTCTGGAGGTAGCATATGATGACCTATTGTTAAGTTTGGCTTCACTGGTAATGCAGTTTTTTTCTGTTTCTTTGTCAGACTGTCATTTTTGGGGCTGGAATTTTCCCCATAAGCTTAGTGTCCACCTTAGCTTGAAATATCTTTAAACTGCTGGACAGTAAATAATGCATAGATAAACACACACAGCTGAAAGAGCTGGGAATAAGTAGTAGATTTTTGTATTGTCTGTCCTGACTACTGAATTTTTATATCCAGTTTTGTATTAAATGCATACCACCATGAAGAGATCCCATTCTTCTTTGTAAGAAATAAATAGTGTGGTAATTCTTAATTCATGAACAGAAGCATTCTCAGGAAGTATGGGATTTTCTAGAACTAAAATGTATTTCATCCTCATTTATCTACAGATGGTCTTTTCAATCCTAAAGTATTTTTATGTCATTTACTATTCCTTCTTCATACTGTGGTGCTGCGAAATGCTGTTTACTGGGCAAGGTAGAAAACAGATCTCTCAGGACACAGGCAGTTTGTAATTAGGAGGAACGTTTGGTCTAGAAAATTGGTCATTATCTTCATATTCCTATCATTTAACTGTAGAAATGAATCACATATAACTGTTTTAGGGTTCCAGAAGCCAGATCTATACAAAGTTTTGTGGGAGGAGACCAAATCCCAGCACATGCAGGTCCAGTAGTCACTTGACCAAACTGTGCTTAGTTGTGCCTGCTAGCATATCTACATGGCTGTCTAACTAAATTATAATTCCTGGGCTCAATTCTTGTATTTGCTGAGGTCCACCTTTAGATGTACGTGAAATGTATTAATGAGCTTTGCTCCCATCTATGTTGTTTTGGTTGGGTTATATCATCTACGTTAGCTAGTGACTCAGCACATTACCACCAGCTCAGTAGATCCAAGTGGCTGGTACTGGTGTCCCTACATTAGGCTAAGCATGGTTCAGAGATTACATCAGACTCAAACTGATTTGTTTAGTTGAACCAAATGTCCCCATTATGCATAATTTGAGACATAATAGTACACATCATTATTTCTCAAAACTGAAGAGCTAGTCTGAGACCCTTACAGGTAGGGTCCTTTTGTGTATGCTTGGAGTACAGCTTTTGGTCAGGTTTAGGTTCTTCTGAAAGGAATCTGTTTTGCAATACATTAAATCGGCCCCAAACCAGTGTGTGGTATGTGCAGACAATCAACAGCTTAGCTTAAAAAATGGCTCTCCTGCTCTGATTTTAAGTGCAAATCAAGTGCAGCTGCTGCCAGGCATTAAGTTGCTTCATCCTATCTATAATAGATTGTGTGACTGCTTTTCAATGATGTCTGAGTGAAGACAAACTGCAAATTAATGTGGTTTATAGTCACCTGCTTGACTGCCTTGGTTTGAGTAAGCCATACTTCAACAACTAGCCACACTCAGTTTAAGAAAGCAAACTTTGCTGTTTATCAAGCAGTAGTCATGAGTTCTGGGATGGGACACAGCATTGAGCTGTAACCATGTGAATGGCAATAGATTCTGCTCACATTGTGTGCCATGCACGTGAACTTGGGCATGCTAAGTGGGTGCTCTACAGCTGACATCAGTACGCCAGCTTAAGTGCATGATCCACACCTATTGCATCATATACCATATGGTTAAAGTCCCATGACCAAAATACTAGTCACTGACCTATCCTGTACAATTTTAGTGGCTTACTGACTTAGGAAAGTGCTGTTCTGTCTTATATGCTGATGCAAGACATGATATCTTGCTAGTTCAAAGTCAGGGTAGTACTGATTATGCAGACAAATGTTGAATTCCAGATCATTTTCTATTAGGCAATTAATAAGCTTCAAGGAAAAAAACTCGGGATAAATTGGTTTCTCTTCTCAAATAGCTAGTTCCACTTTCTGAATTTAGTTACCATAATCTAAACTTTCATTTGAATCTCCTTTTTTTTTCCATTATTATTTTTTCCCCATTTTCTTGTTTGGAAAAGGGAGAGGAACTAGGGATAAGGGAGGAAAAAAAAGTGTTGTGTTCAGTTGAAGGAGCCTACTCCCCCAACAGCTTAAACTCACTGGTGTCCTAGTTCAGCAGCCAGGAGCAGTTTTATGACTGTGTGGATGTGACCAAAGCTGTCTATTCTAAACCCTCTATATCATTTCTCATGAAATAGTAACAATGGACAATTTGCAGCAGCTGCCCAGGGCATACCTGACCCCTCAGTATGTAAGTTGGGTGTTAAAGAAGCCTGTGAGATAGGAGCTGTGATAACTCCCCTCCAGGGAGTCATTATCACCTTCACACCCACCTGAGGAGTCATGTCTGCTAACGGGCCATCAACGATTCCAAAAATACCCCATGACTCACGGAGCTGATCACCCACTGTGGAACTCCGCACCCTGGAGGACATACTGGGCATTCCCACCTGAATCTGAGGGCATATAATCTTGGGGCTGGGAGATTTCAGGGACCTCTTGTTGGATCCAGAGGAGGACCAGAACCTCAGGAGGACTGTGAACATCATGCTTGACCAGACTGACCATCACCTGCACCAACAGGTTTTCTCCTTTACTTTTACTTTGAACTCAGGGGACCCACCGAGGCTAACAAACACCATTCTGTTTGTGCTCCTGGATGGTAGGTTTTGTGGGTTAAAACCAATTTCTCCTTGTATCATTGCATTTATTGTAATATTTTTGTTAAATTGTAACTCTGACTTATAATCTCTTTTGTGTTGTGTTCATTTCTCCTGTCATTTTACCTTTAAACTAGCACAACTGGGTATCTTGTTTTATCAGTGGAGGCTGTGTATATGAACGAGACAGCTTTATAAAATATAACAACTCAAACTGATTTCTGTTGGTTTGGGGTTTTTTATTGAGAACCAGGTTTAACATTTTAAGACATGTTTGAAACACCTAAGTTCAGGCTTGAGTTTCACCAATTCAGTAAACAAAGCAAAAGGTTGAAACATTATTTGTCACCTTCCTGTCTTCCTTCAGCTTTGCAATTTATTATTTCTAGTACTTGCTACCTTTCTTGGCCTGGTTGCATGTGCAGGTAGCAGTGAAAGATGGATGAACACCCGCATTTGGAAACAGGAAGCAACTCATTTTCACTGCCATGAAGGTGTCAGGTTACTGCGGTCACGTAAAATACGTTATAGTATAGGTAAGCATGACTAATGCATATGCACTTGAGAAACTCACAAAGAGCTACTTTTTACTAAGTGTGGGGGCATTTTAGTCTTTCACACTCATGATATACACCCTCTGTGCTGCAGTGGATGCATCAGAAAACCATTCTCAACTGAAATAGGTTCCATGTACTTGAGAATGTAAACAATGCTAACAACACTCCTTCAGTCTGCGGTCAGTATGATGCTGACTGCTTGTAGTGGAAATGATTTCACATATTCCTGGATGTCCTCAGAGCTTCTCACAGAAAAACTACTCTTCAGAGACCTAAGGTTGTTTTTGGGTACTCACTGAAGAGTGCTGAAAATTGCTCTGTGTGAATTGCATCTACTTGTGTGGTCTTTTTTCCTGTATCTTATGTAACTTCATAAACAGTCAGATATACAGTCACAAAAGTGTTCTAATAATTAAAAACATTGCCATTAAATGTGAAAGAGCCATAGATAGCTTTTCTTGCATCTTCTCTTGTCACACTGACACAGAGTAGGGGCAAGCTGCATTGATGCAGGTGGCATTACAACACCATAAAGCAGTTGTTAAGTTAGCAAATCTAATAGATCTGTTTTTCAGAAGTGGGAAGTCTGATATCTCTCCATTTCAATAGCCTTGCTTGTGTCCTTTAGCTACTGCTACAGAAAGGTAAACTGCTAAGTTTTTTATACAAGGGCGGCTGGTTCAGGACCTTTTTGATTTACCTCATCAAAGAAAATATTTAACTTGGGTATCGTGGTTTAGGAATGGTATTTCTCAGTTTAGCACATCCACTAAAAAGAAAACCATGAGCTACTCCATTCCCCCCATCTAGTGAGAGAAACAAAAGGCAGAGATAAGGGCTTGAATTAAGAATAATTTACTGGAAATAGCAATGAGAAAAGAAAACTGAAGAGCAAACAGCAACAATATTCATGAGAAAAGTACATGCAAAAAAGCTCACTGAACAACACCACTTGGCACAACACTGAGACAATGAACATGATGAGTTCTCCACTCTGATGACCACTCCACAGGACACACTTGTTCCCAGCTGGAAACCATGCCCATCTCCTTCTCTGAAGCAAGAATTCCTTACTTCCAGCCTCTCACCCCACTCCCTGTCGTGACACGAGGTGGTATAGAATAATAACCTGATCAGCTTCAGGCTCCACCACTCACGGCTACTGAGAAAAATTAACTCTGTCTGAAAACCAGGACATCAGGTTACAGAAACCAACTTTTTAGAGAATAGTGGGAAATAAATGAATGCAGAGGAAAAAGACCAGTAGGCAAAGGCAAAAGCAACTACAACTTTATTATTTTCCAGCATTATTTTTCTAATTGAAAATAGCCTCTGAAAGAAACAATTGCTTTTCTGGAGGGCAATTTTTATGAAAAGAAACTGATACTACAATCCCTTCAGTTTTAAGTAACAGAATAGTCTTTTGTAAGTTTTCAGTCTTTCATGGAATAACAATATTTTGTGACAACTTGTTTTTTTCTGTGGGAGAATATCACTTTGTAAAAGTAGGATCATTTTGTAAAACTGTGTGTTTTAATGAAACATTGTTTTACAAGGATTAAAAAAGCATTTCTCTGAGGTCGAAATTTGTTTTGTTTTAAAATTTATCAGATTTATTTCTATCTTCTTTTTTAGTATAAACAAAGACTCAAGGTAAAATTCTATCTGGGCATAATATTGTTAGAGAAAAATAGTTGTTTAGAATTATGACTCTTCTCTTTCATACCAAAGATTAATTGAAGAAATAACAAATAAATGTTTTAATCCAAATTATGCAGGATTTAGATACACAGACATATAGGCAAACAGACCACACTGTTATTACCCAGTGTTTACTTATTCCTAGTTGTATTTCATATGACCTAGAAAAAGATGCACTAAGTGTTTGGACTAAGGCACACTAGGTATGGCAAGTGATACCTTCCAAAGCATTCCTGTGCTGTAATGATGAACCGATACTAGATCTTCTATTTCAAACTCTCTTTCATACTGACTCACACTTACATTTGTCAAACTGGTTCATAATATCCTCAGTAGTCTTTTCTTAACCTGCCCTAAAAAAGCCAAAGTAATTCCCTCTGCTCGTTTAAAGATTAAGTGTTCTTATATGTTCATCAGAAAAGTTCTTTTTTTTTTCTGATTCCATTAAAGAATATATTTCTCCTATCCCGCTTATCAGGCTAATCCTTAACTCCCTTCTCTGTGGCTCATCAAGACAGACGGAACATCTCATATTTGCATTAAGCCAGACTGTGAAATGGAAATGTGCAACTTTGGAGGCAGCTGTTTGAATGTATTATCTCTATTAAAAAACTGCCCTCTTTCCTAGCAAAATGTTGTTGTCACTTGGAAATGCAGTTACATAAGAGAGTCCTGAGGCCTGATGCATTACACTAATAATATATCATGGAGAATTAGAGTTGTCTGCTTCTCATCTAACCTTGTGTGCTTTTTTTTTCCTTTTTTTTTTTTTTTTGAGATTGTGTACTAAGGCACTATTCTTGCACTGAATTTCAGTAGCACTTTAATAGCAGCTCTAGTAAGTAGTCTCGAAAAGAGCCAGATTCTGACGTTTTGCTTGTTCAGCAGTGTAATTGCTCGGTTATAGGTGCATGCAGAAGGTGAAAGTTGGGCTTGAGTCTTGCCGTGTTTACACAGTAGCTTTAAGCAACAGTTTTATCTGGTGAGGGAAGAGCCTCAACAGACAGTGGCGTCATTTGTTCATCCTGTGTTTTCATGTGTGCCTGGACCTGCCTTGTTCGTCCTTCCAGCTGCAGAGTCCATTTGTGGCGAAGTCTGCAAAGAGAGTACAAATGCTCAGCAGTTATTGAGTCAAATCCTTAAAATGTATCCAGGCTTTTCAGCAGGTCTGAAGCTTTCCTCTCTTTCATCACCAGAGCACTTGTCCTGTATTTATTTACCAATTACACATCTCTCTAGCTTGCTAGATTGGGAATGCAGGGGAGAAAGGGATAGTGCTGATGCTATCAGTGGTTGACATTGCTGGATTCCAAATGAGTCAAACAACTGCTGAAATCCTGTCACTGTGAAGAACTGTTTTTTTCCTCTGGGGTATTCTCATAGCCACACAGAAGTATTGCCTGTGCAGTAAGGTCATGCAATGTGTCAATTAAAGAATATAATTTCTTCCTCCAGCCGCCAGGTTTACTGTAAAATGCTGTGGAGAAGAGCAAGCAGAACTTGAAATGCGTCATTTTGGGTTAGGAAAAAATAATCTATGGACCCTATATGTGTTTAATGAAAGAAATTTATGTCACATGCAAGAGGAGCCACATATCTTCAAGACACAAACAGAAGAGAAAATCTCTAAGAATCACTGCAAGATGTTGTTGGCTGGGTTGTTTTTGAAGGAAATGTTGTCTTGAAGCATCTGATTCAGCAATATTATAAGCTTAGATATCATATGGCAATGCCAAATTCATCATTGAATATAGAGGTTTTTATACTACATTTGGTGTGATGAAAAGAACAGCAGCCAATGATTTCATCTGAGAATAACTCAGCAGTAGCTGGTTCACATGGATGCTTGTGGTATCTTGGGTTCTGTGTTTAATTTTAGGTAATGTTTTAAACTACCTAGTGTTCACTGTTCTTTTGTGCATATAGTTAAGCCTCAAAAAAGGGTGCAGTTAGTTAGGAAAAAATTGCCATTTAAAATTGCATGTTCCTTGTCAACTAGTGTTATAGGTGTCACAAAGGGATCGCGTGCCTTTACTTAAAACCATGTAATTTTCCCAGGTGCTTCTTACGTGAAGTAGTGGACCTCTAGGTTTTGTAATGAAAGTATCTATTACCTCCTGCAAGTACCTTTTTTCGAATTAGAGAACACTTTGTGAGCAGTCTGAGCTTTGACTGAATAAGTGACTTTGAAGGAACTTGGTTGGGTCTGTTTCAGTTGTGATCAGTCAGTTAAGACATTGAATATGTAAGTTTAGACGTATTCAAAAATTTTTTGCTGCATTTTTTTCCCTTCAGGAAAGATCTTACAAAAGCTTTTAACTTTGTGAAGTTACAAATATTATCTGCACCACTAATTGCAATTTGTTTGCATTGCCTTGTTGAGGTAGTTTTTTCTGATCTAGAATTGACAAGAGTTTCCAGTGAAGCTGAACA
This sequence comes from Pithys albifrons albifrons, assembly GCF_047495875.1. Lineage (NCBI taxonomy): Eukaryota > Metazoa > Chordata > Aves > Passeriformes > Thamnophilidae > Pithys > Pithys albifrons. The sequence goes on along the minus strand of NC_092497.1, from coordinate 79,342,004 downwards.
CTTTCCTAGGTATTATCATACATTTTTTCTCTCCAGCAATGTTGTGATTTGGATTTGGGAATTTTACTGACTAGATGGAGTAGGATACGGGAAGCGGGATTGTCTTTATCTGACTCTGTTGGAGCACAAGGCCTGCCCAGATTTTGATTTCCAAGTTTTTATATGATGACGGCGGCTTCCTTCTTGGACACTAAAGTACTTGGAATATTTTTAAAGAAACAGCCCTTAAACAGCACATTCCAATTTGTTAATCAAATTAATTTATGTGAATGTGCCAGTTTTGAGGAAAGTTTATGCAGAAAAACCTTTGTTAATGTCAAGAGAAAAGCACAGCAGAAACCTACAAGAGACATGGTATTGTTCTTTGTCTCTGCCCATTATTAGTGAGGGTATTCACTTAGTGTGCAGGAGACCCTGGTTCAAACTTCTGAGTTGCACAAGTTGAACAGATACTTGAAACAGTCTACACAACTTGTGTAGAGTACCTATACCATAGTCATAGCTCTTTTAGGCAATCCTGTTGTTTTATATTGTTTTGTAAAATGAAAACAAAACAAAACCAGCAGAAAAAAAATCACAATACAAAACAACAAAAAACCCACAACAAAACCCCTACTGTTTTTGCCATGAAACAGGAAAATTTTATGTTGTTTCTATCTTTGGCCTTATATTATATAAAAGGATGTTAAACATGTCAAAGGTGCCATGGTTTTTTTATAGACAGATTAAAGTAAGTAGTTGTTTTATTTATTTGTGTAGCTGTACCAGTTCCAGGTAAAATTCTTGATATTTTCTGGCTGCCACAAGCCATAATGCCAAAGTGCTTTATTTTTTCATGGCTGTGCTCCAAGGCCTTTGAAGAATGCTCATGAGGTTTAAGTGTGAGGGGTGTCTGAGTTTCCATGCAGAAGAGCCATAGTAATATGAGATAAGCAGCTGTGACAGGGAAAGTGCCAAAGATCCAGAACACAATCTGTGCTATGAATAAAGCAGGACAATAACAGGTTACCTTATTCTAAAACACGTGCTTGACACGCCTTGCTGTCTTGTGCAAATGAAAAACACCACTTACTTGTTCAGGGCACTTTTGCTTAACCTAGACTCTTCAGCTTCTTGTTGCTTAGTTTGCTCTTGGATGACATTTTCCCAGAAGTTCTTCAGCCCTTCCGCATCATGGCCACTCATCATGTGGTGTCTAAAGTTGGTATGCTTGCTCATTTTCTGAAAAGCAATTTGGAGGTCAGAGCAGTCAGAAGTCTAACCTGAGGCAGATGCTGTATTACTTAGCCCCTTGAAATGTCATTCTTGTGAAGTGCTATTAAAATAAAGTATATCACCTGAAAGGAATAGGTAACTGGTACTTATTCTGCCTTGAACTAAAATATAAGGCATTGAAACAGGCCTTGGGTGACAGTTAAATGGTACAACTATATTTTTGTTACTGAGTAATGACTACACATGGCACAATTTACTGAAATATTGCTAATACCTCAGTATATGTAAGATTTTGAGGGATTTTGGAAAACTTGGGAAAAATGCTTTCAAATATAGTGCTGTTGTCACTGAAATTCAGATCAGATGTGAAGGGCTTTCCTTTTTCCTGTCTCACATAGTTTTAAAATAGATCATAGATGGTTTTATCCAAGGGAAATGCATCTCTTAAATGATTCTTTTATTACTCCAAATGATACCATGCACAAAATCTGAAGAGGAATTATGAATCTAAACTTCAAGTACACAGAGTGCAAAACTCTGGGGAACTTGTTATGGGCTTGTTCTTAGTTTTAGCAAAATTCAGTCTGAAATACTTTTAAAAGCAGACCTTGTTAAAATACAAGGATGAGTTCCAATAAATGAGAAAAAGGACAGAAATCAAGTGAATTTTTGCTTGCAAAATGCATGTTATTCAGACATGGAGGGTTTTAAAAGTCTCATCATGTTTGATATCCTTGCTGATATTACCATATTACATTGGTTATCAGATCACAATTGTATTTTGAAAAGTTAGATCCTGTTGTCAGTTTCCTGCATCAGTCTCCTCTGCTCTCACCAACAAATGCGAGAATGCAAGAGAAAAATAAATGAAAACAGTAAGCCCATAGTCCTGAATTTTCTGTGACTAGATCAGAACTTAACGTGAGGTTTCCTATGAAATCCCTTTGCTTCCTTGTGTTCATCTGTTTTCTGCTATCCTTTGATACTTTTTGCCAATGCTCCACTCCATTACACTGATGAATTAGTGCCCGACAGACCATGATATGTACTTCTGAATCTTCTTCATGGACGATGTCATACTTTATGAGCTATCCTTGATAAACTAGAAACTCTATGCTAGTGTAGGCCAATCTGAGAAAACTCTTGCTTTGTACACTGCTGTAAGTGGAAGATCAGAGTGCAAAAAGGACAGTCAGTGTAACACCATTAAGGCAGATTTGTGTAAGGTCTTACTATCAGATACTGTATTATAAATTCCTGAAGCCTTAAAAGGGCACATAAGTAAGTTCTTGGCATCTTCCTAGATTGAATATTTTAGATTTGTCATCATTTTCACAAATCTGTTTTTTAGAAAGATCAGTAGTAACAACTAATTTTGCCAAATGTGAAAAACCTAGACTAGACTGAAAAACCTGTTTAAAAAACAGAAAAATCTCTTCCAGATGCAATATTTTCCACTGAGAAGTCCAGTTGCTTAAAGAACAGCACAGTCCAACTGGAGTGGTAAGCATGAACTGTTTAGTCCATGTAATATAGTCTCCTACATGATGTAGTTTCTTCAGGGGTTAGGATAATGGTAATCTTCACAAGGTCAGCAAGAGCTGCAATATCACCAAAACAACCAGGTACTTTTGTCTGAGGTATTAATGTTCTAAAGTTTTAAACAGCATTTTTCTGTTATTTCCCTTGCTGTGGACTGAGGATGCCATTGATGTAGCACAGCAGGATACTGGACAAATTGTTATGTTGGTATGGGTACAACAGTTCCATTAACACCTTTTGCTATACGTGCTGTGTTTATTGATGAATATGGTCTAAATGGGACTATGGGTAGTCTTAATGATCTTTCACCTCCCTCTGAGGGCCCAAAATAATAGTACTATTCAAGGTTTCATCTTGCAAATAGATATGCATGTCATGGGTGCACTGGGACATACCCTGTCTGTATCTTAATTCTATAGGCTTTGAGAAGTGTTAAAATAAGTGTTAAAATAAGTGTTCTGGTAATAGATTTTTACAGCAAGTGATGGAATCTGATTATTTCATCATTCCTGGATCAGCAGGTCACCCGGGTCTTTGCACCACTTAAAGGCTCTTCTATCAGTATCAGCTGCCCACTTGATACTCTGCAGATAATTATCCCATTGCCTCAGAAGACAAGTGCAAGTTGCTGACAGAGTTTGCCCTCCAAACCCTATGATACTTTGCCTCATGTAAGAACCTGCCATAACACATTAACCTTTCATTAGATATTAAAATTTTATGATTATTAAACTTCTAGTAGATATTCTGCAAGTGGTACCAATAAGGTCCCCAGTCTTTATCTGAGGTTTAAATTTGTAAGATTTTGAGAGGGTGCATGGGAGTTTTGGCTGCCTTAAGTCTTGGCTGCTCCACTCAGAAGAACGAGCTGTGGTCAGACAAATGCCCAAAAGATGGAGGTACTTTCTCAAAGTATGTCTGTGTGACTTTTTGCAATTCAAGAACATTTGACTGGGTAATAGTTCCTAGGAACGTCAGTGACTGAATATTTTACATGGTATTGTCATGGTCCTTGCTAAGGCAGATTCTTGATGTAAAACTTTTGAAGACAGTCTGGTATTATTGGCCAGCATCTCTCATGCTATGATGTGTGAACGCACCCTTTCTTTGAGCCTGGCATTTCAACATCCATGTGTAGAGATTAGGGATCACATGTACTGTGTTATACCTTCTTTTTGATTTCTAACTGAAAGATTCTACTTAGGAGCTTGGTTTGGATTTTTGAGTAATTCTCTAGATTTGGGGTTTTATATTAAAAAAACCCCACAACTACTGCTCTACAAAACATGCTTTGTGAATATGTGATTTTCTTCTTTCTTTTTGGGTGACCCAATAGTATAAATTAGGTTTACCCAGACAACTGAACTTAAGTCTATGAAACTTGTTCTTGATTCTTTCAATCAGACACCTCAGGGTTCAGAAACTGGATGGACAGATTTTCTCTGTAAGTAAAAAACACACTTTCTCACAGTCATTTGACCTGTTTTGTCTGGGTAGAATGTAAGCAAGGAAAAGAAGTTCTTTATCATCCCTATTTTCATTTTGGATTGCCAGATATCATTCCAGATCCATTAAAGGACAGTAAGGGAATTGTCTTTCTGCCTCCTAATGGTAGGTGGTTTTAACATGCTTATCTACTGATAAGACTGAAAAATAAGCAAATTAACACTTTTATACATTGGAAATTATTCATTCAGAAGACCTGAGTTGTTGTAAGTATCATTTATGGAGTAAAAATTTATAATACTTTCTGCAGTACATTTCCTACCAAGGGCTACTAAGATGTGCATAACAGTGGTAAAAGGCAGAGTTCCTTATTAAATCTTCAACTAAGATAATTAAGGAGAAACTATTTTTGTGTGTGTTTTGCTGCCCTACCTACCCATCTGAAGCATCGTTGGCTGCCTTTTGAAAGAGCCAAGCTGTTAAAACAACATTTAAATAAAGGTAAAATTACATCTTGGTTAAGATGGCTTATGTATTTGGTAGTTTTGAAGCTCAGCTGTCAAAATATGCATATATGTGTATAAAACAATATTTCACAGCACTCTTTTGAATAAAATTATTATTGTTAGTTACCTTTATATGAAATCAGCAAGCAAAAGAAGAAAATATTTTCTAAAGCCTCAAGGGTATTTTTTTGCCCTTTTCCAGTCTGTCTATTTAATATGTATCTTAAGCTAGCCATTGTCTTAAAAAAATCAGTATTTTACATAGAGATATTTTTATGCACAATACTTGTTCATACAATGTCAGTACATTTTTTTGGCATATTCAGTAAAACTGTTCAACTGATCATATTTTGAGAAAAATGTAAAAGTAATTTTTAACCTACATTATACATAACTTAAAAAAGCAACTGATTTGGCTAATAAAAAGACAACAACCTTATGCTTTTTGTCTTCCTGGAAAATATTTTAACCAGCAACATGAAGTAATGTTTGAACATTTCCAGAGTTTACTTCCAAAATGTTTGCTCAAAGACTTTAACAAGAATGATTTTAAAAAAATACATATCCTAAAAAATTCTTCCTTTCTAGAAGGTGGAGACTGGTTTAATTTTAACTTTTTCAATGAATTTGAGGATTCAGCCAATTTTAATGTGTAGCACAACCATGTTTCTGAAAGAATTTCCATAGTCAGTCACTTCAGAGGTTTTTGAAGATCATTGTAAACAATGGAAAGATTATCTTTGACTTCAACTAGACTCTGTCCCTTGGGTTATAAAACGACCATGAGCTATTTTATCTTTGTCAGGACACTAATTAATATCATATTCCTCTTGCCCTTCACCAGGATTTGTTTGCCTAAGCACAGAATGTTTTCTAGCATTATATAAATATTACAGTACACTGTATAAGTTCAAAGCCTGTTTATGGTGCTCTTTCTTTTCTTTTTTAAATAAAAGACGCTTAATGTTCTAAAGTTTTGAATTAGACTTATAGAATACGTAATTTGGATGATTATCCTCTTACATGTTCCTTTTATGGTGGTTTTCCTTGCCCCTACAGTATGTGTAATACAGAAGTTCTAGTAATACCAGAAAAGATATTAACAAATAACAGGTTAATAATTAAAGTTATGATTAGAGCCAAACAGGCAGGATATCTCTTACATCTTATAAATCACACAGGATCAGAATATTTTTCACAGCAACATATTGTAATATACAGAATTCAAGGTCATGGAGGGAATAAAGAAGAAAACCTTATGTAAATCCACATGACTTAACAAAACCAAAATAAATGTATATCTTGTATTTCTAGGCATGTCTGATAATCAAGACAGAAAAAGAAAATCTTATTTTGGCCTAAATACAAGAATATAAATGCTTACTTTTATTGTATAGTATCTTCCTCTTCTGTGAAAGTATAGTTTTCTTGAATGATTACTGAATAATGTCAGTTTTACCTCAGGGTTCCCCTTTTCAAGAGAACTCCAACTGCCAGGAATGACTGATAAATTCTGTTCATCCGTCACTCATTTTTATTTGTGAGTGATGACATCTGCTATTATGAATTAGTTTAATGGCAGGGGGGAAAAGCCCAAACCCACAGTCTTATTTTGTAAAGTCTGCAACACACCAAGTGGAATGACCAGACAGTTACAGGGCACAAACTCTGAATGCCACATTTGATCTGTGCTATAAATTTTGGCAGGTGCCACTGATGTCATAACTTGGCTCTGGAGAAACAGTTATTCTTTGACAAGTGCAGATCACTGTAACGTAACATCCATGTGACTTGCAAGAATTCAGCACTCTCCACTCCAAGAAAAAGGACAGATCTGAAAAGAACATGTTGAATAACACAGCTTGTCTCGGAATTGTGCTACTGAGTGACTGACAGATAAACAGATTTCTTTTTCACTCCTTTTGAAGTGCTGTTCTGTAAAAGCACCTGTTAGGCTACATGACAGGATTCCAGCTAAGCTGTTAATACATTGAATAGTGCAGGAATCTGAATTCAGTGAGCTGTGAGCTGAAATATAGCATATATAATTTTTTACAGAATTTAGCACTTCTAGGACATATTCTTCCTCCCTCCACTGGTACCGCTGGGTGAACAGAAAAGCACAGGCAAGTAAGGTGCTACTTACTCAGACAGAAGGAGAGCAGACAGTGACAGGCCTCCTACTTTCAACCGTTATTTGCAACCTGGCTGCATAACCCTTCCAAAAGTTTGGAAAGTTCCCTCTTGAAATTAATTATTTTTCTTACTAAGGTATTTTCAATGAAAGGTTGTTCCAGAATTTTCTGTCCTAAGTACTGTCAATTTTCTTTTCTTTTATGACCTGAATGCATTCAAGAGACAAGTTACCTTTCCCTTGTCACCAGGGTATGTATGGCATGAGTCACCTCCTGTCTCCTTCCTTGTTCTGATGTTAGATTGTTTGAGGTCTTTGGATTCTTCTCATACTCATTTTCTTGATAGGTCTCATGACCCTTCTCTGTGTTGTCATTGAACACAGGCAATGAGAACTGTATGTCACATTCCAGCTGAGCATTAGTCCCTTATAAGCTTCTCTATTTTCTTTGGATATAATAATCTAGAGAAATATTTGTCTTTTCCAGAGAAGTACAATGCTCATAACAACTTTCTAGTGGATTCATGCACCCGCCTAGTTCTCCTCTTACTTCTTCCACTTATAAGCTCCAACCTATAAGAGAAATTTTCATTAGATCCTAAGTTCGCAACCTGACTTTAGTATAACTTTCTGTATTTCAGTCCTTCAGATAATTTATTTCTTTTCTCTTTGAAGTTCAGTCTGTTATGCTTATGACAACCTTTGGGTCCTCCAGGAAATTTCTTTAACTCACTGCTTCATTTTGTGCCAAATGCTACTGCTCAAAACAATAGTAAGATGGGCCCATCTGAATTAATTCCTTTTTTAAAAGTTGCAGTTAGGAAGTTTTCACTAAAAAATGTTAGCTGATTTTATCCACTTCTGAGTTTAAATAGATAACCCTTGATGGTACCATCAGAGATAAAACTGGTTCCTCTGTAGGGAAGAGGAGAAGACAGTAAAGAAGAGACAATGAAGTCTACTATATCTCTTACAACAAAGAGAACAGTTACATATTTTCTGCTGGATATGGTTAGTAGATGGCAAAAAGAAAGAGAGGGATATTTTGGTGTGCCATTAAGCATCCCTAGAGAGTCCATGGTTAGTTTAGACGAACAGCAAAATCAATTTTTCCACTAATCATTCAATAAGACACTCAGCACAGCTACTGTTAGTGGACGGTAGCCATGAAATGTAACATGAGGGCAATAATTCACTGTTCCAGGACAGACCGCTTTGACTGATAGTCGATCCTGGATGCTGGACAAATGCCCAAGTTGCTGCTGATGGTGTCAGACTATTGCACATTCTCTTTTGGAAGCTTCTCCACTTCACATAAATAATGTAAAACTCTGGGCTTGAGAGTGCCCATGCTTGTTTGATCTCTTGTATGTCTCAAAGATGTATTTTTCCACTTTCCCAGATTATTGAATATATTGCCTCACATTTTGGCTGCTAGGTATTCTAAGGCATGTTTGTGTCATGACAAGTAAGTTACTGAGAATTTCTTTTGTAAAATCTGAATTTCACTGCAGCCCAGACAATAAAACAGGGCTTGAAATCATGCTTGTGTTCTTGTGTTGAAACTGAACTTTATGTGTCTCAGAACTCACATGTGGTTCCACTGCATAGTGTCAATGGTGCCTAGTGGCAAGAAAGCATGAGAAACACTAGACAGAGGACAAGATTACAACAAGGCAAAGAGAAATAATCAGAGCTCTTTGATCTTTGTAAATAAACAGACTGAGACTTAGGAAGCAAGGCTGATCACCGTAGTAGGTGTCTGATGCTACTTAGAGATAACAGTATAGTCTGCTACAGTCTTTTGGTAGTACAGAGTCAATTGCAATAATTTATGTGAGTTTAGAAGTAGCACAGATTTTCTCTATAGACTTGCCAGACAAATCAATATTTTGAGTAAATTATTTCAACTTTATAAAGTAAGTAATTTTACAGTCTGACAGGTCCACCTAAGAATTTTACAAGTGTACAGTGTACCTCTCTCGTTAAGCTTCTGATAGTTGTTTTTGCTCATTTGTAATGATTTAGTTCTGTTAATAAGTCTCAGGTAATATTGTCTTGCACTGACATAAGCTTTGGTATAATTGATTGTGTTTTGGATGTTGTATTGTAGTAATTCACTTTTATTTGAATCTTTAACACTACCTTTTCATCACCTTGTATTTTTTGCTAGTTGGTGCAGGTATCACCATTTATTTGGAGCTTTTTTTTGCTTTATGTGAAGCAGAATGTGGCTGTGAACCTTGGTGCTTATAAGAGTATTTTAGAGGGTTTCCTTACCACATTACTATCAGGGCCTGGAGCACCTCAACAGGCTTTCAGAAACCAGCCCACTCTCACCTGGGAACCACACCTCTGCCATGTACCCTGTTTCAGCTCAGGCCCAGGAATCTGGTTCCTTAACTCAATCTGACAAATTCACACACCCAGCCCTGTCTCTCACCTGTTCCTGGACAGATGTTAGACCTACATGACAGAAGAGGTAGCTAGCAAAAGTAGTTATCAACAGCATGTTAGGTAATTTGACTCCAGGTCTGTCTCCTGGATGTGTTCAAGATCTGTTTTATGCCCTTGGCATTTCTGGGGTTGCCAATAAATGCTATTACCAGTGTCTCATGTTGGACCCTGATTGGCCTGCCATTCCAAGATCCCACAGCAGGATAACTACCTTCTTTCGGTGAAGGCACTGCCTGTGCTGTGGTCACGCTTGGTTCCCGGACCATTCCTCTGCCATGGGGAAGCCTGGCGCTTGTTTCTACTGAACAATTTCCACAGATTAAACTCCATGGATGATAGCATTATAGGCATATCAAAGACAATGGAATACCATCACTAAAGTCAGGAATAAGTAAGAAAGAAAAGACTGCTTCACCTACGGTTGAGTTCTGTCTTAGTTTGTGGGAAACCAAAATGTTTACCAAGACCAGAGGAGAGGATTCCTCCTAAATAACCACATCGCCCCTTATTAAATTAAAAAAAAGAAAACTTTATTTAGAAAATGGGTATAAGAAGGATAACTGTTCTTAACTACTATATATATATGTAGATATAGATATAACTATAAGCAGACCAGAGCAAACTACTCCCCCAGCACCAAAAATCAACCCCCAAAAACTGTAGGTTCCTCCTGGTGCAGTTGTATTTATGGACAGTGTCAGTGTCAAACTGCGACTGGTTGCAAGGTGAATTCTCAGGCTTTTCCCAGCAAGGTGGAGACAGGGAGGGGTGTAGGATTCATGTGGCACAGGATGGAGCCTTTTTTGTGGGGGAAGAACAGACTGTCTCTCTCTCCTTGTCCTTTGTTCAAAAAGAAGGAAAAGCTGGTATTTGAGGAGTGGTGGTAATTCCCAGAAAGTCAGTCCCCAGGAAGAAAAGGTCTGCAGGGTGTCCCGAAGCTGTGACCCTCCTCTCTCTCTCTCTCACTGAAGCTCAGGGTGCCCAGAGATGGAGGGGGAAGGCAAGCAGCAGAGCCAGAAGGAGCTCTCCCCAGCTTAGCAAACAGTGGCTCTTTCCCAGTAGCTGCTCAAAACAAAAGTCAAGCCAGCACACAGGAAAAGCCTCTCCCAGGTGCTGGGGTTCTGTTTCTCACCTCCACTCCACCATTCAGTTGGAATCTGGAGTCATCAGCCACTCCTTTCCAGGTTCTCAGACCTGGCACTCCAAGCCCAAACCTTTGCGTTGGTAGGATGAGAAAAATTCTCTGAAGGACTCCTCCCAACACCACCTTGCTTTGTTTGAACCTTTAACATGTCTCACTGACCTCTGCAGGATTTTGAAAAAAAATGCTCAAACTAAGAGTTTTGGTGATACTGCATGCTATCTTGTTGATGCAGAGTCTACTATCAATAGCCACAGTCACTGAAGTGTCTCCTACACTGGGAAACCATGAACCCATCTCCCATGACTGTCATCAGTATTTGAGGTGCACTCACATAAGTGGTTCAGAACAGTTTTTCTTTAACTGAGTGACTGAAGGGATACTTTATTACTGTCAAATACATCAAGGTGGAGGACAGCTGGACATAAAAGTCCTAGCAGGATGTGTATTCAGATATTGTATGTGGTCAGTTGTGTAGATACTTTTATCTAAACTAGGTATTTCTCTTGGGCTGAGCTGGCAAAATGCCAACTGCCCAACATAGAGAGAAAGGGTTCCCCCTTTACCCCCAGTCAAGGAAAAAGAAGAGAGAGGAAAAAAACAAACCCAAAACATGAAATAGCAAACACAAAACATGAAATAGCAAGTTTCTTATATTATACAAAAGGACAATTAAAAACAGAATGTGATATAATACATAGATATACAAATTTGAGAAAAGAAAACCAGACTAACAACAATAACTACTGAGTCACCCAACCAAACAATACAGATTCCAACCACCCACACCACACAGAACGTCCCAAAAACTCTTCCAGAGAAAACCTCCCAGCAAGAGAGGAGAAAAATTAACAAGAAAATCTAACACAGCGTGGAGGGCGGCAAGGCCTAATCTCAGCAGAGCAGGGCAGTGTGTCTTTACAGGTCTGAGGCAAAACCCAAAAAAGATAGAAGTTCCTCCTTTTTCTCTCTTTATACCTCTTGACACTTCTTGATGATGTCAGATGATATGAAATACCTCTTTGGTTGCTTAAGTCAGGTGATGTTTGTCCCTTCTAATCTATGTCACATCCTTTGAGGCCTGCTAAAACTGAGGCCTAAATAAGACCTAAACTGAAACTAACGCCAAAACTACCACAGTGTCTCAAACTAGTTTCCTAAAGCCAAGCAATTTTCCCTGTACTGTCTGAGCTCATGACAAGAACACATGGATTGTGTTGCAATGTGAGAAGATTGTCAAAGAGGGGAGAACTTGAGGCTGGGGGAGGTAACATCTAGAGATTAGCTCCATGGGTAATTTGATGCAGATGAGTAACAAATGATGCCACAGAGTGTGGAGGTGCCAGTTACCCTTACTATTGTAATCTGACAGCAATGACTCCTGGCAACGTGTTGCCAGTCAAACTGTGATTGGAAAACAATAATTGATGGGATTATCCAAGGACTACTTCAATAATCGTAAGTTTCTCTGCCCTAACCTATTTCTGAGTTATTTCTACTTACACTAATGGTTTATAGTGAATTTTACACTGCTAGATTTCTCTTGCTATGTTGTTGCTCTCAGTATGATGCTTGTTTGCATGAGCATCATTGAAAGGAAGATAATTAATTTGTTAAAGTCCATTAAAGATTTCAGTGGACACTTAACTGCAGTGAGGTCTCTACAGTCTTATCTGGACTGTTTGTATTTTGTCTATTGCACATTATTTTGAAGCATGAGGGGAAGACATCAAAAGGAATGAAGACTAAATTGTGCTACAGCATCTGATTCCTGGTTTTCACTGACGCTAAGCTACTGCCAGCTTGCAGGATCTGCAGCACATGTGGTAGGCTCCCTCATGAAAGGGGTGTGATATAAATGCAAGGTACATGAAATAAGACAATGTGTGAGGTGATGATGAAGTGTACATGGTACTGCAGTCTTTTTATGGTCTGGGAAATTTTTACAGTCTCACCATTCTAGCTTTGCTATTCAGCAAAAGCAGCCACCAACTACTTATTCAAAACATTTCTTCTCTGTAGTGTTCACTTGATGAATTTTGTCTTACTGCCATGTTCTGAATTTCTTTTCTTCCACACTTTCACCTATACTGTGTGGATGTGTCTTTAGCTGTCTGGCTTTGACCAGAAGGGTCAAGTTTCCTTAGGTTTGAAAATCAGGATGATGCAATGTTACGGGTTCACCGAGGTGGGCCTAGATTTGGCCTCTGAAGTGTGGACTAGGCTGAAGCTGTCAGCTGACTTGAGCTGGGCTGAGCTAACAGCTGACCTCTTCTAGCCAGTAACTTTGTATTCCATACCACATTATGACATCATCTCCAGGGAAGTAGGAACCAGTGTGGGAGTGGTTAAGGCAGTGGCTTCTCAGCCTCCTCTTGGGAGGACGCACGATGCTGTCCCAGGGGGGATGGAGAGGACCAGGCCCACCACTGGCTCACAGGGTACCTCAGGAAAGTAAAATGTGTTGTTCTGGGTCTCTCCTTTCTCCTTGAGTTTGTCTCCCTAGGGAATAAGTATGTTCTTAAGTAATGTGTAGTTAGGACAGTAGAATTTGTGTGTTCGTTAAGAAGTTGAGGTGGGGAACTTGTTGTTGCAGACTTGTGTGAGTGTATATTTGTACTCTCTTCTAATTGTCTCTTTCTTTCTGTGAAAAATATATGTAGATTTAGTATGAATGCGGTTTGAAGTGTTTTTTTTTCTTTCCCCTCTCTTTTCCTCCCTTTCCCTGGTGTTAGGAGGGAGGCTTTTCTCTCTGTGCTTGGGGGGGTTGGCAGTTGCTTATCTCAAACCAAGACATGCAAGTAGACAGATGAACAGCCTACAGGATGTAAGGGTTCTTACGATCTTCTTTGATGTGTTAGGGAACAATGGTAGAGTCAATTTGAATGCTCTCTGTGCACCAGAAATGGAGGCATAGTATGGATCGTTCACAGGAGAACATGCCAGAGAGACTGCAAAAGTAGGGGACAAGGTGAAAACAGTCCAGTTGGACCTGCATGACATCTCTGAGCTCATGTAAACAGACATCATGCTAGATGATGTGATGTGGTTTCGTCTGTGTTGCTCCAGACCAGAAAGTATATATCTCTAATGAAGTTAGCTGCATTATGTCAATGGTCCTGCATAAGCTAGTTGAAGGAATGTAAAATTATTATATAAGAAAAACAGGTGGATAAGCCTGGTATCTTGAAAACTAAGACATGGTGTAATACTACATCCATCTATGACTTAAAGAAAGACTTGTAAGACTAAGAAATGTTAAGAAAATCTTAAGCACAGAAAAGGTTCAGAATGGAAGACAACACAGGGCCCCTATGAAAGGGAATTTAGAAGGTCCAGAGAGGAATGAAAAGGATGTAATACCATAAAATAAATATTCATGAAAAGGCTAATTGAAATTTGGCATGAACAGACATTGGGGAACCAATACAAAATCTACTAGTGCAGAATTAGCCTGTCTGAATCTTTTGAACTAATCTGATTTTGCAATCTGAGTTTACAGCAGGTCAGTGCTTTGCACTGTGGAATTGCATTACTGGAACTGAAAAACTGACTTCAATACTAGAAAGAAAAGGGACTTGGAAATACTTGCCTGGGAAGCTGTATCAGAGTACCAAGTTTGATCAAAATACACTCTTAATAGCTGAATAACTCTGCAAAGCTGAGAAGCAGATTATTATACCCATAAAATCTGGAAAAATAGCCAGTGTACTTCAGCTGACAGTGAGAAAGGAATTGTATATAAGAACTGCAAACTGATGTTTTATTCATACTAACACGTTCAGATCTACTAATTATCTTGTGACTTGCTAAGGAAGTAGTGCAGCATTTTCCTTGTATTTTTAATTCATTAGTTCATCTACCAAAAAAAAAAAAAAAGAAAAGGAAACAAAGAATTTCTGTTAGTACTCTATGGAATTTTAAACCAGCATTGATTCATGGTATTTGCAACCTTTTAATGTTCTGATAACAATTTAGGAAATCAATTTATGCACATGAACATTTACATTTTAAGTACTTTCTAAAAAATGAATGAGCTATTAGCAACTCTGTATTACTCATTATACTGAGTCATTCCTTTGAATTGCTCCTGTAGTGATTTGTCATATCACACTTATATCACCAGGGCACCAAGGTGTTCAGGACACAAACTAACTTTTACATCAGAGAATTCAGCAAAATCAGTCCTTACTCTTAGGGGTTGGTTGATGTCTATTGGGTGGACTGTTGGAACATATCATTTGTTTACCCTTACCTGAAAGGGTTCCCTTGAAAAGTGCTCCTTGGTTTCAAGCACCAGTGTGAGAGTATAAGCAACTTTTTTGAATTACTGTTTGTTATGGGCTAAAAAAGTGGATCAAAAGAATTAACTTAAATCAAAAAATGTATAGTAAATTGCTACCAGTAGCAATATGTTTCTATTTTCAAGGTGTCAAGGCACTTCTTTTTTTCAATAGTAAACTGAGCTAATTCACATGTAAATATATAAAAACACAATATTTCTTTTTTTTCTAGAAAGTATTTCCATTCTTATGGAGATCTAGGACCAAAACCCCATTTACCTCAGATATTTGAAGTTAGACTGGGCAAAGCACCTTCAAGTGCTCTGAGGAATCAGAGTAAAATGGCAGAGAAATGTATTAAATGACCTCAATAGTCTTTCCCATTTATGATTTTTAGGCTTCAATATCCCTATATTTGCTTGCTTTAATGTGAAGGGGTTGTTGTTTGGTTTTTTTAATGACAAATAAGCTAAAGTAAAGGAGGAAAAATTCATCCCATGAGGCATAATAGTCAATAATGGAATGAGCAGCAATTCAGGTATTCTACTGTGTTCAGTATTTCACAATTAAGCAGGTGTAATATGCACTTTTTAAAATGACTGTTGTTCTTTAGCCCTCGTAAAAGATTTGATGAAGAAAATCTCTGATCTAACATGATGAGTCTGCCAACAGTAAGAGCAAACACAAACAAGACTCTGAAATGCCTGGGTCTGGGGAAAATTCAACACTTCCAAAAAGCAACCCTTGTATGATTCAAAGGAATCCACTACACAGTATGCACTGTATAGTAAAGCACACCTTTATTCAGCTGGGGCACACATAGGGGTTAGCACCTCCATGTACATGTCTGACATATGTCAAAATTCCAGGGGGTTTTATACACTTTAACAAACAAGTCCTGAATTTATTTATCACATACATTCTTCACGAGTTGGTACAAAGTTTGGTTTGTAGTCTTATCAAATATACATTTGGTTACCTATTCCTATACTTACTATTACATGGCTGTTACAGTCTTGTCATTTCAAGCAACTATCCCACCAGCCCCCTTGTAAAGTTACTGATTAGCACTGCTGTGTGCTGAAGCACTTCTCTCCAGGTTTTATTTTACCCTTTCACTTGGGTAGGTCCCTGCTTGTGAGCAGGTACATTTTGCAAAATCACACTCATGCTGAGTTCTAAAGGTTATGGTCACATTGTCAGGCCTTGGGCCCAGGCCGTAGACCTTTACCTACCCTGTTTCATGTAGGCAAAGCTCCTGTACTTTCTATAATGATGTTTTACAGCTTTACGGTTGCTCTTTCTGTTGCCATAATTTGCATGGTTTCTTTATGAGACCCAGTGAATACCTGAAAATGAGACCAGGCTTAGTGGACACTGTCTGGGTGCCTGGGTCTTAAATATTTAAAAACAGACACTGCAATACTGAAATTTCTGGTGGAAGCAAAGCTCATTTTCTGACCATTTATAAGGGACAAGAATTCCTTCTTCCTCTATGGCAAGACCAGAGAAAGGCATGTCATGGTGGCACTCTCAGTTTCTAAAAAGCAGTAGATATCTTGACTTAAGTAGCATTTTGCTGCCAGCAGATGATTTGTTGACTTTTGTGGCATGCCTTTTTTTTGGCTCACCCTAAAATCTTAAAATGTTTCATTCTAGGGCTTCTTCCTAATATATTCAACGGCTCTGAGGACTAGTTTTTACTGCATTGTTCCCTTCTGATTTTACTTAATACTATCCATCAATGTCAGCTGTCTTTTTGACACCTCATTATGAACATGCAACACTTCCACAGCCTGGATGTAGCTGCATAGGCTGAGGCAATGGCCACCACCACCCTGCCTCAGCTACTAACCACCTCTCCTATGCTGGCAGCTACCTCCTTTTCTGCTAAAGGAAGTCCCTGAGCTCTACATTCAACACACCCCAGAGGGTTTAAGAGTCAGAAGAGAAGGTCCCTGCTCACACAGATACTTTGGTGAAAGTGGTTTGGTGAGAGTTCTCATGAGAAACTTCTCTGGCAGGTTGAAAAGAGGAATGCTGAGGACTGTCACAGGGCCAGCTCACTGAACCCCAAACCTGCTAATACAATGTGTGTTATCTCAGACATGAAGGAGAACATAAGTCTTTCCCTAATGCTCTTATTTGCTCTCTCTGGTCACACTGATGAACTGCACACCATGTTTCTCTATTCAAATGTTTGCCTTTTATCCCAGTTAAAATTTACTTCAGAGCAGCACTTAACTCCAGAAATTGAAGGAAACGGTAAAAGTAACAAGTATATTTTAAATGAGAAATCCATCACCTGAAGGTGGAAGAAATAAAACTGTTCACTAACATTTAAAAACAACAAACATCCGTCACGGTGACAGATGTTTATAGGAATTGAAAAGGCTATGGGTAAGAGTGTTTATGATGCTGGGTTTTGTGCAGTGAGTCCCCTGTTGCCAAAGTATCTTTATTTTAAGTGGTAGCCTAAAGACTGATAATAAAGATGAAATCAGTTATATCACAGTTGTGCATGTTTTTCAAAATGCACAGCAACATATTTAAGTGTTACCATCGACTGATTCTCTTTCAAGGCACAAATTGCTAGTGAGAAATTATATCTTCAGGACCATAGCAGAAGTGATTTGGAAAAGCAAGATTTTTTTTGAGAAATAAAAATATTTTGGTAACTAGAGAAATACATCTCAGCCCCTGCTGGCTTTAGATTTTGGGAACTCCAGGATCCTGGACCCTGGACAGATAGTTCAATGACCTTCCTTCATTATGCCAGCAGGTGAGTGAAAATTACTTAAACTTTACCAGATTTATTAAATTGCTCCTGAGTCCTAAACCCAGTGCTTCATTTTGGATACCCTATGTCTATATAAAATAATCCATTTCCTTAAACTTTCATTAAGAGGGAAGAAAAAAATCAGCAAAATAAGGGAAATAATAATTAGAAGAAAGTTTTTAGAAAATGTATTTCTCACAAACAGGTTGTCACATGAAAGGGAGGAGGGAGACAGAAATGCAGAGATTTCTAGTCTTAACTGTATTAATTAAAAGTTATTAGCCATAAGTGTTTCCAGACAATCAGATCCTTATGTACCCAACACTGCCTGTCTTTTAACTGACAGCACACAGGATGGAAGGGGTTCTGACCTCTGATGTGAAGCTTCACTTCAGCCAGGGAGAAATATTAGCAATAAGTGCCTCCAGAAAAATTAGAGCCTTATGAACCCAGCACTGCCTGCTGAACTGTTGGACAGAACACAGGTTGGAAGGTTTTCTAACCCCTGATATGACGACCACACTTAAGCCAGGGAGAAAAATTATTAGCAATAAGTGCTTATAGACAATCAGACCCTTATGTTCCCCAACACTGTCTGTCAGCTAACAGACATCCCACAGGTTGGGAGGGATTCTGGTTTCTAACATGAAGCCACACTTCATGCCAGGAAAGAACTTTTCTCACAACAGCTCCTGAAATAGCATTTATTAATACAAATATGTGACGGTTATTGTGGGTTCCTCTTTGCCGGTGATAACATTCAGCTGCAAGATTGTATTTAATTGATAATAAAAGACCCCAAAAGAAACCAGCACAAAACACATTCCACAGAGGCAAACACACTAAACTCAAGTTACAATAGAGCAATGTATCCCATTTTCACAACAGACAGAAACTAGCAGCAAAGAACTACTAACTAAAAACACAGCCGCCTAAAACATTTATCCAGAACATAAGACAATAAAATATTTTGCACACCACTCTCTTTGTAACACAAAACAAAAGGGAAGAGCAGAGTTGCTTCTTATCAACATGCATGTTCAAAAAAGAAAGAAACTACACCTTGAAAGTGAAGCAAGTTACTATAGAGCAAAACAGAGCTGGTCTTATAAAGCAATAATAGCAAAAAGCAACAACCAGTGTAAAGTAACAAAGTGTGAAGCAAGTTACTGTTATTAGTATTAAGGTAGCAAAACACATTTAGTACAAGAAATGCTTATAAAGGAAGAATCAAAGGAAGAAAGGAAGAAAGTAAAGTTAGAAAAAATAGAAAGCACATGGTCTCCTCACCCCTACATTGTTCCAAGAGTAGCTGCAGCAGTTACCCTCACAGAGACATTGGCATTTCTCCCTCTCCTCCTTGAGTTTAAACTCCAAACACTTTTTATACCTTCTTTTTTCTTCCATCTGGTTTGTGTGGCTAAGTCAATCTGTTGGGAGGGTGATGGTGATGCAGATGCCTGAGAGGAGGTGACTTCTGTGAGCAGCTATAGAAGATATCCCAGAGGGTGGCCATGTCATTCCTTAAACAACACTCCACCCTACGTTAATCTTACCAGTTTGAAAGCCTTTGTCCTCAGCTGGAGCATCCCTTCAGGGGCTGAGACATCTCCTTCAACTCATCAGGCCTTATCAGAGGGGCTATCACCCCACACAGGTCATTTTAATTTTTGGTCTCTTTTTCCTTCATCTCACTTTCAATCCTTTCCTACATCTTTGGAATAAGCTATGAGCACAAGTTTGCAGGCAGGGGTGTGGACTTTAAGTACTCCTGTTTCACTGCATAAGAACTCCTCTGGTGGCAACGACTGTCAGTTTTTCAAACTAATTTCTATAGAGGTGGTCAAACTGTCCTACAAGGGAAAGTTTCCAAGTATACTGGAAAGCACATTAAGGAAAAAACATGAAAAAAAATCAAAGCAAATTAAATTGATAGCTATGTTGGTGGGAAAAGAGGAAAACAAAACCCCAACTTCTAATTTGTTTCAATTTCGTTTGGTTTAGAAATATATTTCTGTTGAGATGTTACATGCAGCTTAATTTAAAATTAGGTGTGAGTGTAGTTATGTTCTGTCCAGTGTACTTTAAATCATTAATTGTTCTTTATAATGAAGCTATTAGGATGACATTAAAACATAATCCTGAGAAAAAACATAGTCATTTATCAAATATTGCCTTAGTTTGCTTGACATTTTAATTTACAAACTTTTTGTTATTAGTTTGGTCTCTCAGTTATTAATTTTTTGAAAAACATATCATTTTTCATGTCTTATATCAACAAGAACAAGAAAAGGTGTCAAATTTTACACTGCACTAAGTCAATGAAAAATTACCCCAGTACATGACAGAGACACATCTTCTCTCATATCTAAGCAGACATAAGTGTAGGAAATGCATAATTCCTTTACAGTAAAAGAGATTTTCTTCCTCTTATTTTTTTTTAATCACTAGTAAAATGTAGAGCAACACACAATTTCTTAGCTATTGGTTTTCTTTCAGTCAAGCTGTGTCTTGAAGTGTTTCCTGTAAGGACATGGATGTCAGTTTCTGAAACTTATAAATAAGGAATTCTTGACCAGAAAAAAAGAAAGAAGTAAATTCATCTTTTACTCCCACTGAAAAAGCACTGGATTTGTGCTTGTTTATCAATTACTAAGTATAGCACATATATTTATTTTATTGTAAAACAGTGACTTTGATTTTTCACTAAGTAAACTTGGTACTGACATAACTTTTATTGTAATTTTATTCCATCGTAGGACTGTGATTACCACACTGCTTAATTGCAAGCTATATGTGAACAAACTAACTAAAACCCCCCTACTAAATTGTTGGTGTCGAAAGAATATAGAAAGAAAAGAGTACACAAAGCAAGCTGGCCTGGGAAGCACAGTACTGTACTGTGCTGGTTTAAAGGTAAACCAGCAGGAGAAACGAACCCAAAACAAAAGAGATTATAAGTCACAGTTACAATGTAATAAAAATATTACAATAAGTGCAATGATACAAAGAGAAATTGGTTTTAACCCACAAAACCCAGAAGTATAACCCAGCAACTTGGGGCACAAACACAATGGTGTTCATTGGCCCCTGTGCTGAGGCCCATGTGCTTCCCCTGATCCAAAGTAAAAAGAAGTGAGAAACCTGTTGGTGCAGATGACAGTCACAGTTTGGTTGAGTGGTGGACTCCCTCTGTTGAGGTTCTGGTCCTTCTTGGGATCTGATGAATGGGGGTCCCCAGGTCCCCAAACCCCCAAGATATATTCCCTCAGGTCCAGGTGGGACTGCCCAGTACCTTCCCCCGAGTGGGGAATTACACAATGAGTGATCTCACTCTGTGAGTGTGTGGTATTTTGGGAATCATTGATGGCCCACTAGCAGACATGACACCTCAGGCTGGGTGTGAAGGTGCTAATGACTTCCTGGAAGGAAGTTATCACACCTCTCATCTCACAGGTGTCTTTCACACCCAGCTTCCAGACTGAGGGGTCAGGTGTGCCCTGGGCAGCTGCTGTAAATGGTCCATTGTTAACAGTTCATGGGAAATGAATAGAAGGTTTAGAATACACAGCTTTGGTCACACCCACACAGTGATAAACTGGTCCTACCTGCTCAACTAGGACATGTACATCAAGTCAAAACTTGCACTTTACAGTCACAACTCAAGCAATGAAGCTAAAAAAAGATGTAACCCTGTGGAGGTGGTATCAGAAAAGATCTGATTATTTTTCCAGAAATGTGGAGAAAGCAAGAGCAACACAACAATAGTGAAAGCATGAGAATGCTTTGCTTGCATACAGAGGTTTTTACTGAACAGACCTTGCAGCATTTTATTTGGAATATAAGTGTTAATGTTTTCATTTGGTAGATGGGAAGAATGAGACTTCGAGGAGTAAAGTGATTTGTTCAAAGCAACTCTACAGCTGATCCAGGAATTCACTTATTAAATAACTGCAGTGAACCTGCCCTATCCTATATTTCTGCTGGAGACTGAGAAAGAGACTTTTGCCGAGTTAGTTCCTTCACATCTCCTTTTTCATCTTTATACCATTTCTTTTAGCCACTCCTGGGCATGAACAAATAGTGGCATAAAATCTGGTGTGATTTTTCTAATGCAGGAAAAATCAGGAAAATCAGAAATCTTTTGCTCTTGCCATGGAAGCTCAGTAGCCTTGTAAACAAGGCTAATGTGGCTGTATCATCAGTGAGTAGCAACTTTTTTCTCCATTTCTTTTTCTATCTTTTAATCTCATTCAACCTACTATTTTTTGAATTGCCATAATTAGATGTTGATAATCTCTTTTAGAGAGAAGATAACCCCAAACCCTTTCAGCATCATATTTGACTGTCTTCACTAAATTTAATGTGTATTTTAGAAAGTGGCTCTGTGTATTATATGAGCAACCTTATTCTGCTCTAGTGACAAAATCAGGGAATGGAAGAACAGATATATTATTATCACTCTATATCTTCTACAGACATACCGTAAGAAGTTGCTGGTTTCTTATGTGTGTTTTTCTTAGTGTGTTCTCACATTTGTACTCACCTTTTTCTTGCTTTTCTTTATTTTCAGACAGTCTTAATGATCTTATTTCAAATTACCCAGTGAAAGACATTCGCTTCACCTGTTAAAAAATTCCTGATGGCACCTGACTTAATTCCAGACAAAATCTGCACACTTTGCATGTGCCTTGTGATAGTTTTGTTATCTGTTCGATGTCCACAAGTCTACAATTCATCTTGTCTATGCCATTTTTATTTTGCTTTGTTTTTTTTTTCACCTTGAGTGGGTTTTTTGTTTTGGGGTTTTTTTGTTGTTGTTTGGTTGGTTGGTTTGGTTTTTTGGGTTGAGTTTTTTCTTTTTTTTTTTTGTAAAAATCTCTACCAGATATCTGCTGTGCAAACAATAGCTTCTTAAAGACCCACCCCTAAATCTGTAGAACTAGGTGGATCTAACATATTTTATTATAATTGAAATTCATTATTCATGTCTAGATTTAATGAATGGTACTATGTGAACATGTCAATGAATTTGTTATAAATATTTTAAAAAATGGGAAACTACCTTGTGAATTTCCTGGACCACTCCAAATCCTGTATCACTTCCCACCACAGGCAGGAGATACTCATCCTTCTTTTCTTTCTTTAGAAGAGGAGTTTCTAGGGTTTGGAAACAAGGTTAGAAAGCTACACATGCTGGACAGTATCTGAACAGTAGGGATAGAAGAACATGGGACAGAGACAAGGAAGAAAACAAAACTATGAAAGTGGAAAAAGTGAAGGGAGTGTTTTATTTATATATCCTGAGTAGCCCATGAGTGTCTTGGAAAGTCTACATTCCCTTCTCTGTTTAGAGTTGGGTTTTCAGGCTTACTATAAATGACTGAACAGGCAGTTTTAATTATAGTAAAACATGACAACAGAAATGAATCCTCATGGTTAACAGGTCATAAGACTGCATTGCTGTCCTCAGGGACTGAGCCGGCAAGGACTCAAATGCTTGTTAATAGTGCAGGTGTTGAAAACCAATATGTGGTTATATAATGTCTTGACCACAGAAATGCCAACATATGCTTGTAGCATTGTGGTTTATGACAGTACATTTCTAGGGACAATTTACAGGCAGGGAAAGAGCTCTTTGACGTCACTCCAGCTGGCAACGTTTACATTTCATAGTCACTCATCACCAGCTCAGGATGCCCTAATTTTTGACAGAAATAATAAGACTATGAAAAAGTGTCCAACTGTGTTGCTAATTCTTTTAAGAGAAGATCCAGTTTGTGTGAATAATTTTAGCCCTTTATATATGAAATATTGTTGTTATTAATTTCAATTTGTGAATTATTCTCTTGTAACTAGGGATCTAAGTCACAAAATCTGTATCTACTCCTTGATAAAATGACCAAAGCTTGACAGAAGAACAGAAAATTGGTGAATGTCTTAATTATAAAGACTGGAAATCAAAGATAATTGGTATAAAAATAGTGGCATTTCTGTGATTGAGAAGTAATCCATTTTGTCTTATGTCTATGAAGACAAAGATGTATGTCAAAAAACTGCATACCAGTGACATAGGTTATTACTATTTCTCTGAATAGATTTTTGTACTATATTTTGTAATTTCTGTTCACTGTCTTGCCCATGTTTAAAGCTGAAATAGTTCTCATCCAGTCACAGCTGATATATTATGTAAAGTGATCCATGGGACTCATTTCAAACATAAGAAATAGATTTTATGAGGTGATTTAAAACATATGCAATAGTTTGATGGCAAGATTTTCAGGAACATTGTTTTGGTTTTTGTTTTAGCTTTCTGAAAGAATTTGTGTTTCTGTACTGCTACAGAAACATTTCTTCTGTGATTGCTCACTCAAGCCTCTAAAATGTTACAATAATGTAATTTCAAGTCAAATGATAAGCCATTTCCTTTAAATCACACTGTTCTTATAAGCTGTATTCATGTTCCTCTGTAATCCAGATTTATTGCCCTCCCTATTCTCAGCAAGCATGAGCAAACATGAAATAGTTTTTTGTAATTACATAAAAAAGAAATATAAGCAGTGTTTCAAAAACCTTCTATGAGAAGGCAAGGTCAGCCATATGCCACTGAATAATTTACCAAGCATCTGTTCATTCTGGCTATCGCAGTGTCCAACAGTGAAGATATGGCATAAATAATACTGACAGTACCATTTATTGGGGTCTAAACTTGCAAGTGTATATTTTTCAGAATTCTTGCTGAAGAACATGAAAAGTCCTACTGAAGGACATGGAGTGTTGAAGAAGTAAATTTTGTGATGCTGGGCTGTGGTTTTTAGACCAATCATAACATCCTGCTTGACCTTCACTGCAACAGTATGCAAGTCTTAAACCAGACATGTAGATACACAAAGGGAAAGACAAAGGGTAAGTATATCCTGGCACAGGGAATTAACTTCCCTCTTCATAGATGGGCATTTCAAAAGATGGGGGCTTGAAATGTGATGGCTGCAACCCTTGTCAGCTGTTAACTGCACAATAAAAATTGGATAGGAGACCTCACTCATAAGGGTGACTTGTCAAATAACTTTTGTGGTTGTTTTAAAGGTTCACAAAGGACATCAAGAAACCAGAGACCTGTGAGTTCATGACCCCTTTTCACAGAAGAAAGCATCACAGATTTTGTCCTGTGGTGACAATATTTTTGAAATTTCTGCTGTTCCTGGTGTGTCAGATAAAAGAGATGTTATCTCAATAGCTTTTTTTGGTCAGAGATCCAGTGTATATTCTCTCACAAATCCATGCTTTCAAAACACTGGGAGAAGAGCCTAAGTCAGACAGAAAAATTTTGTCCCTATTGAGGTTTTTCATGGCTTCCTGGCAGACATTCCTATGTTTGTCCACGAGATGTAAACTCCCTGTGCACACCAGAAGCACACAGCTCTTGTGTACAGCTGCCAGCACTGCCTTCCTAACCAGAGGCTGTGCCTCTGATGTGTCTCAGCAGACAATGCTCTGAGCTATTTGGTGTCTTACAAAGGCTCTAATTTACCAAGATAATTTAGTGGTCTGTCTGTTCCAGGCTCAATGAGCAAACCAGGAGCTTCAGGATACCTTTGTGGGTGAATATTATGGTTACATTACCTGCTAGAGAATGCAGGGGCCACATAGGTCTGGGTCATTGGCAAGACACACACAAATGTATCTGTGGTCCAAACCCAGATCTGAGCCTGTTATTTGTCTAACCTTGTGCAGGAGAATGAGAAGTTGCACAGGCAAAATGAGCTCAGTGCTTCCAAGAGAGAAAAGGAGGATAGGTTTTCAGCTGAGGAGACAAGCCTTTCATTATGACTGTTGTAGTGAAATCTGCATTTTCTCACAGTTCCATAAAGGAGCTCAGAGAGAAAAAATTAACACTAGAAATAGAAAAATTTCACCATATTTCAATATAACTAATAATTAAAATAATGAATAGAAAAATAGATGTGTTTTGAAAGAATAAGAAAACTCATCTTGGTAATTGAAATGTTAAGGGCTACAAGTTGTAAGTAATAGATTTCATGAGAAAGGCTGAATTGCGTTATTGCTCTTTGATTGATACTTCCCTAATCTTATGCAGTCCTGTCCCATCCTTTTGTGTTGTCTGATAAAAACTAATGATGACTTCCATGATGGGATACTGTGTATAGTGTGATAATGTGTTTATTCTAATTTAACTGTGACTAAGTTAAGTAGCATTTTTACTTTCTGGTAACTCTGATTGACCTTTGGTGATGAGAGAAATATCAGAAATTGCCTCCATTAAACTGCTCTTCCCACATTTACATGTAATGAACACAGTGGAGAATTGGTGTTCTAGTTCCTTTCTCATTTTCATTTATTTGTACATAGATAAGAAAAAGTATACATTAAATATAACTCCTTAAATACTTGAACCATACTGGAAAGAAAGAAAAAAAAAAGGGCTAAAAAGGATTAATGCAAATTTCTTCTGTTATCTTAAATATATGTCAGGGTTTGCTGTCTTATAACAAGGCAAGGTGTGAATGGCCTGCTAGAATTTCATGGGATGTCTTATGGAGTGCTGGGGTTATTTTAGCCTGAAGCAATGTAAACCAGTTATTAGATCAGTAAGACTAGGGGTATTGCTACATGTTTGTGTGGCTGGGGATAGGAAGCATAGAGCCAGACATTGTTGTCAGACTGCACTTGTGTACATTGCTTCTGAAAAGCTAGTAAATAGTGATTGTCCCACATAAACAAAGAACTTTTTTGTCCCAGATTAGCCTGGGTTGGAGAGAGAGGAATCAATTTCTGAACTCTTGATGACTTCTTTGTCTTTTCTTGAAAGAATGGAAGTATTTTGATCAGTTGCCCTATTGGAGGAAAAAACAAAAACTCCTAAGCCCCGTGGGGAACCAGACAATATTGGCTAAGACATTATTTATGATTAAATATGTTTTAAGCAAGATTTCTTCAGTCTACCTTAGAATAAAATGACTACTGCAGTGCTGGATAGAACTGCACCTGAATCCATTTACCCTGCTGTAGACTAAATATGTGTTACTGGTGGTCTGTACAAGAGCAGTTACGTGACTAAAATTCCCAGTGTAGGGAAGACTTAGGAAAGAGAAACTATTGCTTGTGCAGGAATCCTACCTGGGTATGACTATATGTTGTTTTTCATACATCCACCTCATTGACTGTGACACTGGAGACCATGGAGCTCTGTTGTGTGTAGTATTGTGAGATATGGTACCATATAGAAGACCTTGAACTTCCTGTGCTAGGATTGGCAAAGACCCCTTGGTTTCCAAAACAAATTAAAAAAAAAAACCAAAAAAAGTTCTTGGTAGTAAAGAAATCTGTAACTAAATATGTTGAGAATTAATGAAACAACCAGGACCCAAAGGTGTTGTATGTGCTGTATACAAATATTAATACAACGAATCCTACTGCAGTGATCTGTGTATCACAACCAGCTTTCCAAGACTGATGAATTGGGTCTTAAGTCAATTGATGCTAGATTTAAAGACATTAGACTTAATAAATAAATGATAATAAACTTCTCATTGAACACGTATTTTAGCATTTGGCTTCAATGATGTGGTAGCCCTGTTATGATGGGAATAGGTATAAATCTGCTCTACAATAGTCCCAAAATCTTCCCTAGAGGGAAAAAAAAAAAACATATGAAGAGTGGAAATGAGATTGAATTTTGTGATTCTTCCTGCTCCATTTTTAGTTTCAAATGAAAATCTTTAAAGTAGAAAGTAAACAATTTGATCTGTTATTTACTTACCTGAACTGAAAAGGCTAAGGTTGCACATTGAGAATAAAGACATCTTTATTACAAGGTGTTAATATTTTTCATAAAAATTTTCTAGCTTAGCTGAAATTAAAGTGTAACTGTGAATAGATCCTAAGATAAAAACGTTCTCAAGGGAACACGGATAGAAAAAATTAATTCTAGAGGGATTAACAAAATCCAATTAACCTGGTAAAACCAATAAGTAAATGAGCAAATTTAGTAATCAAAAAGCTGAGGGGTTTTTGTTTGCTTAATTCTTGCATTAATAGCTTAACATGGTAAATGTTTAACTAAGAAGAGCCCTCTTTGTCACACATATACATAAGTCCATGCATTTAGAGGACTTTTATTTAATTTAAGAGCTTCTGAAAGAAGTTCAACATAGTTGCTCAGGACTCAGATTTTTTCAACATCATTTTGTTTGGATATAAAAAATCAGTGTTTTTGCATTTTAGCATATTGTGTGTATATATACACTACGTGCTAAATTAAATATAAATTGACTTTGTACTCATGTATCTCTGTGTGTAAGTATCTTTTTTCATATGTATATGTGTATGTATGAACACATACACACATCGTCATCAGATCTTATTCTTAAATTTCTGGTAGGGCAGATAAATTAGAACTATTCACTACTGAAAGTAGGAAAATTGAATGTTCTTCACCTGCATTCAATCAAAGTGTAGTTTTCAAGTTTGGGCAAAGCCACAAAATTTTAATACTATTTATGCAAACCTTTCAAGCTTCACAGTGAACTTAATGTGAAAGCAACCTACTAAAAATCCTCAAAACCTCTACTTTTGAAGCTGCCACAATATATAAAAAAACTACATAATTTGTGCCCTGAATGTGCCTCAAATGTGAATCTAAGGGGGGGTCACTGTAGGGCAGGAGAGGCTGAAGCTGTTTTTCAAGAATCTCTCCACTACTAAGATGGGTCAAATGCCATTGTTCCCATTGTAGAGGAGATTTGGCAGATGGTAAAACCTAAGATAAGGAGTTACAGGTTGGTCTTTAATGGAACTGGTGCTGGCTAGCAGAGCCTGAACTCACACCTCCAGGAAGCTTTCTGCCACTCACACCCAACATCCCTAAACTCCATCTGCCCCCCTCTAATTTGCCTCAAGCCACATCCACTCTCTTTTCTGTGGGGAGAGGTAAGTGCCATTTTTGTAGCAATTATAATTTTCTGTGGTACTGGTGGTCAGTGTCAGGGGCACCTGGTTATGGGCAGGTGCAGTAGGGGGACGGGAGGAATTTAAATCCACTTAACACTTCCATGCAGCTGAAAAGGATCTCCACAAACAGTATGTCATTGTTTAAGGCAGGCGAATTGACTCAGAGATACTTAGTCATGAAAACCAAGAATGCACAGCTGGGTGCTGATTTCAGGACTTCCATTATACACAGTGTACTGTGTCTCTCACCACTGGTATCTCTAAGACCATGAGGAAAATAGTAAGGACCCCATGGACACACTGACAGAGCAGGCAGATGTCCTTGGTCCACTCCCTATGCCTCACCATGCCAGTGAATCTGCAGAGTTAGGAAACAACAGCAGTAACAATTATAATGATGATTATGATAATAACCTAGGAAGTGAAACTACATCTCTTGCAAGTAAGCTTGTTACTATAATTGAGAAAAAAAAATCCAGTCCACACTTGGCCTCACCTCATACATTTATCTTGTTCCTAATGTCTACCAGTACGATACTTTGCACACGTGTGAAAAGTCCCCAGGAAATAGGTTCCTCCGTTTTGGCAGCAGTTCCTGCTCAAAGGCTACAGCCAGAAATAAGAAGTTCTTGCAGAAAATTTGCTGAGCAAATATGGCACCCACTTTAGCTGCAGACTGATTGCCTGCCAATTTAAGCTTAATGCTTTTACAATTTGTTTTGGTTGTCTATTGCAAAGATTCTACACAGTTATTCTGACTTGTTAGCGCATTCAAAAGGTCAAAGACTAAATTAGCAGCATTTTCATAACTTTTAATTAATCTTTCATTAGCAGATAAAATTGCCTTCAGGCTTTTGTTGTTCCTGTGCTTAATCAGAGATTGAAGTTTGTAGAGGCAGTCATTCAAGGACTTGACCTTTCATATGTTCTTTAAAAACATAGGAGGAATTACTTTCTTTGATCCAGTTTTCTGGTTCCCAAGTCTGGAAAAGATATGCAAACCCTAGTGTCTGAACAAACAACTGCAACTCTTAATTAGATTCATTCTGGACTAGATGGGTCTGGATTCTTAATGAAAGGGAGCAAATAGAAAAGTGACTCCAAGAAGAAAACTCTTTTTACTCATGTGTGTTTTCAGAGATGTTTTGGAAGATGCTTCCAGATAGTGAAGAGAAACAAATGTCATATGTATCTAGGAGACATGCACTGCATGTAAGTCAGAAGCTGAAGCTGGAAACACACATCTTACCTGGAGTATAAAAGTATCACTTCTTTATACTCTCCATGGGAGATGGAGGAAATGAGGAAAGATAAAAGGAAATAGCTCTCTCTGAAGCAGAGCAATGGCTTTCAGCATATATCCTTTCACAGTCCCATGGCAAATAAAGTGCTTAGCTCTGGTGATAGCACCAAAAGCAGGCTAAGGGAGATATGTCTATTACTGCCATTTTCTTTTTTTGTCTGGAAACATAAAATTAAAATTTAGAATTTTAGAAATTCCCTTTTCCCTAAGTGAGAAGATAATTTATAGGTGGCAATAACCAATGCTGCTGGCACATGTCCAAAGGCATTAAGCACTGCCCAGGGGGGTTCTGATGTTGAGAATCTTGGTCCCTGTGTATGAAACACAGCCAGTTGCCCTTTGCACACCAGCTTCTTGAGTCTGAAGCTGCCCTCACATCTCAAAATTGGGACCACAAGGCGAGAAGTGTTTTCTGGTCAGGTACTACCTAGTGTTCACCTGGCCATATGACATGAAGCTGGTTCATCACCTGTGAAATTGAGAGGATTTGGCACAAGCTTCTGAACTTCTCCTCTAGATTTGCTTCTTCTTTTGAAAAAAAATCAGCAGCCCTTTCTAACTTTCTGCACCAATTTTCAAAAGCAGTGAAATCACGATATGTCATTTCCTATTTTTCCCACAGGACCAATATATTCCAAGTAATTCAAGTGGTTATTTTAGCTGGCATTTTTTATGACAACTGGAGTGTGGAAGAGTGCCCTACGGTTCATGAAAGGCCTTGCTATCTGTGTTGCCGATGGCTGCATGCTTATCAGGCTTCACAAATTCAAGGACTCCCTGCTATTTGCTAAGAGAACTGCACTGTGGTGTCAAGGTCCTTTGCACGGGGTCTGCATATTTTCATTAATATGTAGGGCTTTTGTTTGTCTGGCTTCGGCTAATTTAACTATCAGTATGTACTAACACCATTCTATCATTACCTTCATGACCTTTTACCCCTCTAGAGACACCTTCACAGTGGACATGAAAAACCAACTTATATATTCATGTGATGAACAATTTACCATGTATTAACCCAATCATAGGTAAGATGTCAGAAAGGTTCCTGCTTTTTCTCTTGGAACTGAGATTATTAATTTCTTTAAGTGCATTTAAAGACATGCTTTGATTTTCCTAGTTCAGGGAATTATTAGTTTTCCCCTTTGCAGCTTTTAAAAGTATAAATTAAAAAAAGGTCAGTGACCTTTTTGGGAACAACAAAATCTCAAGATTAACATATGACACTACTCGACTGACAGCACAAAATTATTCCTTATTAAGGTAATGAGCATCAAACGTTTCATTTTAGAAAGTGATATATACCGAAGCTCATGTGTGTTTTATATCTTATGTTAGCTGTTTTTCTTTCTGCTTCATGGTTTAATCCAGCATTACAAAATAGGTTCAGGAGATGGAATGGTAAAATAAAAGATATTGGAATGTCTAAATTCTTAATTTTTTTTTTATTTGCTTGAAGAGTAACAAGGAATCAAGACACACACTGTGACTCCCAAACAGGCATGAGATAGATGCCATAAACAGGTTTTGCTCATGCTGAAAATCCATGTGGAAGTCCTGCATCCTTTGTCATGTAAGGGAACGTAGATCTCTGAAGAAGCCAAAGAGAGCAACATTGCTGAAAATTCTAACCCTACAAACATGAGGGTAATGTCACTCAGAAGAATAACCACATACATACTATTGGGGCTATAAGTTAGTAGTTAATTTATTGTTAGTTAATTACAGCAGGGGATGGAACGGTCTTTAATGTTTTCTTTGCTTGCTGGAACTACTACACATTGAAAATAGTAACAAAGCCAACAAGAATAAAACAAATAAACAAACAACAGTCCCTCACCAAACAAATGAAGAACTAAAAGTTAAGTCTTATTAGTTTCAAACTGGTGCATTTGTAAAGATATTGGTGTACTTAAAAGAATTCTGCAATGCAAAGATACAAAAAACTTGTGAAATTATGGCACGAATTTAGTGAAATGTATTTAAAACTATAGTTTTGAAACATGTATGGGGAAGGGGAGTAAGCCATTGTCTATGGACAACACAAATATTAGGAGAAAAGCAATTCGCTCCCCCATTTTTAAGTAACTGTGAGACAAAGAATTGTTAAGGTTCAATATACAAGAATTTACTGAAGAAAATTGTCAGATTTTTTTTTCTATAAGCAGTATCAAACATTTGAAAAACTGCAGTTTTATTGTTTTAGAACAGTATTTTCTTATCTAAAAATCTTCACATATTTTCTCTCTGGTCTGCCTGTATTTCACTCCTTTGCACATGAAATTTCTCTACTGTAACTTTACACTGCTAGGTACACATAAAAAGAATTCGTTTGACAGGGCAGCTTTGGTGAAATATAGAAATAAAACTGAATTCAATCTTTTGCTTATCATCCAAGAAAAAAAATGGTATATTTCACTCTCTGAGTTTTAACATCATACTCCCTGCAGCAAGTCATTTGCAGATGATCAAGACCTGTCTACTCTCGCCTCTCATTTCCCTACTTGAACTCTCCTCATTAACCCAGCAATTTGCCATGCCATTGCATGGTGGATTTATCACAGGACCCTCTCTAAATTGGTCTCTGGTGGCAACAGAGCCCAAAGTAAATTGAATCTTCCATGTGAAAGCCTCTTTTTCTTTTTTTCCTTCTTTCCTTTTCTCTTGTCTTAAAATGTAGTATAATTGATATGACTCAGGTCTGGTTGATGGCATAAACATAGAACTAGCTGATCAACATACTGTAATCTCTAGAATAAATTATGAATTGATTTTAAAGGTAATATTTTATACTCTATTCTATTTTTAGAAATTTCTATTTTGTTATATGGCTTTTTTGTTTAGATTACATCTTTTATGTTAGATGCAATATTTTAAAGATTGGTTTATTTTTGCTTGAGAATATTATGCTCTAAACACAACTGTTCTCACAGATGTGAAGAGGAATTTTCAATATAGTCTATTGTGACCTAATCTAAACCAAAATGACATTATGTGCCAGAATTTGCATTGCTTTAGCTGAACAAATGTCCCTAAGCTGGGGCAAGTTTGCATGGAAACAATCACAATGAAAACTTACCTTCCTGGGTATTTGCATCCCTCAAAGATTACCCCTTTCATGCATCGTCTGCAGTAATGCCAAATCTCCGTCTTTCTGAAATAACTGGTGAAGGTCAACACAAAACTTTCTTCAAACAGCTGAGTTAGACCTGATCCTTTCATCTTAACTTTGATTGCTTTCTAATTCTTGATACTGCTTTTTCTTTTTCTTGTACGCCTTTTCCAAAGACTGTTCTGCATTCACAGACCAGTCACTGAATTTTTATTAAGTGAAGAACAGGTTTGTTATGCGACTGTGTGGTACCAGGAGTCTAGATTAACAGTAGATTGACATACCAGGAAAAAGGCACATGGTTTTACGTACAGAAAATTGGTTTTTATAAAATATGTAAAAAATACTTTTTTTTTTGCTGCAGTCTGGAAACTTGATCAGAGGCTGAGCCTGTGTAACAGTCCTGCTGTTTTACAGGTTTTGTTGTTGGAGTTCGGTGGCGAAAGAGCACCAATTTAAGACACATAATGAGCAAGGAATATCTTTGCTCTACTGGACTAATCTCTCAGGGCAATTCCTTGCTCTCCTGACGGTTTACTCCCCAAACTGATGCTATCTCTTCCCACCTTATCTTCTGCATACACACATACAAAGGACTTTGAAACAAATGCCATCTTTAACATCCTGGGACAATTTAAGGACAATAAGACTTGCAAGTTGAAGTAGTGGTCATTTCTATCAACTTTGATTTCGTTTAATGATTGCAAATAGTAATTAGTAGTTGGTATTTGAACACATTGTCATTGAAAGCTTTCCAGTGATTACAGCACATCTAGGTCATTTAGATGAACAGTTTCACCCATTCTAAGGCAAATGAGCAGGATTTGTGGCTGAAATCTAGGGCCTTAAGCATGGCTTAAACTTTTACATGCCTTGAATAATCCCACTGGAAGTAATGCAGTGCAGTCTATCACATTTATCTTGTGTGAATTGCTGTTTCACCATTTCACCTCTTGAGATGAAAATTTTGGCAGCACATATGATAGATAAATAATAATTTCTAACTCTAAGATTTCCTTTTTCACTCTCTACAACATCTGCCTATTTTTAATATTTAATTAAAAATTAGGATAAATATGCAGTTGCTGCAGTGAGCCCTGAGGAGTCTACGGTTACCACAAGAATACTAAGTGCAAAATGAGTTCGTGTAGGTACCAATCATTACTAAGAAGTTCAAGGTCCTTGATACACTACTTGAATCAAAGCCTAATATTTTCCTACTATTGTGTAATTTAATTTAATTTTGATTTTTACTAAGGTTTATTAGTAAAAAAATCGTATTGTCAAAGTATTTCCTTTCATGTAAAACAAGATTGTTGAAGGTTTGAACTACTAATCACTGTTTTAAAATTTCTTTTTAAATAAACAAAAAGTAGCAGTGAATTTCTAAGATAAATATGTAGGGTTTTTTCCTTCTTTCATGTTGAAATAGAAAGAATTATTTGCTTTTAAATTAAATCCTCCTTATTTTGATTTATCTTATTTTTCTGGAGGCAAAATTGAACTATTATACTTTTGGGTAGGTAATAATAAATTTTTTTTAAATCAAGTGGGTGGGAGTGTCTGTGTGCCTAAAGGTGGGGGGCCACAAAACAGCCAGGCAGGTAACACAAAAAGAGTTGGAGTTTGTAATTTTTGTATCCTAAAATTATCTTGCCCTTTGCCCAACCCTGTGAAATCAGCATCATTTCCCAGAAGCAGAGATTAAATTTCAAGAAATTTAGAAGAGAATGTAAACACATTAATTATTTTTTCCAGTTCTATAAATATAAATCACAGATTTCCTTAACTTTATTATTTCCTCCAGGAATTTCACAGTTTATCTCCTGTTCATGCATTTGTATGCTAGAGGAATGATGAAATCTAGTGTTTCTATATTGATTGAACCACCTTAGCTAGATTATAGCCATAACAGCATAAGTAAGGTGAGTAAAACTGGTAAATTCAGGGTTCAAGAGCAGAAGAAAAAGCTTTAAAAGGCTGGAGATGTTTAAATGCAGGTTCTTTGTGCCAGGTAAGTTCATGGTCAAGGTAAGCAAAAGAAAACAACAACAAAAATCAGATGTTAGGGTTAAAATTGACAGGTAAAATTGTATATGGAAATTATGCTCATACTTTAAATATATTCTTATGATTCTTCCTGTTGTCAAACTTCTTTAGGGAACTAGAAAAATCTCCCTTCAGTGGAGTTAATCAAGAAGAGATTATCTTTGTGCATACTTAGGAGTCTCATTGTTTTGTTGAGGTTTGACTCATACTGCAAATGTCTATTGGCACTGCTCAGTCATTTTGGTTCTTTGATCTAAAAGGACTTTGTGATTAGAAAAAACAACACATCCAATGAAAAGAGCTGGTATATTCAATCTGTACAAGGTTCACTTTGTAAAACTGAACATGGGTGCCAGTATGTTTTCTTCTTGAAGTATGTTATAGATTCAGGTGAACCCCATATAATTCCTTGTGGTGTACCACACTGTCATAGTAGATGTGTCTTAATCTGTTACTGGCATTGTCATTCAAACAAATATAAATTAAATCTTACTAGCTGGTGTTTAAAAAAATCCTTTTTCCAGTCAAAATCAAAATGAGGATATAATGCCCTGTTTTTCAAGAGCTGCCCATTTCAAGGAGAGGTCATGCATGGTACTGACACAAATAAAATGAGAGTTAATTTCTTGTTAAAGATGCCAAATGGACAACAGCTTTAGGGCTCAATTATGTCTCTGCAGAAGCAGATGAGAGTGAAGAAGAGCACTCAGTTAAATTATTTTGCCGACCAGTCATGTTTAAATGTCAATGAATTCCTCTTTTTCAAGTCCCTTGAGACTTTCTAGCTCACAAGTGCTGTTTCTGAAACAAATCGTTTGGTATATCAAAGTACAGACATAAGGACTCTTTTTTTCAGTTGTTTTAACACACTTTTTTTTTCTGTGATCTGTGTTACAATTTGTTCCTACAAATGTTTGTATTGGTAATCTGAAAAGGTTCAGACATTGCCCCACACTCTGCAGCTCTACACTGTGAGTGACCCCTCCTGATTATTTTGTGCATAGCCTTTGTCACCCTAAACAGTGTCTTCTCTTACAAATAAACAAGCAGCCCAAGAGAATGCAGAAGAGTATCCACATGCCTAATATAAGTCACTGTCACCTTCACCTCCGTGTATGAGGCTGACTGAGGGAAATGCATAAATATATCTCTCCAGGGCTGTAGGATGTGACACACAAAAGTTTTACACATAATCTCAAAGAAGACAATGTGGAGGAGATCTCACTAATAGCCTGCATGAAAATGTTATAGTGGGAACTTTTCCCTTCAAGTGCTTTGTACAATGTTACATTACATCTATACTTGAGGTTTGCAGCTTTTTTCTTCAGGGATTAATTATACACTGCTATAAAAGACAGAGGCAAGAACATTTGTCTAAATTCTCACAGTATAAACCTCAATGACAAACACAGTATCTCCATCATTGTCCCTATTTCCCTGGTATGTTAACTTGACATTGTTTATACTTATGGCCTTTGTTTGCTTTTTTCTGCACTGCATCCCTGACCACATGTGTTCAGAATGTGTATTAACGTGTCTGACAGTGAAATGCATCTCTTGGCATTATGTTTAGAGAATAAGCATAGAGAAACATGTTAACCACAAATTTAAAAGAGATGGGCTGATTCCAATGGGATGAAGTTCAACAAGGCCAAGTGCCGGGTCCTGCACTTTGGCCACAACAACCCCCTGCAGCGCTCCAGGCTGGGCACAGAGTGGCTGGAGAGCAGCCAGGCAGAGGGACCCGGGGGTACTAATTGACAGGAAGCTTAACATGAGCCAACAGTGTGCCCAGGTGGCCAAGAAGGCCAATGGGATCCTGGCCTTTATCAAAAATAGCGTGACCAGCAGGACCAGGGAAGTGATCCTTCCCCTGTACTCTGCGTTGGTGAGGCCACACCTTGAGTACTGTGTTCAGTTCTGGGCCCCTCAGTTCAGAAAGGATATTGAGGTGCTGGAGCGAGTCCAGAGAAGAGCAACAAGGCTGGTGAAGGGACTGGAGCACAAGTCCTATGGGGAGAGGCTGAGGGAGCTGGGGGTGTTTAGCCTGGAGAAGAGGAGGCTCAGAGGTGACCTCATCACTGTCTATAATGAACTAGAGTTGGACCAAGGGTTGGACTCGATGATCTTGGAGGTCTTTTCCAACCCAATCGATTCTATGATTCTATGATTCTACCCAAACATCACTAATACACAGAGTCTTTACAGCAGGTAAGATCCCATGGAAAGTTTATGAAGTCAATATCCTTACTGACATTTTCAACTTGGAACAATGACCAAGGAATTCTGCTTAGTAATTATGATAATAATTTTCTATATTTACAGAACTGTGAAAAGAAAAACATTTTCTTTGGGACTGGTCATGCAGCCACTATTTCTTTTGCTTCTCTAAGTCACACTGAGGGCACATAATACTCTTCCATTGCAATCCTACATGTCTTCAGGATATTTCAATGTTTAGACAAGGTATTTTAAATTTGTCTCTACGTTATAATTTTCCAACATTGTCCATAAAGACTTTGTGTCTCCAGATGGTCCCACACTGTTCTCAGGTCCTATCCAGCACATGCAAAGACATCACCTCTCTCAAATGAGGAAAACTTCCCTCCAATTAGCAGTAGACTAGCTCTCACATTAACCAGCAGCAATATGCCTCTGTCCTGGGTTGAACTGGCAAAACGCCAACTGTCCAAGACAGAAAAAGTGTTCCTCCCCCCCCAACCAGCCAGGGGAAAAAGAAGAGGGAGATAGAGAAAAAACCCTCAAACCAGGTTTATGCTGAAACTAACTACATGTATTTATACAGAAAAGAGAAAATCAAGAGGAAACTACAACATAACACACACTTACACAAGTTACATATATATAACAAGGAATAACTTCCGACTCCCCAATTAATACAAAGCAAAGTGTATTATACTAGATCTGTAAGTAATCTAAGAGACACATAGCATGAAACAGAAAGAGTAACAACCAAAATGTTTCTACTTCCCTGAATGCAAACAACATGCAAGCAGAGGCAGCAGGGGCAGGAGCAAGGCTTGCTCCAAGACAAAAGCTGGATCACATCCAGCTTTTACCTCGGCCATGGCAGAACTAATTAAGCCACTCCCACACACTGGATTTTACACCCTTTGAGATGATGTAGTATGGTATGGAATACAAGATTATTGGCTAGAAGAAGTCAGCTGTTAGCTAGCCCAGCCCAGTTTAAATCAGCTGACAATCCTAGGCCTAGCTGGACTTTAGAACCTAAGTTTAGGCCCACCTGGCTAAACCCATAACAGCCTCCCTCCTGTCCCTACCTTACAACAAGGAACTGAGCTCTTTATTGTGGAGCTGCAATCAGTTTGTACTACTTTGACTCACAGGCAGAGGGTTGTCCTTGTCTCTGTTTCATTGAAAGAGAAGTTTCATGATCAGTGTTCTGCTGCAGCATCTCTGGGCTGAGTCTGGTGTAGGTTTCCATCTGGCCTTTGTACCCTTGAACTACTTCTATTTCTGCAGGTCTTTCACCTCTTCATCACTACCCTATTCTTTCCTGTAAATACATTCTAGGTGACAAAGTCCTGATGTATCACTTCTCAAGTCAGATAGTTCCAGAGATACAGTCTGTCAAGCTAAACATTAAATTTAAATCCCCTGCTCCTCTTCTTGTTCCATTAGTTGAGTCAGAGGAGCATCTGCATCCTGTGAAATAGCAGAGTCAAAGCCAGCCACCTGCATTACTGCAAATACGTTTGCCATCTGTTTCTTATTAAGAGCTGTCAAATTCAAATCATCCAAATCTGTGTCTTTGCTGCCAGAGAAGCTGTTCAGAAATAGCACTGGAAAAATAATGAATCCCAAGAAGATAATCAGAGGAACGTGTTAGTTTTACTTCTCATATAATTTTTATAGTTTCTTGTAGATGTGCTACTATTAAGAAGGGAAAAATGGCAAGAGATGGCTTTCCCATCCTTAGACTTTTGCCCTTAGTCCTAACTAGTTACTGTGAACACAGGTAGAACTGCAAAGAGGCAAAGAATTTACTAGGAAGACTATGTATGGTAAGATAAGGTGTGGTGGATGCTGCTATGCTTAACCAAACTGTTATTTTCTGCAAGTGAAGAAAGTAGATTTATATAGTATTGCCATGGAGCCATGGCCTTAATGATACTGTCTTGGTAGCACACGGATTGGTAAATCATCATCCTATGACCCCACAGTATGAATATTCAGAAGTATGAAGAAGAGAGGACCGTGGTAACCACCAAAGGCCTGTGGCAGAGTGAGCTTTACCTTAATGAGGAGTTCAGCTGATTTTCATCTCAAATTCAGAAGGTCATAGCTCAAAGACTTGTTGGAAGATGAGAGTATGTCCATGACCCCTGATGATGATCAAAAGAGAGGGACTGTAATTTGGT
This sequence comes from Pithys albifrons albifrons, assembly GCF_047495875.1. Lineage (NCBI taxonomy): Eukaryota > Metazoa > Chordata > Aves > Passeriformes > Thamnophilidae > Pithys > Pithys albifrons. The sequence continues at coordinate 79,302,663 of NC_092497.1, read as the reverse complement.
GAGGGCAGCCAAGTAATCATCAGCTAAAACTGAACTGGGGAAATGCATTGGAGTCCAGGAAGGAGACAACTGTGCACAGAGTTGCAGACAGAGCAACATTCATTACCTTCCACTGAAGTGGTTTAACAGGCTCAATGAATCCAAGGCATGAATAAGCCACAATTGCTTTTCTCTGTCTTGCTTTTGCATTAGTAGGGATCACGTCCAGTTTAACCTGTTCCTCTTCACTGTACACCAGAAAGTGAATGGAGATGACAGAGGTCCTCTGTCCCAGGAGAAACTGACAGTAAGGTGTGGTATCATTTGGATTGCTCCCCGGAGATGGCAGTCTGGTTTGGCAACATCCTGAATGACCAAGCAGCCTTTTTCAAGGAGACTGCTACTTGCTCCATATGGAGAGGGGCCTAGAAAAGGTGGCCTTACCAGAGTTCATCTGCACCCTTCACCCAGCTGGCTCCACATTTTGCCACCAGCACACTTGCAGTAAGCATGGGTAGAGCCATACCCAAATCTTCATTTGCGAAGCCTAGCCATGATGATGATGATGAATACCAGGAAGCTTCTAGTCATTAATTTGTGGTGTTCTTCACTAACTGCCACTTAGAATGAGTTATAAGTAATGTTTACCATGGAAATTAATGGGGATTAGAGTCTTCTAAGGAGGCAGATTACGTCAGAACATTATACTGTGTCACCATCCTTATTACTAAACTATGATGGGGAGTAGTACGTTGCACATTCCCTATTTGATTAAAAGTTGCTGTTTACCCATTAATGAAAATCAGCTGACAGGTGAGCTGAGAACTTTTATGAAGAGGGAATAAAATGACAGTGAAGAAAATGGCCTCTGAAACCTGAAAAACTATAGTCGTGAATTTGTAATATTAATAATTTGTGATCTCAGTCTGAACTTCTCAAACAGCTTGAGCCTCTGTTTGGGATTTTGTCATATCACTGTCAGCAGGGTGGTGCTTGGAAGGGAAGAAGGGTAAGATGGGTTCTTTGCCTGTAAGGGATGTAAGGTTCCTGTGCACCAATTCAAAATGAAACTGTGAGACTTTTAGGAAATTCTGGACGTCATCTTCCATCAGCTTCCTAATATATACATTATAATGATGCAAAGATTTTTTTTTATGTAACTTGTAGGTTGGCTTTCTTTTACATATGGCTTATATATACACATGCTCAATTTCATGTCAGTAAATTTGGTTTTTCACAACTGAATTTAAATACCATATAAACAGTTGAAGTGTGGGGGTTTTGTTTTGTTTAGTTTTGTTTTTTCTCCAGCAAGATATAGTCAGGAATGTGCTGGGGCAGAGAAGAATCTGTTTCTCCTTGCTGGGAATGTACCATAACTGCTAGGCATAGTGCCTCAACTAATGAAATGAACAGGGTTTTCTTTGTTCATTTATTCTGTATCCCTTCTATACAAACTGTTATTAAGTCTGCTCTGTTCTTCAGGAGAGATGCTTCTCTTGGTGCATGTGAGAATTATGTCACCCACACTCGTTCTATTTGCTGCCTTGCCTGAGTGAGACATGAGTGAAGTGCCTAATGGTTTAGGCTGGGGCAGTTCTGAGCAGCTCAGTAGCAGAGCTTTCAATGTGTAGGGATGTATTTAAGCTAAAATGGCAGTGATTTTGGAAACAGCTACTTTTGATCTCACATGTCTTAACCTGGTCCTTTTTGGTTCAGCATATTGGGTCTCCTGAGCCCTTGGAACAAAAAGACCAAATTAAATAAGAAACAAGTCCAAGACTAATTTTAAATTTGGTGCTCTGAAGAAAAACCAGTAACACCTTACTTTGCTAAATCATTTTTCCAGCTCAGCTGAGGGTATGAAAGTAGAGAAATATTACATCAATATTGCACTGGGAGGCAATGTTTTGCTCCTGAAAGCCATTCTGGTCAGGTAAAGCAAAGTCTCTTGCAGATCCTTTGTACTGTGAAGTTGAGGAACTTTATTTCCATTTTCTTGAAGAAAATAAAAAATGGCTCTTGAGCTGAAATAGATTATAAAAGAGGAGATCAATGTTATCATAATCATGAAAGTAATTTGTGGTGTTCATAACTTATGTGTAAAGAAGGATTATTTGGTTGAATATAATAGTCTCTGACCTGAGATGACCACTTTCTTGAATAACTCATTTTAATGTGAACATGAGTTGAATGAATAAATGCTTTGTACAAGAGTTGTCGAAGACTTAGAGCTTCCAACTAAGCAGTTCCACAGAAAGTCTTCAAAAAATTCACTCTCTTATCAATTTTCGTAAAGGATTGTTAAACTCTATGTTGTATATATGCTGGGGTTTTTTTTAAAGTTGTTTTGCTCCAAAAAATCTGGAGGTCTTAGATTACAAACTACAATGGGAAAAGGCGTTTCTTCTCCATCTAAGCATGGTAATGAAACATGGCTTTAAAGAGAAAGAACTGAAAAACTTGGCCAGGACAGATTTGCTCTTTGTGTGATTATGATAGAGAGTATTGTTTTCTGGAAAACAATGAATGAAGTAAAATGCAGTTCTGCGACACATGATTTATGAATGAGTGAAAGCCATACACACTAGAAGTTTGCAATATTTTGGCCATTTTCTGTGTGTTTGATTGTGTTTGGCAAACAGGATGTGTTTTATGGCAGAGAGTGAATTGGACTGGTGTGTGATGCTGCGATTACAAACAAGATACAGCACTGGCCAGTTATGTGCCCTAAAACATAACCTGCCTTTTTTCTTTATCAGTGAAAGAATCAGGTAATAATTCTCATTTTAAATGCTCTGAGTCTTAGTGACAAAAATCACTATCTGAATTTTAGAGATGCGTTAACTGTTTGGTAGCTGAGATTTTTTTTTAAAGTATTTGGAATAGTTATTAATGAAATATTTTTCATTTAAACAAACTGGGAAGTTAGCATAAATAGCTTGGACATGGACAGAATGGAGTCTTCGTTAAATAACTAGGATGAGGGGTGTGCTGCACAGCTCTGCTCTTCATAAGCCATGACACTGACACCCCTCTACCTCTGTGAAAGAGCAGGGCGAGAATAACATCAAGGAGCAGATCTAGCCATAAACCACCTGAGCAAAAATATATGTATATCTGTTTACTTCAACTGGATGTTTTCTCTGACTTGCTTCACTGCACAGCCTCCCCAGTGGTTCTGCCAGCACAAGATGAGAGGTGAGTAGAGTAGAGAAGAGGGCAAGGCTCATGTCAACTAGTGGTTGTCTGCTCATTTATTTGCTAAATTGCAGACCATGAATCACCCTGTAAGCTTGTGTTGAGGAATTTTCAGGAAAAGGCTGGTCTTCTGCCTCTCCAAGATTTTCATTCAGTGAAGTAAACCTTAAGGATCAAAGCAAAGCTTTCCTTGAAAATCCTGCAACACACAAATGACTGGCCGTGGAGCAAGCAGGCTCTCTAGTTGAGGAGCTGGGCTGTACTGTAGGGCATCCTCATGAGTTCAGCTGCTCCTTTTTACACTGTGCATCAGCTCGGATACAGTCTCTGTGCTCCTACAAGTCAGCAGGTCCACAGGGGCTGCAAAAAAGCCTTTATATTTCTAACACAGTGGTCTTTGTTAATCTGATAGCTTTTGGGCTGTTGCGTTATTCAGTGAGGGCCAAACAAGGGTGCCTAGGGCTTTTGGAACCATTTCAGTATGCAAACGCATAAACGTGTACCTCCAGTAACCACTGAGGAACCATTTGCACAGCTCTTCTTTGGGTCACAACTGACTCAGTTCATGGGACCATTTCACAGCCTACAGTGTCTCATTGCTCTTGCTTTTGAAACAGCTGATCCTTATTTTTGAAGCCGCTCTCTGAGGGTAAAAAAGCTGTCCTAGGATTTTGCCTTCAGTGCATTGCCTATTAGTAACCTCCAAACAGTATATGGGCTGATTTCAGTTTGCTTTTCTTTTTCATGTGACTACCCATACCTTTGCTTTAGAACATGACCTACATGATGAAACACTGGTTAAATATTCTGAGAATAGAATTTAAGCTAGGTAACCCAAGTCAACAGAGACCGCATTTTTTTCCAGTTTGTTTCCACTCTAAACTTCCTAATTACATTAACCTTAAGCATCATATGAAGTTTCATTCACAGGATTTGGGCATTAAATGAACTATTAGTTAGTGTGGGATTACAGCAACATCAAATCCCTCATAGATTTTCAGCATTATGCAAAACATTTCATTTTCCTTTAGACTTAGAGCACCATGAAGATGAAAGGTTTCATTTAATAATTATACCAGCAATGTTCTTTCCTGTCCATGGGTAAGGCTGTGTCAGCATTTCTGTTATAATCCCTTAGTTTCAAAGGATTTTATTACTTGTCCATAAAAATTTGTTCTGGGATAGATTTTGGTATTAAACTCTCATCCTGGTATAAGGAGGAGAAGAAAAACTATTTAAACACTTGGTGACTGCTTCCTGCTCTTAGAGATACTATGTGCAATTTAAAGCAGTCAGTCAGTGACTGAAAATTCTCTACCAGTTTTAAAATTCAAAACCAGCTCTATTTTCTACAGTGAATATTGGCAGGTTGCTATTAGCCTGCTTGGTGGATATGTTCATTCTCCTTCCTGAAGCAGAGATGGGACAAAGGGTCACAAATACAAAGCACTCAAATCTCAAAGTAAACTTTGATAGTGACCTCTGACACCAGAGCTGCTGCATTGAATCCTCTGACACAGAAGAGCATCAAGATTGTAAAAAGGAATATGTGCAAGGAGTGAGATGGGAATAAAAACAAGCCTCTGGGAAAGGTTCAGTGCTTTTAAAGCAGCTGCACAAATCTTGCACACTGTGTTCACTAAAAAGAAAATTATTACAGATGAGGATGAAGAGCCAAAGGAGTTTTTCACTTGTGAGATATGCCCTGGTGGTGCTCACATTAGTATGTATCCAAAAAGGATGAATTGCCTAGGGTGAATTGTGTAGGGTAGGTTGAGGATATCATACTTATTCATTAGAAAAAAGATTGTATTGGCAGAAGAGTAAGTTAAGACATGTAAGTAGGGTACCCCGTGACAACACTTTATAAACTGTCCCTGTACTGGGCTACCTCTCCAAATCACTACTAGCAGCTGTAGACAGCAAGTTGTCAACACAGAATTATCTTACAAATGTAAGGCATAAATGTAAAGAGCTGTGAGCTAAGTATATCACAGCTGTCTTCTCTGGGGGGTCTCAGACAGAACATGTCTTTGGGTACTATAATTTGATTTTCCCTTCTTACTGAAAGTACTGGGCTGTCTTTCCCCTAAATACAGATTCAGAAAATCAGAGAATCATAGAATTACATAGTGTCTGGGATTGGAAGGTATCTTTAAAGGTTGTCTAGTCCAATCCCTTTGCCATGGGCAGGAACACCTTCCATTAGACCAGGTTACTCAAACCTCTATTCAACCTGACCTTGAACACGTCCAGTGACAGGGCATCCACCACTGCTCTGGGCAACATGTTCCCGTGCCTCACCACACTCCTCATAAAAAAAAATCTTCATCATCATGTGCAAACCAAATCTCCCCTCTTTCAGTTTAAAACCATTGCCCCTTGTCTTGACACCACAAGTCCTGGTAGATATTCTCCCTCCATCTTTCTCATGAGTCCTCTTTAAATATTAAAAAGCTGCAACAAGGTCTCCCTGGACCCTTTTCTTCTCCAGGCTGAACAGCCCCAACTCTCTCAGTCTGTCTTCATAGGAGATGTGCTCCAATCCTCTGACCATCTTTGTAGCCTCTGCTGGACGTACTCTAAACAGGTCTTCTTGTTCTGAGGACCCCAGACCTGAACACAGCATTCCATGTGGGGTTTCAGCAGAATGAATGCAGTAGAGGAGCAGAATCACCTCCCTTGACCTGTTGGCCACACTTCTTTTAGTGCAGCCTGGGATGCAGGTGGCTTTCTGGACTGTAAATGCACAGTATTGACTCATGTCCATTTTTCCATCCCCCAGGTATTCCCATGTCTTTCTTGGCAGGGCCACTCTTAAACATTACATCTCCCAGCCTGTATTGATACAGGTATTGCCCTGAACCACAGGGCCACTCTCGGATTTGAATTCTCATTCAAAGGGGGTTTCAAGTCAGACATGTACATTCAGAGGCCATTCAAAAAGCTATCTATATTTTGTCATACATTGTAATGGACATGTGTATTCCTCACCAACTTTGAAACTTCAGAATTCTCTAATCTGTTCTGCTTGTAGGCTTTAACTCAGTTTGACCCACACTGAGTCCTATTCATGCAAGAAGAGGCTGGATGTAGCTTCTAGCATGGGGCAATGTCTTATCTTAGTATAGGAAAGCTCACATAATGCCAGGACTTAGGGTCCAGACCTATCTCTAATATAATTTCTGCTGAGCAGTTGCTGCAGATCACATGTGGTTAACATGCACGTCTGAGCTAACTCCAGCAGTGATGTCTGGGAGAGGCTCCATGTGTAACATGGAAAGGTGAGAGGATGAGTTCAAAACAATAAAAGCTTGGAATTGATGTTAGGCTGTCAGCCAAGTCTCCTCAATCCACCTTCAGTTTAAGACATTTTCTCTTAATCTTCTTTAACATAACACCTCCAAAGTAGCTATACTGCTTCTCCAAAGTGTTATGGTGAGAATCCAGTGACATGAACTCTCTTGACATGTGATGTATTTTACCACAGCTCTGGTACCTTTCATGAACCAGTTCAGGATGCTTTTATTTTTCACACCTGTTTATTAGAAGAACCTGTCTATGGATTTCAGTTCCAGCTGAAGCACTGGACTACTGTCTATGTAGATCACATTATCTTTGTAGAGCAATTGGACTTGGACTTTGTACACAACACAGGTACTGTAGCTCTTCCCTGACCCCTGGCTCTGGCCCATCTTTCCGCTCCCCCTACACTGTCTCTGTCCTGTTTACACAGTGAACTCTGTGTGCCTGGGATTATCTTTCACACTGCTTGTGTATCATGAGATCAAAATCTCTGAGGTCGTCTGTAGGTGTAGGCTTTTCTTTAGTGCAAAATAGTTCTGTAGTTAATGCTACACTAAACACAGAACATGATAGGTGAACTTGGTATTGTACGGTGGATTTATTTAAGTTCTGACAACTTCAGGCACTTCAGAACTGGCCAATATGTCAGCCTCCTCTTCAGTGGATATGGCCAGAAGCCCCAAGAGGCATTGCTGCACAGACATGAAGTGATTGTGTAGTAGGGAGCACACAGCCACTGTATGTCACATTGAAGACAACCTGTTGCATGATGCTACATTAGTCTGCAGGACTATCTTCCTGGTCTGTCTCTACCATCTTAACAGAAAGACATCTTGCCTTTTGCCTGACCGGTGTCAATTGATCAAATTCAAAACCTGGCACCAGTGGCTGGGTTATGCTTATTTGCTCCTTAATTAGAGAGCTCCAGAGAGGAGATCCTTGTTAAGGGAGGACCTTGGTCAAAAAGGAGTACTAAGTGAAGAACTGTATTTAAGCTATCTCAGTTTGGACTAAACTGCTAAGAAGTCTCTCAAGCTACTGACAGTCATTCTTCACAGCTGTCAACCCTTATTCATACACTAGAAGGAACATTATTATTGCTAAAATGAAGCATCTGTCACTCTTGGGCTAACAGGCAGCATACTTCCTATAAATTCTATTTAAAAGGAGTTGGCTCAAGATTATTTAGTGCTCGCTTTAGAAAATGGTAAAACTTCACTACATTTGACTTTTCTCACTGTTACAAGCTCTTTCAAAAAGTTCCATACCATGAGTTTGTACCGAGAAAGTGACATGCACTTTCTTGCCACTCAGTGTCAGTATAAAGCAAAGGAATGGCAAACTAGTGAAAGCTAGGAAGAGAACCGAGTAACTACCACATTTTAATTTCACAATTAGTAAAAACATGTTGGCCTAACTCAAAATTTCTTGCTGTTACACTCAAGAGCAATGTGAAAGTCTGGACAGAAAAGAAAATCAAGACATGAAATATGTATTCAAGGAGCTATTTTATAAGCATTTGAATTACATTTAACCTGTTTAGCTTAATACTGCAATCCTCTGAAACTGCATATTGGTGGAAAATAGTCTGAAGATCATCTAAGCATCCTCTCTAACCATAATGATTTTATAAAACCTAACTTATTTTATCAGGTTTTAGCTGATAAAGTCCTGCAGTAAGGTTTCTCTAGCCCTTGTTACAATGTCGAGGCTTGTTTCCAAGTCTCACAGGTGTATTACTGTTTGCTTGTTCATTTATTTCCTTATTTTAAATTCTTTTGTGGCCTTCAGCGTAAAGAAAGTATTTATATTTTTGTTTTGAAATTGCCAGAACCATTTTCATATTGGAGTTTGCTCCAGCTTCTTACAAAGATTGTTACTTGATATCTAGATTTGAATTGTCATGCTATCATACACTTTATTTTTGCTGATTGACTCTAGATTATATTTGTTTTCTGGATATGTTTGCTCTTCTGGGTGGTAATTTACAAAACTCCTAGGTAGATTACCCCAGCAGAAGTGGTGGAGTTTTTATCAAAACATGTTGCTAGTATTTAGATCAATGAAGATTACATGGCCCAAAGTCATGAATCCAGCTCAGTGGAAACGGAGTCTGAAACAATTCATATAGACACCAGAGGTAAAATCATAAAGCTCAGAGGAAAGTGACTTAATTCTGTAAATATCTTTTCAGAAATCCTCTTGGCCTTGGACTGGAACAGATGCAGTCCATAAACCCCAAATTTCTTATTGTTATTTTCAAGAGATGATTTTAGGGTGTTCTGTCTTGACAAGAGCTGATTCCAAAGCATTCTTAAGTGACCACACAACCATACATGTGCGATGAGAAACTCAGATGGAAGTCGCTTCCTGGCAGAACTTTCTTTTCCTAGCTTTCTTGGGTTATCCTCATTCTGACTTTTTGAGAAGAGTAAAAGAAGGATCTTGACTACGTGAAGGGCAAAGAAAAGCTAATTCCAGGGGTAGAGTTCTGATTTTAAAATACACCAAATCTGACTGCTTCTGTTTTGCACCTTTTGCAATTGCTTACACAGTGAATGAGGGAATACAAATGTTTCCCTTAGCTCAGTTCAAGCTCTAATTTCAGCCGAAATGGTATAAAACACAAAGCTGTTTCATGATGAAGTTCAGGTAGAGCTTCAGTAAGCACCAGACACAGACAGGTAATGGAAGAATTGAAGTGTGTTAACTGGCATTTTCCAAGAAATCTTTCTATTATTCACTAAAGCCTGATATTAAGTTGTGTGGATACCTGCTAATTGTTTATTTAAGCTTTATTGTAATGATCACTGTTGGCCTTCATATTCACACTTGATGTTACTTTGAAAATGGTTTAAGAAAAAGAATAAACTGAAGAACAGGAGTTTAGCAGCTTTTTCAGATGTCTGGCAAACTCTGCTGTCATATTTGGTGACCTACCTGCTGATGTTTTGAGTAAGTTCTCCAAGGTCATCTTTTTTTTTTTTTTTGGTGCTTCCACGGATTTCTCAGGCTTCCCAAACATTACTTACATGTTTAAATTATCACAATAAATTTTGGCCTTGAGACACACAAAGATGGATAAAGAGATAGAAAAAAAGCATTTCAAAATTTTGTTTTGATTTAAAAAGAGCAGATATTCTAAATATTTTAGATCTTTAAACCCTTCCACTATTCTCTTCTTGCCCCACTGGCAATTCAAATCTTCTTTACACTGAAACAATATGAATAGTGTCTTATGAAAAGGGACTAAAAGCTTAAGCAATTCAGGGAGTTTTTTACCATGCTCAAAACAACTCATTTTGCAGTACATTACCCTAAGCATTCTGGTGACAACAAAGGAGTCACCCTAAAAAGGAAGTGATTTGATTACACCAGCCGATTGAAATGCTTTGATATTGTTGGAGGAAATTCCACATTTCCAAATGAAGCATTAGAAAGGAAATAGAAACCTTTTTGACTAATGACAGAAGTGGGAGAGGAAAACTGCCACGATTCTAAAGGTCCTGGTTTTAAGGAATAAATAGTGGGTCTTAGAGGGAAAAAGTGTTAGAGGAGAAAATGTGCTCATTACTTAAGATGACAGGCAGTTGTGAAAGTGCATCAAGCTACTGTATGAAACAGATATCAATCCACTTCTAGACAAGCCAGATTAGGTACCAGAAGCAGTCTCAAAACTCCAAGTTGTTTTATCGTTGCTGATACAGTATCAAGGTAGCCAATGTGGGTTAACTATGTTAATTAAATTAAATTAAATTAAATTAATTAAATTAAATAGCTCTTGTAGGTGTCCCACAGAGACTGTTTATCAGGATATATATTAACAACTTCACAGACTTTTAATATGGCAGCTAGGCTCTGTATTTTCCACCAATTTGGGCTTCACTAGTGATGTGGGATGTGGTGGCATTGCCTGTGCATGCCCTGTCTTCCTGAGCTTGAGCTGGGTTCTGCTGTGTTAAAATTCAAAATCTCCATTATTCATTAAACAATCTAAATACATTATATTACAGTCAGTCTATACTGAAACCTAAAATGTTGAGGAAATGCGTTTGTTGAGCAAAACTGTGAAAGTAAACTCTTTTCCCAGTCATCTACATCTCAGTGAACCATGATTTATTAATGTTAAATACTTCAGAATACTACATTCTCCATTTATCAAATGGACAGATACATAATTTTAAAGGCAGTAAGATTGATATTTCACGTATGAAACTTCTAACAATGACAGCTAATTAATTACAGCTCAATTAATGTGCTAAGTAAAATTACTTCTGCTGTTACATCACCCCATCACACTTTCCTGCAAATCAATCTCGTTTCCCCCTGCCCCCTGGCCCAACATGTAATGAGTGTGGGATCTTCAGGTAGATTGGTCTTCAGTTTGGGTCCTCAACATCTTTATCCGTTTTTCCAGCCTCTCCATCCATTCATTTCTGAGCCTAGGGACAGAAACATGGATCAGCTTGTCCCCATATTTTTACAGGGAACAGATTTATACTCTTCATCTTTCCCACTGGTGCATTTTCTCAGTTGTCATGCAAATTGTCTTGCCCCTTTAGAGTTCTTTGCTGGATGGCACTTCAGGACTAGCTCTTAAATCCTGATGAGGGTTCAGCTGAGCTTTGTGTTTCATCATTGCCTATGTGCCCCCTCTCCATTGCCTCTATGCCAGTGACTTGTCATCTGCACTGGAGATTGCCTGCTGCCACCTGCTGGGTTGCATCACCCAGCATTTCCCCAGTCCCCATCCTCAGCACTATTTGGCTTAGAGACATTGCTCATGTTCAAACTTCTATTAGACCCATAGCAGACATCTTTAGATGATAGTTCACACTTTGTTTTCTTTTTGGTAGTATCTAGATACCACAGAAAGAATTACTTAACTAGAAAAGAGAGGAAATACCCAAGTGAGGAGTTGAAAAAAATGAAGTTAAGTTAGGGGCAAATGGATAAAACATGCTAGAGACTAATTCCAGTATTCCTTCATCCAGGGTTATTAATGTAAGGCTCTCCTTGCTTTTAGTTTTCAAGCATCAATGCAAAGAAAGGTACTAAGGAGACGCTGAAAAACTGCTTTCTTGTTGAATGATCTCAAGCCAAAATAACAATAATAAATAAGTAAAATATGAAATCTATATATATCTTTGCATTGCATATGCCTTCAACTTACAGAGAGTTCATGAGAAGTAAAAGTGTCCTGATCTGGCCTCACACCAGTCTTTCTCATTGTGCATAATTAAGGTAAATGTGACTGACTGAGGTAAATATGGTTATGAATGCAGTTGCCATAGTTAGGTAGTGTGCTTGGACCATCTGATAATGAATTTACCTTACACAAATTAAACAGTCTTAAATAATCTAAATTATATTCTTATGCAAAAAAGGCCACAGAGGAAAATATGGGCCAGGTGCACATCTGTGCTAGCTCTGCTCTGAACATAAGCCTTCATGTTCAAGAGAAGTCTGCACTGTTATATGTTGTCCTGATAAGTCCAGAAAGTTCCTTGTTTTGCACCCATTTATAGAACCAGTGAATTATTCTACGCTATGAAGTCATAGCTTAGACACATTAGCATTAGCATGCCAATTTGTGAGGCTTTATTATTTTTTATAAATCAAAACTACTTTGATATTTCATTGCATGACTTAAGTGTAGGTATCACTTTTGTTTGAAAAAAAATTACAATGCAAACTCAAATAACCTTTCAGGATGCAAATTACCCACTTTGTCAGAGCACTTCTTTGCTGACGTTCTTTTTCATTTTGCAGATACTGCGTTTGTTGTTCAATTGTCTTTTCCCAGAAGTTCCTCAGGTCACTGGTTTCACAGCCCCGCACTTCATGACGCATATATTGGCTATTCATTTTCTCTAAAGGAGAAATTTGAAACAACCATATGACAAGTTACTGGGTCCTTGACTGTTTTCATGGCTAAAACACACTCTTGATGTTTTGGATTTTCACAGCATTTGGGTCACACAGTCCTTTTTTTAGTAGGGTCAGGATAAGACTGGGCATGACTCCCTATTTAAACTTTTCTTTCCTAGCTCTAACACTTGACGGTATGCTGTCTACAGTGATCTGATTTCCTACTAGTTCACCTGAAATATCTCTCACCTCCATCTGACTGTGATCTTTAAGTTCACAATCAGGATGGTTCTGTTGTATTCTCCAATTTAGTGATTAAAATACCTTTTACTATACTCCAAAATCAAAGAAAATATAAAAATTGGCATATCTAATTGGATTTTTGGCCTCACTGTTTTCCTGTGCATACGATGATGGAGTGACCATTGTTCTAGTGAATTGCTGTTAATGATTCTAACACTCACCTGGTCTTTATTTGGAAATGGAGAAAATTTATATGTATTAAAATATATACAAAATTTCATAAGATGCTGACTCACAAGAGCCACCTTACTTACTAAATAATTTTCCCTCTTCTGCCATTTTCCAAATAGAGAAAATTCATTGAATACATTTATATATCTGTGATAATTCTGTACTTTCCTCTTTATTTAATGTCATCTTAAAAATAAATTTGGGAATGAATCTTATCCTAGGGAAAGAATATCTGTCTCAGGATTACTTTTCATGGGCTAATAGTCAATTCCCTCTATCCCACATTGAAGCTAGAAAATAATTTCATTACTTTCAAAACTTCATTAAATATGAGATTAATATATCCATCCTGCCTTTCAAATTGCTGGGTTGTTTTGCATGAACATGCCATTATAATATTTTCCAGAATATTTAATTTCTTAACAAGTATTTAGGACTCTCTCATGAATTGTTTGATTTCTTGCCAATTATTTATAATTTATTTTAATCAGAGCCATAGAGAGATAGTAAACAAGCCCCTCAAGGCTAGTTTGGAAAAGCTTGAAGAAACTGCAGCCATTCCTCTGCCAGGCATCATAAGAAAATGCAAAACTGAGAACTGATAATCTTTACATCATTTCAGTTGCCTGTTTTGTGAAAAATTGAGAGACACATTATAAAGACTCTGTGAGCAGAAGGCAAAACCAGCCCTTTTGAGGAGGTCTCTTTCTTGCTCAGATTTCCCTATAACTCCACTGGGATTCCCTATAAAATCTCCATATATTACCTCATGGTCTCTAAATGATAAAAGTACAGTACTTGAGCCTGACTTTTGCAGAAAAAATAATACTGAGCATATTTTCAGGTCCTGAACAAATTATAGCTGGATGTGCAAACGTTGACATTAGTCTGAAATGTGAATTGCAAGTACATCTCCAGGTGTGCTATGGGATAATTAAGTCCAGGTCAAAAAGTTTGGTTAATAGAAGAATATATTTTCATAAAATATATGTATTCTATAAATATCCACATGTACATCAGTGCCAAGGCAAATATTTCTTCCCAGGTGGTAGTTACGACCCTTCAAATCTTTTGTGTACCAGGAGTAAAGTACAAATATATGAAAAAGATATGGTGACAGCCATCTGGGTAAGACTAGTGGAACTTCCACTCTATGAGTTAATCTCTGAGGATAACTCTTTCTGGAGAGCAGAAAGCAAAATTCTCATACATCCCCGGAGCTCTGAAATAAATTGCCAGAAAATAATGTCTCCTGGTTTCTTTATCAGAAAAGATACCAAAGGATAATAACTTCATCCTTCCAAATGATTATGAATTCCTGTTTAATATAATGTGGATGTTTTCTATATATATAAGGGTAAATATCACTCCTGAAGAAGATAAAGTTATGGAACTCATTACCACAAGGTATAATTGAGCCCATTCATATACTTTCTGAATACATATATCCTTCACTGGTTGTAAATGCACTGCCTCATGGTTTGATTGTATTATGGATATATTCTTGATGCTGGCTTGAATGTACTTTATGGATGTGACATGCCCCCATAGCAAAAAATCCCAAAGAAAAAATTTAAAGCCAATAAAAGAGATATTCAGAATTAGTTTCCCATGCTATTTACCTCACATCTGGTGCTGGCAGTATTTAGAAGAACGTTAGAACCCTGTTGAGACTACAAAGTGTGTATAATGTTACCCATTACAGGTTTGGGATGTATTTTTTTTTCTTGTGGGAGGTACAAGGAAAGGAATTAGTGCTTTTCTCTGTCTATTATCTATGATATTTTCTTTGTGTGAGCTTGACCAGGCACACTAATAGCATTGTCCAAGCTATCCTTCTTTCATAACCTTTTACATTGTGTTAACATATGGCTATCTTGGTGTTGAATATTCTCTTCCTCAGAGTTCTTATTATTCCCCTTTGTCTTCATTCCTCATCATGCTGGAGAACACTCAAATATGTATCAGAGTTACTGAGCATAGAATTTGTGCATCATTACTTTACTGATTCTTATAAGACCTTGATAAACAACAGCATGTAAATGTGCCAGCATTTGCTTCTCTGAACTGTAGAATCACCCTATCCTAAATTACCTTCAATTTCAAACTGTCTGTTTCAGCCTTTTCATCTGGAGATTGTAGGATCTGCACAGTAACTCCACGGAAGTAATTCACCTGGTTCTTTTTGCCTTTATGCATGATGTGCATAGATGTTTTAATCCACCTCTGTCCTGCCGTCCATTTCAAAACTGTTGCCATAAACCTGTGTGTGAGTAATCAGGAATATCAAACCTAGTCTATCAGTGTTTCACTAGCTCTCAGTGACAGAGACGCCTTATTTTCCCTCCTACTTCAGCTTTTTTCAGAGGAGAGTAACAGGATGTAAGCCTGTATTGCGGGTTTTCAGTAGAAGTTATCACCTGGAAACAGTTTCATTTCATGTATTGAAGTCACATCCAAAGTAGATAGGATAAGGGACCTCATTTCATAGGGGAAAGGGGAGAATGCAAAGACTTCATGGAAGCAGCCTCCAAATCAGCCTGAACAAATAATCCCTATGTATGCTGGGGAGAAATATACACATAGCACATAGGCAGTTGTAATGCACTTTTACGGATCTTACAGTTAGTTCTGACTTAAACTACCCTGCTACAACTAGAACTAAGCTTTATTTAAATCTCCAGTGCCAATTCTTC
Source organism: Pithys albifrons albifrons (assembly GCF_047495875.1). Lineage (NCBI taxonomy): Eukaryota > Metazoa > Chordata > Aves > Passeriformes > Thamnophilidae > Pithys > Pithys albifrons. The sequence goes on along the minus strand of NC_092497.1, from coordinate 79,287,136 downwards.
CAGAGGACAATAACAGAGAGGTTCTGTCTGGTAATTTCTCTGGCAGAGCCTTGTTTGCAAGCCAGTGAAGAAATGCAGAGCTCGCAAACAAAAGGAATAACATGATAAACTCTATGAAGGTTTTATCCAAGAGATGATGAAGATGATTGCTTATTTTTGATTTAATAATTTTAGAGCAGGTTGATATTATTTAGACTCAATTTTCTAAAGGAGATCTTACAAAGTTATGGAAGCTGTAAATAGTATCACTATTAGCTGGAACTCAAAAATTATGTTGATAGAACAAAAGAGGAACATAAGATCAATTCGATCTGACATCTTGACTTTTTTGTAAGAAAAGAATCAATAGCTTGAGGCTGCAACTCACTGGTTCTGTAAGAAACCATTACCACCAGAAACACACTTTTTCATGGAGAGGACTGGGAGTCAAAAGTTTCTTAGCTAGAAAAGGCTGTGTAAAAAAAAGTGAGTTTTTTCTTCCAGTAGTGAAACACAGATTGTTACATGAAATGTTTTTTAAAATTTACAAAGCATCTACATTAAAGAGAGCTATATTTTTCTCCCTTCTTGTGCTTCTTGCAATGCACAGTTGGTCAGAGTTTTCAGAAATATCCCTAGAAATAATGAAAACATTTATTCATCTGGCTTTTCATGGACCTTGCTTTGTGACCATGCTTATTATATAAATGCTTTGGATTAACAAAAAATTGCAATATATATAAAAGAGTACACTATCCATGCTAACAATTATGTTTGTTGCTAAACCAACAGAACCCTACTTTGCTTTTAGAAAATAGGACTAGTATTTACAGCCGTGATTTCCCTCTTTTTCCTTGCTTCTTGGATGTGTCATTTATTTTCTGCTTCTGCAGCTGGCAGCAAGTCACATCTCGAAGGGCTGACTGAAGTCTCCTTTGAGATCTTCCCTGGGAAAGCATACTAGTAGTTTGAAGTCTGACTTAGGACTCCAGACTCTAGGTTAGACTCTAAGTTAGATTCTTCTGGAAAAGAAAGTTTGGTTGAATTCTCTGTACCCTTCAGTTTGTGTGACAGGTTGCATAGTTCAGTTTATCTCATGAATGGCCTGAGCCTTGGAACTGCTCATGAGCAGCTTGGGGGAGAGGTTTCTCACAGCTTGCTCTGACCGCCTTGTTGATGAGCAGTTACAGGAAGAGATGATCTGGAGCACCAGCCTGAGGATGGGGTAAGGCTGGTATGGCCTTCTGGTGCACACATGTCCCTAACATTGTGCTGGTCTCTGAAAAATTCATTAGTGTATCTCATCAGCAAAGATGGGTGGCTTTGCATGTATAATGTACTGCTCTATTTTTATTTGCAGTTCAGAATTACAGACTACCAATTTATGCTTTTCCTTTGTAAGCACTATTGTCTCGAGTTTGCAATGAAATGAGGAGTTCTAGGAAAGTGATTTATTCTGCCAGCTGCATTTCCTAGTTTCACAGAATTTGAAGGACATTCTCTTACCAGGATGTGTGATCGGTCAGGAGGTCCTTCTCTGTGTATAAACTTCAATCAATTAATTGGCCTTTTCAATGTAATGGGATTTTTTGATTAGTGAAAATGACAACCATACTGACATGTGGCTGAGCAATATTAGTAGGAGTTACAGATGTGTGTCTATCTAACAAATCAATTCTAACAGGCAAGTTAAACAGTTTTAATATGTAAGTTGAAATGTTTACTGTCAGGCACTTTGTAGAAGTCTCTATTCAACCATTCTTGTTTCTGATTCCCACAGTCTATGATTGCTTTTCTGTGAAAAATTCATGGGTCTGAGTCCATTTTTCTGATACAGAGAATAGCTGTTCTTCATATGCTTCGCACTGTAACAAAATTTGGATCTCTACTCCTATGATACCTTTATAACAAAGAAATGTATTAAGGCAAGGGCTGTGGTAGCTATGTGGGTTTTGCATCTTATTGCTACACACTACTCTAAACCTCCCATACCAGTCCTCCAGCCCAACCTGACTGATTTGAACCTCTGCTTTCTGGCTGATTTCCACAGCTCTGCTATTCTATCTGGAAAATCTCACTTCACTTCCTGCTGGAGCTGTATTTCATAGAATCATAGAATATATTGAGTTGGAAAGGACCCATCAGGATCATTAAGTCCAACTCCTGACACCTCCAAGGATCACAACGTGTGCCTGAGAGCATTTACCAAACACTTCTTGAATTCCACCAGGCTTGGTGCTGTGACCAATTCCCTGGGGAGCCTGTTCCAGTGCTCAAACGCTCTCAGGGTGAAGAATTTTTCAGTGATATCTGACTTAAACCTCAGCTTCAGGCCATTTCCTTGAGTCCTATCATTGGTCACTAGAGTGAAGAGATCAGTGCCTGCTCCTCCACTTCTCCTCCTGAGGATATTAAAGGTGGGAACGGGATCTTCCCTCAAACCAAGTGAACTCAGTCCCTACTCATAAAGCTTTGCCTCCAGACTCTTCACTGTCCTTATGACCTTCCCTGGGATGCTGTCTAACAGCTTAATACCTTTTTTTATTGTGTTGCCCAAAACTCCACTCATGCAGTCTTACTAGATAATCTTTTCATTGCCCCTCTGCTCCCCAGCTTTTCCCCCTTCCTGCACCTGACTCTCTGTAGTGTCTTCCTGCATTCCCATACATTCTGCCCCCAGCACACACATCAGGAGTGTGGTATCGGTTACACAGAGGTGAGCTTCAAGAGAACAAGCATTCATAAGAATCGTGCAATACAGAATGTCCAAATGCCTTTCCTGTGCTTTCTATAGATTTATTCAACTTTTATCGACTTTAAATTTTCAGTACCTAAGGCATATTTAAAGTGGCTGTAGTTTGCTCTTGAGATCAAATATTATTTCTGATCATTAGGTCTTCCCCACTGCCAGATATATTTGAAGTCTGCTCCTATGAACTACTGCATTCATAATATCAAGTACATAGAATAAATTAATATTTATTAGTTAAGGATCTTTGAACACACTTTGCTTTGTTGTTTGATTTTTGGGTACAGGAAGACTTGATAGTGTAGGGTCAAAGAAGATGAATCTTGCCTAAGGCTCATGTTCTTCTCTAGATCATCCAATTCAGAGAAAACATGCAAGAGAAACCTATTCTGATTCATGTGAAAGTGTCTAGCATTGAATTGAAAAGCTTCTCAGCAGCAGATCACTGTTAAAAAACCTTTGAGAGATGAGTGTGTGTGTAACCTTGGCTACAATTTAGCCCATCAGTTAAGAATGTACAGTCATAGCCCCTGGTGTTTTATTCAGGATTATGGCTTGAAAATTATCCATAAAAATTTTTTCTGTATCAGTGCTACTCAGCTTCCCTAGAATTCTGCTAAACTGGGCACTCTTCCCTGGCATTTTCCTCACACTCTCATCTTTCCTGGAACATACTTTTGTGAGAATTAGAGAACAAACACATTTTTGATGTCATTATTATGGAAAACTTGCTACAAACCCCAAATACTTCCTTACCTTTGGAGCTGGACTCGTCTTGCAAATAAATCCTCTGTGTGACACAAACAAATGAGGAGTATTACCACTGCAGCCCTGGCTTCTCCAGTGTCACAGGGCAGTAATGAAATGCATCCCTCAGTACTTTTTATTTGAAGTGGGGGTAACATAAATCCTTCATCGTATCAAGGCTATTTTGAACAGAACCAGCAGCAAGATAAGATCATTTAATGAACTTTGCAGCCCCCTGCCTGAGATGACCATGAAACACAGGTCCTCTCAAAAGCATGCATCCCTCCCACACTGGCAGATACCTCAAAGAGCATGACTTGGCAAGTGATGAGCATTTTCTTTAAAATGCATGCTAGTATTACCCATTTTAATAATCTTCCTATGAAGCTTGAAAAATTCCACACTGCTATTTTATCTGTAATGGAGGCTAAAATGGTGTGACAAATCACACTTGGTTTGCATTACAGGATGACTTACAGAAGTATGCGGTGCTTTGGAGCTGTTAATCTAAGGATATGTGCTTGATTATGAGCTACCACACAATCTGTTCTCTTCAAGGCAATTGTCTTAGGAATTGTCTGTTTGGTTAGTGTTAGCTGACAAAATACATTAGACCAGCAGTAGTTTTACCATTTGGAGTTGTTATAACTCTATTACAGATGAGCACTTACATCATTATATTTCATTTTCTGAGGAAAATATTTTGTAATTTTGGCTGATGACAGATGCATGCACTGATCTCAGTTTTCATTAAATCCATCTACATTGTTAATATACCATATGTGACTGCTGGCTTAAATAGTACTTATACCACTGCTGATTATTTTAACCTTCCTTTGTTGTAATTTTTCAGACCCCAAGTAGTAAAAGCAGCAGCCATCAGATGGATGCTTTCTGGGGTTCATATTTGCTTATTTATTTTTTCTGCAGTCTGCTTTACAGCAGAAAACACTGTGCAAAACCTAGCAGCTGCAGCATTTCTCTGTAAAGGAAAATTCCAGCTATTTCCAAATAGTGGTGAATTCATTAACTCCTTGAAAACAGTACCTATTAACATTCTGTCATGTGTTGTTTCACCTTGTATCATATGAAAACACAGAAATCAACTCTTCCCTCCACACGTGATAACAAAGGTAATGTGTTCTCAGAGCTTTAGAACTCTTATATGTATGTGGCATTGGAAAAAGAAAACAACATATCACAGGTAAAACTGATTGCTCTATTTTTGGAAAACCAACTCCAACTCTTGTGGCTTTGGAAATTACAAACAAATAAAATTTGCTGGGTGACTATTAAAATAATACGGTATTATAAAGAGAGGTTGATGCCCAGACATGATGCAGCGATGGTGATAAACACTGTGGTACTGAAGAGCAACATAACTGCTTCATTGCCATTTGACTCAGAAGTTGAGTAATTTTCTCTTCCGAGTAAACACATCTAGCCAAAATTTCCCTTTTTTGTTTTTAGGGTTTTTTTTTGTTTGTTTTGTTTTTTGGTGTGGTTTTGTTGTTGTTCTTGTTTGGTTGGTTGGCTTTTTTCATGTTATATATAGATAATACCTTCCATAAACATTTGCAACGATATAATTTCAGGAGGGAACTTCAGTGTCCAGGATCATCAGACCAGAACATGTATTTCTGGACCTCGGCCGTTGTTTACTTCATAAGCAAGTCTCAGAGCTGCTTACCAGAACCTGCTTGTATAACAACTCTCATCTCTAGTTTGCCAAGTTCTTGTAAACACCTGCTTAATATTGTTAGCAGAGACCAGAGCAGAATAGGCAAAATAACTGACAAAGTGTAAACCTTTGGGGGGGTCTGACGTGTTACTTACCTGCAGCAATCAAATTTTGCCTTGATGCTCTGTGTGCTGTTGTTCATGTGTGGGAGAGTTGTAAATAAAAGTAGCAGTCAGCTCTTACCCTCACACAAGTAATCCTGGTACATTTTGCCTATATTTTGTCATCCTTGCCCCTTTACTCTGTGTGCATTCTTAGACCTGAAGCTAAGAAAGAAGAGGTGAAAGTAACAGATATTGTACAGGATATACATGAACTTACCAATTAAGTAAACCTCTGATGCCTCTTTGATATTAGAGAAAATAAAATCCAGAGAGGTAAGTTTTATAAGCAGATACTGTAGAGTGTTGTTGGGGTAGCTTTCTTTTGTATTCACTGTGCATCTGGTATTCACATTCTTCTCATAGTCGATTAATGCAATGGCAGTTAGAAGGTAAGAGAGGATTTCTGTCACTATTGGACTTTGTCAACATTGGTCCAGGAGCAGGACAGGTCACAGCAGCCTTGTCCAAGCTTCACAAATTCCAGAATTAAGCAGTTGACTTAGACAATAGGTAGGAGGAGTCTGACTGGTTTAGATGTCTATCTTCCCAAGAAAGTTGGTTAACTGTTTTCGTGCTTCTGTAAATATTTAAAACATGCAGGTTTTAAAACATGCCTTTGAAAAATCATCAGATTACAGCCTAGTAGTCCAGAGTGAGACAGCAGGCAGGAGGTTCCTCAATTGACTGTTCTCCAGCCAGTGCCATGCATCTGTGCAGGGAATCTGGTGTTTCTCTGTTCCTCTCTGACATGTGCATTGGTCTGAATCCTGCTTTGGTTTTTTTTTTATATCTCTCAGAATACATCTGGAGAAAACACACCTGCTTAAAAGTTTTTAGCACTGTGTGCTGGATATGACACTGCATGTTGGATTAAAGTATATGAGAAAAATTGTCATGACTGGGCAACTGAAGAAGTCACCTAATTTCACTGAGGTTTACAAAAGTATTTTTCTTCTCTCGGGCCAAGCATTGGATTGGACAGTGGTGACATGTTTAAAGAACAAAAAAATCAGCATTAAGTAGAAGTAGGAATTCCACTCTGTGTACCATAATATCTTTTATCTACACTGGATTTTTCCTCTCAGTGCATTCTGGATGGTGCATACATCACATCATGCATGCCTGTGAAACACAATTGTTTTCATTATAATGCCACTTAAAGGATAATCTCAAGGTCAGTAAAGCAGCAGACTGAAGAGCTGGTATGTTTTATTAGCCAAATGAAACTTCTTATTGACCTTACATGACAGCTAAAATATTTATAGAGGTCTTTTAGTGTTAATTGTAATCATGACAGTGCCTTTGTGACATAGAAGTACATTTTGTAATTCTCTCGTTAGTTGCCTGTCTGCAGCTTTTTCATGATTCTCTTTTTTTCCAGGACTGTAAAAGTTTTCTAGCCGTTTAAATTGCATGAGGCTGAAATTTACCCCCTGGAGCTGCTAGATACCTAGATGCTTTACCATGCAAGTGTAATTAGCTGGCTCTGTGCACTGCAGGGGGGAATTTTTCTACAGAGGAAGGAAAAAGCTGCTGGTGTCACCTGCTCTCTTCTAGAACAGCCATGTGTTTGAAACTACTTTACAGTCCAAATGAACTTTGATAGTGATGTGCCCAGAAAGTCTTGTATGATGGTGTGTGGAATTTGCCTGCAATTTTGCCTGCAATCTTGGCCTGGATGTTTTTCCATCTTACTATGACACTGGAGTTAGGAACAATATTGCTCTAGACACCCTTAGGCATCAGTTTAATGAGTCTAGGAAAGAAGTTTTTGAGCCTCTGTTAAAATCAGCCAATGTAGAGCATGCTGCACTGCACATACTGTTTGAGCTGAGGTTGGGGCACACAAATTGTGGGGAGAAACAGTATGTCAGTGGTGTAATACAGCACCTTGTGTTTTTTATAGTAGTATAGTTCCCATCTAGCCAAATTTTGAGCTGTTCAGTTAGTTAAATTGGATGAACTGGAATGGTTGGAGACTTCAAATGTGTTGCTAGAAATTAAACAAAAGTCCACAGAGACTCTGGTATTAATTTCCATGGGATGATGTCAGATACTTCGGTGATAGGAAAGCAGAGAGTTAGGGTAGCATATTAATATTTTACAGAACTTAAGTGTCTGACCATTCTATATGTGTGATAGAGGCAAATTCTACTTCACTGTTTTCTTTATGGAAGCTCAAGATCATCTTTGGGTGAATTTGAACTATTTTCCTTGGAAAGAAGGTAAGGTAATAAGAAGGATGATAAAGGTCCATACACATTCCTATTTGCTTTTAAAAGTAAATTTCATCATCATGGATGAATCTGTTGTTGGAGTCCCTGTGTAAATACCTCAAGGCTAGTATAGATGCACCCCTGCTGTGCCCCAGCTGAACCCCAGTTTTAACTCAAGTCGCACTTTACTTAGAACCAAGCATAGACATACTCAGTTGTACTCACTTTCCAGTGTTTTGGAGGGAAGTGATCTAGCTGCATTCCATCTCAGAGCTTTACCATGCCAATTAACCAAAATTATAAGCAGGCTGTCTTTTACTGCATCTTGGATCTTTTTAAGGCTGGATTAGTTAGCATTAAATAGAGACCCAGACTTTATTCTGGCTGGCCTGAGAGTTTGAATGTGAATGTGAGATCAGAGGTCCCATTTATTTCCTGGAAAGAAATCTAATTTCAACCCTTGCACTGAATCCAGTCATGAAAAATAATGTCTGATGTGAAAGATTGTCAGCAACATGCTTCTTGGAAACAGTGAGACCCATTAGCTCTTAGAAGCTGCCCTTACCATAGTCTTTTGCTAAAACAATCCTCAGTGAGTAAAGACCGCCGGCAAGATTATGAAGGTACCAGGTATGTGTTAAGTAAAATTTAAATCATGACAGATTAAGATCATGTAATTAAAAGAGAGCAAGGAGTGGCCTGAGCCATTATAGGGTAGTGGACTTTGGCATCCCCAGCACTGCAAACACTCTGCTTGTTTAGTTGCCAAGACAGTCTATGTGAATAGTTTGGAGACACAGATCTGTCATCTGTGAAACAGCCAAACTTTGAGGAGGGATGAAGCAAATAGGAGTGTTGGTTGGGAGTTTTTTATCCTGTTTCTTTTTCTTCACATTAGGGTATTTAGCTAAAGCAAATTAGTATAGAAGATAAATAGTGCACTATGATAAATAGATGATAAATACAGTGCTATTGCCAAATGGATCACTTCAACTACTTCCCAAGTATGGATTTAAATACCTTTTACTCTATATCAAAAGCTGAATCTTTTGTTCATAGTTGAAAGAGGACCCCAGTAACTTGAAATGCAATAAAAAATTTGTTGCATCAGCTAGGAATGTTTTTCTGAACATGAATAGAACAAATTCATTCCTTACCTATTGTATACATATGTATTGCTCATAAAATTTTAAAATATTTAATGTGTCAGACATATAAATCAAATTCATGTAAGGAGCTATTATATCCCTAGCAATTACCAAAAGTTGTATTATACAATGTCTTTACCTTGGAGGCCAAATTTCTTCAGTATATGCTAAAGTTGCTCTAGAGTTACTTTATCCAGAAAATAACCTCTCATTTCTGGAACTGAGTACAAGATTGAATATGGTCAGAAAATTACAGAACCATGTCTTGTGTGTAGGTGTGTTCTCAAAGTCCACCCTTGTACTTAGCTCTGCTCCCTGAAATATCATCTTATCTTCCTTCCTGTACATACTGTACACAGAAGTGTTAGTGAAGAGACATGAGTAGTGGTCACAAAATGTCCTGCTCCTGGCTTGTGTTTGTGTCCTTTTTGTGATGCTACTCTACAGCTGAGCAACTTGTTTACACAATGAAGGTTACATCCTGATGGATGAAGCACATAGTTCAGATACAGGAGAAAGCACTGTACACGTATTAAAAAAGGGTAGAAAGTGAGACTCTGGGAACTACTGACCTGTCAGCCTCACCTCTGTGCCTGGAAAGATCATGGAACAGTTCCTCCTAGGAGCTATGCTTAGGCACATGGAGAATGGGGATGTGATTCAAGGCAACCAGCATGGTTTCACCAAGGGCAAGTCCTGCCTGACCAACTTAGTGGCCTTCTTCAATGGAGTGATGCAAAGAGTGGACAAGGAAAGGCCTATGAATGTCATCTATCTTGATGTCTGTAAGGCCTTTGACACAATCCCCTTCAACATCTTTCTCATTAAACTGGAGAGAGCTGGATTTGGTGGTTGGAATGTTTGTTGGGTAAGGAATTGCCTGGATGGTCACATCCATATGTATTGATCAGTGGCTCCATGTCTGGATGAACACTGGAGAGAAGTGGTGGACACTCAGGGGGTCCACATCTGGATCATAGTTATTTATATTTCGATTAACGTCATAGATGGAGGGACTAAGTGCACTCTCAGCAACTTTGCAGGTAACACCAAGCTGAGTGATTCGGTTCATCTGTCTGAGTGATGCAATACCATCCAGAGGGACCTGGACAAGCTTCAGAACTGGGCCCATTTGAACCTGTGAGATTTAGCAAGACCAAGTGCACAGTGCTACACCTGAGTCGGGGCAAACTCCTGTATTTCAATGCATTCTGGGAGATGAGCAGGTTGAGAGCAGGCAGCCCTGCAGAGAAGGACTTGGGGGTGCTGGCAGACAAGAGGCTGAACATGAGCCAGCAATGTGCACTTGCAGACCAGAAACCAACCGTTTCATTGGCTGGATCAGCGAAACATGTCCAGCAGGTCAAGAGAAGTGATTCTCTCCATGCACTTCACTCTCATGAGAATCCAACTGAAGTACTGTGTCCAGCTCTGGGATCCTCAACACAAGAAAGACCTGCAGTAGCTGGTGCAGAAGAAGGCCACAAAATATCTGAGCACCTCTCCTATGAGGAAGGGCTGAGAAAATTGGGGTTGTTTAACCTGAAGAAGACATTGTGGTGGCCTTTCAGTACTTGAAGGGGGCCTATGAGAGGGATGAGGACAGCTTTATTAACAGGGCCTATTGTGACAGGAGAAGGAGCAATAGTTTTAAACTGAAGGAGAGTAGATTGAACTACATAAAAGGAAGAAACTTTTAATGATTAAGCTGGTAAAACACTGAAACAGTCTGCCAAAGGATATGGGGGATGACCTATCGCCAGAAATATTCAAGGTCAGATTGGATTGGAATCTGAGCAACCTTATCTAGTGAAAGGTGTCACTGGCTATGTCAGGGGCTTAGGATTAGATGACCTTTAAAGATCCCTTTCTACCCAAAGCATTTGAAGATTCTATGATTCCATCTGACAACAGACGTTAAGGACAACCTTCTTTGCTAGCTTTGCAAAAGAATTAGTAATTTCTTTCAGTGAACCAGCAAAACTAAAAACTTCCAAGTATCGAACAATTATTCTGTCTGAAACAAGACCCATAAGCACCAGAAGGCAATATACTTCCTGCTTTCCACCTCTGTATAGAAATTTTTTGTCCTGAAGCGAAGACTATTGTTGTCAATGTTTATGTCATTTTCACTTCTGATCAGGACAACACAGTACTCACTGGGCTTCACCACTCAGAGCGGTGTTTGCTGCTCTACATCGTGTTTAAAACAAGTATTTTTTTCTTTTTTTTTCTTTCTCTCTCCAGTCCTTTGTATAGACTAACTGCTCAAAGTTTCTGGCCATTAGGTTGTATGTAAACATACAAATCTTCTGTATCAAACTCTTCTGGAAAACTACTTATTTTAATGTGACAAGACAACCTGACCCTAGTGTACTGTATTATGTATCAGTTGCCTTCTGGCTTTGAATACATAAATGGTGTACATAATTGTAGGAGTTTGTAATGGAAGTCCATTAATTTGAGTATGTCAGACTAGTAAGGTGAAAATGTGAAAGTGTGGAAATCTCCGAGTAGTCTTTAAGTGAGTTTTCTCCTGTTACATCTACTCATTTTTCAAACTGTGACACTAGTCATGTAGATATTCTTGTGACCTTGGAGTCAGCAGGCAGAACATACGTTGATAAGTACTCTGAAAATGAAAAGCCCTATGGACAAAGGGGATGCAGAGAGGGCAAAACCTCCCTGTTACATGCTGGTGTTAAGGTAACTGTGTCAACCCTATAAACGACATAAGCCTGAAATAGTAACCTCCTTCAGTATAATGTAAGCCCCATGAAATCAGTACCAATGGTTCCTCTAATCTTGGCTAGAAGGTTTCCAGTTCTGAGAGTGTAGCTTGAACCCCTTGTGACTCCCCCATTTGACTTCATCTTCACAATCTTGTGTAGGCAGTTGAGAGACATATGTGATTCTCATCATGAAAATAAATCTTCCTTATGTTCATCCTTTGTAGGTGTCTTTCAGTAGTCCTGCCACTATTTCCAAACTAATATTTTTTAAGACTTTAAGGGAGTTGACTATTTATTTTCAAGGACACTGAGCTTTTTTGGAGACTTTGATTTGCAATACCTTCCTTTTACACTGGTAAGCTTTTATTACGTTCCTGGAAGTTACTACTCTTATTTGACCACTTCCTCCTTTTCTGCCATGGTTTTGCCAGGAGCTGGTGCAGAAGTTATCTACAAGCAGCAGTGTGAGGCTGAGTCCTTGAGTTCTTTTTCTAACTAGCTGCACTGAGTGACTGCATGGGCCAAGGCAAAACATGTAAGGTAATATGAAATGTGCAAATCTAACACTTATGTTAGCGACTCCTTCTCCAAACAGCACGGTCCCTATACCCTGAAACTTCACATCTGTACCCATGGTATGCTGCCTTGTGTTTTGTACATATTTCAGCATTCTTAAAACTCATTGAACAACAAGAGGGATGCTTCAGGATTTCACAACATACTATGAAGAATCTGGCCTCTCCTTTCCAGACTTACCTTCTGGAATGAATTTCTAGGCTTGTGGTTATTGTACAACCACGTATTCTGGAGAAATTTGGAGTGATTTTTTTAGCCAGGTAACTGCAAAAATGGTTAAAAACATATTAGTCATAGATTCTGAATTGTCAGTCCTGCCTGAAACACAAATGTTAGTGGAGAATAAAAAGAAGATCAGAAAAATGTGCTACAAACCAGTCTATGGAGAAGTATAGACCCTTTAACCAAAATGAAATCCCACCATCTCTAAAATCATCTGTTGCAACTTTCAGCCATAACTGAAAAATATGTTATGTTACGTTATGTTACGTTACGTTACATTACGTTATATGTTGTCTTGTGTTATGTCATGTTATATGTTATGTTATGTTATGTTATGTTATGTTATGTTATATTTTTCTGTTGACTGGATTAAGGATGGGGAGTAGCATTTACCAGGCTCTGAAGTATGATACTGCTCCTGCATTTTTCATTTCCTAAACTGCTTCTTAAACCTGCCCTTAAAAGTTACTCAAATTTCTTTTTTGATCCAGTAGCTCTCAGAATGGATCTTTGCCTACCTTATCTTCAGCACATTTCTGAAATTCACATCTTTTGGCACTTAGGGGGCCTTTTTGCCTTTTCATTACAGAAGGGGTAGAAATCAGACCTCTGGTCTTGAGTTTCATCTGAATTTGTAATAGAGGGCAGACTCTGTGGGAGATGATCCTCCACAGATCTGTGGGTGTGTGTCAGTTCCATGTACCAGCTAGAAGAATTTGGGGCAGAAAATAGTTCTACATATCAAGATTGAAGATAAGTTGGCTATGATATTCGGAAATGAAGGTGTAGTACTTGTGGAATATATATGGGTTTGCAGGTAGATTATGGCAGGGAGAGAACAAATAGGTAGTGAGATAGTATATGAATACTTGGAAGATTCTTGGCTGAATGAAATAAAAGTCTGTGGGGCTTTTTCTGCTTTCTGTTTAATAGGTGCTCAGGTATGATGTTGGCTTAACTTTACTCTTTAGGATATTCTATAGCAGTTGGACAATGGGCATCCAGCATAGACTTTTCCTCAACTCATTAAAAGAAAACAGTTAACTAGCCAGAGCACCACACAATTTTTCCTGACCTTAGTGTTTCTGTGATTTGGGGTACATAACTAAAGTAGTAGTCTAATTTTACTCTTAATTCCTGAAAACATTATCACAGGCGGAGGTATTTACTCATCGCTTTTATGATGTTAAAGCAACCCTCTGATTTGCCTAACAGTAGTTCTCACCAGTATTCAGGAGCAGAAAGGTACAGTACAGGAGACCAGGCTGCATATATGACAGCTACTGTTTCAATATAGTTTGAATTATTAAAGAAATATTTTTATTGCAGGTAAGATAATTACATATGCAGAATATCAAGGTCACTGCATGAAAGTGTTAAGGAAAAACAATATATGCAGCAGATAACTAATTTATCTCTTGGGAATGTTATTTCATGCACTGACACATTTTCTTATTTATCATCGATCTATAAGGCTGAGCTCTGTGAAGTGCTTTAATTAACCTATCATCGGGTACTTATTTATGGTGTCTCCAAAAGATATCAAAATACCATAGTCTTTTTTTTCTATCTCCACTCTATGAAATGTTCCAAGATTTGAGTATTTATATGAAAGAGTGATTTTGCAAACAAATATTTTCAAGCCCATTTTATATGTTTATCTTGACAAGTTGTCAAACTTTAATTACTAGCAGTCAGGCAAAGCATATACTCTTGAAAAGTAACAAGTCCCTGTTACTTCTTTTCATCTGGGTATCTGATAAAATTCCTTTAAAATTAGTATTCAACACCTCAGAATCCATGCACACAGGGCTGGTATAATTTGTCTTTCTGACACACTTAACTCAGCAAGTGGGTTCCTTTGTCTCTTTGATAGAACAGTAAGATTAAAGGTAATTATTTCACTTTCTCTAAGTCTTTGCACAGGGATATAAGAATCTCTACTCATCTGTGCATTAGGTCAGATCAAGCTTATTCACTCGCTGCAAGTTTGATTTAACATGAGTAGAATGGTGATATGAAAGCCACTTGAAAAAAATATTATTGCCCATAATTTTAGTTCTGTGATAACATTTCTATAATTGTATGCTCCTTTTACCACCCTGAGATTTTTCTTTCTCCTTATTGCCCAGAAAAACTCTCCCTTGTTGATTCTACAATAAGAACAGCCTTTGCTAAGTCAGCCTTAGTGCATAAAGAGAGATACATAGCAGCCAAAGCTTCATCTTTTGAAATTTATGTTTAAAAAATTCACACCTTACATTCAAATACTTGTTATGGCTTGCTTTGAGAATGTTAGTTTTATCAGTACTGTCAGGTTCAGGAAGTCATCCATTAGTGCTATATTCAGTCTCACACTTATGTCTGACTTGTGAAGTTTAAGAGTCAGTGTTATTTACTTCTAATGATGCCATCTCCTGGTGAATGGTGCCTGTGCTGATGAGATCTAGGAACAGTACAGAGGAGGTGGAAAAGACCAACAAAACCAACAGGACTGATAAAAACATGACTGAAGTAGGAGTGTGTGCAGACTAAGGGTTTTGCCTTGGATTATGGAACCAGACTGTGGTGGCAGATACTTTGTTAACTGTCAGAAATTAATCCATCAGCATGTCAGTTGCTGAGGGTAGTTCCTTCTTCCTATGCACTTGTACAGTGCCTACCACATAAAAATCTCAGTCTTGGTCAGTGTTTGTAGGCACGCTACAACCAGCACAGCCAATAATATAGCCACATTTTAACACAATGATGCTGATTGCAATTCACATACATAGCTTGTCATGTTATTGTTTGCAATGAATCAGTATAAAGCTTGCTAATAATGTCTCATTTTCTTAGCTCTATTTCTTTGGGATTTCTCTTTCTTCACCTGTGGAACCTTCAACGATTGTGGCAACAAAGTCTGCTCCAGAACTACCTTCATTTGCTGTATGTGTACATGTACACACCAACAGGCATGCCATAGTGCCAGCTCGTTGACTTGATTGACTTTAAGTAAGCAGCCTCTCTGCAAATACTGGAGGAATCTAAATTCTAACCACTGCTGATGAGTGGTGTGTTTGTCTTCTGGTGAAAGCTACACTGGCTGTGTTGGGGTACTACTGTGTAAAACAGTTAAAATAGCTCTGTCAGCTCAACAAAGTAATGAGACTGAGTATCTTCCCATGTGATCCTCTGGGGGAAGAAGTTACTCATAATTCTTGCTTTCATAATGAATGGATTTCGCCATGCTTTTCATTGTAGTGCATATTTTCATGTCTTAAATGATGTCGATATCTTTTTTTCTGAAACTTCTACAAGTTTCAATGTCCTTTATGAAGTGATGACAAAATGCTATGTAATAAGTCCATTCATGATGTTAGTCTTGCCAAGAAAATAGTTATCTTTTTCTCTTGCTCCCATGGCATGTTGTACTGTTTATATACTAGAATGGAAATTCACAAGCTGATTTTCTGTCCGTTTGCAATTAATTTTTGTGATTGCCTCTGCATTTAGGATAACTAAAATCTTTCTGAATAATTAAGCTATTAACATTAAAGCAGTGATTACATAACCAGTTTTGGCTTATCTAACTGTGGGCTCTCCTCCACCTTTGCTTCATATCTCTGCTACATTCCTCTGTCAGCAAAGATGGTCTATCTGGAAACTAGGCCAATAGAATCAGAAAAGAAAGTTTAGGATGGATAAGTGAGTGGACTTTCATGGCTGTGTTTGACACCAGTACAAAGGGAACAGTAGATACATGCCTTCCTGGTTTTGTTATCAACTCAACCTACTTGAGAAAGTTGCAATATTGGGTAAATAGTTGGCACCTGAACTCACATTTGTTACTTAATTTTACCTGCATAGGTGATTCCCTGTTCTAGCAGCTGGACTATGTGTTTTAATCCTGTTGAACTTTTCCTGTTGTTTTTGATTAGCATAGCTAATGACAGGAATATCACATGTGCTCAGATAAAAGCAGAATACAACATAGGAATGTACTTAATTGGCTTTTGTTGCATTTTCTTGCACTGCTGGAGGTGTTGTACTGCACATGGTTTCTGCACAAGTCTTTGTTTCCACTGACTTGCTTCTCACATGTCCACACAGACAGTGCTGGGGTATAGCCATGGTGAAGAACAGTGGAAGGCAGAGACACAGAGCAAGGAGCATGCTTCTATATTTCTTGTTTCCCTCAAAGACCAAAAAAAATTTCCAGCTATGTTACCAGTACGCATCATAAATGCTATTGACTTAGTTTAACAAACCAACACTAGCACAGCAAACAGGAAAACAGGGCTCAATTCATTTTGATATCATGTGGCATCCATACTGTACCTTCATTTTTAATTAAGATGTATACTGGCACTTTGTTTTCCAGTAGGGATTTCTTCCCTGTATATAGGAAGGAGCTTTGGTACTGGTGCTGAATTATAGAGGTTTGAGGTAAGGGAACATAAAGTAGAGACTGAAAGAACAGGGCTAACGTGTAAGTATGGGACTTCACAAGTCTGTTAATCTTGTTCTTTTTAAAAGTTTTTGGTGCAAGAAACAGTCCTTAGAAGAATTCATGTACAAAGTCAGGTGGGAAAGATCTTTGATACCTATTTGTCTTTTTGTCCCTGACTTTCTGCTTATTCTATTTAAAGAAGCTCTTGCAAAGTCTGGCTTTCCAGCATTATACCACTTCTTTATCTTAATTAAATTTTTCATGGTACTCCTTTTCATGCTTTTTGGAAAGACATAATCTTGGTGACATGAAAACCAGAAGCACAACTTTCCCCACTCTAGACTTTGACTAGAGATTTTATGCCAGTACATGAGACAGAACTGTCTGTTTCTTTGGCCTCTATATGAGATTTTTTTCTTATTTAAAATGTTTTGTAATGATTTAGAAGTGGTATGAGTCATATTAAGCTCTCTGTTTAGTGGGTGGGCATCTCATTGTAGAGAAGAGGCAAAAGACACATTGCCGGTAAGAGATGCAGGATGTGCCGTTCCTATAAAGGAAGTTGATGTTCAGCACTGCTGTGCTGTACAGTGTCAGAAAACTGTTTATGAATGGGTTGAAAATGTCTCTCATAGTCCTGTCAAAATCTTGTGATTTGAAGTATCACAGTTTGTACATCTATTTCTGCTCACAAAACTCTGTGCCCAGTGAAAGGTGGCCAGCTATGCCCCAGACAATGTGAAGCTCAGAGAATTATCTCAGCTGGCAGAGAAAGAGGTCTGAGTCCATGGGACCAGCTGCTGGAGGCTCAGCCAGAAAATGCGCTTTCTCAAACTGTAACTGTAATGGGCAATGCCTTTCCTATGTTTGGGCCTTTACCAATGCTTCTGTCCTGGTAGTACCTTCCCAGCATTTAATCCAAACACTATCAAGCAGATAATATCTGAACTGAAGCCTCACAGGCTGAATTATAAATTGTAGTTTTGTAAAGATGTAGTTGGGCTGCAGGAGGTGAAGGCAATTGCTAATGAAAGCTATTGCTGTGACAGCATGTACCGGAAGACAAATGCTAGGCCCAACATGCATTAGGCATCTGGTTTTATTCCAGTGCCATATGGTAGCTTGATGTCCTTATCAAGAAGCCACCCTCACAGTAGCATCAGCCAAGGACAAGGTCAATCAGCCAAATATGGAGGGAATTACCTTTTAATATCTTCTCTGCCCAAGAATGTGCTTTGCAATCACAAGAAGTACTCACAACGCTTGGGTAATTTTGCAGAGCACAAGTATACAGCTGCTGGGTTGTCATTAAGTCTGCCATGCTTATACATGATCGTGCTATAAAAGGTGAGCCAGATGGTGAATTACATGTGATGATTTCAGGGTTTCTAGATATTCCTTCACAAGACATACATCTGTAACTTTGGGCAGTGCTCTTAAATATATGGTTTAACTTTTAGGTTCCCCTGTGTGGATACAGGAGATGGACTTGATGTTCCTTGTGAGTACCTTCCAATTTAGGATAGTCTATTATTCTGTGATTCTCTGACTCACAGGGCTGCTGAGTACATGAGCCAGCTTGCTAAACTATATCAACCTTCAAATCGATGGAAGACAAAATAGAAAGTTGTTGTATATTTGTATATTTGCTCAGGCACATGAAACTAGTGGGTGTAATAATCTAGACATATAGCCTACTGACACTGTTAGAGTCAATGAAAGACAAATAGCAAAATGTGTTGGGGTAGACCTTAGCCATCTCATATGTGGCAATTAAAACCCAAAAAAACTAATCCCAAACAACTCCGGAAAAATCAGTCTGGGAAATCACTTTTAATTCTGTTTTCATTGGCTGGGAAAAATACCTTTTTTACTAGGTGAGGGAAGGCTATTGGCACCTATGGGTACATTAACACTTCTCAGGGGCAACAGAAATCTGTATCTCCTTTATAGAAGTCAAGTCACATTGAGAGATAACCATCAGATACTCAAAGACACAGATGAGTGACACTTTCTCAGCATCTGATACATGCAAGTTGGCTTTCCAGGTTTATATGAGAAAACCTTTGTGCATTACATGGCCTTTATGCAAAACAAATAACTTCCTTTAAACAGGAAGCATGTTAAGGGCAGATGGCAGCATCCCCTTGTATACCTGTGCTTAGCAGCAGAGCTCCAGCTCTAGGGGCTCTTGGCCACTGAGTAGGCAGCCCTTCCACCACACTGCTCCCCAGTCTGGGTTCTTATCAGCTGTGGCATGTCCCTAGGAGTGGTGGAGGCTGGAGCAATTGCAGGGGTGAAGCCATGGAGACCAGCTGCAGGGTGCACCATTTGTTATAGTTCTGGAGTCAACTGTGAGGAGTGAAAGCAGATCTAAGGCTCTGGGTCTGTGGATCACCTGATAAATACTTCTCTTTAAGGGTCTTTTCTGTAGCTGCATATGGAGAGGGCACATGCATAAACGTGTAGCAACAGATGTCTACTTTGCTGGAACTTGCCATGTTTGACAGAGTGGTCTGTGAGTTAGCATGAGGCTGGGGAGCAAGCATTGCTGTTTGCTATAAACAAACCTTAGCAAAGTGCCTGTAATTGCAGTGTTAGAAGGCTGGCCAGGACTCGTGGGTAGCAGGGAAGGAAAATAATGCTTTCTTTTTTCTGTTCTTGCAAGCAGCTGGAGACAGATAAAAGCGGAGACCGTTTTAACCTAAGCAAAGATTGTGACTGTGTGCTTTCCTTTGTTCTTCATTCTTTCTGTTTTCCACCCTTTTAATTACATTTTTATTTGCAAACAAGACTGTGTACGGGACTGTTTCTGACTGGGTTTTCTTTTTTTTCTCTTCTTGTTTTACTTTAACTGGAGATACCTGTTTCTCCTCAAATTCAACCAACTCCTGTGGCTGCCTCCACTTCAGAAGTATGCAAGGGCAACAGGCTCTCTCCTTCATTCTGCCTTCTCACAGCTTCAAGAACTCTGACACAAAGATGAGACAAATATCTTCCACAACTAACCATCACTGAGGGGATGTTCTGCCACAGTATGGTTGTTATAAAACCATCTTGAAGCAGTAATTTTCAGATTTTCCAGAATGCAATGATATAAGATAGGGAGCAAAGGAGTTGTTATCTTAAAAACAAACAAACAAAAACCTTCTGTCACTTTTTCTAAAGAAGATTTTTAAAATCTAAAATTTGGAGTTAGTAGTAATTTTCACGGGTATCATTAGAATTACTTATTTAAGTTCCCCATACGTTTTTGTGAAACTCTAGGAACTGAACCAGGCTGCATCTAATTTGATGCCTTGGACTGATGATTTGGTACAGCAGGAAAATGTTGCTTTGCTAGACTTTTCAGTTGCTCTAATTCTACAAGAAAGACTGACCCAATAACAAATAACTCCATCAGGATGATTGTTGCAGGCACACAGGCTCATCTACATAAGGAGTTATTTCAGAGCAGCCTTTCCTAATTAAATCTGCTGTGGGTGTTATTAAACAGAAATAGATGTTCTATTGTAAAATCTGTATTAAAATACTCTTCTGTTAATTGCAATCTCTAATAGCTCTCTATATTTATCATATAGGAATAAAAAATATTAAGTCAGATTTTTTACTGTACTATGTGTTTTC
The DNA here is from genome assembly GCF_047495875.1 of Pithys albifrons albifrons. Lineage (NCBI taxonomy): Eukaryota > Metazoa > Chordata > Aves > Passeriformes > Thamnophilidae > Pithys > Pithys albifrons. The sequence continues at coordinate 79,266,863 of NC_092497.1, read as the reverse complement.
CACATATCTTGCTGCTTTCCTTGAAAAAGTAGACTATTTGAAGCATTTTAGAAGCTACATTGCCTACACACTTCTCAGCAAAGATGTTTTCATAGAGACATTCCTGCAATTTCAGTATCTGACAGGTAAAGGCACAACTATTTTCCTCCAGCTGTTGTCTTTGATAAATAATTATCCTAATCTGGTCTGTGGAAATACAGGCATATGGGTACAGCCCCATTCGTGGGAAATAATAAGGACCATTTCTAGTGTAGTGTATCTTATGTGAAGAGTAAGAAGTCTTTTCTTTCAACTCAAATCTAGAGTATGGAAAGGAGCAGTCTGAATCCTTTGCAATATTTAATATGTTTTTACACAGTGACTCCTTGAAAAAGTCTGTTTCTGAATAGTCATAGAATCATAGAATCATAGAATCATAGAATCAATTGGGTTGGAAAAGACCTCCAAGATCATCGAGTCCAACCCTTGGTCCAACTGTAGTCCATTTACCAGATCATGGCACTCAGTGCCACGTCCAATCTGTGTTTAAAAATCTCCAGGGATGGGGAACCCACCCCCTCTCTGGGCAGCCCATTCCAATGCCTGATTACTCTCTCTGGAAAGAATTTTTTTCTGATATCCAACTTAAATTTCCCCTGGCAGAGCTTAAGCCTGTGCCCCCTTGTCCTATTGCTGAGTGCCTGGGAGAAGAGACCAGCCCCCACCTGGCTAGAACTTCCCTTCAGGTAGTTCTAGACAGTGATGAGGTCACCTCTGAGCCTCCTCATAAATTTAAAGGTAGCCATAATATTATGTCATTTGTTGGTGGTTCATCCTTCTCAGCTTAATAACTGAATTGTCTTGATTTGTGGCACGAAATAAAACAATTAAATTTTTAAAGAATGAAATATATTGAACTTTGAAAATACAGTAAGGATTTTCTTCATTAAAGATGCCTTTTTAGTAAACAAAATTATGAATTTGATTGTTACTACATGGTGGCTCTACTTTCAATGTATGTTTTAGGCTTGTCTTTGCAATTTCTTCAAAACAAACCTGTTTCTGGTGTTTTACAAACTTCAGATGCACTTACATGTTCAAGATGTTTGTATTTTACAGCCTAGAAAAACTCATATTTAAATGCTGTATAAATCAAGACAGCTTTACTATAGAAAAAGTTAAAGTTGCTTTTTGCTTTCCTTTTAAAAAAGAAAAGGAGCTTGTATTTCTAGGATGTGAAATAAAATAAACCCCCAAAAGGCAAATAACCATCAGCTATGAGTTCTTAAAACACATATGATTCCTGACTAAGATTATACATATGTATAACTAAGTAAACAATAGTAAAAACTGAAAGATTATGTAACTTTTATAGTTCTCTGTATTAGGGTTTGAAGGGTATCTATTCTTAAAACCCTCCCTGTCTCTTCAAATTTCTGATCATTCATTCTACTCTGCTGTTTTCTTACAGGATACAAGGTAATGACAATGGTAGATAAGAATTTCCAAGTTTAAATAATGATAAATATATGGCTTTTCAGAGATGAAATCAGCTTTATTTGTTAAAATAGTTGTACTGTGTACAAAGGAGTCTACTATAACTTAAAATACCTAGGCATAGAACATTGGGGGTTTTGCTTCCACTGGAAGAACAGTATTTTAGAAATAAAGAATCATTAGAATCAGACATTGATAGCAGTAATAATACAATATAATAATAAATACTTCACATTTATATAATCTCAATTTATAATAACCCAAGCATTTTAGCATTAACTAATACATCTTAATATGCTTTCAACATGTAGGTAGAAGGGTCTTCTGTAGCTCATAGAATTAAAAAAAAGATATATTTCTCCTTGTCCAGTTTCACAACGGCCAGCAGCAGAACTCCAGGAGGATGGTGAGTAGGCAAGCGACTACAAACACTGTTTGCTGTAATCTGAACCCATTAGAATAGAGTCTGGTAATTTCCTCCTTTTCTGATTTCAGTTCTTAAAAAAAATCAAGAAAATGAGATGGTTAGTAAGTAAATATGTACATTTGAAAACAAGGACTTTCAACATATTTGTAAAGTCTTCTGACATCTCACAGATACTTAAGTTAAAGGTATCAGCTGTTAAAGCCAATCAAAGGGACTATTCTCAGGAGAGAGATGTAAATAGATGTCCCATCAGTGATCGTTTGAGGAGCAACTGATAGCACTTATCAGCTCCTGCAGGCATTAATCTCAGAATAATCAAAAGTAAATACCAAGCAAAAGCAAGAGGAAGAACTTCACAAGAGGTATGCACTCAAGCCTGAATGTCGGCTTTTAACCTTTCCTTTAACAAGGAGGAACTTCACTTCTAGCACAAGCAGAAAGCCATACCCTCACTTAGGTGAAAGCCACTGAGGCCCTGCTCAGGGCGTTCTTCATTGACACCTTTTATTGTCTTTTTTAAGCTCGAGCTCAGGAATAGTAAGCAGTAGACTGCTTTTCCTGAGCATGTGGAGGCCCATTATGTCTTTTGCTTCTGTAATGGGAAAGAAACAATAGGGCTGATTCAAAGGTGAACACCCAAGCGGTTAAGTCTTTTAAAGAGTTTAATGAGCAAGCTGTATACCACATACAATAGCTCGGGATAGAAAATTTCAAGGAAAAGTGGTTTTGGTGGTGGGGTTTTAATATTTTTTTTTTTGGTCTGAGCTTGCAAAGATGTTACCTGATGGTTTGAAATTTGTATTTACATCCGAGTTGCTGGTATGACTCAGAAGTCACAGCTTTAAGTCACTGCTAAACAAGTAGAAATCCGGTTAAGAAATAAGAGGCTGCTATTCATTGGGGTGCAACTGAACCTTGAAACTCTTTAGGTTTGTTGTTTTCTTACCCTGCTAATTAATGATATTGGCACAACTATAGGCGAGCACAAGATGGGATTGAGACATTAAGAGTGGAAAGGGCAAGAGTATTTTGTATTGATTTTGTCACTGAAAAGAAGTATTATTAAACCCTTATTAGTCATCTCAAGAGTATTGAAAACAGTCTGGATCAAAGTAGCCAGTTCTCCATGGAAAGTAATACCTGTAAAGCAATTCTTCAAGTCTTTATGCTAGCTGATTAAAAATTCAACAGTTTATTCAGGGATTTTCATAGTCTGATGTAGAAAGACTTGACTTAAATATAGTGCTTTTGAGAAGACTGGATGGCACTACTTTACACTGATCAGGACATGGCTACATATAATTTTTGAGTGTGTGCACTCCGTCTTAGAACTCTGAATAAGAACATTATGAGCATACAGATCTAAAATAGGGTTCAGATTAGTTTTGTGCCATTTATATGTTATGACTGATGATTGCATGTTTTAAGTAGTTTATGTGAGAACAAGAAAGTTTTTTGTACTAGTTTTTTTAGTATAATACAGGATTTTACTTACACCAGTTTACACTACTGGGTTTTTTCTGTTTCGATATCTAAGAAACATGTTTTGTATGCTTGGATGTAGTTTAGTTGTACTGGTGAAGTGTGAAGTCATAGACGTGCAGAGTTTGCAGAACAGAGAAATATTTAATCTATGTAATTTTAATTTAGAACAGTGGGAAGTTTCTTACTGCACAGAATTATAAAGATCTGAAAGTATTTAATGTGATGTACTGTATGCAGGCAACAACAGTGTAATTTACTGTTTCACTAACATTCTCTGAAGGAAAACAGCCCACTGTAGAAATCTAAATAGAGCACACACAGCATTCTCCAGGCGCCCCACCGTTGCAGAAGCCAACTCTGTCACCCACAGGATAAAAATATTTCATTAAATGCCATTTCTTACCACAGTTCCCATGCATTATTTCTGACAGACAGTTCAGAGTCCCGTAGCCGCATCGACACAGCCAACAGCCTTTCAGCACCCAGGCGCCATGGGCAATGCTGCCGCAGTTGCTGTCAATTACAAGGGAGACATTTGGTACATCCCTGACCCCACCAAAGAAAATAACCATTCAGAGCACTTCAGTCTCTGATTTTGGTCTAGATTTTTTACCTTTGCCGCTCATCATATTCACAGTATCTGCCAGTGAAATGCTTTAGGCAGGCACAGAAAGTCCCTAAGATACAGGTCCCTCCGTTTTGGCAGCAATGTCTGCTCAGTTTTTTACCTACAAGACAATATTACAGAAGTTAACAAGCACCCTGTGGGCTGGGAACCTCACCTTTTCCTCACTTGTTCTCTCAGTTGCCAAAGTATCTTTTGGATATCTAGTTTTATTGTTTTTAGAGACAATAAAATTATATGCCTGTTAGGAGTGTTTGTTCAGCTAAATGTAGTTTGTTTAGTTAAGGATTAGAAACAAACAACTAAGGATTACAGGATGGTGAAGAAGCAACGCCCGGCAATCCTGTAGCAGCAGCATGTACTCAGGTGAAATATTTCACTTTGACAGACAGAGATTTCAATCACGCTAAGAAATGAGGTATTGTTACTGGAAAGTGATGCTTATTTTTCAATAAAGGAGGCTTTGTTACTGGGAAGAGTTACTTAGTTTTGAGAGGAGAATGCTCCTTCGAGTCTTTCTCAGACTCCTGGAATTGAACAACAGTATAAAACTTTATATATGTGGGAGAAACCCGAGTAACTTTTTCCCCCTCTTACTGCTGCTTTCAGGCAACTCAAACTTTTTGTGTTTTTGTGTTTTGTTTTTTTTTAAATTACGTTTTACTGTTATGAAATACGGTGAATTTTAAGAACTGAACAGAATGTTACAAAATTCCACATACGCTTTTGTAAATGCAAGGGACCAAACCCTTCTTAATTTCTGATACCATTCCCTGTTTTTCATTAGCACATTTTGCAAGTGAGAGAACCCCAGTTCTACCTTAAATTTTTATCATAATTTCCTGAGTGGCCACAGAAAACTAACAGGCTGGAATCTTCCAGGACAACAGTGAAAGAATTACTGTAATTTAATTCTTTTAAAAACAATTTTGTGAATTTTTTTCATAAATAATGTTACCTACTCTGTGTAATTCCAGTGAAAGGTACCAATGATCTGGAACTCTGTTGCTTTCTACTTTCGTAACTCTGATTCATGTCATTGAGTGCATTTATAAAAGTCCCTTCGTTCTTGGGCTGCTGCTTTAGTGCTGTGGCATTGAGACTTTCCACATCTTCTTTTTCACGGCCTTGACAAGAAGGGCAAATAGGGGAGGGAAGGGTGGTTTTTAACGAAGAAATGTACACCATAAATGTACAAGAGAAACACGGCGGGGTGGTGAGTTTTTCTTACCTTTTCCTAAATGAACAGCCTGCCAGACCAGCGTCACAGTGAAAACAATTCTACGAAAAGACCATGAAGTGAAATAAATTTGTGCTAATAAGACACAAACACTAAACCGAAGATGGGTGCGTGAACTTTTCAAAGATAAAACGAAAAGCATCCCTGGCTAGAGAAGATCCCCGGCAGCTCAGGCAAACTTACCTAACGTGATTTCCCCAGTACATTCTCCTGCAGCCTGAAATATCCGTGAGGTCCTCTAGGAGAGCTTCAGCAGTAGGAAGATGTCCAGAGCCCCTTACTGCAGGCTGTTGCATGCGGCAGTCCTCACACCGTACACGGTAGCAGAAGACGGAGAAGGCAGGATAGATGAAACTTTTCTCTTGTTGTCCAGCTTATACCAACGTCCAAAAAGCATAATCCTCACCGTGAGTCCTCACCTAGGTTCTGGCGGCCAGAGACCATCCCTCAGAGATGGAACTCCCTGGCCAGCCCCTGAAGGGTGGAGCAAAGCGGGGGCACCTACTGCTGGTGTAGAAGAGTTAAAGCGCCTACGAACACAAAAAAAAAAAAAAAAAAAAAAAAAAAAAAAGAGCCCAAAGGCAGGAAGACTTCGGCTTCAGTGTATTTCTTAACGTAAAGGACTTTGTACCACCTTCATGCTGCATGGGGAAAACCAAACCAAACAAACAAAAACCGCACTGTTCTGCGGAATTGCAGTAGGTATATAATGAACTATCGCAGGTATTCATAATGAAGGTTAAAAAGCCTCAACTCTGCTTACATGCCATATCTGCCAGTTTTCCACCAGGGTCCTGCTTTATGAGATGGTACCGCTTTGCAGCACAGATCCTTAGAGCTTTCTACTACAAAAAGCAGTCTAAGGTTCTTGACAGAGGCATGTTGTGTCACATGAGCTGTTTCTTAAAACTTTTTTACTGTTAATAAAATTAGACCCATGAGTGAGTATTCCTAACCTGAGGTCACCTATTTATATTTTATCAGACACCTATTTATATTTTATCTATCTATATTTAATCTATCTATATTTTATCATCTATCTATCTATCTATCTATCTATCTATCTATCTATCTATCTATCTGTCTAATCTATCTATCTATGGTATCTATACATATTATACTGAAACGAGAACTACTCACATTACTTTCCTATGATTCAGTAGCATCAGGAAAAAGACCAGCTGGGCAATGTTAAAAAGCAGTTCTGGGCCATCTTTTCTCAAATGCCCTGTAGCTCAAAGTGCACGTGGCCTTTGCTTAAGTTGTGATAGGGAATGGCTGCAATATAGTTTGTTTAGGCTTTTTCCTAGGCACGTGGAAGAGGGATGCTTTCACTATGCCAGTGCAAATGAAGCTAGTACAAGTTGCACCCTGGCTAGATACATGATCAGATCAGACATATGGATCAGACCCTCACTGAAGTAATGGCTGAACTGACAAAAGACATTATCTTCTGCTGTTTGTAGCTGTCTGTGGCTGTCATTTGTCAGATTTGCCCCATATGAATTGTGATCGCTTGTCATCCAATTTGGTACAAAGACTGAATTAATTTACAAAGAGAGCTGTCCTAATTAAAGTCAACCCCCTTGGCACTGAAGCAAATGGAGAGTATCTTGAGGACTTATTCTCTTACGCCACTGCATTCAGCATGGGTAACAAGCAGAAGAAACTGGAAACCATGGTACAATTAGAAAACTATGAACTAATGGCTATCATGGCCACATGATGGAACACACAACTGGAGCACTGCAATCGAGCTCTACAAGCTTTTCAGAAGACAGAGGTTTGGAAGAAAGGGTCGGGAATGCTCTATCTAAAGGAACAGATAGATTGTGAAGAGCTGCCTTGGAGAAACAGCCATAAACAGGCTGAGAGCCTGAGGGTAAAAATCAAGAGTAGGACCAACAAAGGGCACTGTGTAGCTGGGATCTGCTACAGGCTACCTGATCAGGGGAAACCTGCTGAGGAGGTCCCTTGTTTCAGCTCCAGGATTATCACACTTGCAAGCTACGATCCTGATGAAATGACATGGATGTCTTCTGGGAGAGCAATATGGCTAGGCTGTAGGCAATCCAGGAGATTCGTGGACTGCATTTAGGATGAATCCGAGTTCAGGTAGTGGGCAAACTAGTATGAAAGAGCTCATTAGAAGAGTTAAGGTTGGAGCAGCCTGGGTTGTAGTGACTACACTCTGAGTTGAGTTCATGATGTTAAGGAACATGGTCCTGGCAAAGAACAAAATCAGGACCCTGAACTTTGAAATAGTGAATTCTATCTGTTTAAAGAATTAGTGGTTGAGATCCCTGTGGAAACTAGGAAAAGAGAAGCTGATCAGAGCTGGCATCTACTTAAGGCCTCTTTTCTTAGCATAGGAAATCAAGCAAAACAACCTGCAAACCAGCATGGCTAAGCAAAGATTTGCTCCTCAAACTGAGGAGTAAGAAAGTAGAAGCTAGTAGAAGCAGGGACAGGTGACCTCGGGAGAGTATAGGGATATAGTTTGGATGTGTAGTGTTGGAGTCAGAAAAGCTAAGGCACTTTGAAAGGGGTGTGAAGAATAATAAATAGGGATTCTATAAGCACATGGGTCAAAAAAGAAAGGCCAATGAGCATGTATCCCCTCTGTCAAAAAATGAGAAGGGAGAACAGGTGGCAGTGGATATAGAGAAAGATGAGGTACTCAACAAATTCTGCAGGGTTGCATCGATCTTGTCGATAAGACATTCCCAGTGCTGGTACAATTATTTACTCCAATTGATCTATTTTCTTGTAGATACAGGCTAACTCTTTGACTTCATGGCATATTGTCTCATGATGTGTTTTGTGTTTCTTACTAACTTAAACTGATTTAGATGAAGCTATTCTTGTCCCAGACTTGTATCAAAATACATCTTTTAGAACTGAGAGTGTGTGAGGTACATTTGTGTGCCATTCAGCTAAGTCAGCACTAGGAGAAACTTTCATGCAAACACCTGAGGTTAAGATATTTAATAGAAAGGTTGTTACAGTAAAAATCACATGTTAATTAATTAAGGGATTTTGATTTTCTTATCTTAGATAGCAACAATTTTGAAGAGGCAGATCACTCTCATCATTATGCTGATTGCTTTCACAAGCTGTGATTGACAGGGAGTTCTAAACTAAACATATGTTATAGTTTAGGTACTTGCTTGAAACCTGTCACATGTTTTAAAGTACTGTAGTAACAACAGATGCTGTGCTGAATTAGGACAGTAAAATGTTTCATACAAATAAAAGAAGTAATTTTTCATGTATTCACAGTATATGTATGTGTTATCAACATATGAAAAGTGTTCACTTTTGAAAAATACTTATAATTCAAACAAATCTTGTTTTCATTTGAGTTCTCTAGGTGTATAATGAGGTTCAAAATGAGTTAAAAAAGAACAACTGTAGTTACATTTGTTCTATGGGGTTATTTTTGTTAGTATATTAGAAATAAAATATTCAATCTGGTCTAACTGGTGGTATCACTTTAAGTTACAATATTCAGATGGTGAAATGCTGTCATTTAGTATTTAGCATGTTGGTTTCCCCCTTTCCATTAATCCAAGGCAGAAAAAAATGTAAGCAGAGAAAAGTAAACAGAGGAACGTCACACTCAACCTTTTTTTCCTCTAAACGTGGTGTCAGTGTAGTCCTCCGGGAAAACTTTTCTGGTTATCAAATTCCCAGCCCTGTACTGGAGGTAACTTTCAAAATAACGATGCTGGCAAAGAAATACTGATTAATTTTCACACCCTGTGCCATTTGTTTAAGATCAGAAGCCATGCCTGTAACTGCAAGAGCTAACAAGCTGGGGAACTGTAAAGCAGTTGGTAAACATTTCTCGCTTTTGATACCTTGTTTCTTCCTTCTCCCTATAGCGTCACCATCAAGGCACCCATAGAAAAGGGGACAGAGTACATTGCTCAGTTGCTGCTGTTGCCTGACTGCACTATAGAGGTGAGATTGATGTGGCACCGTGGAAAAGTGCTGTTGTTTTTTGTTGACAGAATCTGCCAGAAAGGATTGCTTCTGCCCAGGGATTTGTGGAGAGCTGCAGTAAGGGTAGAAGGCACTCCCTTTATCAGCTTCCAGTAAGATAAGAGTGGAGCCAACAAAAGTGCTAGTCCTTCAATCAAGCCCTCCATACACAGGAGATGGCTAACCATTAATTAGAGGTCTTCAGTGCTTTGAGCTCAGACAGCAGATCAAGTAGCCTATGTAGGTAAGTGCGGTAGGAAAATGTAGTGCTACTTCATTAGTCCACATAATTCCTCTTGTGCTCATCCAGGGAACTGTGGGTCTGTGGCCTGCATCTTCTGGCATTCTCCCAACATCCAAGTGAACCACTAATAGATGAACTGTGGATAATATATGTTGGTTTTGTATATTATTTTTTCGTACCAACTCTATTCTCATGTAGTCACTCTCTATTTCTTCAGGCTTCAGGATCAATAGATGCCTAAGGACTGGAGGTATTATTGGAAAAATCAGATGCAAGGATGAAGAAAATGTGAATGTCTCTGGCTTTTTGGGAGCTATTCTGAAAGCCTCTTCAGGGTTTGCTCAGCTATGGTCAGTACAGCCAAAATATCAGCTGCCTAGAAAGCTTTTGGTTCCAGAATTCCAGCTTAGTGTTAGGACCAGATTTCTAATCATACTGAACAATGTCAAATCCCTTATGCAGAACATTATGGAAGCCAATGAAAACCACCCCCACCGGACATTTATTGAAATCTTGGAAATATAGAATTCTGCAAAGCATAACTCTCAGCTGAGGTGACTTAAAGCTCTTTTTCAGAAGAAAGAGCAGACTCTAGAGAATCTAGACTGGGACCCCTCTGAGTGTGTTTAACTCATAAAATGTTAAGAACACTGTACGGAAAGACCTAATACTAGCCAGCATGAGATTCTTATTTGTGTTTTGTAGTCTACAGCTTGCTATTAGGACTTTTGACAGCTACCCTTGCTTTTCAAAGACATAGTTGTACTGAATAATTTTTACAGTGTCACAGAACTTTTTCAACAGTCTGGTCAATCCAGCTGTTATTACTGTCAGGAATTTCCTACAGGATCATGTAGAGGTTGCTGATGTTGCCTCTCTATTTCCTCATGTTCATGAACAATATGAATGAACAAGATAAATAACTTGAACAGCTTTTCTTCACTCAAGGCTAAGAATGTCTTACATCAATTTATTTGGAATCAGCCACTAATTGACTTGAGGAAGTGATATACAGGAAAATGAGAAAATCCATATAGTGACTGGCACCATTTTAACTAATGCCACAGGTCCATGATCAGCAGAATAAAAGGCTGCAACTGCTAAAAGGGTGAGTCCCATGCTGTTTTACACCATGGATTACCTGTTTGTATTGTCTCCCTCACACTGGCATTATTCTTTGTGCAGCCATGAGTGAGCTGAAGTAGGGAGTTTATCTAAATGAAAACTCAGCTTGGGAAAAAAAAAATTAGTTTTCAGCTGGATGTGGTTTGCCTCATGAGCACTAGGACTGGCAGAAAGTCAAGGATAAGCAGCTATGGCTGTGTGACAAGCAGCCCCTTTCTGTAGCAGAGCTACTTTATACCAGATTAAATTGACTACAGAATCTGTAAATAAATTTCAGTTCCTGTATTTATATTGTTATTCCCTTCCCTAGGAAATAAACCACAGCTAATATATCCACACGATTATGATACCACTTTCAATGATCTCATCCTATTGACATTATATACAGAGCAGTAGAGCAGTCATCCCACATCTCTCTGACAACATATGGATGAACGTTAGTACAAATGAGATGAAAGCAATATTACCAAATGGAAGGAAACAGCTACAACACTCTCTTGGAGAGGGAACCTTTCACAGATGTCATATGAAGATGTAATGCTCTGTCACAGTCTGACACAAATTTACAGAATAAACCCAGACTCGTAACAGAGCATTCTGAAGGTTTTCCTCCCTCTGGGTCTAATGGTTAGTCCCTAAATATGATGAAAAAAATCAATATGATAATGTAAATGTTTTGTAATAAAATGAAAGTAGTACTTGTCTTTCGTGTACAGAAAAGTTAAAAATTAAAAAAAAAATTGCCAGTACACATGGGAAGTGATAAAATCCCAGTTATCTTCCTCTGAGGGAAAGGTTCTTTGGCAAATAATAAACACCAACACCAACAGTCTTCAAGACTGAGACCTTTTTGCTTCTTCTTTTTCAGATAGTTTTTTGGTGTTTTGTTGAAGAAAAAGGAAGTACAGAGGGAAAAGAAATTTTGCGCAATTATTTGTTTGAAAGGATGAGGCTTTTAACTACCACAGGCTCTGCAGAAAGCAAGAAATTGTTTTTTGTGGACTTAGTAGTGCTGCACTCTACGTTTTTAGCTGAAGGTACTTCTCTTCCATATGCTATCAGGTGTGTGTCTCTGTCTTGCCCACCATTCAGGAAGTTGTCTCAACATTTCAAGATTAAGGATGGGCTCTTTTTGGCTGCACCAAGTCTTGTAGTGTCTTATTATGGGGGCCATTTGTGGACACAGTATTAGCGCAGTCATGCCCTTAAGCTATATTTCTCTTGCAGAATTACCTTAGGCATCTACCTGAAAATCTGTCTTTACCATACACAAAACACAGTTGCTAGAGTTTAGTGGCATATTTTGATCTGGCTCAGCAGTCTTGTTTGGTGTTGTCAGCTGAAACTAGAGTGAAATTTTTTACCCACTCAAGTGATTCATTCTAGCAGGAAAGATAGAAGCAATTCAAAGGTTGAATAGCTGTCAAGTGTTTCCCCACTGTTTTCATTTGGAAGTACTGCAGTGTGGCTTAGTCTGTTGTTAACAGTGCTGCAGTAGGATGTGACCCAAGAAAGTTTTTTGAGTTTATGTAGTAAGATACAAACTAGGAATTCTGTAACAACTTTGAAGGAGCCCCAGAGGAAGTGGTAATCTCACAGACTACTTCAGGGATGGGGATGCATATCCCAGGGGACCATGAATGAAACCCCTGGACAGATCTTGCATTTGACCTTCAAGCTAGCCAAGGCTGCTGTAATTTCTTTAAGATGAAGTTACATATTAAAGCTGAGCCAGTGTTAGAAGACTAACTCCCAAGTCATGCATATGCTGATTTGTGTTGGCTTTAGTGGCAATTGACCTCTTGTGGAGATGAATCCAGTTGTTAACTGGGTATAAACCTATCTGTTGTTTTTGTTAACCTGGAATAAGCCAATCTGTCTATTTTCTGATCCAGTTTTCTGGCCTATGAATTGAAGCATCTCAGCAAGAGGTCCAGCGAGAGAATGTGTGGTTAAGAACAAGACATCGAAGAAAGGAGGTGGGCAGGACATCTTTTCATGTGCTGTGAGCTATCAGATTATCTTAAATGACCATTGGTGTCTTACTTTATCCTTCCTTTGCCTGCTACTTGTATGCCTTAGTAGCATATATGCATGCATATGGAAAAGCCACCTTGCACAACCAGGTATGGCTGATGAGGTATGGGTAAGGAACATATGTGACACTTCATGGAATCAGCTTTGTAGGGACCAGGGCTGGATCCAGCAGTTATTTTAATCTATGATAATAGAACCTAAATGTTAGTATCAATTAAAATAGAAACAAATCACTATATCATAATTTGTAATGCTGTGAGCAGTCCAGCCCTTCCTTTTGTCTCCAGTCTATTGCTCCACTTGAGGGCTCCTGTCGTTTGTGTCAGCCTTGGGCTCCAGCTTGGCCTTACAGTCCAAAATGTGCTGTGTATGCCACTACTTGCAGATGGCTTGTGCTCCAAGTGAGAGGTATGTATTGAAGTTGAGCTTCTGCCATTACTGTGGCTTCATTTCTGCTCCATACTAACTGGGTAACTGTGTGAATTCAACTGGCACTGTGTAGGTCAGCATATGTACGACACATCTGTATACCAGACACAATACATATGTAATGATGCTTGGGAAAAGCTGCAAAGCTAAATTTTATTATCTTCATCCAGGCATTCAGAATGGGTTGCCATATCAAAATGCAATTTTGGAAGTTTCTGGACTGTGAATGTTAGGAACAGTTTGTGAACCGCTTCTGAGAATACAAAAATCCCATGATAAAGAAAAAACTAGAAATCTCATGAGTTAAAGTCTGGAATACAAGGGTTGTTTTAAGGTCACACATGGAGCTCCTGAAGGAAATGAGCCATCTTTGTTTCAACAGTGGTTGACTCCAGTGTGCTGGAGGGCTCTGTGCTGGCAAGAATTAATGTGGGGGAAAGCAAAAGCAAAAGTGGGGTCTGTTCAGATAGTCATGCTCTTAAAGACAAAGCATGCCTCAACATATGGTTGACTTGACATTAGACTTCTGGCACCACTTTTCCGTTTTGGTTTGCGGAAGAGTGATTACAGATTTAAACAAAAGTGACTGATCTAGTTCCATAGTCTGTTACTAAATGCAAATAGTAAAACTTTCTCTCTCTTTTTTAAATTTTTTTTTTTTTTTAAGCATGGTTATATGGTGAGACAAAATATCTCTGAGTGACATAACTAATGATGACAATCACTGATGGCTATGGATAGATGCATTGGGAAAATGCAATTTTGTGGCTACTCTTCAGGTTAGTAATGTAACATGGGCATGGTGAGGCAGTAACTCTGCCACAGAAACCAGTGTTTTGTCATGACCACTATTAGTAGAATTCCCTGAAAACAAGAGCATAGAAATAGTCTGAGTCAATTAACAGGGCATATTGTGAACAGTTATATTAATGATGTGATTGCTATGATATCAGATGTTCTGAGGAGGTATTTCTGGAACCCAGGAATGGTAAATTGAGAGATTTTCAAATTGTGCTGCCTGAATCATTACATCATTATTCACAGCAGAGAAATTATTAAAGTTTCCAATTACTTAATTTAAATTTGGTTCTTTTACAGATCAAACATAGAGGGCAGCATTGCAAAAAGATTGAATTAATATGACTGTATTTAAACAAAACCTTCCTCCTTGTGCTCAGCTATTCTGAATATGGCATGTCTGAATGACTGAAGAAAACAAAGTATCTGTAAATATGGTGATTTTTCAGTAGTGTTTGTAAACCCCTTTAGGGGTAAAAAAAAAATAAATTAACCAGTTTAATAGATTACCACAACATCCTGAGTCACCAAGAGACACAGAGGCCTGAAATGAGAACACAGTGTGTGTGCATTTTGTTAATGCAGTTTGGTGTGGCTAAAGATGAAAAAGAAATAGCTGGGGGATTCTAGTGAGCAGTAAACTTTATCCTAGGCAATGACTAGCAAGAAAATATGTGTGAATTTGGGATGACTTTACAGCTTGAGATGAGTATGCTTTTAACATTTATGGTGAAACTTGGTCTAACTTAATTCATTTCTACTGGTGCATAATGGTTGCTCTGGGAACACTTATAAACTTCTTCTTTAAGTGAAAATCTACCATCTCCTCAGTTAAATCACCCTGTTTTTACAAGAGCACAGATTTCCTGGGGCCTGCGACAGTTTATCATTTGGAAAACAGCCCTTCGTTTCTACACATAAAAATTGAAAATACAAAAATGCTTTATTCTCATAGTAAATTGTGCTGATGATCCTCTAGTGAGAGAAAATTTCTTCCTCAGGCCTTTCTCTGGTTACGTGTGTATTTGTAATAGATTAAATCTATTCAACAGCAGAGATTCTGCTTACAGGAATAAAGCCACAAACATTTGTGGGTGACACACGTAGTTCCTGATCTAGGTGAAAGAACTATATCATCATGATACCCTCTCTGATATGGAAGTGTTGTATTAGCTGGGGATAGTGCTTGGGCAGCTGGGGCTAATTTCCCTGAAGTACCCCTGCCTACCAATCCCATAGTGACAGATCTGTAGTTCCATGCTTTTGTCTTGTGTGATCATATCAAAATTATAGTTGCCATCTAAAAACTGCTGCACAACATCTGGCAAGAGAAGTTGCAGATTAGATGCAGAGCTACATTAATGATTATTTTCTCTAGCATTGCTTTCTGGGATATATTTTAGCACCCACATAATGATCTGTTCTTCAGTGTTGTTTTTCTTTCTCTTGAACTGTATCTCTCTATTTTCACTCTCCCAAACTTGCCCCAGTGCTGACATTTTAATGTAGTGTACCCTTCATCCCAGTTATCCTCTCCTGGATGTTCCCACATTTCACAGGCTTGTGCATGAGAAGGCAGACATTGGTGAGTGTCTGTGCTTGCCATCCTACAGGCTGTGCAGAGGAGCGTGAGAGGAAGGGATAAGCAGCAGTTCTCAGTGTACAGTTGCTCTGTACAGTGTCAGTCTGGCTTTATTAGTGGCTGACAGTTCTGCAGCATTAGGAGCTTTGGGAAAGCATCTCTAACCCTCAGCAGATCAGAGGACCAAAGCAGTATCTCATTTTATATGAAACAGCTCTTTCAATGATCCATGCCACATCTGTTTCCTTACATCCACTCCTTCACATTTCAGCTTACAGGAAACTTTTACATATATTTACATTAATGAGGCAGATACCATGCATACGCAGAAAATATTTTAGGGGATTTGGTATTGCAGGGTTCCCCAAAGGTTTTTGTTCTGCTGCTTTACAGAGTTTGCATATCTCCCTCCTCCTCCAGCTGTGAAAAGACTCTCTGTGCATAGATTGCCATCTCAGAAAGTCTCAGTCTAGCAACTCTTAGTACTGGGTTGTAATATGATGTAGTCTGATGAAGAAACTGTGCTTAAAAAAGATAAAAAAGACAAATGACAGGGACTACTGGTCTACTTTAGTGATGCATAGAAATAAAATGGAAAATAATATATGTTCCAAGGTGACAAAATATGTTCTGTATACAGTACTATTACATACACTAGATATAGTTCATTTGTCTATTTTAGGTGAGTGATGCTTGATGCTCAAACCACACAGAGCAATACCAGTGGAGGTGGTAGACTTGCTTGTTCCATAGGATTCCACTGTGCTTCAACGTAGTTCTGTGAAGCTAGATTTGCTGGTGTGATGTTATGAGACATGATGGATTGAATGTGAGCTTTAAGTTGCCCCTAATGGAATGACCAGCCTGAATATGAAAAGACTCCACCCTAGAGATCAGTGAAACTTTGAGATACAGCCTCCTGGATTCTACTCCAGTTTAATTTTCTGTCTTGGAAAGAGAGACTTACCTGTCAATTTCTTTTTACCAAAAAAACCCCCAAACAGCACAGAGGTAGATGAATAAAAGATTTGGCAACAGAGTTTATTTTTCAGTTTGATCACTTTCTCCTGTCTGGTTTACAGCACAACTTCCCAAACTTTAGTAGCCTGAGAAGAAGGGGAAGCATGCTGTGGAGATTGGACAAAGAAGAGGAAACTGGAATGAAAGGAACAAGGCCTAAAAAGACTCTTGAGTTCAAAGGATCCAAGTTTATAAAATCTATTACTCTGCCTTACTCTGCAAAAATTGCCTAACCTATGTAACTAACGAAACAGAGCAAGAACTGCTGAATCATTTTATTCTGCTTGCTGTACCTAAGCTTGAGCAATCATTACAGAACGAATGTACCACGTACTAAGAATCATTGATTAGATAAAACTAGACATCTCAATAGGATAAGATGGTAGCAAGCCAAGATTTTGAGCAAGAATTTTGGCAAGGTCACTTATGGAGGAAAGTTGAGAAGGTCAGAGGTAGAGGATGGACTGAGGGCATAAACCCAGAAAAGCACCCCAAGACATCCCACAATTTGATGCCAAAAGAAAAATCTAGAAAGCTCTACCTGCCTAAAGCCATGCCTGTGTCCCATCCAAGCACAGATAATCACATATTGTGTAATAAATTAATATGCATGGAAAGATGTTGCAATTATGTACTGTAACTCTATAAATTTACCTATTTTGACATTAGTGCTTGGAAGTGTTTGTGCAGTATGAACTGCCTCACTTCCTTGAGCAGAAATAGATACCTTGGTGCTCATTGACAAAAACCTTTCTTAGCATTTTATTTCCGAACCCTTTTTGGCTTCAGGAATATTGTTAGTTGATGTTTCTCCTGAAAGGAAAATTGAATCTCTAGTAGGGAGCAAAGGACAGAAGAATCACAACCACATTGAAAAATGGTCTCTTGTGAAAAAAACAATTAAAGGAGTTCGTTTATTTCTTTAAAACCAGAGTCTGACTGTCAGTGTAGCTTACTCTGTGTTTTCACTCTGTCAGAAATTATATCCATTCCCAAGTGTCCATTTAGCAAAAAGAAGACTCATTTTTGAATGCAAATGAAAAAAAAAAATGCTCTGTGTTTATGCCATGTTGAAATTCTGGGCTTGCATAGAGATAGCTTCGGGCAACCATCCCACAAGTCCGACAGTAAGTATCCAGACCTATAACTATGGCTTTTAGGAAGTGTGACAAATTGGCAAGGGCCTGACTTCCAAATGAGATGCTGTGGAAATGTATTGTTTTGACAGAGTATTGTTCAGGAACAGGGACTCACCTTCACACAAGGAAAATAACTTGACAGTGGTAGCTCTCAGCTGGGATTTGTGAAACCTAGGTTTGAATTCCTATTTTCCGATTTAGCCTAAGAAATGGACTCAGACTTTCACAAAAATCTAATTTTAGTGACCTAACCAAAAGATTATTAACTATTTCAAAACCTGTCTCTGTTCATCTCTTTCTGTCTTCCTCTGTCTTTTGTGTTTTCAGATTCTTTTTTCCCTTTTTCAACAATAACAAAAACAAGCAAGTAAAGCCTTGGCTTTGTTCTGATGCAAAGCTGGAATATATTTTACATCTTAACATTTGCATGACAGGGAATCAATTTTCTGCACAGCTCTGTCTGGAATGTAATGATGGCAATTTTAATATCCTTAACTTTAATTCTTACTATTCATCCTGTTATTGACCCATGACTGCTTGTTATTGTGTAAATGCTGACAAAGAAACTGGTAAAAAATAACAGTTACCAGGTGGCATCAATGAGTTTTTTAAATTTTCTGAATGGGTAAAGACAGAAGATTTCAATTTTTTTCCAGTGAATATCCAAACCTTTCCTATTCTCTTCATAATCCCCAGTCTAATCTCACCCTTTCACTTGGTTGCAAGTATTTTCTAACTCTCTACTCTCATATTCATACTGATGGCTAAAAAATCTGGCATGGCTTAAAAAGTGAGAACTGGGAACATTAGAGAGCAAAAAAAAGTTTTATGTCCATTTTGGGCTCCCAATGTAGGGAAAAAAGCCAGTAAAGGACATTGCAATGACTGCAATTATTTCCATAACAAGTTTGGGTTTGTTTTTCAAGTATTAAAGCAAAGTTAACTGTTTAACTGAATTGCTGCAGAGATCAGAGGTGGAAAGGAGGTAGGATATGGTCATTCAGACTATGGGTTTGCACCTGACACAAATTCTGGGTTGAATCTGTGTCACTTCTAAGCTTCCTGATTTCAGATGTCAGATCATGTCTGCCATCCAGGGCATACACATTACAGTTGTTAGATTCAGTCTGTTTTAGTATGCTTTGTGCATAATTAAGGGGGTTATGGGTAGACTGTCTTTATCAAGAAACTTGTCAGATTGGTTCTTTTGCATGATCAACATGAGAAGAAAAATTTCTGTGCCCCTGGATGCGGTCATACAGACATTCCTTTGATAAAATGCAGAGCCTTTTGGCTATGTTAGTCAAAACCAATTCTTTCCACAGAAACTGACTGCAATGAAACTGTTGGTATTTGAGCAGGGTTTTTTCCCACTCAGTTTATTTTAGTAAAACTACCTAATGTAGGCGAAGGGTGTTGTCTCCTTAATAACTAACATGGCAACCTGTTTGTATTCATGGATGGAAGTGAAGGGCTTAGACACGAGCAGTGTGTTGCAATCACAATGAACCAAAACAAATGCAGGCTAGGTCACATCCAGGGACAAATTTCCAGAAAGGGTCTTTTTTAGTTCCTATTAGCTTATTTCTGCTGCCAGTTCTTTCTTCTGATTCCCAAGTGCAGATGGAAGGTGGAGGAAGGCAAACTGTACTGCAACACAGCAGTTAAAGGATGTGCAACTCTGTCATGTAATTGGTGAGCACATAGAAGACGGCCAAGGTTGTGTGTTCTTTATGCTGGGACTGCATCTGGCCTTGAAGTCATATTAGGCAGTGTTTTTGGAGAAACACAAGAATGGTACCTCAGCTGTGGGAACTGTGGCAGTCACAGGCCACAGGTCCAGTGTGTGTCTGTAATCAGTACAGCTCAAGTTTTTACTCGCTGTACCAGGACGTGACAAACTGTAAAAACAAATAAGGCTCTGAACTTTTGGAGTTCAGAAATGTCATTTTTCTGAAACCACATGATAAATATAGGGTGAAAGAATAATGAAAACCTACAGAAGCTGCCAGAGGGAAAATGGGATGATGTTTGTTTGGAAGTTTAGACAAAAAAAGGCTTAAAGGAAAGCCTTCAGGGGATGAAACAACACCTCATGTGTTTCTCTCTCTGCAGGACCTCTGGATTAGAGTGTAATCTCTGTTAACATCATAGTGCTTTCTAAAGATGGAATTTTAGAACTAATGCTTGCTAATTAGTTTGTTTATTTTGGAACCACCAGGCATCTGCTTCTTCAATCCCATCATGAAAGATTTGTCAGTTGTGCCGTTTGGTGAATGTTCTTGCATATATGCTAACTGAGTTTCCTTTACTGACAGCAAAATATATTTTTGAAATCCAGCTTCAGCTCATTTTTGCATCTAGACATTTGGAAGAGAGTGGAGGGGGAAAAAAGGCTTTCTTGAAGTTAGCACTTTTAATTTCCGAATTTTTTCTTTAGAAAATGTTGTTTGGACAAAAAAAAAAGACAAATATCATGAGGACACTCGAGAGAAGAAGAAAATTTAAGGATCTTGTTAGAAAATGGAAAAGCTTATATTTGAGTCCAGTCATGAAACACTACTTTCACAGTGTATAAATTACTTGGATGTGTCCAGGGATATTTTTTTTCCCATCAGGGAAATGAAGAGTGCAACAGAAACAAATTGCAAAGTCCTGGGACTTCTTTGAAACCAGACTGCTGTTTTCTAGGCAACCCTGTTTGCAAAAAGTAAGGACAAACTCCAGGACAAAGAGGGTTGTAGTTTGTAGTGGGCATTTCTCCTTGCTCTTTCAGCTCTGAGGCCATTTCCCATAAGTGACAATCTGAGTTGAAAAGGACCCTGTTATGAACACAAAGTAGGAAAGCAAGAGAGCTGCTGACCTTTATACATCTTGTAAATGCTTTCCTTAGACCTTGAGCCTGATCTGTCCTGCCAAATCTTGCCTGTAGAACTTCCCTTTTATTGTAATGATCTTCACACTAAGTTTAATAACCAGAATTCACCAGGTTGTCAGATTTTCCACCCATGCAGCTCAACACAGGCAAAGCGTTATAAAGGCATAGTTTCTCTGAAAGTAGGGACACAAAAACCTTCAGTGTTGATTAATAGTAACTTCTTTTCCTAAATGAGTTAAATTAGATGGATATAAAATGAACATTGCCTTGGATAACCTATTATTTTTTGTGAGGTATAGACAGGGTCACACAAAAACTAATTACCTCATGGAATTGAAATTTTCTCTTTTTTCATCAGAGGGCAGTGGATTTCATATTTACTGCAAAATCAGAACAAGTATCTGTTCAATTACTATGAAAGATCTACCATGTGAATACTTATTACATGGCTTTCAGGACTCTGACCACCTAAAGTGGGAAATTACTAGCCAAAATGTATGCACAGTGAGGATAAAATGCTTGGGACATGTTCATCAGTCTGCGTGATGAGTAGAAGGTATAGAAAATAGAAATTCCCTGTATAAAATATTGATAAAGGAAAATGGGGAATTGATTGTGTACAGGTCCAGGATTTCCAGATCTCATGGAACCAAGTCAATGCCACTGCTTCAGCTGAGGTAATTATTAAGCATGTGACAAAATGCTCAAAGATTGTGACACTGATTTGTCCTTCATAGGCAAATGAAGTGCTTGAATATCTCTTCTGTCCAACATTCCCTCAGTATCTCATCTATTGGGGCTACCAAGGTAGCTCCTGCCAGAGCCTGAACTGCTGCTGTGCCTAGTCAAACATTTGATGCAGTAAAAGAGTTAATTCTGTTAAATGCCTACACAAATAACAAAATCTGTGCTGACAGTGCAAAAAAAATCACCAGATCTGGGATATGCCAGGACAATAACAAGGATAAGAAGCTGTAGTAACATTATTTAAAACCACAGAAAAGCAAAATATCTGTTTTTAACTTTTATATCTGGCAAGTCTTAAGGCACTGATTGGATTCTTTTTATTTCTCTAGGTATAAGATGAGACACTGTACTACTGTAAGACAAAAAGACAAGTACCTGGCTCTTTTAAATAGCAGCTGGTGCTGCGGGACTTTTAATATTTCTCTACTTAATTTGCTCTTTTAAGTGACACTTAGGGTTCAGAGTGCTTTCCTAACCTAACTCTGCTTGTGCCTCATGAGCTGTCAGATTCAACATACTTGATGTGTGGGACCTCTGTGCACCTCCTTTCATAAAGTTTTATTGCTAAGAATTATACCAGAATTTTAGACAGTAAGTGGCTGGAGACATGTACTCTATCCCAAGGCAATTTAAACTCATGTCTCCTAGATCTGGTGAGAATGACCTTCGTACCTAGCTAAACTCATAGCAGAGAATGGGCTTGTACTTGTAAACCAATATTTTGAAGGTATGTTCCTATGTACCAAAAATCCTGTGGTCTATAGAGAACTGGGCATAAATCAGTACTTCTTGTTCAGTGACAAATGTATGTATTTTTGTCTCAACTGTCTCTACAAAAATGAGAATAAAATCTGTAAGTGGATACTGGCAGCACCAATTTCTGTATTGCGTTGCCCTTATCCTGACTCAGAAAATTCAATTTCTCATTTATCCATTTTGATGGATTTAAGTTTTTTGAGAATCTCACTTAGTACTTGCTTTTTGAAAATAAGTATAATTTTTTTATGGAAGCAAACTCTTGGGCTGTCCTTGAAATATGAAAAAATACCACAGGAACTAGAAATTTATGACACACTGGTTAATTCTGTGGGTGTCAGTGTTGAGTGGTTCAAAAGGTCAAAGACTTAAGACTGCAATCAGTGTAAATTCTGCATATTTAAAGACCCAAAATCTTCTTCCTTTTTTGGATTTCCAGCCTAAGTGCTGAAATTAATGACATCCATCTAGATTTATTATTTTGGTGTCATAGCTCAGATCTCTGAAAAAGTAATTGGAAGGGTGAAATAGTTAACCAGTTTGTTATTTATAACTACCTCAAATTTATACGCTCTATAGGAAAGGTTTTTAGTTGGGAGTAAAATTCAGCATTTGAGTCTTTCCCATTTTCAGTTCATTGCCTAACAGGGAGAAGGACTGAATTAATTATGATGTGAATTATAGTTACAAAATTCAGGAGAGACAAAGGAAGAAAAGGCAGATTGAGCCAAAAATTATAAGTATTTAAATAGTAATTATTTTTAGAAACTTAAGATACATTGCTATGAAACTGTGACAATACTTGAAAGTAATTTCAAGGACAATGCAATCACCAGCCACAGCCAGCACAGGTTCACAAAGGAAAAGTCCTGCCTAAATAATCTGATATCCTTCTACAGTAAGGTCACTCACAGAAGGGGTGAAAAGAAGGCAATGGATGTAGATTTTTATTGTTTTAGTAAGGTTTTTGATACTGTCCCTCACAGCACCCTTCTGGACAAGTTGTTCAGCTGTGAGATGATCAGGTACAGAGTGTTCTAGATGAGCAGTCACCAGTGGTGGTCCTCAGAACTCAATTCTAAGGCCAGTTGTGTTCAACATGTTTATCCATGATTTGGATGCAGGAACTGAATGCACTACTATCAAGTGTGCTGTTGATACCAAACTGGAAGGTGCTGTTGACTCTCTTGAGGGACAAGAACCGTGCAAGGGGATCTGGATAGATTGGAACATTGTGCAATGATCAGAGGCATGAAATTCAGTAAAAAGAAATTCTGGATTCTGCCTCTGGGATGGAGTACTGCTGGTCACAAGTATAAACTGGAAGAGGAGTGTCTGGAGAGCAGCCCTACAGAGGGATCTGGGGGCACTGGCAGCAGCTGAGTGTGAGGCAGCAGAGTGCCTGTGCAGTCAGGAGGGCAAACCCCATCCTAGAGAACATCAGACATGGCATCACCAGCTGCCAAAAGAGGGGATCATTCAGCTGTAGTCAGCTGTGGTGCAGCCTCATCCTGAGTCCTGTGTGCAGAGCTGGGCCCCACAGTTTGAGATGCACGTGAAGGTTGCCCATAGAAGGGCAACAATACTGGTAGAAAGGCTGGAAGACATGTCCTGTAAGAAGTGGCTAAGGGCTCTGGGTTTGACTAGCTTGAAGAGAAAGAGGTTGAGGGATGACCCCATTGCTCTTTACAGTTTCCTGAGGAGGGAAAGTGAAAAGGGAGGTGCTGATCTCTCCTCTCAGATCCAGAGACAGAATGTGTGGGAACGGTTCAAAACTGCAACAGGGGAGGTTCAGATTAGACATTAGGAATCATTTCTTTTCTGAGAGGAAACACTGACATAGGCTTCCTAGAAAGGTGATCAATGCCCTATGCCTGTCAGTGCTTTAAGGAGAGGCATTTAGACAATGGCTTTCGTTGGGTCAAGTGGTCAGGTCCCTAGGATAAGTTGGACCAGATGATTATTGTAGATCCCTTCATAATGAAATACTGTATTGTACTCTATTCTGTTCGGCACATCCCCCCAAGAGATTGTATCTGCTCATAGATCCAGACTCATTCATTAAAAACCAAATATTCCCACAGATCTGTTAGCAAGCTTTGACACATAAATATTTTATCCAGATGATCAAAACTGATGGAAATTATTTTTTCAGTCCCTGAAGATACTGTTTGAGTCATATTGACATAAAAGTACTGGTAGAAGCAGGTATTTAAGAGCAGATAATTTTTTAGATGGAAGGACTTTGACCCTTGACCTTTCCCTATTCAAACTTTTAAACCCCATTACTGAGCAGAACAAAATAAAATGTGGATGAGCAACAAGACTACCAATATGGCTTTACACAATATTTTTCCTAGTCTAAGAACAGATGAGGTATTCCTGGTAAGTTGAAGTGTTCTTCCTGAATCGAAACCTGACATAAACTCTGGGTCTAGTAAAATAACATAAAATTTATTGCTCTGAAAGAGAGAATAGGTGCATCCACTTTCCCTTTCACCAAGCCTAAGCTTTGTGAAAGACCTTATGGAAAAAAAAATGCAGCTTCTATCAGCCTCTATGAGAGGAGTGTGAATGCCTCATATAAATCCTTGTGTGCTTGTGTACTTTTAGTGGAGTGAAGATATTCACCCTATAGAATTCTTCAGGAATAATTAAAAATATATTTTTACTGCTGTAACTTGATCTGCTTTAAGTCATTGTTACTGCTTTAGCCTAGGAGACTAGGTAATGCATAAATATTAATATGACACCTTGTCACCTCATTCAAAACTGGAGGATAAATTATAATGACTTCCATAAGAAGGACTGTATTTCTAGAAAGCCTAAATCAATTCATAAAGAGGTATTTACAGTGATATAACTTACAAAATCTCAGCATATACCCTTTTTTCTCCTTCTGAAGCAAAGGGTGAGTGGAAGTGTCTTCTTACAAAATAAGTACATAGATACGAGCTAAAAAAAGAAAAAGATTTCAGTCTCAAATAGGTCAAACAAGCAATTTATGTTAAGTCTTTACACCAGCATCAGCAGTCAAGATGATCACTCTGTCTTTTCAGAGAGACAATCAACTCATAAGATGGATGATATTGTCTGTATGTTGATCCTGAAAAAATATGCCACTCACTAACAAAACAACAAAATCATAACTGAGCAATAGAAAGAAAAATTACCCCAATCAGGCAACAAATTATTACAACAGCATATCATTCAGTTAAAACGAAAAATTGAAAATGATGGAGCTAGTTGTCAAGGTTCTGCAGGGAGTGGGTTAATTTTAAACATGTGGGAAAAACCCAAACTTTGTCACAAAATATCCTGTGAGCTTGCAGCCTGGCACCAGCTCCTGCTGAGCACAGCAGGCATTTCCCCTCCAAACTAGAGCATATACTCCAAGACACTAAAGAGGATCAGAATTTCTCCTGATCCCTCTTTAAGGAACAGGTATTACCTCTGGCTTTGTCAAGAGGATATAGACTCATCCTGAAATGGGACTGGAAAAAGCGGATATAAGCAGCAATATAGACATAGATTCAGTATTAAAGATGCTGTTTACTGAATTTTGCTAGCAAAAAAGCTCACTCCAGAAATTCGAGTGAGCACAACAGAAGTAATCAAAGCACCATAAAGATTTTCCCTGTCTTTTTGTCTTTCTTTCTGTATGGGTAAAAGTTGGGCTGATGCGGAGATTTTTCTTAGAACTGTGGAAAAAAGAAAAATTTACTGTAGGTGTAATTACACCAGCAAAATACTCTATTTTTTTTTCCTCTTGAGAGTCAGTAAAATCCATGCTTGTATTTTCAGCTACCTCTGAGGGAGATGAAGCAATACAGAATCCATATTGTGGTCAGAGTTGCAGTGAAAAAGCTGATAGATACTGCTGAAGGTAATTTTGTCAGGCAGCAAAACTCATAGGTCAGAACAAGAAATGTCTGAAAGAGTTTCTTCAGCTAGACCTGTACTACCAAAATCCCTTAGGGTCAGCTTTGTGTTACTTTTAGATGTCTTTGCAGTCACTGTTCATGTTCATAGTGATGCTGCTGGTGTTTTTCTTGCTGATTCTAGAAATTTCTTGATACTATGCGTGTCAGTGATACTTTTTGGAGAACCACAAAGAGAATGGGTATGTTTTGGCCCAGACTTTAGCTTTAAATCATTTTTGTACTGTTCAGGTTTGGGACTCATAAAAGGTAGATTGAGTGTGGACTATTTGTTTGCGCTTCTCCATATTTTCTTCTACTTCATCACAACCTAATGAAGACTTCTAGGAGGCACATCATAGCCAAAATCTCCTGCTACAGCTGTCTCCTGGAAGTAACTGTTGAAGAAAAGCTTACTATTCCTCTGCCCATGGAAGGTTCTTTGTTTTAGTTTAAATCAGGGATGTTGTTAATTATTGGGTCATTTCTGATAAGGGGTTTGCATCCTTAATATTCAGTGCAAAGCTGCCTGGATAATAGTGTTGCAGTGTTCCTCTTCCATCTGTTGGACATCTGGAAGCTAAGTCTAAAGACACAGTGATATTTGAATGCCTTTGTGTCAGTGTGTCTGCTCCTTTTTCAGGAATGCGCACCATAAACAGGGCTATCCAGGCACAACCAGGGATGCAAAGCCCCTTCTGCTTTCACATTGTTTGGCCTCCTGTATTCTTTCACATAATTTGTAGGGTCACCCAAAGGCATATGCATGTCTTACTTTGCCTCCTGAACCAATGCCTAACCACCAAAGGGAATATGGACCTGTATCAATATCATGCACAGATAGGTTGTTGAACCTTTCAGTTCACCTACTGAAAAGATTAGGTCTGACATTAATTAATTAGCAGTGGTCATTTCTGTTTAATATACCTCTACATGAATACTTATTTCTTTCTGTTAGAAACACTTGAGCAGCAAATGAGGAACCCCTATTGCTGGTTGTATGTGAGGCAGAATAACTGAACAGCTCAGAAAAGGGCCACAAAGCATGACCCTGTATCCAACCTGTCCTGCTGGGCAAAGCTGCTTAGACCTAACATTTTGAATCAGGCTCCATCTTTAATTTAAAGTTTCACTTGACTGCCTTAAACAGAAGACTGATTACCTATACAGATTTTCAGTGCTCCACAGCAGCAGTCTATTAACCTATTTAGAAGGTATCTAAGGTAGTAATGAGATTAGAAACTAGAAAGAAAAATGGGGAAAGACTAAATAAAGAAACCCAAAAGCAGTAAAAATTTTGTTACTTTTTTTGATGAAAACACCAGAAATAAGGGTCAAATTGTCCCAAAGTGAGTCTGGCCAGCTGATATGAGGTAATCCTTTTAAGACAGTCATGCACTAGCTGGATTCTAAAAAAGGCTAGTGCCAAGATGACACAAAACTATTAGAAGATGTTATGCATTTCTCCCCAGTGACATCTGCTCACAGGCTAACTGAAGCTCTAGGGAGAACTGTGGTTGCAGTAAAACTAGTTTTTCTCAATTACAAAGATCTGAAAGCTGAACTTTCCAAACTTTCACTGAGCACATTAAGTGTAAACTTGTTTCAGCAATTGAATTTCCATCAGGCTCCTCATTTGACAGCCATTGCTCTAGGGCAGAGCCACTGTTCTGGGCTTCAGAAAGTCTAGTGCTACTTTCTGCAAAAGTACCTTTTATTTCAGAGCTGTATTGTCTCTGGATCTAAGTTTTACGTCTGTAAAACATCACTGAATTTTAATTCATTCCTAATGTATCTGTTTTGCCCAATAAAAGCTGTCTTCTTCACAATCGTAGCATCTGCTTCTCCCTCTCTTTGCACTGGACTCATCTTTGTGACATCTTAATGACTGTAAGCAAAGGAGATGCTATTGCAAAGCATATATGTGAAATTTGTAGTTGCTGCTTTGCAGGGAATTCCTTCAGGTCAGCAGTTTGGGACCTTACTGGAGGCTGAGGATCAGAGTGCTTTTAGAATAGGTCTTTGTAGGTATATTTTGCCACTGCTTTGATTGAAACAAAGGACGACCATTCCACAGTCCTGCAATAGGAGGGAATTTGTTTTTTCATGGAAAACCACAGCCTATTAGCAGTTGTGAGCACAAGCTATTGCCCATTATAGCCATTCTTAGAAGAGATGCCTGTGTACACACATGGAAAATTCTGATTCATTGGACTATACAAGTCGCAAATCAAAGAATGGCCGCACTGAGATCAAAATCAACTGCATTTAAAAATCTGCTGCATAGCGAAAAGTCCAGCAAGTGTTATGCTGTAAAAATACTAATACAAAGAAGATATTCTTTAAGCACAAGGATATCCTTAAAGCACAAAGAAGGTATCAACTGTAGACAAACGTGAAGTTTGAAAACTGTAAGCAGGACAAGGAGTAACAAGAGAAACTTAAGACTCTAAAAGTGCTAAGACTTTTTATATTAAAACTGTAAGCTTCTAATAAGAGGTAAATTATTTGAGGGAGGCCCTGGGACACTGTTTGAGCTTCGTTTATTTTGCTGTGATTGAAGTACAGACATTGAGATAGAGCAGGTTACAACACAATTAGATTTGTAATTCTTCTACCACATTTGCGCATGTATGGGCAGAAACGTTTCTAACCATAGAAGGAGACATTTATACACATAAAAGTCTAAAGTAAGCATTCAAATTAATCTTCTTGATGAGGCAGGAAAAGCAAAATTTCCAAGGTGAGAAATAGTCATAATCGGATGCAAAGTCGTAAGAAAAGACATCTCGTTTCCTAGGAAAAAAAGGCCTAATAAGTAGTTATCTGAACTCTTAAGTTGATACTGCGTTATTTATTTTGCCATTTTATATTTCGTATAAAGAAAATATATTCTCCATTACCTTGTGCTACTTGGGAAGAAGAAACACTACTTAAAAAAATTCCATTCCTCTAAAGCAAGATAATTTGGCGAATTAGAGACACACTAACAGACTTGTCAGATGTCTTTGAAAAAACTACAGATAGTTAAGGAAACAAATATCTTCTCTACACAATTGTAGAAAATGACATCCTGTGTAAAAATCTTTATTTGTAAATCTTCCCCCCTCCGACCCCTCTTCCTCTCCCCATCCACCCTCCGCCCTCACAAAAGAGTGTGAAGATCCCCGGATAGTGACTTGAGGTATACTGGCAGTCGGCTTGATTCCTCTGTTACACTTTACACGGTGATTAGAAGCAGATCCCTACAGGTACAGAAAACCGCAACTTTAGAAGAAATATTTCCATCAATTTCTCAAGGCTGCTAAAACACTCGTGAGAAGCCGATATTGCTAGTTAGGTACTACAAAACGTAGACTTGTAAAAGAAAACCCTACTCTGAAATCACACTTTTAAGCCCAAAGACAAATGGGAAATATCTGTTCTGCTTCTATATTCAAAGGCAGAATACAAGTAGTGTGAAAATAACCACAGATGTTTTCTGCCATTCCCAAATCTTCGTCTGCGAAGCCTAGCCATACATACATACATAGTTTCTGATGGTAACACACTGGGAAAGTATTTCGAGAGTCTCCTTTTCATCCTTACTTTTCTAGGCAAGCCTAACTCAAAAGAAGGAATTCTTTCACCAGTGAACATGCACATTTTCTTCTATTCAAAAAACCTTTTTGAGGCATTGGAATGCATTTCTGGCGGGCACTCAGGAGCACAGGAAATTTGAAAGGAGCTGTGAATAGCTGTTAACAGTTGCATTCAGAAGACAGAAGATAGTGGAAGTTAGAAAAGCTAGAGCAGCAGTTTGATTCTCACCTAGTAGGCAGAAGTCAGATTCTTGGATTTCTAGGTATCTTTCTAAAATAGTCTTTTTACAAACCTAGATTTCCCCGTTTGGGTTATTTTATTAACACAGACCTTTGATTTAGCATTTTCCTTAACTAGACAATTATCCTGTGGTGTCAGATTTCTAAAATAATGCTTTTTGGCATTTTTCTTGTCCTAGTTGTAATGTTGATCAGCAACCCCTGCAACCCACAAGTTTAGATTCCTGCTTAGTGAGAAAATGCACGGTATATATCTGCTGTCTTAGCTTCTGAACGTAATTTATTTACCACAGTAATTCTGAAATATGTGCTATACTATGCAGAGTTCTACAAACGAACCTGTATGGAGCGGAACCAATTCCTTTCTAGCAAGGATAACAGCACCACAGTCTGTTAAGCACAGAAAAACACAGTGTTGATTTTAAAACGAGCCTATTGGTAAACCAGGACAATACACATTTCTTTTAAAAATTTCCTTTACGATTTTAGTCCATCAGTCACAGTACCAACCACGGAAGTGTTTAAGACATTTAAGAAACCCTAAAAACAAACAAAAAACCTCCTCAAGGTACAAGTTCCTCATTTTTGCAGCTAAGTTCAACAAATTTAACAAGTTGCCTGTGAAATTCCATTAAACAGTGCTCTGCTGCTAAATTTACCTCCTCACATGCATGTGATTTTGTGTTTCATCTCCTGAGAGTTATAAATACTGAAGTTCCTTCAACCATATTGAAAAAAAGGGAAAAAAGTAAAGGAAAAAATGTTTTAAAATACAGAAATATTGAAAAGGTCGTCCCTTACAAGGACTTCATTGCTTTCGGGTATTTTTTATCCTGTCTTGGACCACAGGGCAGGATGATAAGATAACCTCTTGCCTTCTCTGCTTTTTTTTTTGTGGCTCTGTAATTACTTGATGTTCTTTCAGCAGAAACTGAGAAACAGGATTGTCCTTCAGTACTCTATTTTCCTCATGTTATTGTCTCACATAGGCTGAAGTCAGGGTGGCAGGAGGAAATGGTTCTTTAACACCCTTTTCTTAGTAAAAAATCACCTGTCTGCAGTGGTTGGGGAGCTGCATTAATTTATAACCAGCAATACTTTGGCAAGGATATAGAGAAAACTCGTGAGTCTTTTTTCAAGTAAGAGTGAGCCTAAAAAATTATTTTAAGGGATTTGGGCTATTGCCAAAATTTCAACATAGGATCATAAAAGGCTAAGTTGATTTCCTCACCCATTACTGGCTTTTTCCTATCGAGACCAAGTCTCTTTCAATACAGAAAAGGATATTTTTTTCAAAACACAGCAGGTATATTTAATTTCCCAAATGACTTCTCTTTTTTAAAAAATACTTTCTTCAAGAGTTTAGAAAAGAGCTTCTTTGGAAACAGCAAGTTCTACCTGGCTTCCAGCATGAAATACTTTGAATTTGAATTGCCATAATTGTCTTCCTTTATTGTAAGCTTTCTAAAGAGAGAATACTTACTGTCAGCAGAAATACTTTCCTGCAAGAATGATCCCAGAAAATCTGAGGATTTGTGTTAGAATTGTCTTAAAATAACAGGAAGTAATCTAAATCAAGGACTAGGAACACACAGAGAATTATAGTACTCAAACAAAACTTTAGAAATTAATTAGAGGTGGAGAGCTCGGTTTTTAATAACTAGTTGAAGTAATGAAAGCTGTTCACAGACAATTATCAAGAGAAGAGGGAGAGGAACAGTCATTAAGGTAGTTAGCGTGAATTATTCAGCCATGTTGCCACAATTCTTGTAGCAGAAAGATTGCTCCAGTGCATAATTTTTAGTTATAGGGTGGCATGGGAACTTACTGTCTGTGAGCCCAAGGACAGGTAGTTGAAAATATATTTGTTCTACTAATTGACTGTAGAGAGAATCCAGCATTACTCTGGTGTGATTGTGTCCTAGCACAGATGTCTGTCTGTTTCTGTGGATGTCTTCTCTTGTGGTCTTAATTTTAAAAACTGAAAATATTGTATAATTAAAAAAAGCCAGAAGATATTTACAAATCTTCCCGAGCGTACTGTCAGTGGAAAGGCTCATATAAAACAGCAGTCCCATCTTCACTGTGTCAGAGAACAGAAGCAGAAAACAAATGAATCCAAGACACTAAACAGAGCTCAGCAGAGGCATGAAGGAG
This sequence comes from Pithys albifrons albifrons, assembly GCF_047495875.1. NCBI lineage: Eukaryota > Metazoa > Chordata > Aves > Passeriformes > Thamnophilidae > Pithys > Pithys albifrons. The sequence goes on along the minus strand of NC_092497.1, from coordinate 79,234,970 downwards.
AAGTCTATGTTGCAGCATAGGTGAGAAAGGTGGAGGAATCCCTCAAAAGTGGTATATATGACTTTAGAAAAGTAGCAATTGTTCACTTAAACTAAATTCAATCATCTGAAAAAGCAGAGAAATCTTTTCCCTTCAGTTACTAAAAAAATCAGTCAAGAGTACTAACACCTGTAAAGAGGGTCTTGACCTTTCCAGCCTAGTAGGGAGGTTCTTTACTCATTTTCCTTCTATTGCAGATCAACCTTTGGAGCAAATGGGGCCAGTTCTGCGCACACTGTTCCTCATCTAAAAAAGTCCACTGTGCAGGCTCGAAGGACACACCACGTGGGTAGAGCCCTTCCCAAATCTTTGTTCATGAAGCTGAGCCAGGATGATGACTTTCAAAAGCAAAGAAGAAGTAACACGTATTTTATTGTCAAGTCCCCTGGCTGTTGCTTACGAGCGTCTGTTTGAAGAATAGCTCACTGTGAGAACTTGAAGCAGCTTTCCAAGTTATGTCATGTAAGGGTTAAATGCAGCTACCTCCACTTTGCTGCCTAGCATGTTAGTCAATAAGCAATTGAAAGGCAATTATCATATGTCTATCCCCCACTCCTACTTCTCCAGGGACACCCCCTTGTCCCAGGGGAGAAGCTTGCGTGCCCTCATGAGGTTGAGAGCTATGCTGGAGGTGGTTTGTGCCACCGGTAGGGTCTCCCATGCCAGACAGGTCTCAGCTGAAGGGTCAGACAAAGTGTGTCCACGGGCAGGATGGGCTTGCTAGCTGTCTGGCAACCATCCTAGGAGAAGGACAACTCCAACCCCAAACCCGGGCAGATGGAGCTCGTTTAGCCCTGTAAGGCCATCCATCTAAGAGAAGGATACTCTAACCAAACCTATGTCCTGAGGTATTCGCTGTCACCGTCCAAGCTCGCTAGGCCGTGGCAGATGAACCTCAGGAGTAAAGGGTGGGGCCAGTTCCGTGCACGCTGTGCCTCACCTAAAAAATCCATTGCACAGGCTTGAAGGGTTCACCCACATTGCAAAGCCCTGTAGCGACAGGTGAGGGTCGAAACAGCAGGTGATAGGAAGCAGCTGGAAGCCGCAGCCCCAACCCTGCATGCAGGCGGGGCAGGATATGGGTCATTAGAGACTGACCCCAGAGATGACAGTCTCTTGCGGCAGCATCCTGAAATGACCAAGCAGCCTTTTCTAGGGACAGCACTGCTTGCTCCACATGGAGAGGGGCCTAGCAAAGGTGGCCTAAACAAAGCTCATCTCCACACCCGGTTGGATAACCGCGGCCAATCGGCATCTTCCATGTGGTCAAACAAAATCAAAGAGATTTCAAAGGCATACACCAGCCTGCAAAGGTGTGCTCAAACTAACACTCGCATGTTGGAACATCAGAACCGTGCTTGATACTGGGGATAGTGGACATCCTGAGCATCATTCTGCTCTAATTGCCCACAAACTGTCACGGCTCAACATCGACATCGCTGCTCTCAGTGAAGTTCGTCTTCATGAGGAAGGCAGCCTTAAAGAACATGGTGCTGGCTACACACTCTACTGGTCAGGCAAACCCAAAACCAAAAGACACCTTTCAGGAGTTGGCTTCATGATTAAAAACTCCATTGCCTCCAAACTTGAAAATCTGCTGACAGGTCATTCCGATCACATTATGTCCTTACGCCTCCCACTACACAACAAGCAACATGTTGTTCTTTTTAGTGTATATGCCCCAACTCTCCAAGCTGACCCAGTAGAAAAAGACAAATTCTACACAGACCTGCGCCGCCTCACCCAATATGTTCCTGCAGATGATAAGATCATAATCCTTGGTGACTTCAACGCCAGTGTAGGTAAGAATTCTGAAGCCTGGAAAGGAGTCCTGGGCAAGCATGGCGTTGGAAACTGCAACGACAATGGACGCCTCCTGCTAGAGTTTTGCACAGAACGGCAGCTCAGCATCACCAACACTGTCTTTCAACAGAAAGACAGCCTGAAGACAACCTAGATGCATCCTCGATCCAAGCACTGGCACCTCATTGACTATGTCTTAGTACAACAGAGAAATGTCAGTGATGTCCGTCATACTCGAGTGATGCAGAGTGCAGAATGTCAAACAGACCACAGCCTTGTGCGCTGCAAACTTAACCTCCACTTCAAGCCCAAACCTAAGAGAGGCGGCATTCCAAGGAGGAGGCTCAAAGTCAGCAATCTTCAAACAGCCACAGTGAGACACAGCTTCCAGGTAAACCTTCAAACTAGACTTAAAGATAATCCCATAGATCCCTCTCCTGAAGCGCTTTGGCAACATATTAAAAATTGCATCCTGCAGTCCTCTGAAGAGTCCCTAGGGTTCTCCTCCAAGAAAAACAAAGACTGGTTTGATGAGAACAATCAAGAGATCCAGGAATTGCTGAAGAAGAAGAGAACTGCTCACCAAGCACACCTTGCTCAGCCATCTTGCCATATAAAAAAAGCCGCCTTTCGTCTTGCATGCAGTAAGCTCCAACAGAAACTTTGAGACATCCAGAACAAATGGTGGCTCGACCTAGCAGAAAAGACACAACTATGCACAGATTTGGGTGACCAAAGAGGATTCTATGAGGCCCTGAAAGCAGTGTACGGACCCACACACCAGGTTCAAAGCCCCCTACTCAGTGCAGATGGTCAACTGCTTCTAATAGATAAAACCTCCATCCTGAACCGATGGTCTGAGAACTTTCAGACTCTCTTCAGTGCCAACCGTGTAGTCCAAGGCTCAGCAATTCAGCACATTACACAACAACCGGTGAAACATGAATTGGATGCAGCCCCTACTATGGGAGAGATACTCAAGACCATACAACAGGTGAAAACTGGCAAGGCAGCTGGGGTTGATGGAATTCCACTTGAAATCTGGAAGCATGGAGGTCAAGCACTCCATGCCAAATTCCACAAGCTTGTTGTGCTTTGCTGGGAACAAGGGGAACTACCACCAGATCTCCGTGATGCAGTCATTATCACCCTGTACAAGAAGAAAGGAGAAAAATCAGACTGCTCAAATTACCGAGGTATTACTTTGCTCTCCATTGCTGGTAAAATCCTTGCAAGAATACTTCTGAACAGACTAGTACCCACTATTGCAGAAGATCTTCTACCTGAAAGCCAGTGTGGTTTCAGAGCCAATAGGAGCACCACAGACATGGTGTTTGTTCTCAGACAACTGCAAGAGAAGTGTAGGGAACAGAACAAAGGTCTCTATGTAACCTTCGTTGACCTCACCAAAGCTTTCGACACTGTGAGCAGAAAAGGCCTGTGGCAGATCTTAGAACATTTAGGATGTCCCCCCAGGTTCCTCAAAATGATCATCCTGCTACATGAGGATCAGCGTGGACAAGTCAGATATGGCGATGCACTCTCTGAGCCCTTTCCAATAATCAATGGTGTGAAACAAGGTTGTGTTCTTGCACCAACTCTATTCACAATCTTCTTCAGCATGATGCTCCAAAGAGCCATGGCAGACCTCGATGAAGAAAATGGCATCTACATCCGATATCGTACCGATGGAAGCCCATTCAGCCTAAGGCAACTGAAGGCCCACACCAAGACCCTGAATCATCTTGTCCGTGAGCTGCTTTTTGCTGATGATGCCGCCCTCGTTGCTCACACAGAAGCAGCTCTGCAGCGCTTCACATCCTGCTTTGCAGAGGCTGCTGAGCTTTTTGGGCTGGAAATCAGCCTGAGGAAGACAGAAGTTCTCTACCAACCTGCACCTCAAGAAGTCTTCCATCATCCTCACATCACCATAGGCAATTCAGAGCTTAAGTTCACCTATCTGGGAAGTATCATTTCCTCAGACGGTAAGATTGACAAAGAGATGGACAACAGGCTAGCAAAGGCATACAAAGCCTTCAGAAAACTCCATAAAAGAGTCTGGTCCAATAAACACCTGAAGAAAAGTACAAAGATTAGTGTCTACAGAGCCATTGTACTGTCTACTCTTTTATGTGGGTCTGAATCCTGGGTCATCTACTGCCACCACCTGCGGCTTCTCGAACGCTTCCATCAGCGCTGCCTCCGTTCAATCCTAAACATCCACTGGTCTGATTACGTGACCAATGTGTCTGTTCTTGAACAGGCAGGGGTCACCAGTATGGAGGCCATGCTGATGAGAACGCAGCTGCGCTGGGCAGGGCACGTCTCCAGGATGGAGGATCACCGCCTTCCAAAGATTGTGCTCTATGGTGAACTCGGCACCGGCTGCCACAAGAGAGGAGCCCCGAAGAAGAGATACAAGGACTCCCTGAAACAACACCTCAGCCTTGGCCATATTGACTGCCACCAATGCTCCACTCTGGCCTCCAATCGGGATTCATGGAGACACACCATTCATGATGCTGCTGCTTCCTTTGAGAATGCACGGAGAGTCAGTCTGGAGGATTAAAAACAACCGTTCCTTGCCAATGTCACCCAGGGAGATGTTCCGCTGTGCCTTCTGTGACTGGACCTGCCTATCCCGTGTCGGCCTTTTTCGCCACCAGCACGCTTGCAGCAAGTGTGGTTAGTGCCCTTCTCAAATCTTCGTTCGCGAAGCCTGGCCACGATGATCCTCCACTCCCAGTATGGATATCTGGATTACATTTCAGCTCACTGAACATATGCCACAGCAGATACAGGCTGCTAATGTTTCTGGCACATAACTGCCCTAGTACTGCACACAATTTGCGGCAGGTGTCAGAAGCAGATGTATTTTCACTGATATCCGTGGGTTGAAGATTTATTTATACCTACACAGGCATAGTTGCCCCAGGAATATTTTGGAATGCCAGCAGGTATTGCAGAAAGATTTTTGTGAATGAAAAAACCCCACATCTCTACCTCATTCAAAGAAATATCTAATTGAAAACCGGAACACTACAATAATTAGTTGAATGATTTCTCATATTTGAAAGAATTCCTAATTACATTAAATCTAGAGTATCCAAAAGGGTTGAATCATGCAGTAGAAGACAATTTTGATCCAATCCCTCCCTTTTCAGACAGGGGCCTTAGCCATTACTTTGGCATGAAATTGAAAGCTGCAACAAAATAAATCTTTAGTCCTGTCAGCGCCTCATGAAATCACAGGATCTCTAGGTAGGCTTAAGAATCTGCCAAGCCAATACAAAGCAGAAAGTCTTGTATGCTATCCTTGCCTTTTATGCAGATGGTGTCTGCCTAAAGGAAATTTTCACCTGTAAAGTTTAAATCTGAACAAATCATCAGGTGAATGGTCAGACAAGTGGTCAAGGCTCTTTAACACAAACAAGGTTTTGTGGGCATTGTAAATTATATGTAAATTGTCATGTCAAAGGGCCCAGCACTTTGGAAAAAATAGTTTGACAATATGGATTTGTGCACTCACTTTGCGACACAAGGGCAAAATACAAGGTCAAGGCAATAGAGAATAAAGAATTGGAAGCCATACCTACATTACATTAAAGGAAATTTCAACTGGGGGCTAATAATCAGTCAGTTCCACTACTGTTGAAATTAGTGGTGGCCCTTGGGTAACCATTGCCTGTTCTTTGTCTACACCATCATCTGCAGCTCTTTGAGATGGATCTCACAGAATTTGTGCAGTTTCCTACAACAGAATGATTGTACTGCAGTCTTTGGGAAAAAAAAATCTTTTTATTGTGTGCAAAGCTATGTGAGAAAAATATGTAATGATTTGCTCGGTAACTTAGGGAAATGATTCTTAAAGGCCAAATATTTTACTCTGGGTTACCAACATTCTGTGGATGCTTATGCATATAAGCACATATATATATATATATGTAATATATGTATTTATGTATTTAAGAGACATATGGATATAATGCAAAAAGAGAAATCTACAGAAAGGGAGCAACAATGTGTCTTCCAGGATGTACTGAGAACTATCTTAAAGGCAGAGACTACCTTGCAGCACTTGCATAGTGTGTTCCATGCCTTATTTTTCACTAGATTCAACTTCTGGGTGTTAAATTGAGCTGTTAGTGTTGCAGACCATTTTAAATTGATGCTTGCAGAACAACAAGAAGTGTGAAACTGCCAATGAAGAGTAAATGAGGATGCAGTGATAGCAGTTATCAGCTCCTCCACGCGAATGTCCTGAGTTTTCCAGCTGTGTGAGCCTTCCCAATTTTGCATCATTTCGATCTAGAAATGGAAGAGGCTGTGCCTTCAACAGTGAAGTCAATGTAGCTATGACATCATTCCTATCGTGCTGAAAATAAATGAGGTTCCTCATGTGTGAGTGAGGGCAGAGATGTTCTTTCTCCCCTTTGTATTCCCCACTAGGCAGTTAAATGCCTCCCTGACATCCGATCCCGTTAGATCTCGGAAGCTAAGCAGGGTCAGCCCCGGATTAGTACTTGGATGGGAGACCTCCTGGGAAATGTCGGGTGCTGTAGGTTCTAGTCCTGAGGACTTCACTGGGCACTGTCCCAAGCTCGCTCGGTCGTGGTGGCAGATGAACCTCAGGACTTAAAGATGACCCTCAGGACTTAAACGGTGGGGCCAGTTCTGCGCACACTGTGCCTCACCTAAAAATCCACTGCGCAGGCTGGAAGGGCACACCCACGTGGGGGGACAGCCCTTCCCAAACCTTTTAGGCAGTTAAATGCCTCCCTGACATCCGATCCCGTCAGATCTCGGAAGCTAAGCAGGGTCAGCCCCGCTTTAGTACTTGAATGGGAGACCTCCTGGGAAATGCCGGGTGCTGTAGGTTCTAGTCCTGAGGACTTCACTGGCACTGTCCAAGCTCGCTCGGCCGTGGCAGATGAACCTCAGGACTTAAAACAGTGGGGCCAGTTCTGCGCACGCTGAGCCTCACCTAAAATCCACTGTGCAGGCTGGAAGGGCACACCCATGTCAGGACAGCCCTGCCCAAATCTTCGCTGGCGAAGCTGAGCCACACACATTCCTCACTATTGATGTGATACAGTTCTTCCTGGTTTAGGGAGAGCAGGTCATGCTCTTCTATAGGGAATATATGAGCTCCTCCAGGGAACTGCTCCTAACCATTGGCTGATAACATCCTCTCTGCCCTTCAGAGAGAAAACAAGACAAAATATTTTTTCTTTTTTTGGTTTGTGACTTAAATAGGCTCATCTGATATCTGATTAGATGTTTCTTGGTCAAAAGCAGCAGTGGGAGGAGGATTTTGGAAAGAAGACATAGAAACCATGACTTATTTTGCCAGCTTACCACCAGCTCAGCAATTCCACTGAAATTAACTTTGGGAATCAAATGAACTAAATATTTCAAGATAAAGTGCTGGATCATAAAAACTGAGTCAGAAACACCACAACCTCTCTCATCTGCAATGTGATAAGAACACAAAATTAATAAGACTTCCATTTGAATATGTTGGTAGAAGGACTGGCCATCAGGACAACAATGCTTTTTTGTGGATTGTATTTGCCAAGATGTATTACCATTTTGCATTAGACTGGTTAGACAATATAGACTGGATATGTGCTGAGATTGATGGGACTACATAAATTAAGTTCCCAGCTATGTAACCTGGAATATAATAAACTATGTTTTTTTCTACATCATTCTTCTATTCTTCAGGAAGAAGATTAGATAGGGTGCCATGAATGTATCAAACGTCAGCAGAAAATTACAGATCCTGCAAATTTATTTCTTCTCTTAGCCATGGTTGTATTTGCAATTGCCAGGTTGCAATTGGCAGGATGCAAATCCAAGCAAAATGACCTGTGTCAGTAAATGTACTGGGAGTTTTCCCCTTATGTACCTGTAAATACATTTAAATCCTGGGAAATGATGTCTACATGGAGTGTTAAATGAAGCTGAGTTAGGTAGTGAAGTAACATGACTCTAGAAGAGAAACCAAGTACCCTTTCTTTCAAGAATGTCTCCAGCATTTATGAATAAAGACAAAACTAATAGTGCTATGAGATTATTTCTCACTTCACACCTTGACCCCTCACTTATCATTCTCCAACTCCTTCCCTTATTTTAAACTAGTTCCTGATGAACTGAATATAAAAACTTGCTTCCACTGGTAGGAAATCACATGGTGTGATTCTTGGTGTTGTCCTCTACAGGGCCAGAAGTTAGACTTGATCACTCTTGTGGGTTTCTTCCAACTCTGGCTATTCCATGACTCTGTTCTGTTCTGTTCCATTCTGTTCTATTATAGTCATTCTATTCTATCTGCCCCTCTACTTTTTTTCTTTTGACTTCTTTCTGGGCAACTCACTTGCAATGGTACTTGTTAGATCCAGAAATCCTATTCAAAACTAATTTCTTTTTCAGAAAGCTCCTAATATATTTTGCTGGAACAGTTTCTTCTGAGTTAGTAAGTTCAGAGAAAGGAGCTGATCATTGGCAGAGCTGTAACAAGGTAAAGGACAGAAGTATTCAGCTGAGAGCATGAAAGAAATGAGGACTTCCGTGGGATTTTTGTATAGTTTGCCATGTTCTTCTACCAAGGAGTCTCCAGACTGAAGTTTGCCTCTTTCCATCCATTAATTTGTCTCTGAACATGTAAGGTAAAAAGGAACATAAAAATCTCCTTTTTAATGAAATTGGGCTCAGATTACCCTGTGTCATGAAATCATGCCTTAAATGCTACTTTCAGGCTTGGACTACATGCCATTTCAAATAAATAAGGCCTGCAGACATCTGTATATGCTATTCATATCTTAGGTCTGTAGGCAAAAACTGCTATGGTGAACATTGTTCTCTTCTAGAACAAGCCATTGAACACACAGGGAAAATTTTGCTTTTGGTTTTGGCTTCCAAAATCCCATACCAGCAAATTACTGTCTTTATGGACCAGATACAAACAGAGAAATAGTAGTTCCTAAGAGATGCTATGCATACTTTGGTCAGAAACCATTTAAAGCAGAGGAAAGGTCTGATGCATTCATTGCCCACTGTTTAGCTGTGCAGCTCGGTCTGCCTCTCTGTTATTATCATGTTCCTCATTAGCTTGACCTTTAGGCACATGAGCATCTACATGGTGGACTCTCACATTCAGTTTCTTTACTCTGACAGCAATGTCTTGCCACAAATCAGCAGCCCAGATGGGTTTTCCTCTACACCACCAGTCATTTCGGTGGGTTGAGCCTCTCTCCCCTCACTGAGAAAAGGGAGAAAGGGAAAAAAACCCTCTCAAACTAGGTTTATGTTGAAACTAACTATATGTATCAATACAGAACAGAGAAAATTAAGAGAAAATTACAATATAACACACACTTACACGAGTTAGGTACAACAAAAATTTTCTACTTCCCACTAAAACAGGTTCCATAACTCTGGATCTATAAGCATCCCAAAAGACACCCAGCAAGAAACAAAAATAGTAACAACAAAATATTTCTACTTCCCTGAACTCAAACAAAAGGCAAGTAGCGGCAGCAGCAGGAGCAGGGCCTAGCACAGCAAAACAACTCTAGCACGTCTTGGTTGTACTTCGGCCATGGTAGAACTGCCCTAACACCTCCCACTGCTGCACTCATATCTTAGGTTTGCGTCATCTGGTGTGAAATACTTCCTTGGTTACCCAGTCAGGTGAGAGCTGTCTCCCAATCCACATAGATTCTCTGAGCCTGCTAATTTGAGGCTTAGCTAAAACCACTACACCAGTGCAGAGAACAAGCACAGTGCAGTAGGTGCTTCTCACTCTACTGGAATTTATTAAAAACTCTGTCATCCACACTTGAGTCAAACCTATCAGTATTTGTAGTCAAGATTCAAATTAAAAATGCAAAATTTCAAATATCTGTATACAATCTCTTGATAGAAGACAGAAAGGTCTTTGAGGTCCCTGGGACTATTTTGAAGACCCTTAAGTCTCAAAATCTGTTCAGTAGCAGTACAGTTATTAACTTTCTTGCCAGCAGTTCAAAAATCTTGTACTTGGTTTTCCTAAACTGGGCTGAGACTTCAGTTTCCCAAGAGCTGAGCTAATTTGGTTTTGTCATAGTCCTGCTTACCTAGAGCTGTGCTTGTGTGGGACACCTCCCTTTGCTGGTTCACACCTCCTGACCTGCTGAGGTCTGCCAGGTGAGGAGTTCACCAGACAGCAACTAAGGCGCAAAAAGAGATGGGATGTTTTCCTCTTATGCTTTAGCTCCCCAAGTCTGCTCTGTCTGGAACAATGCACCTCCCAGTGGCAAAAGAAGAGATGGATGTATCCAGGGCTGAGAAAAAGGTGAAATGACTAAGGAAAGTCTGGTATCTTTTCTTCTTTTTCTGGCAGGTTATATACCAGCTTCTTCTGCCTCCTATCGGGGACCTCATGTACCCCTCCAATAGATTACAAAAAGGCTCTCCAAACCTGAATCAGTCACAAAGTGTCTTTTTGCTTTTTAAAGGGTATATACCTTATTTTCCAAGCTCCTTCATTAATTGCTTATAATGCAGGTCTCAAAACTCTGAAATACTGTCTTGCAGCTAGCTTTGTCACATCAGATGAAAAACCATTTAAAATGCAAACCACCTGAGAATCAATGTATCCTAGTTTAAAGGAAACCAAAGTGTATATTTAAACTAGAGAAGGGAACTTCTTGATAACCAACACCACATCCCTTTTAAATTTAAGGAAAAGAAAATGAACTTTAATTAGGAAATGTGTAGAAGAGGATAACAGTTCTTAACTACTAGATATATATATCTGTAACTATAAAACAGACCAAAAGCCGAGCCTCCTCTCCCCACAGCAAAAACAACCTCCAAACGTCTCTCTATCAGTGCAAGTATATTTAGGGGCAGCAGGTGGCAGTGTCGCAACTTGGCTGGCTGTGACATCTGTTCCCAGTCTTTGTTTTCAGCAAAGCAGAGACAAAAAAAAAACAAAAAACAAACAAAAAATACCAACAGGAAGGAGTTGTCGGCCTTATGACTCACTATAGTGGTAATGCCACTCACACAGGGCAGGATGGAACATGTTCTTGGGGGTGTGTGTGTGGGTGTGTGTGTGTGTGTGCGTTTGTGCAGAGTAGTTTCTCCTCCTTTGTCTGAAGAAGGTGCTGGGAGTTGGGAGTGAGTGGGATGGTGGTTCTCAGCAATCCCTTGGAGCTGAAATTGGTCTTCAGGAAGTGCACAGCAAATCCAAAAGCTCCTTCTCCCTCTGAAACCCAGGGTGCACAAAGTTCAAGGGGGAAAGCAGGAAGATCCAAACTAGACAGGATCTCTAAGGTGCACTCACCAGCTCAGCAAATGGTGGTTTCCAGTCACTGCAGCCACCAGAAACAAACTGAAGCCAGCACACAGGAAAAGCATCTCCCTTTCCCAGGTGCGGGGGGGTCTGTTCCTCACCTCCACCCCACGAATAAGTTGGAATCTAGAGTCATCAAGCACTCCTTTGTTCTCAGTCCTGGCACTTCAAATCCCCAAACCCTTGTGCTGGTAGGGAGAGAAAAATTCCTCCCCTACATCCCCTCTTTTTTTGTTTGAACCTTTAACACAATGACAGTCAGAAAATAACTTATCATCTCCCATTTTTTTGGGTCACCTGCTGCTTTTGGATACTGAATGAAGTGTGCTTAAATTATTTTTTTCTTGTCTAATGAGAAACACAGGTTTTAATTGCTATGTTTTTAACACAGTGTGTGTTTTCCCTAGCTCTTTTAGTCCTGGCATTTAGTGGCATTTAGTCATTTCTTGCAGAGGCAAGAAACCTGACTGAGGTATCCTTTGTTCATCTCCTGTGGTATTGTGAGTGAAGGCTGTGCAAACCTTTGCACAACCAGCCCAAACTGTCTGTGAGTAATTATGGGTAGGACCAAAGGAAAGGACTATTCACCTCCAAATGAAAGAGGTGCAGGAGCCTCTTTTTTGATAGCACTAGAGGAGTTTGATCAGCTTTTGAAAACCACTGTCTGACTAGTGCCTGTAGTAGTAGGGTACATAATTCAAAAGACTCTGAAGTTGAAAGGGCCTTCTTAAAAGATGTTTTCACCACATGACTATATATACAATGCTATTTTAATAATGACTCTTCTTTTGGGAGTATTTTCTTATTCCCATTATGGTACCTAAGCACTTTATATGATTTTATGAATCCGTTAGAAACCTGTGCCCTAGTATAGATGTATATTTATCTGTTGTTGGAAATAGTTAGAAATGTAGCAAAATATTTTCATCAAAAATCATCTCTATGTCTCTGATTTTAAACTTTCTGAGAAATATCTACCCATCCTGCTTATCAGTTTATTGTATTAGGATCTCTTCCACCTCCAACATTTGTCTATAAATTGGCAATACTATTATTAAAGCTGAACTAAAGGTTGGGCTTATTAAAGCTTCCCTTCCAAATCAAAATGATGAATTTGTCTCCTAATGGGATAGTTAATTTAAACAAATTAAACACCATTTAAACTCTTTAAAAAATCCTTACGTTCTACAAGGTTAATTATTTTACAGTTATTGTTTAATCTGTATGAATTTCCCAGACAGAACAAGAGTTCTCCATCCTTTCTTGCAATTCATCATCTGCTGTGATAAACTGCTTTGTCTTCACCTGTAATTGCCTTCTGTAATTGCCACTGCCCTCTCGTGTAGTGTTTGCATGACAGACTGAAAAGTAATGTATATTTAATTGTTGTAGCACCTTTAATATATGCAGTTGTTGACAATAGAAAACTCAGCTTCATAAAGCTGTACTGGTAATGGATAACACTGTTGCTATTTTGCTGCTATTACAGAACTGGTTAGTGTGTTGCTTTTTATCTGCAAAGGTTGGCAAGACCTTCAAGTGTGTCTTCTGTCTGAAGACTATAGCACACAAGACATGATGGTAGGTCTGTATGTCACAGAAATGATTAACGTCTCTGACTGGGCTGTGGGATCCAGAAAGGGCTGCTAGAGCCAGGGTCTGTAGTAATCCTTGAAACAAAGCAACTGCCAAACCCAGACCTGGTTCTTCTGTAGTGAGTGGTGAGACTTCTGGGGCTGGGAGTCAACTCCATCCTGTGTACTATTCACAGAGCTCCCCAGGCCCTCAAGCTCTCCATGGCATGGGAATGTGTATTTTGTGGCCTTTGCCAATACGAAGATTTATTGGTTGCAAGGTAAGCAAACTTGGTGTCTTGTCCCTGCAGTATAAATGTTCTTTTGCAAAGACCCTGTATTCTACTCCAGCTAAATATTTGATTCAGTGGCATCCACCTCCTGATAACTAGCCCCATGAGTCATGTGTAGAGGAGATGCCGGATTGTTTCTGTGTGAATTACCTTATCAGTATTAATGTGTGCTAAGAATGTTCATAGAATTAAAACTTCACCTTATCCACCTTCAGGAGACCATTATTATTCTTGGTCTTTGTATTTCTGTCCTATTAAGTTAAAACCTTGTACTCTGTGTGAATGTGTCCTAGTTCGGCAGCTGGGACCAGTTTATCATTGTGTGGGTGTGGCCAAAGCTGTGTGTTCTCCACTCTCTGTGTCACTTCTAACGAACTGTTAACAATGGACCATTTGCAGCAGGTGCCCAGGGCACATCTGACCCCTCAGGATTTAAGCTGGGTGTTAAAGAAGCCTGTGAGATAGGAGCTGTGATAACTCCCCTCCGAGGAGTTAGCTCCTCCACACCCAGTCTGAGGGGGCGTGTCTGCTAATGGTCCATCAATGATTCCAAGAATACCCCATGACTCACAGAGTTAGATCTCCCATTTTGGAACTCCCCACCCTGGGGGAGGTACTGGGTGTTCCCACTTGAACCTGAGGGTATATAATCTTGGGGTTTGGGGAGTTCTGGAACCACTCGTTGGAACCAGAGGAGGACCAGAACCTTGACAGGACTGTGACCACCATCTGTACCAACAGGTTTTTTCCCCTTCCTTTTACTTTGGACTCAGAGAAGCCATGTGGGTCTCAGCACAGGAGCCAACGAACACCATTCTGTTTGTGCCTGAGGATACTGGGTTTTACTTCTGGGTTTTGTGGGTTAAACTCAATTTCTCTTTGTGTCATTGTGTTTATTGTAATATTTTTATTAAATTGTGACTCTGACTTATAATCTTTTTTGTGTTGGTTTCCTTTCTCCTGCCAGTTTAGCTTTAAACTGGCACAGAATGAAAATCATTAACAGCCCATTAGAACATAATTGAAGTTATTTCTCTTCATTTCAGGGGTCTTCTTGAAGTCTTTACAACTGCAGTGTTAAAATGCTGTCTTTTGAGGTTGAGCTTTTATTTAATGTAATTTCTTGCAGCTGTTTGCATTATAGAGAATGAACTAAATCATGTAGAGGAGCACTACAAAACTGGTTTAACTCTGATGGGACAAGATCTGCAGCGACCATAAACTTTTCATTACTATCCTAGACTGAGGTTTGGTGCCCTAGTTTGAGCTAGCTTCTTATATGTCACTTTGAAACTAGAAATTATCCTCATCTGATGGCTCACAAATCTGGGTTGAAATTATAAGAAATTCACTTGAACTATTCTAGTACTTAGGTCATGCCAGTGTGACCTAAATTTAATCTATAATCAGTAGCATGGTACTGAGTTGAGAAGTCACGCAGTATTTTTTTTTTTTTATGTTTTTGTCTCAAAGTTGCTTCTCATGAGGAGAGTCATGTCCATAGTTACACTTCCTCTTCTCAGAGTTTGTAGGTAGGTATGGACTAAAACTCCTTTTCCCCATGGCTCTGTCTTACACTGTAAAATTATGATAAAAATTTGGCAAAAGATGAAAAATATTGAGCTGATAGGGGCAGAAGAGGTGGCAGGCAGCACACGAGCAAGATACAAGTTTTAAAAACTCTCAAGACAAATTTTCTCTTTAAGTCACCTGGTTTACACCTTTTTTGAAATTAACTTGTTCTTTTGGGTCATGTGCCCTTCAAGACATGTTTCCTGAGTCAGCAAAACATTAAAACTACCTGGTGTTTTAAGGTAAAATTGAAACCAGTGCCAGCAAATCTCTAAATACTGTCTGCAAACACTCTTCAGAGACCCTTTATAGTTTACTCTTACATCGACACAGCTGATAGGAAGCAGGCAATGGGCAGTGTAAGGGTGTTTGTTATTCTGGTAGGCAATCTCTGGTCATGAGTCAGAATCCCAAAGTTCCTGTGATCTTTTAGTTAGCTTCCTTGACTAACCATGTTCAGAATGGTGATATGAGGTCAGTTTACACCTTCTTCCCTCTAAAGACAGGAGTAGGCAACTGGTATTGCAAGCCAAATTTGTTTTCTAATGTCACAGTTATTCCTCTCTTGCTGGCCTGATCCATATGACAGCCTCATGATTGATCTTTTGTTTGCTGCTTCTTTTTTTTTTTTAATACTTTGATGTCTCTAAATTCAAGTTCATTGACTTTAGAACAGAAGGTCTGAAAAGTCCATTCCTATTTTCGTATTTTCATTCATGTTTTCTTGTGGCAACTAGTTCTAAGCATGAGATATTTAAGGAAGGCTTATTAGGCATGGGGATTACAAAAAAAAAAAGATTGCTTATTGGTGACCTTTTTAACTTACTAGCAGCAGGTCTTAAGTTAAAAATAAAAACAAAACCACTTATGGATTAGTAGACAGAGAAAGCTTCTCCTTTCTCTCTTTTCTCTCTGTAACTAGTATTCCTACATGCTGTTCATCTAGGAAAAGTACTGTCTGTATCTTACTAGTAGAGATAGAAACCCTTGGGAACTGCATACTGCATATGGATGCCACTACAGTGGGACTACTGGGATGAGACAGTCATGCCAGAGCATTACATGTTCTAGTAACATATTCTTGCATGTACTTGCACTCTGTAAAATAGACTGCCAAAGCAGATTTATCTCTAAGGCTCCATATGACACAAAGGCATAAAGGAAAAGGCAGATATTTATAATTATCTCTCCCTAGGAGTACAGTCAAAGGCAGAAAAACCTCAGGGTTCAATGCTGCAGATGTGAGAATTTGAATATCCCTATAGTTTGGACAATAGGTAATACCCTTTGTTTCACTCTTAAAAATGTCCTCTTCTGCACTGGGTTTCCAAAGCTGCAGGTCTGTAGGACCGGGGTGACAAAAGTGAGTGTGCTGCTTCATAGCTGGCTCAAAGTGGGAACATTTCCCTGTTTTCTTTAGTGCACCACAGCACAGTGCAATGGGGCATGAGCCATAAATCTGTGGTGTGCTGCAGTTTTCACAGGGTGAAGAGTTGCCTTGTCCTTTCAGACATATTACATTAATAGATTGCCTAGGCAGCATGTCGCATTTAAAAGCCCAGTGGTCTGTTTGCTCCTGAGCTTCAGGCAGGCAAAAGTGACTATAAAGGAAACTGACTTTTTCTGTTTCCTTTCCTTTTGTCCCTGGATATTGCCTTATTACCTGATGAAGATATGAACCCCTGGAAAGAGCTTGTGCTGCTTCACTGACTTGGCCAGGGTGAAGGAAAAGCTATGGCTGGCTCCCTTTAATGACACATCTAATGAGGCTGTCTGCTAAGCCTGGCTCCTACCAAAAAGCCTGCTGTTCTCAGCAATAGCTGGTCAATAAAACGTAACACACATCTCATTTCAGTTCATTCACACCAGTGGGTCTTATGCCTTGAATTTGTGGCACAATTAAATGTAATGAGAGAGATCAATAGATAACCTACCCATTATTTAGTTCAGAAAATGCTTCTTAAATGAGGTGATTCAGTTCCGATCAGGTACAAGTGTAAGTAGCTCTTAAAGGAGCCTGAGGTTGAGTAAAACTGTGCTTTCACTTACAAATGTGTGCGTCTTTCACATGGAGGGCTGATCATCAAATGCTAATTCTAATATAAGTGCTGGCATATTTTCTTTTTGGGAACCCTTATAACCTTGTTAACAACTTCCTAGGAGGAATTCTACTAGTCATAGCCTTGTTGTCTACTCAAAGTCTGTGGTGTCTTGTACAACTCCTGACTTTAAGTACTATATTTCCTTCCTCACAGTGCCTGTGCAATCCTTCATGAACTCTCAGACATTCTTTCTATCAGGATTTGAAAGTTCTTGCACGTTTACTGGAGGTTGACTCCCCTCTGGACAATCAGTCTCAATGCCTTGAAATTATTTTAAAGACATTTATGAAGTACTGAGGGCAAATATATAGGTATCTTGTGGTTCTTTGAGAGTTGTTTATTCTCAGATTTCTTGAGAGGTCTGACTTGAGGACTTATGTATTAAATCAACAGGGTCTCCAATTTAAGTCTCTAAATAGCAACAGAAGAAGGGTTTGTTTTCAGCAGAACTGTGCAATGTCACCCCCAAAAATACAAGATCAGCCATAAGCCAAGTCTGCCAAAGCACTTGTGTGATGACAGAGTGAAGCCTGCACAAAAGGCCTCACAGCATAGCTAGGACAGCAAAACAGTGTGACTCAGAGCCCAAATTACAAACCTTGCCCGAGACTGCTCATCATACTAATGCTCCAGGCACATTTCGGAACAGTCATCTGTAGATATCAGCTGTAGCTCTGTCAGGAGTTATAAACTGGATCTTTCTTTGGTACATTCATATGTATATTGTATCAGAAAGATCTGATCCTTCAAGTCTGAAAGGTCATGGACATAAGAATCTGACCTGCTGAAGTGATTTCTGTTGTCTCCCACATAATGTGACTTATGGATTCTGCAGTAGTGTCACAGTTATTCTTCAGTTCTGACAGCTGAAGACTGAAGGCCATATGGATAATGTCAAAATAAAGCAGCAAGCAAAAATGTTTTATTTTTGCTGAACAGTTTTGTTCAATACATGATAAATTAGCCTAGCAAGGGCTATCCTCTTTCAGCCAGACTTCGTGTAAATCCTCACATAGATTTTGTTTTGTTACGTATTTATAGGAAATGCATCCCTAAAAAACTGTTAAATGTCATCTGTTTCCTTCTAGTAGGTGTTTTGATGATAAAACCACTTCTGTTGTCAGTCTTTTAGGTCTGAAGTATTGCAGTGAAGGTGCCTTGTCTACATTAAATACTCTTTCCACTTCTACCTGTGCTAGGTCTTGGCTGGATTCTGTGTTACCCAGACACTGACCTCAATGTCCAGTTTTCTACTGACCTTAATTTCATTGCATAATATTATCCTCAGTTGAATGAACAATGAAGATAGAGCAGAAAAATAAGCATAATGTAGTTTGGAATTATAATGTAAATTCCCTCCCTGCCACTAACTGCCCATTCCCTTAGTTAACAAAAGAAGTAGTTAACTACTACTGGCTCCTTCTTGATCATTTGTTTGGGGGGCAGGCTGTCTCTTTTGTTTTTGGGGACATTCCATTTTTAGCTCAGCTGGACTTGTGCAGATCCTTCAGGTATGTCATCATACTTTGAAGCACACTGCATTAAAAAAGATCAGCATAAATCCTGATATCTCCTTCAGACTTGAAGACAAAACTGAATGTTTAAATCCACAGTTCATGACTTTCCTTGATTTTCCCATTCCATTGGTACCAGTGTGATGTGATTTCAGTGACACACTGAAAATGCAGCAATGTAAAACTGGTATGTGAAGTTTCAGACAAAACCAGCTGCAGTAATTAATGCTTAGTATTACTGGCAGTGATGAAGAGTAAACAATTCAGAAAAATAAATAGTATTTTAATTGAAAAGCTGAATTTAAAAGGAAATTAAAAGTAGTTTTTGGAAATGTTTCTGATGAAAAGTATTATTTTTTGAAAACATCAGACCCAGGTCCTTCACTAAGTACTTGCTCTCTCTGGTTAGGTGTAAATCAGTTATTTTTTGACAAAGAAAGATTTTGATTTTTTTAAATGAATGTGCTTATTTCATCAAAAGCACTATCAGAAAATTACAACCATTTTTGCTGAATTATGAAGGAGGGCCATATGGGCACTGATGGGCCTCTCTGTCTGTGTCTGCATCTTCCCTGCTGCACCCCCCTGGGAACCTCCCCATCTGCCCATGGCTCAGGACTCTCCATCAGTCCCAAGGCCATGGCAATGCCAATTCAGCAGAAGAGTTGGCCCTGCCCTGCTGGTCCACTAATAATATGCAGAATATTTCCATCAATGCCAAACAGTGGACATAAAATTGTGCCTACCATCAATAAGAAAAAGCAGAATTTGCTGTAAATCAGTCACTCACGGGAACTGCATAGTGATTCTCTGCATGCATGTTTTATATATTTATCCTGGAATTGCATGGATACGGGAAGGAAGAGGTAGTCTCTACCAGAGGAATGCAGACTATAGATGTATTTTTTTTAAATTCTACTTGCTCCTTTTCTAAAGAAAATATGTGAGTGTGAGCAACATTAATTCTCTCACACTTCCCTTGGAACAAATGAGATGTTTCCCTAGCAGTGTTGTTTCTTGTCCTGTGTTGAGTCATGCAGACACTTTATCCTGCCCATGCCTCTGCTCTAAGACCACAGATCATGTTATCACTTTACAAATATAGCATATTAGTACATCTGGAAGGCTAGTCACGCTGTTGGATTCAAAGAGGTCTGGCTGGCCATGAGCTATGCTACTGCTATAAACAACCTCAGTGTCCCAGATTGAATAACCACAGAGCACACTCAGGAGCTCTGGTCACTTGTGTTCTTTAGTAGTAGGTAAGTGACAGTTTTGCTGATTATTGTGCTTCAGGTGTGTGTGCTCCAGGTGGAAAATAGCAGGGAATGTAGCTATCATGTCTTTGTTGCTGCTTCTGAGCTGTGGATTTTTACATGCTAATGTAAATGGCGAAATAACTGGAACATGGAACATTTAGTCTGAGGTAATATATTTGGTGGCTACCTTTAAAGACAGTAAGATTCACCACATACCTAGATTCTCTAACTAGATTTATACTTGTGACAAATCCAAACTTTATAATTTAGGAAAGCTTTCAAGACTCTGTGATTCAGTTATAATAAAACCTTGCAGTTATATCTCAAAGACATATGCTGGTGTGAGAATGATTTTCCATAAAAAAACTACCATGAGGTTGGTCGTTTATCTTTGCTGTCTGTCAAAATTTACAGTGGAATTTAAAGACATTAATAGAACTTCAGTTTTGTAGGCTACTTAGAGCTAATCTAACTGCCACAGGAAGTATAGCCTGCTAAATTTTTTGTGAGCAAAGCATATAATTTAAAATCAAATATTGTCATTGTTGTTGCTCCCGTCAGTTTTGTGTGCTATCACTGACTTGCTACTTTCTGTAGGCTAAAAACTACTGACCATTGCTCTTCCTCTCAATAATAGTTAACAGAGCACCATTTTAAGGATCAAGAATGCATGACAATCTTTATTAACCAAATAGCTAAATCTTACCCAAGAGTTTCATTCACTTTGGTCTTCTCAGATAGAAGGTGAAGGTGGAGAATTTTTCCAAAGGAAGCTGTCCATGCCACCTATGTTCTTCTATCCATAGGCATGGGAATGTTTTGTGGGAAAGACTGAAGACAGAGTTGTGGTGAGAGAAGGCAGTTAATAAAATGCAGCTGCCACTTCATGACTGTATGGTGAGGTTTGGACCGTTTGAGCTAAAACAGCTTGGCTGCAGGAATAGTTGAAAGCAGCACTATCTCTTGCTTATCTAAATTAACAGCTATATCTTCTTAAATCACAGAACTTAACAGCTTGGAAACTGGCTGTGAGCATTTTACTCTATACACAAATAATGATCTTGTATCTAACACTGGAAAGAGGACTGCCATAGATCAGACATAGGTTTTGCTTTCCTTCTGCAGTAGACGAAGATGACAGGGTTTGATTACTAGACCAATACAGGGGAAATTGCCCCCTGGTAACAAAAGGAAATGATCAAAATTTTGAGTGTCTTTGATTAGTCACAATTAGGACAGGGAGCCTCAAATTATGATGCTGTCATCCCCATAAATAACTTCAGAGACTGGACTCTCTGAATGCACACAAAAGGTAGCAGTAGTGCAGCCTTGCTTTCTGGGGATGGTTCAGTAAGCTTAAGACAAATAATAAAAGTCAATAAAACATTGTGTTAAAACAATACCATCCAACTGGATATGAAAGCCTCCATGTTTTGTTCAGTAGCAATGAGTGCAAATTTATTTGCCATGGGTCTGTTTATCAGTAGTTCAGTGGAGTCTCGAATTAGTTTTCAGCACATGGTCTGCATTTCCCAGGACTGTAAGACAGTTGTTCAGACCTGCTGATTACAGCTGCATTCAAACATTTAACACCTTAAGAAATATGTAATACACCTTCGAGCTTACTATTTTGTTTGATAAGAAACAGCCTTAAAATACATACTCATTGCAAATACATAATTTTTCTCTCTGTCTTAAGAGAATTAAACCTCTCTTCATTAATACTCAGTAAACCCCCCCCCTCAAAAAAAAAAAAAAGGAATGGATTTATGTCACAGGTATCAGTCCAGTGTTTCATTACCTTTATTGTCAGTGGAAGAATAATTAGGCAGCCCACCAAAGTGCTAGGGGAATACAACTGTAATAAATCCCCTTGCATATGTAACATCTATCATGCTTGATAGTAAACATATTAGTACTACAAGAGTTGATAAAGTGTGAGGAATATTGTAATTCAGATGCTAATTAATCCATAATTAAAGACCTAATTAATGAATAACCCTGTGAAAAATTGTCTAATAATTAAGATGTGAAGACTGCAGTGATAAAGAGGAATTTTGTTTGTGAGACTGGTTAATTTACATCTAGAATAGCAACTAATTTATGAAGCCTGTCAGTAAAACATTGTGCTGCAGCACTGGACAGAGAAATATGCACATAAAAATGTGTGGAAACCAAGATTATCCTTTGTCTACCTGTTTTTAATGTTATGGTGATTACAGTTATTTCTATGAGAAATATAAGGAGTAGCTCAAGAAAAGACATATTTGCTCTAAGTTGTGGCATGTAAACTATGCAAATATTATTTATTTGTCTATGACCGAGGCTAATGTCAGGCTTTGGTCTTAAATGCCTCTTGAGGCAGAAAACAGAAAAAAAAAGGATCTTGATTCATCAGAGCATTCAGGATTAAGTTCCATGATATGCAAAGACACTAATTTCTGAAATTAACTTTAGTAAAAGTTGGACTAATTAACAGTTTGAAAGCATCACTGTCTTTCTGTGTTTGTTTATCTAGGAGCCAGCTGGATGAGGTTGTGCTCTTGAGAGAGCAAGAGGGAATATTTCAATCTCCCAGATCATCTGGGCTCACATCCAGGTGTCAGGACTGCTTTCTCCAGCCCTGAGGCACCTTGTTCCTTTCATCTTCTATTTATTCTGTGGTGTAGCTACAGTTTTGGATCTCTGTAAACTCAGGCCTTTGGGGGGACTCCCACTGTGATCTGCTGCATTGCCCTGTGTGCCTTGTGTTCCCCAGGACCCAGCCATCAAAGGCATGCATGCATATATGGTCTGAAGCACAATCTATCTTGGATCCCTGACCTGAAACTCTGACTGTCAAATCTGCACATTTGGCAAGCCTAGTGACAGATGAACCATCCAAATTAGCAAGAAGCATAATTCCCTGATGGTGTAGAACAGTTAGACACTGCTATTAGCAGCAAGACTAGGCAGGAAAGAGCAGCTTCCTCTTGCAGTCTTCTCCCACTCCCCAGCGAAGCTCTACCCCACTTACAAGCTGTGCCCAGTTAGCACAATATACTTGTATATGATGAACATTGTCACAACCTCTGTTGCTCTTTCTATCACAGCATGTTTCTTAATTTAATCTTTTCTTGATAACACAAAAAATGTGTTCAGTTGCTATCCAAATGTCGGGTGTCCTTTGCATTACTTAAAGATTTGTGAGATAAATGACTTGATCGTTTGAAAGCACAGTGTAAGCTTATTTCCTAAGAAATTATTTGCAGGATTGGTAGGAAATATTTTGCTCACATTTCCCCCAATGTAATCCTGCCAGTAATATTCATTAGTTTTCAGCAGAACTCCCACCGTGATTCTCTGAAAGAAAAAAGTGTCAAAATGAACGAGGCTTTTAATCAAATTGAAGAAACCAAACCATTAATAATTTAGTAACTCATGTAAAGTAGCAAAAAAAAGTACACATCGTGCTGTTGTTGGGGCAACCAGGCATCATATGAAATCAGGAGAGCTGTTAACAGAAACTAATATTGACCATATCTATAGTATCAAAACTCTGCTGGAGCCTTTCCAGACTCAAGAGAAGAGGGAGGTTTATTCTACAGAATGCACTGTGCACAGACAAATTGGTCATCATTAGCATCTATGCCAGCTATGTTCAGAGAGGTTAAAATGTAGTTTAATAAAGTCAGTGTAATTTTATGACTGGCTGTATTCAACCAACTGCAGGTAAGACAGATAATGTTGGTAAACAGGGAGAAGCCATAGAGGAGACAGTACAGTTAATCCTGGCAGGCCACACAGTCATCATATCTAAGAATGTGAATCTCTTGTGCTCCATGACTTTTCTGTCCAAAGATGACATTGCCTTGTCCTTTTTTTCCCTAGTATGTTCCTTGGTGCCTCTACACATTGATATATGTCAGGTGCTGAGAGTAGAAAGGCTGGAAACTGTTCTTTCAATGAAGCTGCTGATGTGAAAAGCACTTCTTTGTGGAAGACCTTCTGTCCAGAATTCAGTGTTGCTTTTAGCTTATGTACCTGTAAGTAGTTTGCTTTTGAAGATCAGGTAGACCATGGCACCTTGCATTGCATCTACAGGTGACTGAGATGAAACTCCTTCAGCATTAAACACTAGGATCTACCAAAAGGCATCCCCATTTTGGAACCCAGTTGCCTGAGTTCTCTATATCCTAGGTTGATTACACTTCCAAATGTACTGCAAGTCATCATTTCTTTGCTTTTTGTTAAGCCCAGGAAGAAGAAAAAAAAAAGTAATCAACTGCCAACTCAGGGTTCAGAGGTCAGGGGGTAAGAAATACAAGTGGTTATGAGATCACTGGTTGCTATCAAAGATGGCTGTGGAAGAATCTGGCTGATCTGTGGCAGAAATCTAAAGAAGAGTGGGAGACATTAGCTGAATGGAGTAAGAGAATTTAAGTCATAGCACACTAAATCTCTCTGGCTTTACTGATGGGTTGACATCTGAAGTACACATATATTTGTAGCAACAACATAAATAACAATAAATAAATAATAAAAAAGTTTACAGACATTACAAGGCAGATACTGTCTTTCCATCCTGTATATTTTCAATACCTCTCTGAAGATATTCTGGTTTAAGCCTCCTGAGTACTGCCACTATTTAAAAAGGAAAGTCTGAAGTAGATGATGTAGAACAGTCTGCATACCTTCAAGAGAAAATATGCAATAAAATAAAATAGATATTAAAATAAATGGTAAAATAAAAAAATCCATGCAGATACTTAGGCAGGTGCTTTTAGTAGCAATAACATTTGGCATGAATCTTACATCATTTAAATAAAGTATCATTTATATAAATGAATAAAGTTTCTGCAAGATTATTAAGGGAAGGTGTGTTTTCCTTTTTTTCTCTAAAACCAGAAATCTCATGGAAGTGTCTTTAAAGGTAGTTTTTTTCTATTTCATGCATTTGGGGATCTCTCATGGCAATCAGGTACCTGACCCCAAATGTTGACTGCACAGGAGTTCTTTTATGTGTAAAAGTACTTCTCACCTTGGATGGCCTGAGAGGTGGCAGATTATTAAATTCACTGTGTAAGAAGAAGGGTCTCAGTGTTGAGATGGGGCCTGTAGTAGGGCAAGTCTGAGAAAACTGATTGCTAGGAGAGGGATGTGTGAAGTGCTCCACCGAATGCACAGGACTCTGGAATGTTGAAATTGAGAAAATATTGTTGGTTTTAGTATCTTGGACTGAAAGTACAGCCCTGGGCAGAGAAAGATCAGTTTGTGATTTAGAATATAGAGAGGGAAAATGCTAGTTATAAAGATTCCTGGGAGATCCTTATTGATGAAACCTGTGACAAGGCTGCAGATGACACAGCCAGCTGGTTGAGGAAGAGAGGATGTTGCAAAGGCCATGGTGTTCAATGGGAATTTTTCTTCTCCCTCTTAAAAAAAAAGCATAAAGACTGGAAAGGAGTGAATCAAAGGGAAGTTTCTTGCCTCTGCGACTAGTACAAGATTCTCTGGTTACAAATTCTCTTATCACTTTGTCAAATGCAATATTTATTAAAAAAGGCTATTTCTAAAATTATAAAATTAATGATTTAAATTATATATTCTAAAATTATAAAATTATAAAATCAATGATTTAAATTATATATTACTTTAAAATAGTTACTTAAATGTAGCATGTCGATGCTTATAAAGGGAAAATCTTGCAATAATTTCAAAAAAGTAAATGTATCCTCAATGGCTAGCTTTGTTTCTGAGCCCGTAATAAGGAAGTTTGACTTCACAGTATGTTGCCTTTTAAGGATATTGATTAAGGCCTTGTGGATTACTTCTTGGGAGGTGTGAGTGGTTAGAGATAAGATTGTTTGCTTCCACAGACAAACACAGGTAACTAGTTTCTCCACGTATGATTCTCTTGTAAATGACATCTTTGCCTTCTTTTTATGTTCCTGAATCCCTTTTCTCCTGGAAAGCACTGTACACTAATTGAATACATTACTGAATAGCCTTGCTTTTGTGATTTATCTCACTGATAACTCAAAAGACTGATAAATGTTATAACCATGCATCATCTAAGAAAGTTATATTGGTGACCTGTGGCATAATTGAGATGTAGATATCCCTGAAGGAAGATGGCGTTTAGCTGCAAACTCGGTCTATCTATGAAGTAGGGCCTTGCAGATGCAGGTAATGGTTGCTTTTGTGGTCAGAACTTGCCCTTAATGAAAGCAAGGTTCACCTGGTTTTGGGTGAGATAGTGTGAATGTGTATTTTGTTTTTCACTGCCATGTCAGTGGGTCAGGTTATCCTCACAGGTATGACCAAAGGTTGTTATTTATAAGCATGTCATATGGGACGTGAAAGGAGCAATGTTGAATAACAAAAGGATGGGGAAATTGTCAGAGGAAGGGGACTGCAGTATGTGTAGATTTGGGTGAATAGCCTTATCACTGCTTTCAACAGAGCAGTTGGGCCAGGTGACCACCACAGGCCCTTTCTAACTTCAGTGCTTCCGTGTTTTCTGACAATTGATAAAATTATAATAGTGATTACCTGTGAAGAGCCTTAAGAGTGTGAGAAAACACAGCTGTGTTTCCACTTGAAGGGAACAAGCTAGAAAGAAGTGTATAACAAGACATTTCACTACCCCAATTTAAAATAATAATAATAACAACAGCAACATGAACAACAACATCATCATCAACAACAGCAGCAACAACAACAACAGCAGTAGCAACAACAACAGTAATAACGTAGATGATAGCTTTGGGTTTTCTTCTGCAGGCCTAACCTGATATTTGGAAGAAAGCAACTACTGTATGTGAACTTGATCCTATACAGCCCCATATATTTTTATAAACGAAAATCATTATTGGTAGTTGCTTTTTCTGTTACAAATTCTTGCCATGCATGAGTAGGTACCCTGAGGACTCTATACTTAGTATAGGATTAATCTAGTTTTTGCCACTTTTCCAGGTTCTCTTTTCTGGGCAATACCTCATCATCAGGTAAATGATAGTGTCTGAATTTCGGCAAGTACATATTCTGCCATCATGCTTGATAATTCATACCCAGTTTTTAGGCAAGGATAGGGGGTAAGGCAACAGCTGTATGAAGATTGTTAGATGACCTTTTCAGAGTTGTAGATGGCAAAAAGCATTCTGTGTTTGTCCTGATGAATATTTCTAAAGACTGCCACCCTGTAATCTGATCAGGATTTGTGGATTTGCTCCTTCTGAAGAGATTAGTCCTGAGGATTTATGATGGACACCTCTCACCTCCCACCCAAGATCCTCCTCTGCTTGTTTGACCATTGAAGAAACCCCCCTAATGCATTACATCCTAGTGCAATATGTGGATAAAAGCAGTATGAGCTTTTCCAATCTGAGTGTCTAATAAATCAGTGTCTCAATAAAGAACAGATGACTTAACCTGTGAGACAGGAAGGTGGAGAACAATTCAAGGAAAAAGAGCACTTTCACAGTCTACTCAGACTTTGTGTTGATTAAGGCCATCTACTTCCAATAGAGGTCAAGTGTCCAGCTGCAACTTCACTGTCTTGCAACAAATCAGTTCCTGCAATAGTTTTCTACCAAAACACACTGCTATGACCTGGTCTATTAGAATGAATTACACCCTGCAGATTGACTGCTGGTTTGCAGTTATTGTGAGGGGGGAAGTCCTTGTCACTGGGTTTTTTTTCTCTGGCAAGCATAGGTGAATGTTTTATTTTATGTAGTAAAGAGTTCCTGTAAATTATTAGTGAATATGTTTTAGAAAGGTGAAGCTGTTAATAGATAAACCTTTTCACAGAGAATAAGGTCATTGTTCTAATTACACTGCCATAATGGGGTTTTGTCTCTGCTGTTGTCAGCATTTGGTTCCAGATAGGTTGGAAACTATTTTTATGTCATTGTTAGTGCTTGCAAAGATAAACAAGCAATGGAAGCAGCTTTATGAACATCAAAGATAACATTTTATATAAACATCCTAAGATACAGAAGGCTATGTAAATAGGACCAGTCTCTGTGCCAGTACCTATAGGTATTTGTAGTGGCCTTTCTTACTGAGATAAATAGTAAGGCAAACAGGTAGGAAAGTTTCCTCTGGGTGTACCTATGCATAATCCTTTTGAGTCCATGTGGTGCATTTTCCAGAGGACATGAAGGAGTTTTGCTGGCTCAGGAAATGATCCTTTATGTGTTACATATTACGGGGAGAAGTATAGGTGAAAGAGGGTGAAAGAGAAAAGGGACATTTTCAAAGCTACAAGAGGAAAAAATACAAAGAGGAGAATAATTTTTCCTTCTTCCTCAGAAATATAACAGAAGGACAAATAATAAATAGTCCCAGCTGAAGAATGTAGGTGTTTTAAAAAATGATCATAACAAGGTCTGGGGTAAAAAGAAGGTCTGGTGAAAACACCCAGGGAAGGGATGGGCAGATTGCACTTTAACTGATCAGCAGATGATGCAGCAGAGTTTCCTTCCTTCTTTTCTTTATTTTTAAATAAGCTTATAAATCATATAATAAATGTGTTCTCTAATAAAACCTCACACAAAGTTTAAATAACTGACTTTTCTCCATAGATAATCTAGCTACATTACATGAAAGCCAGTACCCCCTACCAGTGACTCCAAACAAAAAAGTATCAAGATTTGTATGTGCACTTGCTTTAGAGATTTAGTGGGGGATTTGTTTCTTGTGTTGGTACTAAACCATTGCTACAGTTTAGTAAGGGACACCATATTGTAAAGTCATGCTGTGTTTCATATACATAATCATAGAATGGCTTGAGTTGGAAGGGACTTCAAACATCCAGTTCCAACTCCCTGCCATAAATCTTCCACTAGACCAGGTTGCTCAGAGCTCCATCAAAACTGGCGTTGGACACTGCCAGGGATAGGGCATCTGTAACTTCTCTGGACAAACTGTTCCAGTGCCTCATCACCATCACAGGAAAGAATTTTTCTGAATATGTAGTCTAAACCTACCCTTTGTTGTAGTTTGGGATTATTATGTAAATTCTCTCCCCTGCCACTTAACTGCCCAGGCCAGCGGTTAACAAAAGAAGCAGTTAACTGCTGTTGATCGCTGGGGTGGGGGCAGGTTTGTCTCTTTTGGTTTTTCTTTGGATATTCTCCTCAGTCTTGGCTCGGCGGAAGGGGGGAGTGGGGGCTCCAAGGAGGCAGGCTGCCCTGCTGGTTACTGCTGGGGTTTTCCCTGGCTGTCTTGCCGCTGCCTACTTCGGATTACTTTTTCCTGCCGTGCTGCTACCTGCCTTGGATTTGCTGCTGGTTGCTCGTACCTTTCGGCTTCTTGGACGGGGAACACAGGGGGAAGAGACTGAGTCCATCTGAAAGCCCACTGCTCGTCTGTTTCGCTGGAGAGGGACTGAAACTCACTCTGCAGCCAGCGGGCTGTGACAAGGACACTTAAGTATAACCTTTTCTCCCGGAGGAAAACCTGCTGGGTTTTTGTTGTTGTTGTTTTTTTTTTCCTCTTATGGTGTTGGGGAAGTGGGTTGCACTAGTCTGTTTACATATATATATATATATATAGCAGTTATCCTTCTTGTATTAAAATTCCTTTTCTTAAATTTGATAAAGAGTGGTGTGATTATTGAGGAGGAGGCCCCTCCCCTGCTTGTGGGTAAAACATTTTGGTTTTTCCCCTCAAACCGAGACATTTCTTGGCGCCCAACGTGTGGGGCTTGTAAACAAAGAAGGATAACTGCTATTTTGTGGCACCATGTGGGTCTTGAGCTTAGAGTTCATCAGGACCATCCTGTATAATATATTGGCTTTTTGTTGGTACAAATTCATGCCAAAAGGAGCGGCAGGTTTAAGTCTTATCAACAAATCAATGAGCAAAACTCAAATAGCCGCAATTATTATTGAGTTCTTACTCTGGATTTATGGTGCCATGAATTCGATGCCTTTGGATGTCATGTGGGTGGTGCTCTCCAGGCTGTTTTCCTGCCGCAACCTAAGCTGCTACCTCTGGGGATTCAGTGATAATAGTACGGACCCTTGGGAAGGAACAAAGGGGAATCTCTTCTCCCAACCCTTTGTCCATTCCCCATTCAAGTCTGCTACAACAGCTTTTGAGATGTTTAAATTCTCCCTGGATGCCAGAGATATCTTGCTCTTTATGGTTTTTCTGCAGGGTTGTATCCCTGCAGCTTACAGAATGTTTGAAGGTAGGGCCAGGGTTTTTCCAGAATGCATTCAGAAACCTAGCCCAGTGAAGGGGGAAAAGCGAGAGAATAAAACCCCTGATGCCACAGTGAAGGGAGAAAAGGATGAGGCTAAACCAGGAGGACAGGCCAAGCCTATGGAAGTTGCCCCTATTCAGAAAAGGAAATATAAGACCAAATTAGACCATCCAGCAGACGATGAGGGGGCTGCTGCACCTCCACAGCAAGCAGACCCAGAGCCTGAGATTATCACTGAGTCATTGTCATTTGATAATCTCCGTAGTTTGCGGAAAGACATTGCTCGACACCCGGGTGAGCCCATCCTGACTTGGTTGATCCGAGTTTGGGACCTTATGGGTGAAACCTTACAACTGGATGGTGCTGAAGCCAGGTTTTTGGGGGCTCTGGCCCAGGACGTGGCTATTGAACAGGTGTTCGTGAGGGAATCAAAGCCCCTTTCACTCTGGGCACGACTTCTAACGAGTGTAAGAGAGAAGTTTGTTTATAGAGAAATCCTGCAGGAACATCATATTAGGAAGACTTGGAAGACGATGGAAGAAGGAATTTTACGTCTGAGGGAGATGGCAATGATGGACGTGCTTTTTGGAAGAGGTGGGCAAGCCAATAATGACCCTGACAAGGTCAGATGCACACCACATATGTGGTGGGACCTTTCACGCTCGGGGCCAGCTGAATACACCGATTTCCTGGCATCCATGTATAGGGAAGAGAACCATGAAACAGTGGGCGCAGTAGCAAATAAGCTCCGGATATATGAAAGCATGACCCACAGCCCAACGCAGGCCCGTATTTCTGCTGTAGAGACATTGGTTGAGAGTCTCAAGACGCTGCCTGCAGAGGTAAAAGCGATCAGAGAGGAAATTAGGGAAAGTCTCCAAGTGGCACCAGTGCGAATGAGAACCTCTGAAGTCAGAGCCAGACGCCCCCCAGCCAGAGGAAGTGGACAGACCTCACGAACTGAGATGTGGTACTTCCTGGCCAAACATGGAGAAGACATGGGACGGTGGGATGGGAAACCCACCCGTGCCCTTGCAGCCCGAGTACAAGAACTGAAGGAGAATGGAAGAAGGTCAGTGAGAGTAAGTGCAGTCCCAGTTTCCCACGGGCAAGAATCTGACCCACAGGAGGGCACCTCCCAGGTGTACTCATCGAGAAAAGGTTCTGACCGCTATGACCAGGATCAGTGTTAGAGGGGCCCTGCCTCTAGCCAGGTAGAGGCACGGGACAACCGTGTCTATTGGACTGTGTGGATTCGATGGCCTGGTACATCAGACCCACAAAAGTATAAGGCTTTGGTTGATACTGGCGCTCAATGCACATTAATGCCATCAGGACATGTGGGCTCAGAAACTATTTCTATTTCTGGGGTGACAGGGGGATCTCAAGAGTTGACTGTGCTAGAAGCTGAAGTGAGCTTGACAGGGAGAGATTGGCAGAAACACCCCATTGTGACTGGTCCAGCCGCCCCATGTATCCTGGGCATTGACTACCTCAGGAATGGATATTTTAAGGACCCAAAGGGGCATAGATGGGCTTTTGGAATAGCCACTGTACAGACAGAAGGGATTGAACAATTGAACTCATTGCCAGGTCTCTCAGAAAGTCCTTCTGCTGTTGGACTGTTGAAAGTTGAGGAACAGCAAGTGCCAATTGCCACCACGACAGTGCACCGTCGGCAATACCGAACGAACCGTGATGCTGTGATCCCCATCCATAAGATGATCCGTGAACTGGAGAGCCAAGGGGTGGTCAGCAAAACCCACTCACCCTTCAACAGCCCCATCTGGCCTGTGCATAAGTCTGATGGAGAATGGAGATTGACTGTGGACTATCGTGGCTTGAATGAAGTTACCCCACCGCTGAGTGCCGCTGTGCCGGACATGCTGGAGCTCCAGTATGAACTGGAGTCCAGGGCAGCAAAGTGGTATGCCACTATTGACATTGCTAATGCGTTCTTCTCCATTCCTCTGGCACCAGAGTGCAGGCCACAGTTTGCTTTCACCTGGAGGGGCGTGCAGTACACCTGGAACCGACTACCCCAGGGGTGGAAACACAGTCCCACCATCTGTCATGGACTGATCCAGACTGCACTGGAGAAGGGTGAGGCTCCAGAACACCTGCAATACATTGATGACATCATTGTGTGGGGGGACACAGCAGAAGAGGTTTTTCAGAAAGGAGAGAAAATCATCCAGATCCTTTTGGGAGCTGGCTTTGCCATCAAACGGAGTAAGGTTAAGGGACCAGCCCAAGAGATCCAGTTCCTGGGAGTGAAGTGGCAGGATGGACGCCGTCAGATTCCAACAGAAGTCATCAATAAGATCACAGCAATGTCTCCACCTACCAGCAAAAAGGAAACACAAGCCTTCCTGGGTG
The DNA here is from genome assembly GCF_047495875.1 of Pithys albifrons albifrons. NCBI lineage: Eukaryota > Metazoa > Chordata > Aves > Passeriformes > Thamnophilidae > Pithys > Pithys albifrons. The sequence goes on along the minus strand of NC_092497.1, from coordinate 79,202,894 downwards.
CCATAGGGTTCTGGAGGATGCATATCCCAGCATACAGTCAGATCGTAAGCCCTCTCTACTTGGTAACCCGTAAGAAGAATGATTTCCACTGGGGCCCTGAGCAGCAACAAGCCTTTGACCAGATCAAGCATGAGATTGCTCAGGCTGTAGCCCTTGGACCAGTCAGGACAGGACCAGACGTACAGAACATGCTCTACTCCGCCGCCGGGAATAATGGCCTGTCTTGGAGCCTTTGGCAGAAGGTGCCTGGTGAGACTCGAGGCCGACCACTTGGATTCTGGAGCCGAGGCTACAGAGGATCTGAAGCCAACTATACCCCCACAGAGAAAGAGATCCTAGCCGCCTATGAAGGAGTCCAAGCCGCCTCAGAGGTGATTGGCACAGAAGCACAGCTGTTTCTGGCACCTCGACTACCAGTGCTGAAGTGGATGTTGTCAGGACAGGCTGCCTCTACACATCACGCCACTGATGCTACCTGGAGCAAGTGGATTGCCCTGATTACGCAGCGCGCCCGTATAGGAAAATCAAATCGCCCTGGGATCCTGGAAATCATCACAAACTGGCCTGAAGGTGAAAATTTTGGTCTAGCAGATGAAGAGGAAGAGCAGGTGACACGTGCGGAAGAAGCTCCACCATACAATCAATTGCCAAAAGAGGAAATACGCTACGCCCTCTTCACCGATGGCTCCTGTCGCATCGTAGGGACTAATCGCAAATGGAAAGCAGCTGTATGGAGTCCCACACGACAAGTTGCAGAAGCTACTGAAGGAGAAGGTGGGTCGAGTCAGTTTGCAGAGCTTAAAGCCGTGCAGTTGGCCCTGGACATTGCTGAACGAGAGAAATGGCCAAAGCTTTACCTCTACACCGACTCATGGATGGTGGCCAATGCTCTCTGGGGATGGTTAGACCGATGGAAGAAAACCAATTGGAAACGCAGAGGGAAACCCATCTGGGCTGCCGATATATGGCAAGATATTGCCACCCGAGTAGAGAAGCTGATTGTGAGAGTCCGCCACGTAGACGCACACGTGCCCAAAAATCGGGCCAATGAGGAACATCTCAACAACCAACAGGCAGACCGAGCTGCGCAAGTGAAAGTATCACAGACAGATCTGGACTGGCAGCACAAGGGAGAGCTGTTCTTGGCTCGATGGGCCCATGATGCCTCGGGCCATCAGGGCAGAGATGCCACTTATAAATGGGCACGAGACCGAGGGGTGGATTTAACCATGGACATTATCTCTCAGGTTATCCACGACTGCGAGACATGTGCTGCCATTAAGCAGGCTAAGAGAGTGAAGCCCCTGTGGTATGGTGGGCGCTGGGATAAGTATAAGTACGGGGAGGCCTGGCAGGTTGACTACATCACACTGCCACAGACCCGCCAAGGCAAGCGCTATGTGCTCACCATGGTGGAAGCAACCACAGGGTGGCTGGAGACACACCCAGTGCCTCACGCCACTGCTCGGAACACCATCCTAGGCCTGGAAAAACAAGTGCTGTGGCGACATGGCACCCCAGAACGAATTGAGTCAGATAATGGAACTCATTTCAAAAACAGCTTAGTTGCTACCTGGGCGAGAGAGCACGGCATAGAGTGGGTGTATCATATCCCCTACCATGCACCAGCTGCCGGGAAAGTTGAGCGGTGTAATGGACTGTTGAAAACCACTTTGAAGGCGTTGGGTGGAGGGACTTTCAAACACTGGGATCAACACTTAGCAAAGGCTACATGGCTAGTCAACACTAGAGGCTCTGTCAATCGAGCCGGCCCTGCCCAATCAGAACCCCTTCACACTGTAGATGGAGACAAAGTCCCTGTAATACACCTGAGAGGTATGCTAGGGAAAACAGTCTGGATCAACCCTGCCTCAGGCAAAGGCAAACCCATTCGTGGGGTTGTCTTTGCTCAAGGATCTGGTTCCACCTGGTGGGTGATGCAGGAAGATGGAGAGACACGATGTATACCTCAAGGGGAACTTATCTCTGGGTAAACGACTCATATTACTGTATTTGTAAACACTTAATTATTTGAAAGAAAATTTAAGTTTAATGTAGAGTATCGGCATGGAAGAGAATTTAGGGGTGGATAATGTTGTAGTTTGGGATTATTATGTAAATTCTCTCCCCTGCCACTTAACTGCCCAGGCCAGCGGTTAACAAAAGAAGCAGTTAACTGCTGTTGATCGCTGGGGTGGGGGCAGGTTTGTCTCTTTTGGTTTTTCTTTGGATATTCTCCTCAGTCTTGGCTCGGCGGAAGGGGGGAGTGGGGGCTCCAAGGAGGCAGGCTGCCCTGCTGGTTACTGCTGGGGTTTTCCCTGGCTGTCTTGCCGCTGCCTACTTCGGATTACTTTTTCCTGCCGTGCTGCTACCTGCCTTGGATTTGCTGCTGGTTGCTCGTACCTTTCGGCTTCTTGGACGGGGAACACAGGGGGAAGAGACTGAGTCCATCTGAAAGCCCACTGCTCGTCTGTTTCGCTGGAGAGGGACTGAAACTCACTCTGCAGCCAGCGGGCTGTGACAAGGACACTTAAGTATAACCTTTTCTCCCGGAGGAAAACCTGCTGGGTTTTTGTTGTTGTTGTTTTTTTTTTCCTCTTATGGTGTTGGGGAAGTGGGTTGCACTAGTCTGTTTACATATATATATATATATATAGCAGTTATCCTTCTTGTATTAAAATTCCTTTTCTTAAATTTGATAAAGAGTGGTGTGATTATTGAGGAGGAGGCCCCTCCCCTGCTTGTGGGTAAAACATTTTGGTTTTTCCCCTCAAACCGAGACACCTTTTAATTTGAAGATGTTCCCCCTTGTCCTATCATTACATGCTCTTTTAAATAGCCTCTCCATGTTTCTTGCAGGCTGCCTCCAGTACTAGAAGACCACATTTAGGTCATCCCCAGGCCCTCCTTTTTTGAGGTCGAACAATCCCAGTTCTCTCAGATTTTTCTCATAGGAAAGGTGTTTCAATCATCTTGGTGTCCCCTCCTCTGGACTTCCTCCAACAGATAAATGTCCTTCCTGTGACGAGGACCCCAGTATTGGATGCAACACTTCAGGCGGAGTCTCATGAAGGCAAATAGAAAGGCAGAATTGCTCCCTCGCCCTGCTGGCCACACTGCTTTTGATGCAGACCAGAATAAAATTGGCTTTCTGGACTGCAAGTGCACATTGCTGGGTCATGTCCAGCCTCTCATCCACCAGCACACCCAAGTTGTTCTCAGCAGGGCTGCTCTTGATCTGTTCATCCCTCAGCCTGTATTGATACCAGGCCTTGCCCTGACCCAGGTAACCAAGTGCACCTTGCACTTGGCCTTGTTAAATGTTATGAAATTCCCATGGGCTCAGTTCTCAACCTTGTCCATGTCCTTCTGGATGGCATCTCATACTTTAGATGTGACAACTTCACCACTCAGCTTGGTGTCACTTACAAATTTGCTGAGGGTACACTTGATCCCTTTGTGTGTGTTATAAACAAAGATATTAAATAACACTGGTCCCACTATGGTCCTCTGAGGGATTTCACTTATCACCAAAATCCATTGGGACTGTGAGCTATTGACCACTACCCTCTAGCTGTGACTGTCCAGCCAATTCCTTATCAATCCAACAGTTCAAACTAGAGAAAAGGGTGTTGTGGGGGACCGTGTCAAAGGCTTTAAAAAAGTTCAGATAGATGTCATGTGTAGCACCTCCCTCATTCACTGATGTAGTCAGTCATTGTAGAAGGCTACCAAGTTGATCAGGCAGGACTTACCCTTAATGAAGCTGTGCTGGCAGTCTCAAATCACCTCCCTGTCCTCCATGTGCTTTAGCATAAATTCTAGAGGAATCTGTTTCATGCTGTACCCAGGCACAGAGGTGAGGCTAAGAGTTTTCCAAGTCCTCCTTTCTACATTTTTAAAGATGGGTATAATGTTTCCCTTTTTCTGCTCACCAGGGACTTCCTCTGACTGCCTTGACTTTTGGAACATCATAGAGAGTAGCTTGACAACTACACCATACAATTCCCTCTGGACTCTGAGATGCTTCTCATCAGGTCCCAGGGACTTGTGTACATTCAGCTTCCTCCAGTAGTCATGAACCTCATCTTTATTTATTTACAGAGGGATTTTCTCCTCCAGTCCACATCTTGTCCATCTACTTGAGTAGTGTGGGAAGAGAGTTTGCCATCAAAGACTGAATCATAGAAGTTGCTGAGTACCTCAGCCTTCTTCTCATCCATTTTTATCAGTTTTCCAGTATTGTTTGTCAGAGAGGGTACACTTTATCTGACCTTTCTTTTCTGGTTGACGTATGTGTAGAAGTCCTTCTTGTTATTCTTTGTGTCCCTTGCCATGTTCAGCTCCAGCTTTGCCTTGACCTTCCTCACCTTATCCCTGTGCATGTTGCGTCTTTTCACTGCCTATTCATTTTCTTCTTGCCTTTTAGTTTGACCAGAAGGTCTCTACTCAACCATGCTGGTCTCTCAGCTTCCTTGCCTGATTTCTTGCTCCTGAGTATGTCTAGCTATTACACTATCTGTAAGACTTCTGTAAAGATCTGCCAGCTCTGCTCTGTTCACTTGTCCCTGAGGACAGTCTCTCAGAGATCCTATTGACTACCTCCTTGAAGTGCTGAATTTTTGCTTTGTTAGAGTTCAGGGTCCTAACTTTACTCTTTTCCTGACTCATATCCCTTAGGACTGCAAACTTCACCAGTGCATGATCACTACAGTCCAGGCCTTCTCCAGTTTTGATGTCCCCATTTGACTTTCTTACCTTGGTGATCATCAGGTCCAGTATGACATCACCTCTGATAAGGCTGCCTATTGTATGTCCCAAGAACTTATCGTTCATGCCTCCCAGGAGTCTCCCAGACTGCCTACAGATCACTGTGCTACTTTCCCAGTAGATTTTGTGGTGAAGTTCGGCAAGACAAAAGCCTGCAGGCACGATGCCTCCTGTAGCTGAAGCAAGAACCTTTCATCTATAGGCTCTCCTTGATCAGGCAGCCTGTAGCAGACACCAACCACAGGGTTCCTTTTGTTGACTCAGTCTCTGATTCTCTGACAGACTTTTGACCTGCTGGTGGCTCTTCAGTCAATTCATTTCTTGATGTAGACTGCAATGCCTCTGCCTCTTCTTCACCCCACGATTCTTCTGAACAGACTGTATCCATTGATACTCACACTCCAGTCATGGGATTCGTCCCACCAAGTTTCAGTAATGGCAACAAGGTAATAATTTGCTAGCAGAACAGTGGCTTCCAGAGTCTCCTGTTTGTTACCCATGCTGCACACTTCGGTGTAAAGGCACCTCAGCTAGGCTGTCAGCTGGGTCACCTTCCTAGGGGAACACTCCTCAGTTCCTTTAAGGTGTTCCCTTGGAGATTCCCTGTTGACTTCCATTATGCCAGGAGTCCCTGGCTCATCTCCATAGGACTGCAAGTGTGCTCCAGTGTGACCAGAACATTTAAGAGTCACTGCAGAGGGCTGTTGCTATCACCTTGTCCATCTAACCTTGGTGTATCATCCCACAACTGCCTGATATTGCCTCGCTCTCCCATGACATCTATTTTAAAAGTCTCTCAATGAACACTACTAGCTTCTGAGCACAGACTCTCCTGCCTCACCCAGAAAGGGGAGTCCTGTCTGATGCCAGCATGCCTGATGCTGTGTAGGCCATTCCATTGTCAAAACCCCAAAAATTTTAGTGACACCAGCTGCAGAGCCATGTATTTATCAACTCGGCCCACCTATTTTTCCAATGTTGATGCCTTCAACTGGAAGTATAGAGGAGAATATAACTTGTGTCCCAGACTCCTTTACCAAATGTCTCAAAGCCCTGAAATCCTTTTTGGTTTCCCTCAGAGCACATATTGCCACTTTATCCCCTCTGACATGGAAGATCAGTAATGGGTATTAGTCTGAGGGTTGCACCAGGCCAGGGAATTTCCTGGTGATGTCCTTTAGTCAGGTCCCAGGGTGGCAGCAGACCTCACGATGGCTAGGTTGTAGTATGGGGGGTTGGCCTTTCTGATTGTCGTGACACCTCTGGTATAACTGGATCTCTGTCACTCTCATCCTTTAGCTGGCTTTTCACTTACAAAGCCTCATATCTGAGGGATGTTGGAGGACAACAAAGAATTTTGCTTGCCTCCCCAAGCATGCCTCCCCTATCCTCCATTCACTCCTTTCTTTACAAATGCTACCTTTTCCTTGCTGGGGAATAGATAGGGTATGCCATTTGCCATCTTGAATTATTTCTGGTGACTGCTTCTGTCTCAGGGAGGGCAGAGCTTAATTCCACCAAACTGTCTCCTTTTCTGATTCTCTTATAGGCCTTAATCTTTCTACATCACCCCATAACTTTGTACCAACCTGAGCAAGTCATCCACTTGGTCATGTCTGACACAACTGCTATATCTGCTACAATCCAGTGAAAGGCTTAGGCAAGGTTTGGGTTGAAAGGGACCTTAAAGATTACCTAGTTCCAATCCCTCTGGCATAGGTAGGGACCTATCTTAGGTCTTCATCTCTTGGGCTTGCTAAAGATACTACAGTGTGTTCTCTATCTCATGTGAAAAGAAAGTTTACATTGGAAGAAGCTCAAGAATCATGCTTGCCAGAGGGAATGAGAATTTTGTCATATATGTAATTAGGAACAAGGTTCCTAAAGCAATTTCTGTACCTTTAACTGAATATAGAAAGCTTGGTGAGTTAGGGTCTGGTTCAGCCCAATTCTTAACTGCATGGGACCTGATATACTGATACCAAGCCTTCGACTGTTGGAATGTGTTTCTATAATGGGTCATAGTTTAGGAATGGTATTCCACACTTTACTGTTCCTTCTGAAAACGCTCCAGACAATGTGCTGCCTGCTCACTCCCTACTACCCCACTGCAACAGGATGGAGAAGAAAATGGGAGGCATAAAAAGATAAAGATCACGGGTTGAGATAAGAACAATTTACTGGAAACAGCAATGAAATAATAAACAGGAACAATGATACTAATAACAGAGTGTACAAAGTAGGTGAATAAGTTACATGTGATTGCTCATCACGTGGAACCTGGCATTATCTGACTGCACGCTCCAGCAAACTGGAAAAGACATGATCCCCTGCCCATAGCCATGAGGTGGAATAGAATAATCCCAGGGTCCTGGCCATGCCCCTCCTGGCTGCTGCAAAAGTTCGTTCTGTCCTGACTGGAACCAGGATAACATGTTAATACATGGGGATCATGATGTGCTCACAAAACCTTACCCATATCTCTGGCTTAGGTAAGTTTTCATTGTGTGTTACAGGGTTGATCTTTCAATGCCTTTCACAGATACTTATGTGAATGATGGAATTTCCCAAATTCCACTGGAACAGGATAGCTTGGAGTCATAAAGACCAATACACAAGAACTCAAGATGAATTTGCATGATTTAAAACAAATAAATTCTATATAAGCTGTCATTTTAATATTATTCACAGAAAATGTTAAAAATGCAGTCACTAAAGTTATTTTCATCAGTGTTACTTAATCAAACTAGTGCACCTTTGCATTTCTGTCTTTATCTTGGAAAGGAAAAAGTATACAGATTATAAAAAATTCAACTTGTAGCCGTTGCCATGGATTTTATGTAGATTTCAATTGTAAGCTACATTGATTACTGCCAATGCAAAGCCCCTAGACAAACTGGGTAAGATGGAAAGCATACTATGTAAATATTTCTTATGACTTCAGCTCTTTTCCCCAGACAATTTTAATGAAACATTATAGTTTAGTTCCTTATTTTCTCATTATTTTTTCCTGAAGTGTTTGCTTGTTTTTGCAGGAGAAGCTCAATGTTGGCAGTATGGGGCATCAGGTGATAATATTTGACTTTTCTGTCATAAGAGGACTGTGGGAAACTCGAGTTAAGAAGAACAAAGAACGTCAGAGGAAGGAGAAAGAAAGATTAGAAAAAAGTGCATTGGAGAAGTAAGCCAACTTTTGTGCTGCTTGTTTTAACTGAACCTGTTCTTATTATCCACTAACACTATAATACACTAAGCATTATTTGATTAATAAAGTTTTGCTTTTGGGTTTGATTTCAATGATTTTTCATGTCCTTTCCTCAGATGATTGTAAGAGAAACGCAGAACAAATTGTGCTTGTATTACACACTCCCTGTTCTTTCCTATGTAGATTGTGATTTACTAATGGTGTATTTCAAACATAAGACAGTTTGCACTTTTCTATTTCTTATATGCTTTATAAAAGTATGGCTTATTAATGATGGAATTCATGAAAATATGTTCTTAATTTCAGAACTAAGAAATACCTAAAATCTTTTTGTTGAGTTGACAGAAGAAACAAAGGGAATTAAATTAAGGGACACATTCAATTGCTTCTGAATAGGAGATAAAGAATAGAATAAACAAATTGTTAGATTATGTTTTTTTGTTGAGGTATTAAAGAGGGCTTTGATTATAATGCTTACATCCATGAATAATTTTGTTGGTTTTATTTATTTAAGAATTATTTTGCTTCTCAAAAGATAATGTTATATCTTATACTGTATTGGCAATGTTGGAAATTCATGACATCATTTTCCTCCCCCTGAGAAGAGAAAAAAGAATAAAAATAACTTTCTACTTTAAAAATAAAATACACAGGGTTAAACTGTGCCCTTTTTTAAGAGCATCATAGCACTGAACATTTTGTGGTGTTTTGCCAATCTTAGCAGATCCCTACTCATAGTTTCTCACTGAGAGTGCAGCTACACTGACAAGAGTGTGGCTGGTCTAAGAGGAGACCAGGGTATTACAAGGTTTGACTGTCTTTTCTGCAGGACCTTTCTCTTCAAAATGTCCATAGTAGCAGTCTTGATTCTCCCATCTCTACCAAAGCCTGCATTAAAACCCATAATCCTAACAAGAAAAGAAAAATAAAAATAGAAAATAGAAAGAACAAGAAAAAAGAAAGAACAAGAAAAAAGAAAGAAAGAAAAAAATTAAAAATAAGTTTGTCTTTCAGACTGGCTTCTCTGGCAAGCTGTGTCCTGGTTTCAGCTAGGATAGAGTTTGTTTTCTTCTTAGTAACTGTTACAGCATTGTGTTTTGGATGTAGTATGAGAATAATGTTGATAACATACTGATGTTTTGGTTGTTGTTGCTAAGTAGTGCTTATGCTATGTCAAGGACTTTCCAATGTCTCATTGTCTGCCAGTGAGAAGCGGCACAAAACAGAGAGAACATCCAGGACAGCTGACTCAAACTAGATATTCCATACCATAGAACATTAGCTTAGTATATAAACTGGTGAAGTTGTCTGTAGTGACTGATTTTTTCTTGAAGTTGGGTTGGGAATTGTTCTACAGGTTGTGAGCAGTTGCACTGGGTATTACTTGTTTTTCTTGGATTATATTTTTCTCTCTCTCCTCATTATTATTGCCATTGTTATAATTACTAGTAGTATTATATTTTACTTTGGTTTTGTATTAAATTGTTCTCATTTCTACAACTTTTACTTTGGTTTTTCTTTTTTTTTTTTTCCTTCTGATTCTTCTCCCCATCCCACCAAGGGGCTAGGGAGAGTCTGTGTTGTGCTTGGTTACCATCTGTGGTTAAATCATGACAGCTGAGAGACAGATGTTTGCTGTGTCCCTTATGGTGGAAAAGGCAATTGAAAGGATTTGGGATGAAACTTGTTCAAACCTTATTTCTGTTCCAGTGTGGACAACATGTCAATATCCCCCTGAGACATTATTTTTTTGTTTTACTTTTCTGTGATACAGAAGATAACTTCTGAGTTCTCCAGTACAAAAGCAAATCAGGATCCAGGAATGGGCAACTCCTCTCTCTGCTCTGGGGTAGCTGATTTGAGCTCCCATGTTTTTTGTCCATATCATAGGTTAAGATTAATTTCTTACTGTGACTTGTCTTTTCCACAAAAGCAATACATTCTCCCTGCCGTTTCTGCCTGTGGTTATTTGTCTGTAGCTATCCTTGCTTGACCACTTGTTCTGATCTTTTCCACTAACGAGGTCCAAAGTCATTCTGTTATCTCCTGCTAGCTCCTGGAGATGGGGAATTTGAGATATGATGTACAGAAGTGGCACAAAGAATTTTTGTTTCTTCCTTTAAGTTGCAATTTGCATGCTGTACTTTGCATAGTTATGCATCTTCATGCTCTCAAACTGCTTTCCAGTTAAGTCTACTTATAGAGCTCCTGGAAAAAAGAAGAAAGTACACTGGGCTTTGTCTCCTGAATGTGAGTGATCAGTATTTCATGCACTGTAATGAATGGCAAAATTCATATTCACTCTCTTGAGGAAGGCCTCATAGAAAGGACAAAGCTGGTAGAATAATGGTCAAAAGTAATAAGAATATTAGTAATAAAATGCTAAATTCAATTAAAAGAAAATCCTCATTGTTTTATGAGGTGTGCAGTGACTGCTGGCATTTAGGTCCTAAATGTCAGATCACAAGATATTTCTTAGATGCCTTTCAGAGATTAAAATTTTACTATTTTCAGGTAGGTCCACTGAAATCCGTGCTGTTCCATACTCTGTCACAGTAAGATATTATTTTGTAAAGGATTTTGATCCAAAATGATAATTCAAAATAGACATTCAGAGGAGGCAGTTTCCCCAAGTGAGGATAGCATTCTAGCATTTAAGGTTCTAGATATTTACTTTCACCAGCAGCCAGAGTAAAAGTAGGGCTGAAATTAAGTAGGACTGAAATTAATATACTTTCTCTGCAAATACCCTCATGTAATGGATGAGTTTGGAATCTGGCCTTCTGAGGCTGCTTTGTTTTCCTTTTCCTTTTTAAAAAGCAAACAAACAAACAAAGTTTTCCATTAAGAAGCTACAATTTACTAATGCCCTTAAGATCATGTGGTTCTTCTATAATTGTGTTGCTATGTAAAACAACCTGATAATACATAGTGAAATTGGTATGTATTATTCGAGGACAAACTCCCAGTTAACCTCTAGGAACTTTGGGGCAATGTAATTTAATTCATGTAGCATCAGTAAACAGTCACATGTAAGAAATTTTCTGACTGAAGATTTTCTTCAGAGGAAAATCTCACAAAGGCATAAAAAGCTTAAACTCTGTATGCATTAACACTGAACTCTTGTAAAGGTTTTGGGAATTTACAGTTCTAGAGCAGATTTAAGCAACTGGCTAGTGAAAGCTGATTCTGGAGAATCAGCTACTGAGAATACTGTGAGAAGTTCATGTCTGGCCTTCTGAGGTACTGATACCAGCTTATATGTGGAATTAATTCAGTCTTCTGTTTCACCTTTGGTCTTGGAACTATGGAAGTATGACTGATTAAAGAGAACAAACAAACCAGCAAATCAGTGTAAAAGAAAAAGAAATAGAATAGGGTTGTATAGGTTTAGTTTAATTTTACTTCATATTCTTGATCCATCACAGCAGCCCTTTCTAAATCTCCCCCAGGAAACGAAGCATAAACTGTTACAAAAAGTGTGCAGTGTACTGAGGTTATCCAAGTGTTTATGAAAGTGCATACTATGGAAGGAAGTTTGTGTTTATAGCAGTGTTTTATATTTAGTATTCTATAGTGAGGAACAATCTTATATTGTACCCTGAAATACTGAATGCTGTCAGGTTAACTTGATATCATATGATGATTTTCCTCACTAATTTTTCCTTTTTACCTTTTTTTTTTTTGTTTCTTTTGTTTCATTGTTTGTTCATTTGTTTTAAGGGAACGAGAGTGAAAGTTTACAGTTAGATTTTTTTTGAAGGATAGTGACATGTTTGTCTTCTGTCTGAAAAGCAGGTGAGATAAAACTGAAGGCTAACAAATTAAGCATTCGTGAGGAAATGCCAGAAGTGTTTGCCCAGATTAGCTATCTAAATCTTTGCTGTGAAATGGCACAGCCTTCTCTGTTCACCAATAAATATGCAACAAAAATAAAAGTTGTTCAGTTGCCGCTTTCAGTGTGTCTCTTCTCCAAAAGTTTCCTCACAACTTCTGACTAGCTAAATGTGCAAGTATTATTTTTATGACTTATGCATTTCCTGAGTGTTAAAAGTAAAAAGCAAAATATAAAAAGCAAAAAGCAAACCAGACTTTACAGGCAGATAGTGACTTTTTCACCTGAGAGGTTACAAGTTTGTTTAATAAAAAAGTTTTGTGTGTGTTTCTCTCTGCCAAAATTCAGCATTTAACTCTATTTGTACCTGAAATGAGATTTTGTGATGTTTATCTTTATTCTCCTACCCAATTCAGAACTTTTCCCAAGCAAGTCTAAAACTCAAGCTGGGAGTCCCTTGGCCCCAAACACGAGTTATGGACAAAAGGTTGGGATTAGATCTGCAGCACTAATAAGAAAGAACAAAGACTGTTTAAGCGCGGGAATAGATAGATTTAAGATATGAGTAATGTAATATGGTATAGAATAAGGGGTGGAATATGTTATGGGTTTGGCCAGATGGGCCTAAATTTAGGTTTTAAAAGTTCAGCTAGGCCTGGGAATTGTCAGCTGACTTGAGCTGGGCTGAGCTAGCTAACAGCTGACTTCTTCTGGCCAATAATATTGTATTCCATACCATATTGCATCATCTCTAAAGGGGTAAGAGCTGGTGTGTGGTAGTGGCTTGGGCTGTTGCTTCACAGCTGTGGTGCCAGCAAGACACTCTGCTGTCCCAGGAGGGATGGGGAGGCCCAAGCCCAGAGCACCAGCTTAACATCAGTTTATCTGAGGGAAGTAAAGTGTTTGTTCTTAGCTTTTCTCTCTGCTTAAGTCTGTCTCTGAAGAACCAACTTCTCTAGAATGATTTGTAGTTAAAATGGTAGAATTTGTGTTTACTGGGAAGTGGGAAGTTATTTCTTGTTATACATGACTTGTGTAAGTGTGTGTTATATTGTAGTTTCCTCTTAATTTTCTCTTTTCTGTATAAATACATGTAGTTAGTTTCAGCATAGACCTGGCTTTGGAAGTTTTTTTTTCCTCTCTCTCTCTTCTTTTCCCCTTAGCTAGCTGGGGGGAGGAGGAACCCTTTTCACTCTGTCTTGAACAGCTGGCATTTTGCCAGCTCAACCCAGGACAACAATTATATTATTTGCCTTTGTTATTAGGCACTTCTGCATACAGACCTTGCACCTGAAATAATGCACAGTAGTGTTGTAATATAAAAGCTGTTGTTCATCCACAACCCTTTATAACTCATGGAAAAGTGTGACAGTGAGAATGAAATTAAATAAATCCAATTGAATTTGAAGCAAATGTTACTCATCCATCAAGACTATTATTTTGGGCAGAGCTCCAGTTTAACTGCAATGCTCTTATAAAAATTCCATAGGATTATTTAATGATCCTGTGTGGCTAGTGATTCTAATTTAAATATCACCCAGGAATACTAAACTGGTGTCACCATGTAGTGTTGTGGTCAATCCTTTCATTCTGATTTAGAGTAAATAGTGGCATCTCTTGAAACTTCCTTTCTTTACCCAAGAGCCATAGCTCTTCCTCAAGACCTCCTAATCAGACATTGAGCAGCAGATAGCTGTAGAAGGTAGAGCAATTGAAAGAAACCTAATTACTCCTAGTTTGTTTTGATAGCTCTGGTATCCTTACCAATGCACACTTCTGGTTTTCCAAGCTAGTTGCTTCTTGGAGGGTCCAGTCCCTGAATCTATTGCGTAGCAACTCTTTGCATCAAGTTGATTAGATTAATTATTTTGTTGGAGAAACTAAAATGTCAAGCAAGAAACTCCCATTTTATTGACAACAAATATGAATAACAACAACAACAATAATAATAATAATAATAATAATAATAAAGTTACACGTAGTGAAATCTCTTTTGTGCAGGTCTACTGCAATAGTCAACTAGCATTTGGGGAATCATCTCCTGCTGAGAAATTTAGCACTAATCAAAATGGAAATACTCTAATCTTCCATTTCCCAGCCTATCCCATTTCTTATCTATTGTGTATGGTCTTGAAAGCTTATGGGAAAAAGCCAGTGTATTGGGAAACAACTTGCCAGAGTAAGATTTCCTCTATACCACATATGATTTGCCTCAGTAACAGGTGTGCTTTTGTGTTGCAGATATATGGGTATGAACACTAATTTTTTTTTAAACAAACATAAGCAGCATGCAACCAGCCTTTTTTAAAATGACTTGCACTATTTTTATGTTTGAAGTGGAAATACTGGGGTAATCAGCTGAGTTGGAACCTTAGATCTAATCTGGGTCTTTTGCCCTGAAAAATTATTTTTCTATATTCATACTCCCACTTAAATTATGCTTGACTGACTCCAACTTTTTAAATAGTGAAAATACTTGTTGCTTCTTTAATCTGACTGCAAATGTTTGATCAAGTTCTAAAGGGAGACCAACATTTATTACTGTTTAATAGTATTAAAAGACATAAACTGTAGGAGCCCTGTAATTTTGTAACCAACTCATTTGTGTTACGTGAAAATGTGTTTCTGCAATATCATCATCATCATCATGGATAGTCTTCACAAATGAAGATTTGAGAAGGGCACTAACCACACTTGCTGCAAGGATGCCGATGCCTAAAAGGGCCGATGCGGGATAGGCAAGTCCAGTTGCAAAAGGCATAATAGAAAGTCTCCTTTGGTGATATTGGCGAGGAACGGTTCTTTCTGCGTTGTCTTTTCTCCTCAAGACTGACTCTGCATGCATTCTCAAAGGAAGCAGCAGCATTGTGAATGGTGTGTCCATGAATCCCAATTGGAGGCCAGAGTGGACCATTGGTGGCAGGGTCTTAGTGTGGTCCTTCAATCACCATAGGTTGAATAGGCTTCCATCGGTACGATATCGGATGTAGATGCTGTTTCCTTCATTGAGGTCTGCTGTGGCTCTTTGGAGCATCATGCTGAAGAAGACTGTGAATAGAGTTGGTGCAAGAACACAACCTTGTTTCACACCAGTGGTTATTGGAAAGAGCTCAGAGAGTGCATCGCCATATCTGACTTGTCCACGCTGATCCTCATGTAGCAGGATGATCATTTTGAGGAACCTGGGGGGACATCCTAAATGTTCCATGATCTGTCTTTTCTGTTCACAGCATCAAAAGCTTTGGTGAGGTCAATGAAAGTTACGTAGAGTCCTGTGTTCTGTTCCCTGCACTTCTCTTGCAGTCGTCTGAGAACAAACACCATGTCTGTGGTGCTCCTGTTGGCTCTGAAACCACACTGGCTTTCAGGTAGAAGTTCTTCTGTGATAGCGGGTACTAATCTGTTCAGAAGTATTCTTGCAAGGATTTTACCAGCAATGGAGAGCAAAATAATACCTTGGTAATTTGGGCAAGCTGATTTTTCTCCTGTCTTGTACAGGGTGATGTTGACTTCATCATGGAGATCTGGTGGGTGGTAGTTCCCCTTGTTCCCAGCAACACACAATGAGCTTGTAAAATTTAGAATAGAGTGTTTGACCTCCATGCTTCCAGATTTTGGGTGGAATTCCATCAACCCCAGCTGCTTTGCGAATTTTCACCTGCTGAATGGCCTTTAAGTGTCTCTCCCACAGTAGGGGCTGTATCCAATCGGTTTTTCACCAGTTGTTGTGTAATGTGCTGAATTGCTGAGCCTTGGACTACACAGTTGGCACTGAAGAGAGGTGTAGTGCAGCTCAGTGCCTTACCTTTTATTGAAGTAGACCTTTTGACCTCTTTTATCTGTTTGTTGTTGTTGTTTTCTGGATGCTTTTTTTAGTTGGTCAGATTTTAAAAATTTTTCACATTCTTAGAATTTATACTACCAGGAATGAGTCAGCCATTTTTTTTCTTTAGTGAAGAGCAGTGAATAAAAAAACCCCAGCATTTTGTGGGCAGGTTTTTTCAGTGCATTAAGCTGTGCACTGCAATCAAATTTTTATTGCTCTGATAGAAAATGAAGGAATGCCAAGGAAATGAGATAATAGTAATACAGAATTAAGCTTTTTTTCACAGAGAGACAGAAAAGCTGTATGTGGAGTACAGGAAGACAATAACAGCAACAGCAGTACAGTGGTGGTAGGTAAAATGAAGATTACTTAGAACACTCTAGGAAAAAAAGAATTCGAAGGTCCTGTGGTCCTCTTGACTTCTGCCTCTTAATTGTTCAGGTAATTTTGTTGTTCTCTTCCTTGAGATTCAATTAACGTGCCCCTGTGCCAGTTCACCTCCCATGCAGCAATACAGAGCTTTTATGGCTACTTAGCTATCCTCACTGGTAGGCAACTCTTGGAAAAAAATATGAGTAGGTGTTTTAGAACTGTTTTTTTTTCTTATAGTATATGAACGTGTTATTTTGTAGTGTTTTCTAGTGATATCTGGCTTGTACAATATCTGCCCTCTTCTGTGGTTGTGGTTTATGTCGTTTGAATGACAGATTGAATAGACAAGATCAACACTAAAAACTGAATTGGCTCATATGTCAAAGCATCTGAAAGAGATGTTTGAAATTTCACGTCTGCTGATATCAAAAATTGCGTCATCTGAGCACTTATAGACTGCAACTGGAGGGGAGTTCAGTCTCATCTCTCTATTGAAAACTGAAGCCAATTCTGCAGCTCTCAATAACTCCTCTAACTGTTCCTTCACAGCTCCTTTCATACTTTGATAGATTATTCCCATAATCTCTCTGAGAGGATTCCTGCTTTTGATATGCTAGAAATACTTTTTTATTTGTTTGTATACCTGCAGCAGAGTAACTTCACTTGCCTTTTTGTGTGTGTGTTTATCAGAGCTTAATACTGCCTTCTAATTTCTTCATTTGAAAACAAATACCTTTTATTTATTTGTTTGTTTGTTTGTTTTCTTGTTTATTTGTTTTATTTATTTCTCTATCTAGCCACTTATCCATTGATTGATTGATTGATTGATTGATTGCAATTAGGAGAGTAAGAGATCCTTACTGTCTCTTCATTAGAATGTACTTTGAATTTGTGCTGTTCTCATTTAGTCTGCCAGGATTTTATCCAGTAAGCTACACTTTTAACTCACTGTTAATTCACCTTCTGAAATATTTGTAAAAGGTGCTTTTCTGTATTTTCTCTTTATAAAGGTGTCATTTGGGAATACATTGCAGTCATTACTACTGAAGGGGTTTTTTGCAGCTCTCTGATGTCTCATGTGTAGTGTGTTGCTTCTTGAAACTGTCCTTCAGTGGTCTCTCAAGCTCATTTCTCTGACAAATCGTCATATGTATTTTCCAAAACTGCACAAAGTGTCTGCAATATATCCCTGTGCTGTGTGTATTTCTCTGCTGTTGCTGTGCTCTCTGCTTTCAAGTCTGCCTATCATTCCCTGAGGTTTCTCTACGTGCCACAATGTATAAAACTGTCTCAGTAACACCTTTCCTATTTAGGCATGAAGTTTTGATCTCATAAGATTTTTTTTATAGGACTGAGACAAATATGACTTTTAATCCATGCTATCCTGTATGTATGCTCTGCTGTGCAGTTTCTATCTCATTCCTTGTTATAAGTGTTTAAAAATTATTTCCACAAAAGTTTTGGAGATGGTTCTTGTACCTGTTTGTAACTGATTTCTTGTATCTGACTTAAAACCAGCCATTTTGGTTTCAGGCCTGAAAAATTTGGTGATGGGTCTACAGCATTGGTGGACAGGGGAAAAGCAATTGACCTGGACATGTGCAAAGCATTGAACACTTGTTATGGGTTCACCCAGGTGGGCCTAGATTTGGGCTCTGAAGTGTGGACTAGTCCGAAGCTGTCAGCTGACTTGAGCTGGGCTGAGCTAACAGCTGACCTCTTCTAGCCAGTAACTTTGTATTCCATACCACATTATGACATCATCTCCAGGGAAGTAGGAACCAGTGTGGGAGTGGTTAAGGCAGTCGCTTCTCAGCCCTCCTCTTGGGAGGACTCACGATGCTGTCCCAGGGGGGATGGAGAGGACCAGGCCCACCACTGGCTCACAGGGCACCTCAGGAAAGTAAAATGTGTTGTTCTGGGTCTCTCCTTTTTGCTTGGGTTTGTCTCCCTGGGGAATAAGCTTCTTCTTAAGTAATGTGTAGTTAAGATAGTAGAATTTGTGTGTTCGTTCAGAAGTTGAGGTGGGAAACTGGACTTTGTTGTTGTTGCAGACTTGTGTGAGTGTATATTTGTACTCTCTTCTAATTGTCTCTTTCTTTCTGTGAAAAATATATGTAGATTTAGTATAAATGCAGTTTGAAGTGGTTTTTTCTTTCCCCTCTCTTTTCCTCCCTTTCCCTGGTGTTAGGAGGGAGGCTTTTCTCTCTGTGCTTGGGGGGGGTTGGCAGTTGCTTATCTCAAACCAAGACAACACTCTTCTGTAAAACAACCTTGTCTCTAAATAGTGGTCATGGATTTGATGGATGAACCACCCAGTGGAAAAAAGAATTGGCTGGATGCTTGTGTGCAAAGGGTTGTGGTCAATGGCTCAATATCAAAGTGGAGACTGGTGATGAGTGATGTCTCTCGAGGGTTGGTGTTGTGGCCAATACTGTTCAACATCTTTGTCAGTGGCATGGTCAATGAGATTGAGTGCATCCTCAGCAAATTTACTGATGACACCAAACTGTGTGATGCAGCCAACACCTTGGAGGAAAGGGATGCCACGCAGAGGGACCTTCGAACGCTTGAGAGATGGGCCTGCATGAACCTCAGTTCATAGTTAAACAGAGCAAATAGCAAGGTCCTACATCTGGACCAGGGAAATCCCAGGCATACCAACAGGTTGGGTAGAGAAGTGATTGAAAGTAGCACTGTGGTGAAAGGCCTAGGGGTGTTGGTTGATGAAAAGCTCAACATGACCTGGCAGTGTGTGCTCAGTGCCCAGAAAGGCAACTGCATCCTGGGCTACATCAAAAGCAGCGTTATTGGCAGGTCAAGGGAGGTTATTCTGCTCCTCTGCTCTGCTCTTGTGAGACCCCACCTGAAGTACTGTATTCAGCTCTGGTACCCCAACATAAAAATAACATAGAACTATTGGAACAAGTCCAGAGGAGGCTACAAAGTTGATAAGAGGACTGGAACACCTCTTCTATGAAAAAAGACTGAGAAAGTTGGTATGGTTCAGCCAGGAGGAGAGAAAGTTCCGCAGAGACCTCATAACAGCAACCCAAACCATTCTGTTTCATGTGATATTTTTTAACAGCATGGCTGCAAAAAATCTCATGATTAGCTGGGAATATGTACACAATTTTTGTTATTTCCTATTTTAACTTTACAAACTTGCACGTGATTCTCTTTCCAGGACTTGTCATTTTTTACCTTATTTCAGAGCACTTAATCCTGAACTTTATGTCCTTCTCCAAAAGTCAGTTTTCTTCAATTCTTTAGCTTAAAATTTCTGCCAGAAGGTGGAGATCACATGAGAGTCTCATGTACCGCAAGGATCTATCATTTAGAGTGTGAGAGAGGTTAATGATGCAAGAGGCTCTGCAGAGTCTTATTTGGGTGTAGGGAAGGTTTACTTCAGTTAATCAACATGTTCTTTAATTGACTAAGCTGAAATAAATGTCTCCTAACTAAAAGCAGGTGCTTTTGACAGTGCTTAATTATGTCAAATTGAATTTGCATGTACAGTTATATGAGAAAAAAGTTTGCCTTTGAGTCATACTGGAAGTTAATCTGAAATTAGTTGCTATGTGATAACATTGAAATTTACCTTCTAAGAAGATGTTGGTGTAAAAATGAAAATAAATCATTATACTTGAACAAAAAAGGGCAGGGAAAAAGGCATATCTTACTTTCTGAAAGGACTATTTTTTCCCCAATAAAATTTTTCCGTACATCACCAGATGTTTGATTTTGTTTATGTATATAACTTGTTCCATGAGAATATATTTCCTATCCTATCAAAATAAAGGGCATGATTCATGTTCTTTTCCATGGCAGTGTACTCAGTCTCCACTTTTCTGTTATTCTCTAGGTCTCACAGTTTTATAGTCAGTGAATTGAATCCTTCATTTAAAATCTATGTGTTTGTCTACAAAATGTAGACAGAAATATACCGCTTTTTATTTATTTATGTTTTAAAATGGTCAATGTTTTAGTGGAATAAGTATATTTTGTTAAGTACTTGTGCAAATGAAGATCAGGCTTTAACACTTATCTGTCTTATTTTTTCAGTGAATTCACATAAATCCTTTTTGGGTCTATTTCAGGATAAAACAGGAATGGAATTTGATACTTGAGTGCCGTAAGAAAGGTATTCCTCAATCAAAATACCTCAAAAATGGCTTTGTAGACACCAGTGAGAACAACCTGGGCACTTATGGAGAGAATTTTCAGCTCCAGAAGAGGCACACTTTGTTAGATGAAGGAAAGAAGGAGAGAAACAAGTTTATTTTTCATCTTTCTGGAGAGCAGTGGATGGTAAATATAATGGAAAATATGTTTCTATTGTTAAAGAATTTGGGTAGCTTAGCACCGTATCTTTTAAACCACCCCATATTTTTTTGTCAAAGCATATGAAGTTGATACTTTTTCACAGTGTTAGCAGTGACAAAAGCATTTCCTATCTTAGCCTGAACTAGTGCTTTAGTTTTCAGATATGTGTATTTCAAGTTCCCTACTGATGCATGTTATTTATCCCTCCAAAAAATTTTAGTATGAGCAATCATATAGCATTAAGGTCTCTTTCTCTGAAATTCCCAAGTGGGTGGAAAGAGATGAAAATAATATTCAGTTTTGTGGGCTTGTTGATGTCTTCTACTGATCAGAGTTCTGTATTCTTGCTCTAATGCTGTGATAACATTTTCTCAAGCTCTGCTCAATTCAAAACCAATATTGGCATCAGTCCACAGTGGTCTTGCTGAAAAAAGCAGTTTTTACTTGCAGTTTTGTTTGATGTGAACTAGATATTCACAAAAAAGCTCTGAATTAGTGCTAGTTTGAAATTGAACAAATGGTGTATTAGAGTTGGTCTGAAGATTTCTAGAGTTGTAAAAACTTCAGTTGAAATGTAATTTGGAGGAAAACTACTGTATTGATAATAAAGTTCAATTATAGTTTTGACTTTTGTGTAGTTTATACTTTTGAAATTTAATTTTGAAATTTTCATTACAAAATATGTAAGTTAAAGAGTTAATAGATAAAATGACTACATTTTACTAGAACTATATATTTTTTTGATTGACCTGAAAAGTAACTTTATCCTAGACTTGATCTTGAATATAAAAGTGTTTTCATTGTTTTAAGGGGGGCTTAAATTTCCTTTTGAATAAACAGAATACTTGAAATTTCTCAAATATAGAAAAGGAGAGGAGGAGACTGAGGAGAGACGTCATCACAGTCTGCAACTTTCTCGTGAGGGAAAAAGGAGGGCCAGGCACTGATCTCTTCTGTGTGGTGACCAGTAACAGCACCCAAGCAAATGGCCTGAAGTTGTGTCAGGGAAGGTTTAAGTTGGATATTAGGAAGAGGTTCTTCACCAGGAGGATGGTTGAACAATTGAACAGGCTCCCCCTGTGAAGTGGTCACAGCAGTAAGCCTGACAGGGTTCAAGAAGTGTTTGGATGATACTCTCGGGCACATGGTGTGACTCTTGGGGATGGTCCTGTGCAGGGTGAGGAGTTGGACTTGATGATTCTTTTGGGTCCCTCCAGTCTAGCATATTCTATTATTCTGTGAAAACCTTGGGTTCCATTCAGGTCTAGTACAGAGACTTTCTCTTCAGCTGATGCCCACCATTGACATGGTAGGACTGGTGGCTTGAAAGCTATCACATCTCTTCATTCAAGAACTTTGGACTTTCAAAATGATATTAAAGGTGTGTGGTCTAATATTGCACACTTTCATGTGTTGTAAATCTTAGGAGAAAAAGTAGAGAGCTTATAGCTCCTTAGACACTGATATAGTAGCAACTGCAAATATTTTCCATGCATCAGGGAGCAGAGAGCTGTATAGCTAAAATTTTCTGTTGTTTATTCACTTTTGGCAACCAATTAAAATTTTGCTTTGTCACCATAAACAAGGTTTTACTTTAGGAAGCAAAATCAAACATATGTATTTTGTTCTGTTTTCCAAAGCATTTAGTTTTAATTTGACATTCTGAAAAATGACATTTAAGAAAACTGGTGTACTGTTATGTACATTATGTCATCTCGAGCAGTACACTTTGATATGCTCAATGTGGCCAGATCAGGGAGTCATCACATCTCATTATCCAGTTCTAGCCTTGTTAATGTGTGTTTTCTGTTTGAACAAGATACTGTGTCATAGTTCAAGTGTCTGTAGACAAAGATAAAATCAAAGCTGCTTTATTTAGAGATCAATGTTCCTTCAAATCAAAGAACAATGTCAACTCTGTAACAGTAGAAAATGATTTAAAAATTGTGAAAATTCACTTGAAAAAGGTCTGAAAGAAGTATATGTCCCCTTATTGCAGAAATTTGGTAAAATTTATATCTGTTATACAAACCATAGCACTTACTTTGCTTTTTAAAATCTCAACTGCTACTTCTAAACCAAAGACAGACTGAGACATTAGTCCCTTTTCCCCTATTACTTTCTCACAAAAATGTACATTTTGGCAAAATGACTTTTTGGATTATAAAACCAGTGCTGGTGATCTACATGTGAAAAAAAAATCTATGGACATATGACAGATTCCTCAGAGAAGTCTGTATGTTATGTAGGTGGTAGCTGTGGGGTCATTTGGGGTTTAGTTTTTTGATGTGTTTTGCACACAAATACATCTATGAGTTGAAAGGCTGGGTGATTAAGCATTCAGAGACTGGGGGAAATCAGAATTGGGATAGCTTGTGCAAATTTAGGGGCACATGACCAGCTGAATTTGCTTTTGACTGGTCACTTACCTTTAGCAGCAGCAACAGCAGAGCCATGTAAAGTGTCCATTTGGGGACTAGCTGCTGAATCCTCTACCTTGTTTTGCACTGGTATTTCTATTATGTTACTCCTTTCCTCTTGTCCAGGAAGCCGTAATACAGCCTCTAGACAGTTAATAGCTGGATAGTTTAGTCTGATTAAATTGATGGTATGACTTACAGATTTAATTTTGAGAACTAGGCTTGTTTGTAGACTATACAATTTCTTTTTTTGGGGTGCGGTGAAGCTAAGTCTCACAGAGGAGAAATTCCCAGCAGAGGCCTTTTTAAAGATCAAAGTAAGTGGCTTTACCACATTCGTCCCACAGGTCTCCATGTGAGAGTGCCTGGGCTGTCCAGATGGTAAAAATGTAGTAGTAAGCTACTGCTTCATAGTCCATGTCCATATAGCATAGCAGTGCATCTGGCTCGCTGTTTCTGCACTGATTAGGTTAAAAAAGGGTCTTGTAACACACTCCATGATAGAATCATAGGACCTTTTAGGCTAGAAAAGACCTTTAAGTTCATTGACACTAACCATCAACCTAGCAGCTGAGGGATGTACACTGCCTTTGGGCATGCCTCAGCAGAAGAACTGTGTGGCTCGCTGGCATATAGAGAACATGGTCTTTCTGTCTCAGAGGATATCTTGCATGGCCAGAGCAGTTGTGAGCAGGTTACAATGTTCAGTCAACTGAAACAGCTTGGGATAGCTTTGAGAAATATTTTAAAAATAATCAAGATAATGCACTTTTGAAAATATTGTCCTCTAAGGCCTCCTTCTGAGAACATTTATAAGGGAGAAAATCATAGCAGATCAAGTATTTTGAATTCCTAGTAGAAATTTCTTCCTTCAAGACTTCATGCCGCTTTTTCACCATCTTTCAAATGTCATTGAAATGATAATGTATTTTTGTTAGGTGGGACTCACTGTTCCTTGTACTTGTAAAGTAATTATTTTAACATACCTGAGGAAAAATAAAGCTCTTCATGAGAAATAAAATAGTGGGGGAAAGAAAGGGTAATAATTTCATAATTATTAGCCTTAAACACTTTTTGGTAGGCATTTTATTTTTAAGTGTATAGATTTGTTAGTCATTATAGCCCTCCTTAGAGGTATGTGTAAAAGTGATAAGGATGAATAGGGAATGATTTAAGGATTAAAACCCTAGGAATTATGGCACCATGTTGAAGGAGGCAAGGACCAGTTAGTTTGGGCTTTTAAAAGAGCTACAGTGGCAGGGAGATCAGTGAAAAGAGACTGGAAATAAGAAGAAGCAAGTACAAATCAGGTTGTCTTAGAAGTTAATAACAGTCTTAAACAAGATATAGTTAGCACTGAGCACATCTTGGAAGTGATGAATATGGAAGTTAAAATGATCTTGATCCAGAAAAGAAAAAGGATAAAATGTTTGATTGCAACAATGAACTATACACTAAAATGTTCTGTGTAGTTCACACAAAAGTTCAAAGCTCATGCAATAAATATGAGGCTAGACAAATAGGCACAGGGTAGTATCTAAAGAGACTGGGGCTTAATTTTACAGTATATGAATTCTGAGGAATTGTATTCTGTTTATGCATATCCATATTATAGATCAAGAGCACTGTATGTAGAATTAGTATCAAGCACTTGTGCTTGAAGAACTAGTACTCAACAAGTCCCTCTGAATCTGAAAAGTCCTTCTGTAACTTGGATACTGGTTTAACCATGACCATCTGTGTGTTTAGCTTCTGCCTGTGGGAATGGTTGCTAACTTAGCCTTACCTTTGTCTGCCAGAGCTCCATCAGGATAGTGCTGTGTGACAACATCCCTAAGGTTCAGGGGTCCTTGCCTCCCTTTTACCTATCAGACAAATATTTATGACTGAAGTGTGTGCTTCCCTGGGGGGTGCATTTCTGTCAGCTGGGAACAGTAATGAATTAATACCTGCAGTTAGAAAAGAAAAGGGTATAAAATAACAAATAGGCTAGTCTTATAATCTTAGAATTCTGGTATTGTGAATGAAATCAGGCAGGCTTTTCTTTTCTGTGTCTCTTTTTATAAAAAGTGGTCGGAACTCAGTTGTAGTGCCCCCGTAGGGACTCTAAATCCTCCTGTGTTTGCAAAACACTTGGGATTTGACAGCATGAGAGTGGTGTAACATGCCATAAATAATTTCATGTTTCCAAGGTATATTTCTGAAAAAAAATTATTTATTTGAGAGTTTTCCAGGCAAATCCACTGTGAAAAAGCTGTAGAAGGGCTATGGACCTTTGAATTGTGTTTTCAAATCAGATGCCTCAGAGAGAATGATGAAACACTTAATTGAGAACCTTTGTACACGTAAACATGTCTAATCAATTAAATTAGTTCTTCAGAGAAACAGCACTGCTATTAGCATTAGAAACTGAGGCAAAATAATACCATGAATATTCATATGAATTTTTAAATTAAATCACTTTGCCTCTGTTTTTCCCCTCTGAATATTTACTTTCTGCTAGTAACTAATGAATGTTTATTCTCTAGTGAATCAGTGAATTTTAAATGTTTTTCCAAAAATATTTAGGATAAACAGGTTTTTTAATGTGTGATATCAATATTGGCAGAGGAAAACTCATGATGCTCCTCAAATAGAGAGCAGGACTGTTCATGGCTGAATGGCTTTCCCTAAGTAGAATCTGGATACCTACCTACTTTAAAGAATTTTAATGTCAAATGTGCACAAGTAAGGGAGGAATGGTAAAATTCTTTTTTCACAAATCATGGTCTTCTGGCATGTCATTTCTTCAGAGAAAAAAGCAGTAAATTACTATATTTGTATTTATTCTCCCAGTTTTATTTTCTGAGATAATATGTATTTTCACAGAGAACAGAATTTCCATCTGTTATTTCTAACTGTTTGTGACAGTGACATACTTATTTCCTACAGAGGGTCAAGTAGGATTGGTACACTGAATGGACAGAGAAAATCTCTCTGGTGCTTATATAACTTCCAGAGATTTTTTTCTCCTCAAAAAAGTATAAAATTCCTGACCCAGTCAGGACTACCTTTATTACTAAATACATTTCACAGAATCATAGAATCATTTAGGTTGAAAAAGACCTCTAAGATCACTGACTCCAGCTGTTAACACTGTCAAGTCCACAGTAAACCATGACCCTAGGTGTCTGAGGGTTGTTTATCCTGGTGGCAGCACAGGGAAGGGGTTCTTCTGTGCTGCTGGGACCCAGGTGGTCAGGTGCTGGAGCACCAGAGGCATGGGAGAGGCCAAAGCAAGGGATATGGGGGCTCTCCCTCTCTGTCTGCTGGTACAGGCTTTGCCTGAACCACACCTTTCTTTCACCCAAGAAGGACCAGGCACAGGTGAGCACAGTTAAAAATCATCCTGTTTTATTAAGGTGTCCACAAGAAAGCCACCCCATGTCCCTGCCTGAGGACTGACATCCTACCCTTATGGGGAAGGAAGCACCCCAAGATTCATAAATGCTTGTGGTTAGAAGGAACCATTAAAGTCACAATGCTTTATTAGTACATTACTGTTACACTTCAATGTTAAAGTCCTCTGCCCACATTAAGGTGCAAATGAGACCAAATGTCAATTCAACAGAACCGACTTTATTTATAGAATAAGTGTATAGGGAAAAGAGAGTGAGGAGGAGAGAGAGAGGGAAGGAGAGAGATAGTGCAAGCAGAAGATACTCACCACTGAGCACTTGCTTAATATTTATGCTGCAAATGTTATTAACTCTTTCTTTACACCACTCCAAGACTTAAACATTGATCTGTGGTCATTACACGAAATTGTTGTCTTCATCCATGATCGTGATGTGCACATACGTGAACAGAGGGAGAAAGGAGGAGCAAAGCAGAAGAGATGATGTGAGAAATCCTGCATCAAACAATTGCCATTCCAATCTTTAAGAAAATAAATCCAGTTAACAACATCAGTCCCTTATCTTCTGGGATTCTACAGGGACACTATGCAAGCTTAGGGCCAGCTGCCTTCTCCAGGGACCCACCTGGTGCTGGCAGCAGTGCACCACCTCTCTGGTTGTCCCATGATGCAGGGGCATTTGAACACCCTGTCTGGAACCCTGAGCCTGCTCCTGAAGAGGCAGAACCTTTTCACAGAGACTGCTGTAGGTGAGGACTCAAACAATTTCCTGTCCCATGTCAGCAAGTTGTCCTCCCAGCAAATGGCATTTGCGAAAGCCTCCACTTCCCTAATTTCCCTTTCCACATCTTCTCCAATTTGGTAGAAACATTATTACTCTGACTCCATGCCTGTGCCCAAATAAAACACCAGCAGGTTCAAGTAATCAAGAAACTTGTTCTGGACTGCCCCTGAGAGCCAGTTCATCAGCTGTGGGTGTGTGTGGTTTGAGGGTTCAAGTGCTCTGCCCAGGTTTAGTGCAGGCAAGGCACAGGGAGACACTCTTTCCCAGTATGCCAACTTTGGTCTTTGTTTTATTCTGGGGCCAGGTCTCTGAGGCACGGAGGTCTCAGAGTTCTTCACCCTTGCACCACGGCTTGCTGAGGACAGGAGAAGGTAATGCCTTTGCCAGCTCTTGTGTCTTGGTGGCAAGTCATGTGACCCTCGTCTTTCTCAGGAGCTCCAGCCAGGGCAGCAGCTACTGGCTGACTTGATGAAGGGTTGGGGGGCAGGAGGCACAGGGGCAGGTAGCAGGGGGTGTAGGAGACAGGTGCCTGTCTGTCTGCCCCTGCTGCTGTGGATGTTGTTGCCACTGCCACATCCATGATTTTGAAGCCCAAAAAGGCAAAATAAAACTGTTTAGAGACATAATTTTAGTCAGAAAACAGTCAAGGTATTTATTGGTACAACATTGGGGAACTCTCCGACTAGTGTCGGACAATAGAGTTCCAAAATCATCAGTGTAAAGCTGCAGTATTTATACATTGCCAATAAGTGATTACAATATACATGCATAAATATTCATATGATTGCAACACTTGATTATAATATTCATAGCAGGCAGGGTCTAGGCAGCGTCATGGGTGGAGTTGTCTATTTGAGGAATATTATGGTGGGAGATCCTGTTACTTCATCTGGTGGTAGTCGTATCTAGCTCCTCTTCCTCGGTGAACTTTTCAACTCCTGCAGTTTTTGGCTGGCTTCTAGGGTTGATTCTGCCAAAGGTTGCACCTGGGACTTCTTGTCTCACCCCTCCAGGTCAGTTTGTTCCGCTTCATGTCTACGTTGCCTAGGTGTGCACATTTTTACTTTGTTCTTGAGCAAGCTTCCCTATCCCCTTGGACGATTCCTCTTGCCTTGTGAATGTTAAATGCTCCATGCTCCTGTAACTTAATTATACTAGCTATACATTTATGTTTCTGGCCTGTCTAAATGTTAAATGTTTCCCTAACTTAATCATGCTAGCCATACTTCTTTGTGGGGGGTAACTCTTCAGGTTTTGGGTCTTGCGCTGTTTCAATTTGACCCGGGCCCTGTCGTGCTGCCTGCCATCGTGCACATCTGTACAACAGAAGCCTTTCCTGTGATGCTTTAGATGTGGGCTGTGGTGTGAGTGTACATGTAGTTGTAGATTCCAGTGCTCTACTCATACCTGTCGTGTGAACGGCATGGGGAGCCTCTCTTGTCTAGTACTCCAGCTTTGGTTGTCATTGTGTTCCTTTTGGAATAGCTCTTGGGGATTGTCAGCTTCCCAGTGTTCGCCCTCCTCAGACAAGGTCCTGTGTTGGTCTCTGGCACTTCCAGGACTGTCCCTACTGCTGCCCCTGCCCAGGGCCCACTGAGGGTGTGTGCTTTCAGCTAGCCAGGCGAGGGGCTGAGTGGGCAGCAGGGGCTGTGCCAGGCAGCTCCCTGGCTTTCTGACCCTGCTGCTGTCACCTGCTTGTTGAAGGCAGGAGAAGCTGTTGCCTTTGCCACCTCTTGTGCCTTGGCAGCAAGAGATGTGCAGTGCTCCTCATCCTGTGATGCTGTCTCCAGCTGCCTGTGGTCCAGCTTCGTGCTGGAGAAGGAGGAGAAGGAAGAGGAGGAGGCAGTCTAGGCACCTCTGCCAGTAGGTTTGTTTGGCATTCTCTTCTGCTGAGGCAGCCAGGAGAGATACTGTTTCCTGAGGGAGGTGCTCTCCTGGGACTGGGCACCTCAGGGCTCAGCGCTCTTAATAAATAAATAAATAACCTAGCAGTCAGGACAGGGCCACATGTCACTGTGGCCTCTGGACACCATGATGCCCCTGCATCACAAAGGTGACAATGCGCCATGCCCTGGCACCAGTATAATAGTGGGGGGTGTGTGCAGAACCAGCCGAAATTGGATGGAACCAGTTAGTACCAGTAACGCCCAGCAAGAGACAGTCCCTGACAGAGGCCCCAGCTGGCCCAAGCTGTCACTTTCTGCATGGTCCCATCACCTGTGGTCCCTGCAGAGCTCAGCCCTGTCTGCATTCTGGAGCTTGGGCTACTGTCACTGTGGGCAGCCAGTGATGTAGAGGTGATGTCCGCATGTTAGGAGGATAAATTACTTGTTGATAGAGTTGCAATGTGAATGTTTGAGGCTTGCCCCCTAGGGTCCCCTTCAATGCAGAACTGTAAAAAATCAAATAACTTTATGTTATTTGATTGGCCTCTGTGTGGATCAGCCTCTTGCACACTGGATGAAAG
This sequence comes from Pithys albifrons albifrons, assembly GCF_047495875.1. Classification (NCBI taxonomy): domain Eukaryota; kingdom Metazoa; phylum Chordata; class Aves; order Passeriformes; family Thamnophilidae; genus Pithys; species Pithys albifrons. The sequence continues at coordinate 79,173,492 of NC_092497.1, read as the reverse complement.
AACCTATTTTGAGAGAACAGGAGAGACATGCCAGTGCCCTGCTGGGGGCCTGAAGCAGAGAGCTCCTGGAATGAGTGTCAAACTTTGTTAAAGATGTGGGAGATTTTGATGCAAACCATGACAGATAAAACTACAGAGCTAGAAAAGAAAGAGAATTGAAACTTCTAAGAACTTTGATCACAGTTTTATTTCAGGCTCCTGTAAATTCTCTCCTAATTAGAAATATTATAATCAGAAATTGTTGTAGGTTTGCTATTTATTTCTCTTTAAACCTTTTATTTCCTCTAGGAAAAATCAAACAAGTTTGAGAGTCTTGTTTTGCTGTTAAAGGCAAAAGACTGGCTATCCTCCAAGTGTCAGTCTTCATGCTGCAATTTATCAGCAGGCTGCCAGCTTTAGCGTGGCAGCAGAAGATTAAAAAAAAACCACAAGGGAATCAGAGAGTAAAGCAAACGTAAAGCATGTGCAAATTTCTGTTCCCAGCCCTATCTAGTTTGTAAATGAAGCAAAATATCACATCAATTTATGTTTCAGCAAAGAAATATAAATGTCTTGTAAAATGGAAAATGTTAAAAACCATATAATAGCAAAGTATTTGCTTGCTTGCATTTGCAAATTGTAAATATGATCATAGAATAGAAATAAATAATCTCAAGAGTGAAAAGTAAGTTGGCAGTTGGTAGAAGAATGGAATCTCCTTCCATTCTTTCAAAATTGTGTCTAAATGTACTGCAGTTGCTGTACTGGAATATCTTGGTGCTTTAAACAACCCTTACTGCAGACATAAATGTTATAAATTTTTTTATATAGTAATAATAAAGAACTTTTTTCATATTTTGGCTTAATTTCTCTGAGATGAATGAGCTTGATCTTCATCTGAGAGAGAACCTTGTGAGCTACACTGTTTTCAAAGCTATGAAGGAGAAGGTGATGGAGTTCTCCCCTGGAAGAACAGCATTGCTGATTCACAGGGAAAAACGTTCCCCTTTGATCCCTGCTGTATTTGCCAACAAGGAGCTGGAGATGGTGTGCTGTGACAATAAGGTGCAAAAAACCAGTAGGTCAGTAAAACGACAAGAAGACCTATATTGTGAAGAAACCAAGTGGGGAAAAAAAGACTGTTAACACAGATATCTTTTTCTCTCCAGTATGATTATTCTGCTTTCTCTCCAAATCAGAGTTCTTCCCCACAGAGACATCTATGACACTCCAGCTAAATTCCCCATAAGCTAAATTTTCCATTCTTTACAGGTGGGACTAACAATAAATTAATTAAACTAATTAAATTTGCAGTTGGTATCTTTATTTCATTTTGCTGCAGAAAAATGTCCAGCAATGGAAGTGGAGAAATGGAAACTAAGTCTAGAAAGTTTGAGAGATTTCTCATTGTCAGTCCTGGAGCATTTCAGGCATTTTATTTTTTAATTGCCATAAACTGACAAATATAGAATATGGATCACAATGCAATATACACTTAATTGGAAAACGAAGCAAAAAATGAAATTATATGTATCAAATGTGGAGGGGCAGGTAGCAAGACAGAACTACATTAACATAGGGTAAGGGTCTGCATGTGTAAATTTAGAAAGAACTGAAAAGAGAGGCAGCAACCACCAAAGAACACCTTCTGATGAACAGTCTGGTATACCTTTAATTATGACTGGATATTTGAATTTACATAAGAGTTAATTGGCACTATTCCTAGCTCAGAAGTTCAGCATTAATAAAGAATCCATTAAAATGCATCACTCATGTTAATGTCTTGGGGGATCTATGAAGTCTAGAAGAAAAAAAGAGAGAGGGCAATATCCTTTGTATAAAAACCAGTAATTCCTACTGTGTCATGTTTTTCATGGACAGGAAACAAACCTGGAAGTCATAAAGAAATCAAAGGCTGAAACTCTTACATCTCTTCTTATTAAACAAAGTTAATGGTAGAACCTCTTCTAGATTGTTACAGATGTTACCAGTGCACAGTGTCATAAAACCCGGGACAGACTGGTAAATTATATGGTGCTTAAGGAAGTGGAGTTTAAATGATCTGACCTTCAAGTTTAGGAATTGATTTTTGTCTGTTTCAAGTTCAAGGATTTTGGCAACATAATTTAAACAAATATGTGTACATCTGGAGTGAATACCAATTAACTAAAACAATTTTGTAAGCATTAAAGGCTTTATGACTTTTAGTTTCAGTTATACATTGAAGATTTTTGACAAATAGAATAGCCTGAAAATTACTCAGAAACAAGTTTTTCCTGCGTATTTGGAAAATACTGGAATTCTGAAAGCAAAGGATTCTGTGTTACTAAATCAAGAATTACTTGCAATTGTGGACTGATTTGAAAGATAAAGTCTTTCTATTATCTCTAAAGAAATCTAATACATTTTTTTGAACATTGCTGTAACAAGAGGTTAAGACTTTCAAAAGTTGATATACATGTATCTTGGCTGAGATGGTTCTGTTGCATCTTGGCAAACAAATTTTGAAACATTGACAAGTAGTCAGAACATAGTCACACCTTTTTGTTGTTGTTGCTTTTTTTTCCCCTGCTGGCAAACCCTATTTAAATATTTCCTATACACTCACTTTTCTGTTCTGTGTTTGGTTTTACTACATCTTGATGTGTGAATTAAAGTACTGAAAAGTGTTTTTAAAAAAAATCCTCCATCTGGAAAAAAGAGATAATGTGTGAGACACCAAACAGATTGAGTGCTTTGGATAGGTTTCTGTTTTAGAGCAAATGATTGCATTAGGAGTTCTAAAATGAATATGTGGTGAAGACAGCTGCAATGCTCTTCAAAAGCAGACAGCTCCTGTGAGGCTTTGGCAAACTGCTGTTCTATATCAAGATAATTAAGGCAAAGTGTTGAGGTTGGGCTGTAGCATTTTGCCCTCTATATTTAGAAACATGATAGAACAAAATTCAAATTTCATACTTTCTATTTATTTGTCCTTATTTCACTTACAGGAACTCCCGGATTCTCTGAAAGATCAGATCTATCTGAAAGAATGGCATGTGTACAATACATTGATTCAAACCATTCCAGCCTACATTGCATTATTTCAAGATCTGAGAGTATTGGAATTGTCAAAAAATCAAATCACCCATCTCCCAGTAGAGATTGGTAAGTTGGTTCAAGATATTCAGATATTTATATTCACATCATTTAGCTCCACTGTAAGGAAATGAGAATCTGTGGATATTCTTATTAATGTACTGATAATTGTCTTCCTTGTTTAGAGTTAACAGTCCCTTCTACAATTTTACAGCTCTCTGGCTTTAATTATACTTGCCAAATTGTTCAAACACAGGAAAAAGCTAACACATTTTTGTTATCACACTATAAGGTAGTTATTGCATGTATTCAAGTAGATGAAGATTTCTTCCTGAGAACTGGTGGTGTTTTATGTTCCTTACAGGTTAAGAAAAATAGAATTATTACAGAGCTGTAAGCCTCAAACAAGATGAATTGTAACATAAGACTGTGGTAAAACAGAATAAAACATATAAAATCTGTCTTTTAAAGACTTCAGTGATCATCTTCATTTAATAAAGTAATATGTCATAGAGTGATCTAATCATAGAATAATTTGGATTGGGAGGCACTTTAAAAATCATCTAGTTCCAACCACTCTGCCATGGACCAGGACACCTTTCATAGGTCAGGTTGCTCAAAGCCCCATCCAATCTAGCCTTGAACACTTCCAGGAATGGGGTATCCACAAATCTCTGCAATCTGTTCCAGTGGCTCACCAGCCTTACAGTGAAGAATTTCCTTGTTGAATCTAATCTAAATCTACCCAACATGGTATCAGATATTTTAGAGAAACAAATTCCTATTGCTTACACACTTTGGCGTTTGCTATTTTAAGCTACATACAAGAGTTGTAATGTTTGGCCCTCCTGTGGTTTTTGGATCTGACAATATATAAAGTTATTTGACAGATTGTGTTGGTATTGAAAGAGATTTTCAGCTCCTACTAGAAAAAATGTTATTGTAACGGGTGGAGTTGAAGAAACTGGTTCCACTATGAGTTCACCATTGTTGAGCCCATGACCCAAGTGTACTAATACCTCAACATTTGCTGAAGTCCTGGGCTTTTCCCATGATTGGCATTCCTTATGTACACTAAGAGATAACAACTTAAGGACTAAACCCTCCACCTCCCTTGTTATCAGTTTTAACTGAGAAAAACTAGAAGAGGGAGAGCATCCCGGAACACAGAAATCAGTTCTAGAATTTTCTACTCTTTTCTACTCTTTTTCTACTCTATTACAGTAGTGCTTGTGATTTTGATTTATTTACTCACACTATATTTTAGAAAGAGAATTCTATACAGGCATTGAAGTAGATTTTACGGTTTCAGCTTGGCATCTGAACACACTAAAGGGTCATGAACAAGTCACAAACAGGACATAATGCACATAAAATGAGCACCGTTTTGTCAGTGCTTTGACTATGGAACTTGGATAGATAGGCCAGGGGTTATAGTGAACAAATACCTTCTAAGAGGTAGTTTGGAAGAAAGTGGATATAGTATGGAAGAAAGGAGAAAGGATACTAGTTTCCTGCCAGAGGCTGCCCTTAACCCTCATTGAGGCAGTTAGAGGCAAAGTTTTTTCTTTCTTCTTGCAATATTATGCGCTGTTAATGAAAATGATCCCCAAGAAAAAAAAATGATCCTATTAAAGTCTATTTTCACAATAAAGGCTAAACCACAGATCACAGAATCATAGAATTGTTAAGATTAGGAAAAATGTCTAAGATCAAGTGCAACCATTGACCTGTAGCCCCACTGAGTTCATCTCTAAACCATGTCCCTGTCACATACAGAACTTTTTTAAAATTTCAGGGATGGTAATTCCATCATTTTCTTGGGCAGCCTGTCCCAGTGCCTGACCAACTGTTCAGTGAAGAATTTTTTGCTGATATCTAATCTAGATCTCCTCTTGCACAACTTGAGGTTGTTTCCTTTCACTATGTTACTTGTTAACTGGGAGAAGAGATCAACCCTGACCTGAATACAACCTTGATTCATAAAGTTGTAGAGAGTGATAAAGGTCACCCCTGAGATTCCTTTTCTCCAGGCTGAACAATCCCAGCTCCCTCAGGGGCCTCAATGTCTTTCTTGTTAAGAGGAGCTGCTGTGGTTTAGGAATGATATTCCCCAATTTAGTGATCCCACTGAAGCACTCCAAACCATGCACTGCTCACTCACTCCCCCACTCCTCTTTCCCCACTACCTCTGGGCAGATGGAGAGGGGAATTGAAGGCACAAAAAGTAAAGATGACAAGTTGAGCTTTACCTTTAAAAGTACAGTTTACTGGAAACAGCTACAATATCAGTAACAGAGGAGACTGGTGCTACCAAACCACTCACTTCACACCATGTTTGCTATCCTTGAAATGTGACCTGGGTCCTAGCCATGGCCCCTCCTGGGTACTGCAAAAATGAACATTCTTCTGTCCAGAACCAGGACAAGGGCCCAGAACTGGACACAAGATTTGAGCTGTGGTCTCACCAGTGCCTCACCAGGTAGAGGGGGACAATCACTTCCCTGGTCCCTGATCACACTATTGCTGATATAGGCCAGAATGCCATTTGCCTTCTTGGCCACCTGGACACACTGCTGATTCGTGTTCAGCACCCCCATGCCCCTTTCTTCTGGGCAGCTTTCTGTCCAGTCTTCCTCATGGCTGCAGTGCTTCATGGGGCTGTTGTGACCCAAGAGCAGGACCTGTCTCTTCATGTTATTAAACCTCATACAATAAACCTCAGCTCATTGATCCAGATTGTTCAGATCCCTCTGAATATTCTTCCTTCCCTTTGGCAGATCAACACTCCCACCCAACTTAGTGTCATCTACAAACTGACTGAGGGTGCACTCCATCCCCTCATCCACATCAACAATAAAGATTTTAAACAGAACTGGCTCCAACACTGAACCCTGAGGAACCCCACTGGTGGTCAAGAATATTGTTCTAGCATGACCAATTCACCATAGAGGGTAATGTAGAGGCTGTATCAGACCTTTGTCGGGAAACAAGGAAGAAAATTTCAGAGTTTCTAGTAGCAAGCACTATTCTTTCAATTGCATTAAAGTGTGATTTCTGCTTATCAGTAGCTTTTATGTTATTCCCATTTATTCAATTTCCCTACAACATGCTTATCCTGTTAGCTTATACCCAGGATGTTGCTTTCTTCCTTTCAATGTTTTTGTTCCTTCTTTTTTTCTTTTTTTTTTTTTAAATATAAGTGCTCTCCTGGAAGAGGCAGAGAATGTTAGAAAACTGTTTGCTCTAAGTTCTTCCTCAGACACAGCATTATAGTATTCACCATCCTCCTCTAAACTGTTGCCACAGTCTGATAATCACAGAGGAACAAAGAGAGCTCTCTGTAGAGTGCAGAAAGAACTTTGAGTTTGAATATTCCCCCAAATGAGATAAGACTCAAAGTTATATTTTGATACCAAAACCTGATATTTTAATTTTATTAATTGTAAAAGTGAGAAAGGAAAGGAAAAATAGAGAAAAGCTGGGAAAAGACAAGGTTAGTTTAAAAGGCTAGGACAGTTTTACCACCACTTTCTACCTTTCTGCTGAGATGGGGAGAACGAAGCAATTTCTACCTTTCTTCTGCCACTTGTAATGGTTATCTTCTGGCCCAGAGGGGCTGGCAGCTTGTTAGATTTCAGCCTTCTGGAATGCAGCCATGATGTGTGGTCCCTGCTGCTCATGTCTTAGCTGTGTTTCAGTTGGGCAGCTGCTAAGCAGAGCAAAGTCACAGTTCCCGTCTTGTCAGGAATATGGTAGGGATGCAGGAACAGGGTTTTTCAGAAGTCACGCATGTAATATGATTAGTTTCTGTTCTCCCTAGGCTGGCAAGATCTCAGCTCCCAGTCGTAGGCTTTGCAGCTGATGGTGAGGAGAAGTGCAGGGGTAAGACTGGCCAGCTCCAACCTTCCCAGGCAGAGAGACTTGCAGATAGGATGCCTCTCCTTCCCTCTTCTCTTGGTTTTGCATAGTTTTTGCTTCACTTCATACAGAGTTCAAGACCTTTTTGCTATCATTCATTTTGCATGTAGCCTTCAGGTGTTCAAAGGGATAACAAAACCAGACACAATGGCAGAGCATTTTTTGTAGCATTTTTTCTCGTTATCAGTTTTCTACAGCTGTGAATATGAATTCAGATTTTTTTTTTCAGAATTAATGAAATCCAAGCACCCATCTGTACAAATATAGATTTGAAGATTAGACACTGCATAACCAAATTAACAAATTTTCTAAGTTGTAGGTGCTATTTATACAGTAATACATCATAGCAGTGATTCTAACCTATCCCAACAAAGACACATATTCACTGATGTAGTTTAAAACCAAATAATACAAAAAAGGCACTAATGATTTTCAGTCTTACTGAATGTCCTGTGTTGATAGATAGACCACCTATTGGCAATGCAGTGGAACTGCCGTTGTTGTTATAGCATAAATTACAGAGAGGTTTTCTCTCAATTTGGGTAATGCTCTGTTTGTAGCCATGTAAGAGGATATTCTTGCAAATGTCTATTCTTTTATTTCAAGTATTTTAAATGCATATAGAGACTGACTCTAATGTGTGTTGGAAATGCTAATTATTTTTGTAAGACATTATTATGAAAGGCCTTGGGTAGTTTGAAGCTTTTGGATACTGCTTCAAAATGAAACCCTTCATACTTCAGTCAACTTAGCTACTAAATTAGCAGAAGGAAAATAATTGATGTGGGTTTGATTTGGGAACTCTACCTGAACAAGTACTGAAGACTTGATGCTAAATCAAAAGGTAAGGTGTCTGGAAAGGTTAAGTGCTAAGGTATTCATGATTATGTGTTCTTTTTACAAAACAGCAGCAAGTAGATAAATATCAGAGTTAAAATGTATTTGAGAGTAATGACAGATAATTGATGTTGGCAGTGACACGGATCTTGTTGGTTCTTTAATCTTCAGACAGAATTGAAGCCAAATTTAGCTTGATAAATCACCCAGCAGAGGCTAACCTGGTGAGCCATGTTAGGCCTACTTTTGATTCTCTCCAGAGGGTCCAGAATATTTTTCCTGAAAAAAAGTATTGTTGCAATAGCAGTCTCTGGATAAAAATGTCTGCAGGAACTGAAGTTCATGTTCCTGTTTTACTAGATTTACACAATGCTCCATTCTGAATCAGGGAGAAAAAAGACACAAATCCCTTCTCAGATTTTTCAAATCACAGTGACAGTTAGAGTCAGTTATGTACTTGAACAGACTAAATTTGTATCAAAAGAGAGATAAGAATACTTTTGATCTCATTCTTTCTGTGTAATACCAATTATTTCAATTGGAAGCATTAAAAAAAAGAAATGGAGGAAACAGCAGAGTGTAGCTGATTGTATTAAAATGGTCAAGGTCTTTTTTACACAGGAAAAACAGAAAAAAGTCATGAACAGGGGTGTAGCCAGGAAATTTACTTTTTCTTCTGTGAGATTGCAGTTCTGACTCTGACTGCATGTCTGCAGTGCAGTTGCTGTATCTAAATTAGTGCCAGTACATTAGTAATTGCTATAAGTGCAAATATCCAACAGAATATGTTCTCATATTCACACAGGAAGTAGTGAACTGCATTTTCATGTAGCCCCAAAGCTTTTGTGCTGGAATGGAGTTATGAGGCTATACCAGGATTTTTTTTTGTCCTACAAAATATTCATGAAACATCTCAAAGAGCCGTTAATAAAATATTTGTACCTCATTATGTTCTCTCACATTTTTGTTTTGCCAAATATTTAAGATTAAAAACAATTTTGCTTCTGAGACATGATTTAGTAAGAAATCACAGGGATTTTTTTGCCTCCTCCCTACCTTACAGTGTAAAATTTCATTAATCCAATTTTCAACAACTCAGCAGGGAAAACTACTAAATGACTTCTAGATACCTAAAATAACTTTTTCCATTATTAAGATTCCCAATGTTCTAATGTGTGAGTTTCTTAGAAGAAAATATGTATTCTTAGTCTAAATGCAGTCTAATTCTGAGGAATTGCAAATCTTTGCCATTTTTCCAGTATTAAATGTTATTTGTCCAACAGCTCAGTCTTGTATACAACTGAGGAAAATTTTGTTTATATCCCACATTTGAAGAGGCAGTATTAAACACTGGTGTTGTACACACCCTTTTTATGTGGACTTTTTTGACTCAGTCTTTAACAGTAACCTCTCTTCTCACACCTCTCAAGTGGCTGAAACTGGAGGCAGGGACTGGGGGAGAAAAGTCCCTCCTACTGTAAGTAAAGATCAGGTTGATATGCACTTGAGGAACGTGAATATAGGTACATGTATGGGACCTGATGACATGCATCTGAGACTCCTGAGGGAACTTACTGATGTAATTGCCAAGTCACTCTCCATGATATTCAAAAAGTCATGGCAGTCAGATGAAGTCCCAGGTGACTGGAAGAAGAGAAATATTATACCTTTTTTGAAACAAGGTAGAAAGGAGTACCCTGGGAATTACCAAAATGTCAGCCTTACCCTGGGAGTTACCAAACTGTCAGCCTTACCTTTGTGCCTGGGAACACATCCTTCTACAAGCTATGCTAATGCACATGGACAACAGGGAGGTGATTTGAGATAGCCAGCACAGCTTCACCACAGGCAAGTCCTGCCTGAAAAACTTAGTGACCTTCTACAATGAATTGACTACATCAGTGAACATGGGAAGGGCTACCTGTGTCATCTATCTGGACTTCTGTGAGGCCATTGACATGACCCCCACAACATCCTTCTTGCTAAAGTTGAGAGACATGGTCAGAGTTTTCAGTGGATGAGGAATTGGGTGGATGGTCTTACCCAGAGAGTAATGGTCAGCAACTCAGTTCCTGGGTGAACACCGGTGAGAAGTGCTGTCCCTTAGGGGCTCATGTTGGGACCACTGTTATTCCATGTCTGCTTCATCAGTGATGCAGACAGTAGGATCGAGTGGTGTGCACCCTCAGCACCTTTGCAGATGACACCAAGCTGAGTGTTGATCTGTCTGATGCAATGCCATCCAGAGGAACCTGAACAAGCTCAGGAATCAGGCCCACATGAATCTTCCGAGGTTTAACAAGACCAAGTGCAAGGTGTTGTACTTGGGGAGAGAGCAAATTCAGGTATCAGTGCAGCCTGGGGGATGAATGGATGGAGAGCAGCAATGCTGAGAAGGACTTGTGGATGCTGCTGGATGAGAGGCTGGACATGAGCTGGCAGTGTGCACTTGCAGCCCAGAAAGGCCAGCCTTGCCATGAGCTGCATCTAAAGCACTATGGCCAGCAGGCTGAGAGAAGTGATTCTGCCCCACTGCTCTTGTGAGACACCTCCTAGAATGCTGCATCCAGCACTGGGGCCCCCAGCATATGAAAGGTGATGACCTCGTGGAGCAAGTCCAGAGGAGAGACACAAGGACAATTAGAGGGATGGAACATCTCCCCTGTGAGGACAGGTGGAGCGAAATGGAATTGTTCACCTTGTAACAAAGAAGGCTCTGAGGTAACCTTATTGTGGCCTTTCAGTACCTGAAGGGGACCTGTAAGAAAGCTAGGGAGGAACTTCTTACAAGTGTGTATAGTAACAAGACAAGTGGCCAAAAACATAAGGAGGGTAGGTCTAGGTTAGATATTAGGTAGAAATTCTTCACTATAAGTGTGGTGAGGCACTGGAACAGGTTGCCCAGAGAATATGTAGATGCCCCTCCCTGGAATTGTTCAAGGCTAGGTTGGATGGGACTTTAAGCAACCTGGTCTAAATGAAAGGTGTCCTTGCCCATGGCAGGGGTGTTGGAACTGAATGGTCTTTAAAGGCCTTTCCAACCCAAACCATTCCATAATTCAATGATTCTATGAGTGAAGATCAATGTAAAAATTTGCCTAGTGTTTTACTCTAGCTTACAGAAGTAGATCTGCATTTGCATTGAATTGTACTCTTAGATAATAAAGGCATTTTATATAATCTGTATTTCGTCTAGGCTTGTTAGGATCACTAATGTAGGCTTTTGTAAAAGGTGAAGTTGTATTACCATTACTACTATGCTGCATTGCTGTAAGAAATTACAGCATTTAATTACTAGTTTAGTTTTTCTAAAGAGATTAAAACTTTAAATTTTGAATAGATGCAATCTTAGGCAACAACTAAAGCATTACAGTGCCCATTGTTAAAAAAAAAAAAAAATTGTGAATCTGCCAGAGAAGCCATGCAATTCATTATGGCTTTTACTGCCTCTCCATGGAAAACACAGTGATGTTAGCTGTTTCACTCCTGAATTTGCATATTTTATAGAAATGAAAATTCAGAGTCATTAAGTATAGTTAACAACACTACGGTGGTAGCAGTGATTTTACTATTATTACTTTCAATTGAGAAGCTGTGATTGAATATTCTTTGAATGTGTATGTAGTGGGTGGGGGCTTCAAATCCTACTCTACATTTGTGCAATCATGGAGTGGGTCTCACCTCTTCTGTCACTTCCTAGAGCTGCCTCAATTGCTGTATTACATGCTCATTATGCCTGGTGGTGACTGGGCTGCAAACTGAAGACAGTAGAGAAATCCTGCACTAAGAAGATATAAATAAACCCCTAAATACAGATTTCAGGGTTGTGAAAGTCATACATTGTGCCTTTCCACCCTTCTTATCTCTCCTCCTCCCACTGACAATGTCTGTGGCATTTGAAGAGTATTTCAGGATTCATTGATCCCCAGTTTTTCACTCCTGCAATCAAAGCACTTTATTGAGATTAGATAATCTTCAGTTTTCATGAATGCTGTCTTACAGTGATACATTTTTGCTCTTTCTCTGACAAAATTAACCTTGAAGACAGGTTTAGGGGGAAAGGAGATAGACAGCCATACTCCTTTTGTATGAGAAATTAACAGATCTCAGTCTGTAACCTGGATAACCCTTCTGGCAGCCCATACAGCCTAATTCTACTCCTGTGTAGATTGTTGCTTGTAAGAATTTTAAAGAGTTATTTACAGGAAGGAGTAATTAAAGATGTGGTGCTGAATGGAAATTATGTTAAAATAAAAAAAAATATAAGGGAAAAGAAAGCTGTTCCAAACTCATTTGGTTTCCATCTTCCTTTTGAGATGATTTAGTTTCAAGTAGTAGATCTTGTGTGTAAAGTATTTGATAAAGAGAACTATGGAAAATGAATGTTAGAATCTAAGGAAATGGACTTTGATGCAATAATTGTAAAAATGAGCAAAAGTTTTGTTAAACCAGAGGCAAGAAATCACTTATTTGAAAAGAGAAGGTAGTGGCCATGAGGAAGATAATTTTTGGAGTTTCTCAGGGGTCAAACTTGACTATATTTCGTGATTGTTTTGAAGTACTGGGCTACTGACATTTTTTAGCTGACACAGTTTGGCTGTTTTTGTCACTTCAAGACAGGTAGAAATATGGAAAGCCTGTCAAGCAGATAGGCTTTCAAAAAACAGAGAGAAAATTCAGAATTGCAGAGTTTGAAGTCATGTATTCAGTAGATTTTCTCCAGCAAGTCAGAGATCACTAAATGCAAGTAACAGATGAAATGAAATTGCAACTCTAACAGTCACGGGAGAACTATCCATTAATTTTAGATGAGAACAGATGCAAAAGAAATCTTTTAGGACAATAGAAGGATGGACATTTTTAATTTGAGAGGAGAGATGAGAAGAAATGGCTTTTTCAGGCTAGTAAAATAAATCTGGTATATCTATAACCTATGAAAACATTAGATAAGTTGTGATGATTTGGACAACCACCAGAGAACTAGAACTCCAATAAGTGACTCCCCTTTTTTCCTCCCTCTGCCTTCTCCAGTAATGAAGGGGCAATATGGAGGAATATAAATAAAAATAACATTTTACCAAAGGAAATAGCAATAACTACAATGATACAGAGGAAAACAGTTTGAACAACAAAGGCCCTCCACTAGTAGGACAAACAAAACAAAATGGCTCCTGTCCTTATCCTGCGTGCCATGTGTCTCCCTGAGGGCAAAGATGAGATGGTGGAAAGGCTTCCCCCTCCCCCTGGACCACACAGCCAACAGTAAAGATAAAAACACTGTGGCACACCAGTTTCTGTTGTTTAACACACTCCGCCAGCAAGACAAGAATGGGGAACAGGGGTAAAGTGTAAACTGACTGTAGGTTCCATAGTGAACTTCTATCAAGTCAGAGAGAGATTACATATCACAAGAAAAAATGTGTTGCATTTTCTACTTGTTTTCTTATACCTGCAAGTTGAGATAAACTATACTGTGAACAATGACATACAGGTTAGACACTGTGAAACTCAGAGAAACTGTGCTTGTTTCCATCAGGCTGCCCAGGAAGTCTGCTACATTTTTGTGATTTTTTTCCTTAAGTGGTTCTACTCCATGTTTCTTATGCATCAGAGATACACCATCTGAGCAGAATTAGACAAGAGGATGACTAGTATGTTGGTAACATTAGGTGCCTTGCCTACATTAGTTCTCCAGCTACTAGAAAAGTAGAAATTTCAGTAAGCAAGAAGTTAGCAACATATCATGAGGGTTAACTCTCAGGCAGCTAAGCCTTATGGAGCTTGCACAGCCCCCTGCAATTCAGTCTCCCACAGCAGGAAGGGGAGAGAAATGGAAAGGCAGAAGTGAGAAAACTCATACATCAGGATAAAGACAGTTTGATAAGTGAAGAAAAATAAACAAGAAAACAAACCACTGATGCAAAACCACTCATTCACCACCAGCTGATCCATGTTCAGCCAGACCCTGAGCAGTAGGCACCTTGGAAATCTCCCTTCCAATCCTTCTCCTTCCTCAACATTTACTGCTGAATGTGATGTTATATGCTATAGTATATAGGTTAATTTGCATTCAGTGTGTCAGCTCTGTCCCCTGTCAACTTCTAGCCCACACCTGGCTGACTCATTGGTGCAGCAGAGTGAGAAACAAAAGATGATCTTTATGCTGTGTAAGCCCTGCTTATTAATGTTGTTTGCTCTCAAATTCAAAACTTAGCACCATTCAAGTTGCTTTGAAAAACATTCACTCCATTCCAGATAGAAACAGTACAATACCCCAGTGCTAAAAGACAAAACTTTCCAGTGGTACTGAATAAATAGTCTAATTTTCATTCCGATGGGATTTGCTCTCAATTAGCAAGGGATTAATTGAGGAGATAAATTCCAATTCACTAATTCTCTATTATATTTCAAGGCGTTTCTTTTTCAGTGATTATTTTGTTGCAATGAGATGGTAAATTGATGGTTATGACACTTAACATGTGCTAGAATACCTTTATCTACATCATGATACTAAACCTGGTGAGGCTTCCTCATGGTTAGGCTAAACTTCTCTTATTTTTAGGTGCTTAAAAATATAGAAATAAGGCAGTTCACACATTGATAGCATTAAGTTAGCTTTATTAGTCTCTTGCACCTGCTCCAACAACCCTTGTCAGACAGGAGTGTGCTGGTAAAACAATGTCTGTTGTGGTCTGCCGGACATTTTTGCTTCTACTATTTGAACTAAAACAACAGTTAAAAGTGAATAGGACAGACAAGGTTATTTTCCTAAAACGAGAGCTAAACTTTGAAATACACCTCAGTTTCTGTTTCTGGCAGAGGTAAAACTGGGAGGCAGCTAGATGGAAGACTCTACATTTTTCTCTGTTGTAGCCTGTAGATATTAATACTACTGAGTTCTCATAATATATACCTTGTCTGTCACATGTGAGAAGATTTGTGTGGTCCAGCCATCATTTGAAGACAATGTTATGTTCTAGGCAAAATATGGGGTTTATGTAAAACTCTGTGTGGTCTGGTGGCTGCTAGTTTTGGCCATTGAACTGCATGCCTCTGACTTTGACAACTGCAATTTCTTGGGGAAAAATGTGGAGTTTTCAGTTCCTTATATTTCTTCTCTATCCTTTTCCATGGAAATATCCTGTAGCCTCTGGTTAGGATTTCCACACATTGCAAAAGGTGAGCAACTATAAACTAGCTTTTGCTTTGGAAGGAGTTTAACTAAGCGTTAGTGTCTCAAGGATAATCTCACTATTATGACACTGGCCTGAGGACCTGTGTTGTAGAGAGACCTCTCCAATATCATTCAAGTCCCATGAAACACCAAATTATTTAAAAAAAAATGGATTATAAATAGAAGACTGATTGTTGTGGTTTAGAGATGGTACTTCCCAATTAAGTGGCTCCACCAAGACTCTCTGAACCACATGCTGCTCTAACTTGCTCCCCAGCTTTCCTCCTTCCCCTCCCTAGAGCAGCATGGAGAGCAGAACTGGAGGCACATGACGAAAATTGGTTGAGAGAAGAATGATTTTGTGGAAACAGCAACAAGATAAAAAACTGAATAGTAGAAGCAACAATACTAATGACAGAGAGTACAAGAAAAGAAATGATTTATGAGCAAAACCCACCCCAATAATAGACAGTATCAGATGTCTCTCTCTACCATGTTTATTTAACTGTATGAGAACCCCTTCTCCCTGGAAGAAACTCCCTTTCCCTAATTTCTGACAAGGCTGTGAGTTGATGTAGAATAACCTCTGGATCCTGCCCATGCCCCTCCTGGCTACTGCAAAAATTAACCCTGTCCTGGCCAGACCCAGGACTTTGGTATAATATAAGATTGTGAATCTTGTATGTCTAGTCTTGGTTTACAAGCATCTAGTCTTCTTTGAGAACCTCTTGACATGTGATGCTGTTCTCTCCCAGTTTCCAACTGCTGAATTGCATTTATATTTCTTACTTTTGCTTCTCCTCCTGAGAACTGTGCTCTAACATTAAGTAGAAGGGAATACCATGGGAATATAATTGACCAAAGGGTGATGTTGCAGATAACAAACTGAGTATATACAGTTGACATCCTTACAGGAAGGGAGGCCATCAAGGAAAACCTTGACAGGCTTGAGATGTGGGTTCATCAGAACTTCATGAGTGCTGACAAGGACAAGTGCAAGATCCTGCATATGGGCTAGGACAATTCCCAATATCAGTGCAGATTGGGAGATGAATGGATTAAGAGCAGCTCCATAGAGAAGGACTTGAGGGTACTTTTGGATGAGAAACTGGATATATCAAAGTGCATTTGCAGTCCAGAAAGCCAACAGTATCCTGAGCTGCAACAAAAGAAATGTGACCAGCAGGTTCAAGGGATGGGTATTCCCCCTATACTCCACACTTATGAGTCTCCACTTGGAATACTTTATCCAGTGTTAGGGTCTCCAACACAAGAAAGATGTAGACCTGTTGGAGCGGCTTCAGTGGAAGGCCATGAAATTTGGCAAATATTTGGAACACTTCTCCTGTGAGAAAAGGCTGAGACAGTTGGTATTGTTTAGACTGGAGAAGAGAAAGTTCTGTTGGAACCTTATTGTCACCTTTCAATATACGGAGCAGGCTTTGGAGAAAAATGGAGAGAGGCTTTCTCCCAGGGCCTGTAGTGACAGGACAAAGAACAATGGTTTTAAACTGAAAGAGAGTAGATGTAGACTGGACGTAAGTTTTTTATGATGAAGGTGGTGAGAGAGTGGAATAGTATGCCCATACAAATTGTGGATGATTCATCATGGGAAGTGTTCAAAGTCAGGGGCTTTGGACTAGATGGACTAGATGACCTTTGAAGCCTCCTTCCAACTGAAACCATTTTGTGATTCTGCAGTTCTGTGAACATCCTTGTAATAGAACAGCAGGTCTTTCCATAAAATGTTATAATTTTGTTATGTAATTCATGGTTCCTTTTCTAACACATCAGCTATTTGATACACTCAAATTCCCTCCCTTTTGATTCTATCACCGTATAATTTGCATTTTTTCAGGATAATACGTTTTGCATTTTATTGCTTTTTCTAAGCCTATTTTTACTGAAGATTGTGTAATGCTATCATTTGAAGAAACAAAGTACTTTGTGACTAAATGTAGCCTAGAATATCATCATGGCCTTAAAATTGAGCCAACAGGGATGATAAATAGCAATAAAGGGAATAGTTAAACAAATGCACACATCCTTAATCTTTTAAAATCAAAAGTATGCAATGCTGGATACAAAAGACACAATTCTTCATATAGGAAGTTTAGTAGGAGTGGTTGTTCTTAATGAACAAGTTCTATAAAAATTGCTAAGATATTTTTCAGTTAGCAGACATGTTTTCCACAGTGGCCAAAGCAAAAGCCAACTTCTATAGTTTCAATGGAGGTTAATAGCCATCTCATTATTGGAAGAATCAAGATCTTTGCAGACTTTGCTGCTGCCTTTCAATCTCTCTCTGAAACCTTTGCTGATTAAGAGGCACCGTTGTTAGCAACAACTAAGAGATCACTGCAGAAAATACTTATTAATCTTACTCATCATCACAATAATAATTTTTTTCTTAGCTAAACTACATGGGTTTGTTGTTTGTTTTTGTTTTGTTTCAGTTTGGTTTGGGTTTGGTGTGATTTCTTTTCTTTTTAATGCACTGATTTGAATTATCTTACCCTCACAGGCTGCTTAAAAAACCTCAAAGTGCTCAATGTGAGTTTCAATAATTTGAAGTCTGTCCCTCCAGAATTGGGTGATTGTGAGAATCTAGAAAAACTGGATTTGTCTGGAAATATGGAAATAACAGAGCTCCCATTTGAAGTAAGATAACAATCTATGGTTTTTTTCCATCTTTTTTGTTTGGGTTACAAGGTATTTTTTTACAGTCCTCAAAACTATTCTTGACAGATTAAATCACATCTCCTGCAGTGTTTAGCTGTATGTTTTAGTGCTAATATCACTGAAAATGCCTTAGCAGCAGTTAAATGAAACCATGCTACTTTGTTTTGGCTTTCAAGTGACTAAATTTTGCTTCTATGTGTTCTGATATATGAAGGAGGACATGATCCTAAAGAGGATTTGCCTAGTGGAATAAGCAGAAGGCTGAAAATTTTCTGTAAAGCGAAGTGCATCTTGACAGTCAAATTCACATACCAAACTTAGCTTGTTGCCAGTGTCTGTTCTCTTTTTAAAAACATTATGGAGAGTTCCATAAAAAGCACTGCAGTTGCTATGAGCACAAATGTCTGTCTGAAAAGATATTACATATGAGGTGTGACATGATGTCCTAGTTCAGCAGGCGGGACCAGCTAACCCTGTGTGGGGGTGATCAAAGCTGTGTATTCTACCCCCTCTATTCATTCCCCAAGGACAATGGGCCATTAGCAGCAGCTGCCCAGGGAGCCATTATCACCTTCACACCCAGCCTGAGGGGGGCGGAGCTGCTAATGGGCCATCAACAGCTCAACACCCCCTGGCTCCAGAGTTAATCACCCATTGTGTGAGTCCCCGCCCAGGGGGAGGGACTGGGTGCTCCCTGAGGGTACATAAGTGGTGGTTAAGAAGACTTTGGTAACTTCTCGTCGGATCCAGAGGAGCAGCAGGACCTCGACAGGAGGAGATCACCGCTCTCGCCCAGACCACAGCCCTTGCCTGCACCAACAGGTTTTTCTTTTCCTTTTGCTCTGGACTTGGGGAACCACAGGGGTCTCAGCACAAGGGCAAACAAACCCCCTTGGGTTTGTGCCCCAGGACACTGGGTTATACTGCTGGGGTATTGTGAGTTGAAAGCAATTTCCCTTTTGTGTCAGTGTTGTTATTGTAATATTATTATTAAATTTTAGCTCTGACTTATAATCTCTCTCGTGGTGAGTTCATTTCCCCTGCTGGTTCACCTTTAAACCAGCACACATGAAAATATAAAAAAGATCAAGAAAAGGACTTCCAGACATGCACAAACATTAATTTTTGTGTTGACTGCGTAACTGCTTTCTGCCACAGCTGGTCTGAGACTTACTGTTCACAGAGAAGTGGGGTGGATTAAACTCATGTGAGATCTGATTTAGGCATGCTTATATTCTCTTCTGAGGAAATGCAAATAGTAATTAACTTTCTCCTCTGACTTTTATTGTTAGGTAGTTTATCTGAAAAGTGTTGTTAAAAAATCATGAGAACAAAACAGAAACAAAGACTGAAACTAAACTTTACATCAGAAGTGAACATGGCATGGAAATGCTAGTAATAGAATAAGCAGTATAGAGTTCCTTTCTCTCCTCCTTCCTTGGATAACAAAAACAAGGAACAAAAGAGATAGAACTTAACTGGTAAAAAGAAACCAGAATCAGAAAAAACTTATGTCCTGAGCAGGCAAAGGAATTAGATAAAATTATCTTGGAAAAGTGGGCATATTCACACCTGTGGATTAGAACAATGAATTTACCCCCAGCCACTGGCATGTTAAAATCAATGAGTATTTTTCCAGTTGCCTTTACAGGTCTTGTAGTGCAAAGATTTACCCATGTTTATGCATCATGGCTAACGTTTGCATGTAAACTTAACTGCACATATAGGTCTTTCCAGGGCTTAGTCCTACGAAACCAGTGTTTCTTTTGGGAAGCTCAAAAATTTTGTTCATTTCTATCTGCTGTTCAAAGAGATTGAAAGTAACTGAAATTGAGTGTAGGTTACTGGGTAATGGTTCACTTAAAACCTGTGGAAAACATTTGGAGTTGTGCAAATAACTTTGTATAACAGCACATACTGGAAGCAATGTCATGTTAGCATAGTATAAAAAGTCAAGAAGAAAAACCTTGGCATTATCTATTGTGTTTCCATGTTTCTCTGAAACTCAGTTTATATTTGCAGTGATCTGGGAAGTAGGCTACACAAGCTCTTCTGATTCAGTTTATAAAATTAGTTTCCCAGAATCAGCATTGCAAGGGCAGCTTTGGAAGCTGAACATGCAATTAAAGGAACACTTGTCAAATGATTTAAAATGCTGCACAGTGTTTGGCCTTGAGTGTACTCAATATGGCTGGCCTATGTTATCCCGAACAATTGCCTCAGTATCCTTGCTAATGTAATAGATGTCTGATGTTTGAATCTCAGAGGGACAAATTGTTGTAGTAATTGGCAAGGAACTATTTAATGAATTAAAATATGTAATTAGTTTGAACAGTCTAAAGAGGGAAAACAGAAAGACAATGGTAGGCTAACTTTGGCTAATAACCAAACGCCCACTAAGCTCACTCCATTCTCTGTATGGTATTGGAAGAAAACAGGTTAAGGAAGCTTGTGGTTTGAGATAAAATAAAGGGAAATTGTTTGTCATTTACATTTGTAGGCAAAACAGACTGTACTTTTGGAACATTAATTTAATATTTGTCAATACATATTTGAATAGTGAGAAACAAATACACTAAAAACACATCTTTCCTTCCCTTTCTGTCAAGGTCAGCTCCATTCCACTTGAGATTCCTCTCCCATTCTTGAGCAATGCTGGGAGGCAGGGGAAGCTACAGCCCGTACACAGTTGTTTCTAGATGTTGCCCCTTCCTCCTCATACTTTTGCTCTTCTCCAGTGTGGGAGTTCTCCTTGGTCTGTGCTTTTTAGGTGTGCTTTCTTTAGAAAGTATTACTTTGTACAGTTATTTGCTGAATCACCCAATTAAATTTTCCTGTGCATAACGTTTCAAAGAGACAGTTTTGCTCTGTTTTTTTTTTTTTTATTTTTAATCTAGCAATACTGTTGCTGCAGCCAAGAGTATCTATAGATGTGACTGACCCAAAGGAACCTGAATGAGAAGAGAGGGAAGATAAAGTAGTTTTCATTTCTTCCATCTGTACCATCTGGTGTGGCACATGCTGTCAGTCAGGACAGACAAGTCATTCTAGAGTACCAGCAACAAGACAGAAATGCTTACAGTAGAGGTTCTGATACAGAAAATAAATTAAAATGGTTTTTTTTGGAGTTATTCCCCTTTGAATAGTGTTCAATACTATATCTGAGCCATCTCAGTAAGTGATCTGAATGTTTTCTATATAATTTTTGAGGTCTGAGTAGTTTAAAGTGAAGGAATTACAGACTGTTACAACATATGAATACTTTGTTAAAGTATATATACATGCATTCTCACATCAATCCTGTATAAACTGATCTTTGAAGTTCAGAGAAATTACAAGGTTATGCTTTCTGGCTGTTTTAGAACACTCTGTTTCCAAAATATCAAATTAAATCTTGTTTTGTGTTTCTGATGCATAGAAAGTTTCAGCCAGGTCCTGATATAAGGAACTACAGAGTTGAGGACCTTTCAAAATCATAGAATCATAGAATGCTTTGGGTTGGAAAGGATCTGTAAAGATCATGTAGTACAACCTCCCTGCCATGGGCAGGGACATCTTCAACTAGATCAGATTGCTGAGAGCCCTGTGCAATCTGACCTGGAGCATTTTTAGGGGTGGGGAATCCATCACTTTTCTGGGCAACTTGCACCAGTGTTTCACTACCCTCATTATAAAAAATGTCTTCCTTATAACAAGTCTAAATCTATCCTCTATTAGTTTAAAAACATTAGCCCTCATCCCATCACAAAGGGCTGCACTAAAAAGTGTCTCCATCTTTATTGTAAGCCTGATTTAAGTAATGAATGGCCACAATGAGACCTCTCCTGGAGTCTTCTTTTCTCCAGATTAAACAACCCCAAGTCTCTCAGCCTGTCCTCCCAGCAGAAGTGTTCCATTACTCTGGTAATATCTGTGGCGCTCTTCTGGATTCACTCTAACATGTTCTTCTCTTTCCTGTGCTGAGAACTCCAGAGCTGGACTGTGCTGGCTTAAAGGTAAACCAGCGGGAGACTTGATCCCAACTTAAGAAAGATTACAAGTCAGTGTTACAATTTACTACAATGAATACAATGACAGAAAGAAAAATTGGTTTTAACCCACAAAACCCAGAGGTGTAATCCAGCATCCTGGGGCACAAACAAGATGGTGTTTGTTAGCTCCGATGCTGAATGCCATGCGGTTCCCCTAAGTGCAACAGTCAGGCAACTGTCTGATTGCCTCTGTCTCCACAATGACCATGCCAAAAGTCCAATAAAGTCCTTTTGGGTCTTTGAAATACCCACTCCTCAAGTAATCTATGCCAAGGATACACGGGGCCTCTGGACCAGCCATGATGGGGTGTCTATGCCATGTCTTCCTGGTCAGGCTCACTTCAGATTCCAGTACAGTCATCTTCCTGTCACTCCAGAAGTAGAGATGAATGCTGCCCCTATGTACCTCGATGGCATCAAAGTACATTGTGTGCCAGTGTCAACTAGAGCCTTGTATCTTTGTGGGTCTGATGTGCCAGGCCACTGAATCCACACAGTCCAATAGACTCGATGGTCCCTCTCTTCTGTCTGGCTAGAGGCATGGACCCCCTAGTTCTGATCATGGTACTCACTGTGCTCTTCTTGTAAATATGACCTGGAGGTCCCTTCAAGAGGATCGGACATGACATCATCATTTCTATACCATCTGGAGTCGTGTCCACTACAGGCTGAAGCAGCATTTAACCTTGAAGAGTTTCTTGTCATAGTTGTGCCTTTTTTCAATTCACGTACCTATGGTGCTAAGGAAGAGGTGGGTTTTCCATCCCACTTCCTCATATCTTCTCCATGCTCCTGGAGGTAAAACCATAGATTGTCCTGTGGAGACTACCCTTTCTCCTTAGCTGGAGGACACCTGCTACTGATGGCAGACACTCTCATTTGTCCTGGTGAAATATAGAACATTCCTTCCTTAATTTCCTCTCTTAGCTTCTGGTGGCCTCTTTAATCTTCACTTCCAGGCTTTGGACATGTTCATCCCATTTTATTTCCACAGATGAGATGTGGGCTTGTAATGGGACAGTGACAGTGTCTTCATATAAATCCTGAGTTTGCTAACCAGTGTTCCCACCTTGTCCTCTCCCTCTCTCCATTGCTATATTGCTAGGTAGTGGGAATACATTTCTGGCCTGATCCATGTAAAATTTAATCACATCTGAGATGTGCACTGTACACTGGCTGGACTTTTAGGGAATCTTTTGTGCTCTGAAAAGATTATCTCCAGAATGGCTGATTCCTTTAAACACCAGATACCTTGTTCCATCGTGTTCCACTGTCCTTATTGTACATGGAGGTACTCCTTACAAAGATATCTCTGCCTCACACTTGACAACAGTTGCCACCAGATACTGAGAGTTTTCTGCCTCTTTCCAATCCCCTGATCAATGACCACATCTTGAGACAGGAACCCCAGCTGCCTTGCCTCACTCCCATCTACAATTGTATCATTGGCCACAGCATCCCAGATGCAGAGCAGCTAGGTCAAGATGGACTCATTTGCCTATTGTGTGAATTCTCTCCTCAGCTCAAGCAGCTGTCCCAGGGATAGGGACTGAGTGATTATTTTTGGCTCCATTTCTTCTGCTGGATGGGAAGATCCTGCTTCTTCCTCATCATTCACTCTATGAACTAACTTATTGTTGCATTTTCTTTTCTGGACAGGGGCGGCTACAGGCTAGGTGCGATTTTTAATGAGGCTCAAGAGGTAGAAACCCAAACCAGGATAGGAAACCAGGCTTAATATACATTCACAATGAAATTCACTGCTTTTGATGTTATGATGACATAAACTTAGTATATTAACAAATCAATTTTGATCCCTCTCCCTGGTCTTAAAGAGAGCATCAAAATAGGCAAATATTTCCCCATATGTGGTAATACGTAGAGGCTCAGATACAACATCCATGTGAATGCATCAAGCAACATAGTGATCAGGGAGTTTCTATATCCAAATACACAAATAGTTAAAATGAAATTGTAATTCTGACTTTTCTCATACCGTGCCTTGGGTGCTAAAAGATGTGCTCATTTCAAGGCAAACCAGCAGGAGAAATGAACCTGACTCAAGGGAGATTACAAGTCAGAGTCACAATTTACTAAAAAGATTACAATAAATACAATGATAGAAAAAAAAATTGGTTTTAACCCACGAAAACCAGAGGTATAATCCAGCATCCTGGGGCATGAACAAAATGGTGTTCATTGGCCCCGGCGCTGAGCACCACGTGATCCCCTTGAGTGCAGAGTAAAAGGAAAGGAAAACCTGTTGATGAGAATGATAATCACAGTCTTGTCAAGAGTTCTGGTCCCCTTGTGGAACCAACGAGTGGTACCAGAAGCCCCCAAACCCCAAGATTATATATGCTCAGGTTTAGGTGTGAATGCCCAGTACCTCCCCCAGGGTGAGGTATTTCACAGCAGGTGACTTAACTCTGTGAGTCATGGGATATTTTTGGAATCCTTGATGGCCCATTAGCAGACACTACCTCAGGCTGAGTGTGAAGGTGCTATTGACTCCCTGGTGGGGAGTTATCAGGGCTCAGTCGTTGGTGTGAAGACAGGAACACTACCCTATAAACAGAGTTCTTAAACATCCATCTTGTAGCCTGAGGTGTCAAGTGTGCCCTGGGCAGCTGCTGCAAACCAACCGTTATTATCAGAAGTTACTCAGAGGGTGTAGAATACACAATTTTGGTTGCACGCACTGTCTCAGGTTTGGCCTAGCTTCTTACCAACCCTGGACTGCCCTCTCCCTCCCCCCTGAGTCCTCCCGGCAAAGGGAAAAAAAAACCTGAAAAAAAACTGAAAAGAGAACTCAAAAGAAACTGAACTGAATTAAAAGACATTCTATTTTTCCTGACATTTGCAACCACATATATGAAATGTGTACACACTACGTAAGGCCCCACCCCCAGGGGAAAGGGAAAAGGGAAAAAAGGGGAAAAAATCAAACACTTGTTAACCAGAAAAGAGGAAGAAACAAAACCAAACCAAAACACATGAAACAGACAAATGCAATTAAAGGAGAACAGGCATGAAACGATCTCACCCATGTCCCGGGCCAGGAACACCGCAAGAACAGAACAGACCATCCAGGCTTCTCCCACACCCAGCTCCCCGGAAGAAGGAAAACTAAACTCCTCCTCTGTTACATGGAAAACACGTGTGGAATACTTGTGACGTCTGCTTCCTTAGTTACACCTAGTTACTGAGGAAGCCATGGATCAAAACCATTACACCCGCATAGTCATAATCTGGTCCTGGCTGCTGTAACTAGCACATGGACTCAGTATTCCAAGTTGTGTCTCAACAGAGTAGAGGGAGAGAGTCTCCTCCCTCAGCCTGCTGGCCATAGTGCTTTAGATGCAGCTCATGGCAAGCCTGGCCTTTCTAGCCTGCAAGTGCACACTGCCAGCTCATGTCCAGCCTCTCATCCAGCAGCATCCACAAGTCCTTCTCAGCAGTGCTGCTCTCCATCCATTCATCCCCCAGGCTGCACTGATACCTGAATTTGCTCTCTCCCCAAGTACAACACCTTGCACTTGGTCTTGTTAAACCTCGGAAGATTCATGTGGGCCTGATTCCTGAGCTTGTTCAGGTTCCTCTGGATGGCATTGCATCAGACACATCAACACTCAGCTTGGTGTCATCTGCAAAGGTGCTGAGGGTGCACACCACTCGATCCTACTGTCTGCATCACTGATGAAGCAGACATGGAATAACAGTGGTCCCAACATGAGCCCCTAAGGGACAGCACTTCTCACCAGTGTTCACCCAGGAACTGAGTTGCTGACCAGTACTCTCTGGATAAGACCATCCACCCAATTCCTCATCCACTGAAAACTCCAATCATCAATCCATGTCTCTCAACTTTAGCAAGAAGGAAGTTGTGGGGGGTCATGTCAATGGCCTTACAGAAGTCCAAATAGATGACATGGGTAGCACTTCCCTTGTTCACTGATGTAGTCAATTCATTGTAGAAGGTCACTAAGTTTTTCAGGCAGTACTTGCCTGTGGTGAAGCTGTGCTGGCTATCTCAAATCACCTCCCTGTCGTCCATGTGCATTAGCATAACATTTTGTGTTTGTGGGAAATTGGTAGTGGGGAGGCCGTGGGGTGGCTTCTGTGGAAGTTGTCATAAGCTTCCTCTATGTCTGGCAGAGCCATGCCAGCTGGCTCCAGGAGAGATCCATCGCTGGCCGAGGCTGAGCCAATTGGAAATGGTGGTAATGCCTCTGTAATAACATATTTAAGAAGGAAAAAAGTTTTTGTGCAGATGTCATTTTGGCCAGAGAAGAGTGGAGTGAGAATATGTGAGACGAAAAACTTTGCAGACACTGAAGCCAGTGAAGAAGGAGAGGGAGAAGATGCTCTAGGCACTGAAGCTGAAATTGCCCTGCAGCTTATGGTGCAGACCATGGTGAAACTGTTCCTGTGAAGCAGCTGTCTCCCTGCACCCCATGGACCTCAGGGATGTAGAGATACTCCTGCAACCTGTGGAGAAGACTCATACTGGAACAGGTGAATGCCTGAAACAGGAATGTGAACCTCTGGGAAACCTGTGCTGTAACGGGGACCTGTATACCCACGCAGAGAGAAGCCCATGTGGCAGCAGGTTTCCTGGTAGGACTTGTCATCTGGGAGGGACAGATACTGGAGCAGACTGTGCCTGCAGGACTCCACCCTGTAGAACAGTGACTCATATTGGAGCACAGTTCATGGAAAACTGTTGCCCATGGAATGGACTCACATTGGAGAATTTCTTGGAAGACTGTATCCCATGGCATGGACCCCACATTGCAGCAGTGGAAGGACTCTTATTCCTGAGCAGTGTCAGGAACAAGTCTGATGAACTGACTAACCTCTATCCTCTGTCTCCCTACACCACTGGGAGGGAGAAGGTAGAGTTTGAGAAGGAGGGAGGGATGGGGATAAGGTGTTTTTAAGATTTATTTTACTTCTCATTTTTCTGTTCTGACTGAGTTAGTAATAAACGCAGTTAATATCCCTAAAGCGAGTCTGTTTTTCACATGACAATAATTGGTGAATGATCTCTCCCTGTCCTTATACCAACTTATGAACCCTCTATTTATTTTCCTCTCCCCTGCCTAGTTGCACAGGGGATTGATAGAACAGCTTTGATGAGTGCCTGGCATGCAGCCAGGGTTAACCCACTACACATAGCTCCTGGAAGGAGCAGTTTCATTAACTTCCCAGACAGCGAAATGAGGCTGACAGCTCAGAAAAACCCAGGGTCTTCCTTTCTACCTTGCTTAAAAATAGGTGCAATATTTCCTTTCTTCAATTCACCTGGGACTTCCCCTAACTGCCATGACTTTTTGAATATCATGGAGAGTGACTTGGCAATTACATCAGTCAGTTCCCTCAGGACTTTGGGGTGCATCTCACTGGGTCCCATAGACATAACTGTATTTGGATTACTCAGGTGATCATGAACTGGACCTTTACTTGCAGTGGGAGGGACTTTGCTTCCCCAGTCCCTGCCTTGAGTTCCATTCACTTGAGAGGTGTGGGAAGAGAGGTCATCATTGAAGACTGAGGCAAAAAAGTTGTGGAGTACCTCAACCATCTTCTCATCCACTGTTACCAGTTTGCCAGCCTTCCTCTTCATTGGGGTACATGCTTTCTTTGCCCTTTCTTTTCTAGCTGAAATACCTACAGAAACCTTTCGTGTTATTCTTTGTATTCCTTGCTAACTTCAGCTCCAGCTTCACCTTGGCCTTCCTCACTTCATCCCTCTACAACTGCACTGTGTTCATACACTTTCTCCAGGTTACCTGTCCCTGCTTCCACTGCCTGTGCATTTGCTTTTTTTCCCTTTAGGTTGATAGCAGTTCCCTATTGAATCATGCTAGTCCCTTACCTTCCTTGTCTGGTCACTAACACCTGGTTACATAGCTCTTATACTCTGCAGAAGGCATCCTTAAAAATCTGCCAGCTCTGTTTTACTCTCTTGTCCTTGAGGTCAGTTTCCCAGATCTTCAATAACTCCTTGAAGAGATGGAAGCTTGGTTTCCTAAAGTTAAGGATCCTGACTTTACTCTTCAACTGACCTTTATGCCTCAGGGTTGTGAATTCCAGTGGGATTGCTGAAGACCAGGCTGTCTCTAATCTTTATGTAACGAATTACTTTACTTGCATTGATGACCAACAGATCCAGGAATGTGTCCTCTCTGGAAAGGCTTTCTAGGGTCACATGAGATGGTGCTATTTCTCTGTCTTGTTTACCTGAAAAATATAAGTAAGTGTTTGTCTCTAAAATCTTTCAATAATGCTATCAGCTGTGGCCCTAAAAAAGAGTGGATATGATTAGAGATTCATTAAGCACTAACATTAGTCTCCTGTGTTTTCAAACACAGCAGAATCCCACATATACATAAATAACTTTTTATACATTAATACAATCTCAACAGATATTTTAATACTGAGGTTTAACAGCTGTAAAATTCCCATGCTCTTTTGTTTTGTTTCTGTTTCTCTGTCCTATCCTATTCATTAAAGCAAAATATTTAGCAGGGAAAACAGACACACAAGCTCTATGCATGTGTAGGGAGACTTCAAGTAAATCCCCACTGGGCATTTTCATGTAACTTCTTGTCTTTGTGACCCATGACCATGATGTTCAAAAGCCATTATCTGGTAGGCAGAACACCAGCAGTCTCAACAGAAATGTAAAATAGCAAGTTGTTTTGTCAGCACATTAATCCTCTTTCTCTCCCTTACAATTTTTTTTAATGTGTGTGACAATTACAAAATGAAAAATACAATGAAGAGCATGTACAGGGACATTAATTTCCCAAGGGTTTCACTATCCAGTCAGGTACTGGAAGAACTCGCCCTTAGCTCCGCCCTATCTTGTTCAATGGGACTGCAAAGAATCTGTAAAAATCTTTACTTCTGTAGTTTTTGTAAGTTGCAACAGAGTCATGTATCAGATTTGTCAAAAATGGAATTTTATTTTTTGGGCATTTTTCAGGACCACGAAGCAGAGAGGAGTGGTGTAATAAAGGGCTTAAGCTGGTACTGGGAAGTGAAGAGCATTAAACAAACGTCTGGTGAAATTTTTCATTTTAAATCACTGGGAAAAGTCCAGCTCATTTTAATTAGACCAATATTTCTGTGAATACATTTTTTCAGGCTCAGAAGGGGTTTTCCAATAGCTTGGCTTGGTTGCATCTCCATTAGACAAGGC
Organism: Pithys albifrons albifrons; assembly: GCF_047495875.1. Lineage (NCBI taxonomy): Eukaryota > Metazoa > Chordata > Aves > Passeriformes > Thamnophilidae > Pithys > Pithys albifrons. The sequence continues at coordinate 79,144,580 of NC_092497.1, read as the reverse complement.
TTCATCTTGCCTTTCTTTGCTCAGGTTTTGTATTCTCTTTGAATATGCTTAACACTCATGATGAGTTTCTTTCCGATCCAGCCAGCCAAAATGTCAATCCATGCTAAGCAACAGCTGCTTTATGGAATTGGCATAAGATATAACATCAAGCATTAGCAGGAGAAGTGTGAAACCCAAAACAGCAGGTGCAAAGATGTTAGGTGTCAGAGGAGATTCATGGAGGCCTTACTGCTGCAGGAGCTCTCATAAATGTTTTAATAGACAAGGGGCTAAAGAAGGACATAGATCCATGTTGGAAACAGGATTATGCAGTTAGGCACAGGAAAGTGTGTCAGTTGATCCTGCTTTTGACACTGTGCTTCCAAAGCTTACTAATTAATATAGCATCATTTCAAAACCTCTTCACTACCAGAACAAGTCAGCAACTAATAATAACAGTCTGCTTGACTGGAGATCTGACCCATGCTACCTCTGCACTGTGGTACCAGTGACCTTTCATTTACTTTCCACATTAGTTCAATAAAAGAAATATCAGCTTTCACAATCTGGGTTTTTTTCATAATAGGAAATGACAGAGAAGCAGTTTTATGGCACAAGGAAAGGCTTAACAATGACCAAAGAGGCATAAAATGAACACTACAACATGGCTGTGTTGTTTCAAAAAGCATGACTCTAATTTGTAATTCAGTGGTAGGAAAGAGTATTTGGTACTGTTCCATCCCTGCTTTTTCTCAAAGCAGTTAGAAATCTCTCTAAGTTTAATAGTGAAGGAGGCTTTCATAATTCTGTTTATACATCCTCCATCAACAAGATAATCTGAGTCAGATTTTATGTAACTACTGAATAGAAGCAGAGAGGAGAACGAATATATAGCACTACCACATTTGCCTGCTTTATTTTGTAGAAAAATGTCACTGGTACCAACGTACATTGAGTGTCAAAAGGGGGTTGTAGGTGAAGGGAAAGGCATGTTATTTGTTTTTTTCATAAATTGCAGATAGCGAGAGGTATTATTTGTTCTGTAAGAAGAATCAAGTTGGAGACTATAATTGAAGTTAATGCATTTAATTTATTACTGAACATATTCCTATCAGTTATTAACTCATTATAGTTAGTTACATGATTGATGAACTCTTCCTTGCTGTAAAAAACCCTTGGTAAGGCTGGCTGTGATTTTTATTCCTCATCACTGATTGGTGGAAAAGACATAAAGACAAGAGACAGACCTATCAGTTGAAAGCAGACATCATCCCATTTTTTTGTCTCACATAGAACTCAGCTAAGTTCTCTGCCTTACTAGTACTGGGCAAAAAAGCATAGAATTATACCCAATGTGATGTGGAAGTGATGTTGAGGATACAAGGGAATTCAAAGAAGGATATATCCCAGTAGTTCCTGCTTTTCCTATTGAAGAGATGCCAGCTCACAGATCTGTACCTCTGTCATTCCTCTAAACTTCAATACAAAGCATGATGAGTTGCAGATTAAGAAGTCAATGCCTGGAAAACAGAACAAATAAAAAGAGACTAGTTACCTAATTCACTACTATGACTTGCCTTAGAGTTGTTTACTACTGATGGAGTTTAGAAGGAGATGTGTAATTATACAATAAACAGTAATAAAAACAAAATCTACAAAGGTTATGGAAAGGTTAAAGTAACTTCATGTTTTATGGTGTAAACACAAATTTGCAAGAATAAGATTTCCAGATTTGCCTTATCTTTTACTATTCAAAATTGATCCTGGTCTTTTTCTTCCTATCCATTTTTAGTTAGGCTATGTTTTATTTGATTCTCCATCATCTGCATTACTCTAACCACATCAGTCCATTGCTTTCTGGACTAGCCTGAGGTGATACCATTAATCCTGGTCTGCCAGAATCTGAGACTCAAAATTTGAGACTCCATGCATCAGTTTACTGGTGCAGTGTGGATGTTGGGTATATGTGGCCAATGCTTGCCTTTGTGTAGAGTTTGTGTGAAGAATGGGTATGACTGTGTCTGGTTATGTGATGTATGCATACAAGGCTGCATGATGAAGAAGTGTATGAATGATAGCCTACTACTGAGAGCTCTGACTCCCAGCTTCAGTCATGTGAGGGGATATATGCTGGCTGCCGTGCTGTCTTGAGGCAGTTATTTTGTCTCATCCTGAAATAGAGAGTTGGTCTATTAAAAGTTATGTCTGAACTCTGGTAGCAGAGGGGATGCAATGAATTAGATGATACATGTCTGCATGACATGTGGGCGTCACCATTTTGTGTTTCGCTGTTCTTTTCTGCCTTTATGATTTTGCTTTGAATGCATTCCTTGCAGTGCAGGGATATGAGTAAGAAGAGGCCAGGCTACTCCAAACTGGTTTTAGTATAGTTGAAATATTTTTCATTATCATAAACTGGGTATAAGTCTGCAGGTTACTGATACAAAAGTACTCTTTGAAATGCTAGTTAAAGGCAAAAAAAGTTGGTTAGGCTTGAAGACCTAATGTGATGCTTCAGAATTGTAGAATGCTGAAGTATATTTAAAAAAAAAATAAAAAAAATCAGGAGGTTATAAAAATATAGGCAATCTTAAATCTCCACTAATTTTGTTGCCATAACTTAAGTCTTGATAAACTTGTTATAATACAGATGGTCCCCAGCATCTCTCACAACTAGAAATCAGGTAACCTTTGTTATACTTTCTCGGACATACATATTCACCTTAGTAGGTGATTTCCTGCCACTGTTTTCTGTTCAGTTTCTCCCATTTGCTTGTGATGACTATAATGGTATTGAAACTGCACAGCAGAACTCTCTTAATGGGTTTCTTACAGCATAGCATCACAGAGGTTTGTTTCAACACTATGTGCTCTGGTTAGATGATGTTAGTACAGTAACACACTGATAAATTGCAGATCTCCTTTATAAAAATTTTGACTTTTAGAAGTTTTCACATCTGAAATATCAACAAGCAAGCTGAACATAATGTTCAGTATTATTCTACTAGAACGCCAATGGGGTGTTTAGGCCATATTCTTGGTTGAAAAATTTTCAGCTCTGCTTGTTTGACTTGGGACATAGAAAGAAAGATTTTCATTATTTGTGTAAATGTCAGTTCCCTCAGAATTCTTCAAAATTCTTAAACTGAAAAAACATATTGTTGTTGCAGATTCTGTAGTCTAATTGTGTAGAAGTTTTGCTGTATGAAGAGGTACAGTGCTTTTTGGTTATGTTGCTTTTGTGAACAACATTGTGAAGGAAGACTGCATCATGAATTTACCATTTCTTGATAAGCTGTTAATCTGTCCATTTTTTCTTAATCTTGATTTAGGTCTTTCAGAAGTACTGGGAAAAAAACCCCAACAAAACCAAAGCCAAACAAACTCATAACAAAAATAATGAAGTCTTTCCACTATGTTATTTTCTATTGCGTATGTCTGAATCCCATGTACTGTTAGGATTTACCTTGAGAAAAATTGACAAGTATGGTGTTTTATATGTAGTGAGCAATTGTTTTATTTAGCACCAAGTAATTTGGACTAATTATTATATATCACATTTATAGAACTATTTATTTGCTTTTTTAATCATTAGTGCATCCTGAACACAAGACTTCCTGAACACAAGACTTCATGGAATTACTTGTTTCATCTTTCCATCTTTTCCCAGGTTTCAATCAGTTTAAGAAATGCATGTAGTTGACTGTTCTTGTATTAGCTTGTACTTCTCCGTATTAAGTTTTATTTGTAGTTATGAAAATCTTCACAGTTATAGATGCATGCTGTTAATAATAATTTTTGTTACTCCTTCTCTGTATTTGTTCAGTAGTCATATTTTTCTTTGTCATATTCATGTTTTTATATGCTCAACACATTACATAGGTATTTGTAAAATAACACAGTCACAGAAATTATTGCCTGACATTGCACATGATGTACACAAATATGCAGAAGTTTTGTATTTACTATTAAAATATTACTATGGCAACATACATCTCCAGCAGCAGTATACAGGCAAGGAAATATAAGTTACTTGGATGCAATCTGAAGGGAATTGAATAGCAAAACAGCTCTTTGTAATCTGTTTATTTTAATACAGGGCATAGAGGTAAAAGTGTCTGAGCTTATACTATTTCAGTATCATGAAACCTGATTCTACACAATTTATCATCTGAGAAGGGACAGTCCAGATGACTGTTTTTGTTAGACTTCTTTTTCTTGTTATTTAAGAGACACCAGACAACAATTAGCATTCCAAGGAGCGTTATGGAAATCTGAGCCTACCTCTTCCTTGAGTAATCTGAGTTGATGGAAGATCTCCTGATAAATTTAAACCTAGAAGCTTCCCGGAAATATTAGAGCCTCTTGGTTACACTGAAGACCTGGCTAGATATTTTCTATGCAGGCGTTTTTCATTGTTTTCTTAAAAAGACCATTTCAGCAAGTGCTTCATTAGTATACAGAGGGGGAAAAAACAGCCAAAGAACAACAAAAAAAAAACAAAACAAAACAAAAAACCAAAAAACACCAAAACAAAAAAAAAACCACAAAAAAACCAGAGAAAAAGAAAATCTGGGGACTTTCCAAGAAAAATCCAAATGACATTTGTAGGCTTGGTGTATTCTTATCCGTGGCGGAGTACCAGAGATCACACAGCTGGGTGGTATTACTAGAGGGCTGCAATGTGTCCAGAGCCTGTGCCAGATCTCTGTAAATTTCATGGTAAGGAAATTCTTCCTTTAAAATGTGTCTTGGAAGCCCAGCTTCATTGCAAGCTTTCTAAAGTAGGTGCATGAATAAGTCTTCAGTTATATTTTTATTAGCAGGCATAATAAGAACAACAATAATTTAATGGCTTAATGGTCACAGACCAGATAGAGTAGTGAAAAATGGCAAAAACCCACTAAAAATGGTAGGAATTCATAACCTTATGCTCTTAATTGTACCAACAGGATCTTAGAAAGTAGCCAGAAGTTTATATCTGTCATTCTTCAGCTTTCTCATCCAAGCTTTCTTGTTCATCTTTTGGTGAAGGAATCATCATCATGGCTAGGCTTCACAAACGAAGATTTGGGAAGGGCTCTACCCACGCTTGCTGCAAGTGTGCTGGTGGCTAAAAAGGCCAATACAGAATGGGTGAAGTCCAGTCACAAAAGGCACAGCAAAAAGTCTCCTTTGGCAATAGTGGTGAAGAACGGTTCTATCTCCGTTGTCTTTTTTCCTTGAGACTGACTCTGCGTGCGTTCTCAAAGGAAGCAGCAGCATCGTGAATGGTGTGTCTCCATGAATCCCGATTGGAGGCCAGAGTGGATCAGTGGTGGCAGTCAATATGGCCAAGGCTGAGGTGTTGTTTCAGGGAGTCCTTGTATCTCTTCTTCGGGGCTCCTCTCTTGCGGCAGCCGGTGGCGAGTTCACCATAGAGCACAATCTTTGGAAGGCGGTGATCCTCCATCCTGGAGACGTGCCCTGCCCAGCGCATTCTCATCAGCGTGGCCTCCATACTGGTGATCCCTGCCTGTTCAAAAGCAGACACATTGGTCACATAATCAGACCAGTGGATATTTAGGATTGAATGGAGGCAGCGCTGATGGAAGCGTTCGAGGAGTCGCAGGTGGTGGCGATAGATGACCCGTGATTGAGACCCATGTAAAAGGGTAGACAGTACAATGGCTGTGTAGACACTGATCGTTGTACTTTTCTTCAGGTGTTTACTGGACCAGACTCTTTTATGGAGTTTTCCGAAGGCTCTGTATGCCTTTGCCAGCCTGTTGTCTATCTCTTTGTCGATCTTACCATCTGAGGAAATGATACTTCCCAGATAGGTGAACTGCTGGACTGACTTAAGCTCTGAATTGCCTATGGTGATGTGAGGATGATGGAAGACTTCTTGAGGTGCAGGTTGGTAGAGAACTTCTGTCTTCTTCAGGCTGACTTCCAGCCCAAAAAGCTCAGCAGCCTCTGCAAAGCAGGATGTGAAGCGCTGCAGAGCTGCTTCTGTGTGAGCAACGAGGGCGGCATCATCAGCAAAAAGCAGCTCACGGACAAGGTGATTCAGGGTCTTGGTGTGGGCCTTCAGTCGCCTTAGGTTGAATAGGCTTCCATCGGTACGATATCGGATGTAGATGCCATTTTCTTCATCGAGGTCTGCCATGGCTCTTTGGAGCATCATGCTGAAGAAGATTGTGAATGGAGTTGGTGCAAGAACGCAACCTTGTTTCACACCATTGGTTACTGGAAAGGGCTCAGAGAGTGCATCGCCATATCTGACTTGTCCAAGCTGATCCTCACGTAGCAGGATGATCATTTTGAGGAACTTGGGGGGACATCCGAAATGTTCCAAGATCTGCCACAGGCCTTTTCTGTTCACAGTGTCAAAAGCTTTGGTGAGGTCAATGAAAGTTACGTAGAGTCCTTTGTTCTGTTCCCTACACTTTTCTTGCAGTTGTCTGAGAACAAACACCATATCTGTGGTGCTCCTATTGGCTCTGAAACCACACTGGCTTTTAGGTAGTAGTTCTTCTGCAATAGTGGGTACTAATCTGTTCAGAAGTATTCTTGCAAGGATTTTACCAGCAATGGAGAGCAAAGTAATACCTCAGTAATTTGAGCAGTCTGATTTTATTCCTGTCTTCTTGTACAGAGTGATGATGACTGCGTCACAGAGATCTGATTGTTGCCTTTTTCCGAGCAATGCACAACAAGCTCGTGAAATTTGGCATGGAGAGCTTGACCTCCATGCTTCCAGATTTCAAGTGGAATTCCATCAACCTCAGCTGCCTTGCCAGTTTTCACCTGTTGTATGGCCTTGAGTATCTCTCCCATAGTAGGGGCTGCATCCAATTCATGTTTCACCAGTTGTTGTGTAATGTGATGAATTGCTGAGCCTTGGACTACATGGTTGGCACTGAAGAGAGTCTGAAAATGTTCAGACCATTGGTTCAGGATGGAGGTTTTATCTGTTAGAAGCATTTGGCCATCTGCACTGAGTAGGGGGCTTCGAACCTGGTGTGTGGGTCCGTACACTGCTTTCAGGGCCTCATAGAATCTTCTTTGGTCGCCCAAATTTGGGCATAGTTGTGTCTTCTCTGCTAGGTTGAGCCACCATTTGTTCTGGATGTCCTGAAGTTTCTGTTGGAGCTCACTGCCTGCCAGACAAAAGGCAGATTTTCTTATATGGCAAGATGGCTGAGCAAGGTGTGCTTGGTGAGCAGTTTTCTTCTTCAACACTTCCTGGATCTCTTGATTATTTTCATCAAATCAGTCTTTGTTTTTCTCAGAGGAGAACCCTAAGGACTCTTCAGAGGACTGCAGGAAGCAATTTTAAATATGTTGCCAAAATGCTTTAGGAGAGGGATCTAAGGGATTATCTTCAAGTCTAGTTTGAAGCTTTACATGAAAGCTGTCTCTCACTGTAGCTGTTTGAAGATTGTTAACTTGGAGCCTCCTCCTTGGAATGCCGTCTCTCTTTGGTTTGGGCTTGAAGTGGAGGTTAAGTTTGCAATGTAGAAGGCGGTGGTGTGTTTGACGTTCTGCACTCAGCATCACTTGGATATGATGGACATCACCAACAATTCTCTGTTGCACTAAGACATAGTCAATGAGGTGCCAGTGCTTGGATCGAGGATGCATCCAGGTTGTCTTCAGGGTGTCTTTCTGTTGAAAGACAGTGTTGGTGGTGGTGAGCTGCTGTTCTGCACAAAACTCTAGCAGGAGACGTCCTTTGTCATTGCAGTTTCCAACACCATGCTTGCCCAGGACTCCTTTCCAGGCTTCAGAATTCTTTCCTACTCTGGCACCAAGGATTATGATCTTGTCATCTGCAGGAATCTTTTGGGTGAGGCAGTGGAGGTCTGTGTAGAATTTGTCTTTTTTCACTGGGTCAGCTTGGATAGTTGGGTGTTGTAGTTTGAAATTATTATGTAAATTCTCTCCCCTGCCACTAACTGCCCATGCCAGCAGTTAACAAAAAGAAATAGTTAACTGCTGTTCGCTTGGGTGGGGGCAGGTTGTCTCTTTTGTTTTTGGGGACATTTTTCCATTCTTAGCTCGGTGGCACTCAGGAGCGGGGTGTGTGCTGCTGAGGAGGGAGGCTGTTTTTTTTTTTCTCCTGCTCCTGCTGCTGGCTACTGCTGGGGCTTCTTGCTGAGCTGCTGCTTTTCTCCTCACCACGGTTGTTCTCCTGGTTCCTGCATCTGGGGTCTGGGCCTCTGCTCCAGTCTCACCACCGCCTGCAGCGTCATGGCCTGCCCGCCCCAGCTGGGGCAGTGACCCGGGAGAGAGAGGTTTGCAGCTACTTTCCAGGACACGTGGCGGTTCCCCACTTTCAACTTCCTTTTCTTCATTTGGGATAAGAGACACAGAGTTCATCTGGGAACTCACCCTGCTGCCAGCCGGGCTGTGACACTGATACTGCCATAAGTATAACTCTTCTCCCAAAGGAAACTTGTTGTTGTGGGGGTTGTTGTTTTGTTTGTTTTTTCTCTGTGGTGTTGGGGAAGTGGTTTACTCTGGTCTGTTTATAGTTATACCTATACATACATACATATATATATATTTATAGCAGTTAGGAACAGTTATCCTTCTTGTATTAAAATTCCTTGTCTTAAATTTGATAAAGAGTGGCATGATTATTGTGGAGAAGGCCCCCTTCCTCGCTTGTGGGTAAACATTTTGGTTTTTTCCCATCAAACCAAGACATTGGGGCATATACGCTAAAAAGAACAACATGTTGCTTGTTGTGTAGTGGGAGGCGTAAGGACATAATGCGATCGGAATGACCTGTTGGCAGGTCAAGTTTGAAGGCAATGGAGTTTTTAATCATGAAGCCAACTCCTGAAAGGTGTCTTTTAGTTTTGAGTGTGCCTGACCAGTAGAGTGTGTAGACAGCACCATGTTCTTTAAGGCTGCCTTCCTCATGAAGACGAACTTCACTGAGAGCAGCAATGTCAATGTTGAGTTGTGACAGTTCATGGGCAATTAGCGGATAATGACATTCAGGATGTCCACTATCCACAGTATCAAGCATGGTTCTGATGTTCCAAGATGCGAGTGTTAGTTTGAGCACACCTTTGCAGGCAGGTGTATGCCTTTGAAAACTCTTTGTTCTTGTTTGACTGCATCAGAAGATGCCGGTTGGCTGCGGTTATCCAACCGGGTGTGGAGATGAGCTTTGTTTAGGCCACCTCTGCTAGGCCCCTCTCCGTGTGGAGCAAGCAGTGCTGTCCCTAGAAAAGGCTGCTTGGTCATTCAGGATGCTGCCGCAAGAGACTGTCATCTCCGGGGTCAAGTCTCTAATGACCCATATCCTGAACCGCCTGCATGCAGGGTTGGGTCTGCGGCTTCCAGCTGCTTCCTATCACCTGCTGTTTTCGACCCTCACCTGTCGCTACAGGGCTTTGCAATGTGGGTGAACCCTTCAAGCCTGTGCAATGGATTTTTTAGGTGAGGCACAGCGTGCACGGAACTGGCCCCACCCTTTACTCCTGACGTTCATCTGCCACGGCCTAGCGAGCTTGGACGGTGACAGCGAATACCTCAGGATGTAGGTTTGGTTAGAGTATCCTTTTCTTTGATGGATAGCCTTACAGGGCTAAGTGAGCTCCATCTGCCTGGGTTTGGAGTTAGAGTTGTCTTTCTCCTAGGGTGGTTGCCAGACGGCTAGCGAGCCCATCCTGCCCCTGGACACACTTTGTCTGACACTTCAGCGGAGACCTGTCTGGCATGGGAGACCCTACCAGTGGCACAAACCACCGCCAGCATAGCTCTCAACCTCATGAGGGCACGCAAGCTTCTCCCCCACTACAAGGGGGTGTCCCTGGAGAACTGATGAAGGAATAGAGTATATCTTCAAAGGGTTTTGTGATAGATTTTAGGGCAGTTTGTCTCCAGACATGCTGGAGAAGTCAGTTAGTGCCCATATGCTACTGACATTGTTGCTCTTCCTCGTCTAGTGGTTTTAATTAAAACATATGAAGAATATATTCCCAAAGTGAGCTACTGGACCTATTTACATGGATGAGAAATCTGTAACTGACTTCTGTTGGAGCCTAGTTTACCCTTCTAATATGTGTCCTTAATTTACAAGTTTTGGAGATTTGAAGATGAGATGACTTTATGATGGCAAAGTGCAATAACATGCAGACTGTGTGTAGCTGCAGCAGTAATGCTATGAAAATTTAATGCAACTAATCAACATAAATTTATTTTTTGATACAGCAGACTTGTTTTGGCTTCAGCCCAGGAAATCATTAATTGGGTACTTAACTTCATGCACATGCCTTATCTATTGGCTTGGAGCAGCTCCTGTACTTAAAGCTGCGATCCACATTTTTAGGGATTTTATCTACATAACAATAGTCCTGCTCTTACTGCCATGTGATCATCTGGGATCACGTTGTGTGTGGTCACCTTCACCTACCTGTGAGTGATGAATACCTGACACTTTTGTGAATATTGCACATGTGACATGTATTGCATGTTGCGAATATTGAGTGAAGCCAGTTTTCTCATTCTTGTAGACCTGATGAAAGGTTTGTGTGTACAAAAAAACCTGCTTTAATAATAAGGAAAGTCCACTTTCTATGAACTTCTTATGCTTACATCATCATAGCTGTAATTACTCTATTAGACATTAAACATTAACATGACAGAAAATATTTGAATGATGAAATAATGAATAGTGAAAGGGGGCAATGTTAAGCTTCCCAGTAAACAGTCTGGCATAAGAATAACAGCTCCTGTTTGTGGATTAACTCTACAGAAGATTTAGAATTTTAGCATTGCAAAATTAGTATGATGTCATTTGGTTGAATGCTTTCTTCCACTTATATTTCTTGGATTTAGTGTACCAAGATATCACTAAATGAAGTGCTGTTTGATATCATGTATTTTTGGCCTTCAGAGTATTTTGTCATAAAATACATGAATTAGTACCTTGTTTTTATGGTATGGGGTTTATTGTCAAATGACATTTTTCATCAAGTTTAAGAGTCCAGTTTGGAAGTCTGAGGGTGGGCTGGGCTATAAAAGTATCTTCATGAAAGGTGTCTTCTGCCTCTAAAGGTCCTTGTACTCTGTTTCTGTAATTGGTGCTTTTCTCTATGAATGGCAGGAAGATTATAGAGGAAGTTACACCTACAAATTAATGAAAGAAAAGCTAGGAATTTGGTTTGAATGTATGAGACCTGAGTGGGCAACTGTGCACTTTACTCCTAGGGTGTTCCATTGTTGTATATGCCCCACTGCGTTTGGTAAGTTAATGAGATGCTGAGAGCCAATCTATGTGTTTTGTGAGGCAACATATGTGATAACCTATACTACTGAAGTGCTACAAATTTTCTTTGACTTCATGGAGTCTGAAATTTCTGGGCAAAAGTGCATTTCTAATGCATGGATAGACATTTCTGGGTTAATCCTTTGTATATCTTGTCATATATTTACTTTGATGGATTGATGGTTTTGTTACAGAATAATTAAGTGTAACTGAAAATATGGTACTTTGACACAAGTTTATACCTTTTAATTTGCTGGTGCTAAGTAGTTGGCAACTCATGAGAAATTTACATGCAATGTTATCAGTAAATCCCTTTCACAGCAGAACAAAAATAAAACCACACCCATTAATCAAATAATTGTTTAACGCACAACATTGTGTCCTTTTCTTTTAACTGAAAGTTTAACTGCTGGAGGAAAAGAAAAGCAGTGGAGCTCTACAACTTATCTGGATTATTTCTATATACAAAATTATATAGATAGGTAAAACTGGGCAATTTGTCAGGTAAAATTGACAAAAATGATTAAACATAAGTACAACAATAAATGTGCCCAGGTAGGTAGACTTTTAAGTATAGCTTTTTTTAAAAAATGGAAAGTACTTAAAGCCTATGTGCTGATTGATTCAAAGTCATATAATAGAGGAAAATAGCAAAAATCAACATCAAGCAAAAATAAATGATAACATAAAAATGATAAGGGAGCTATCCTTGTTTGAAAATGAAATGCTATAAAAGGTTCAAAAATCCATCAGTTCTTCAAGAACACACAGAGTACACAGGGTTTTCTTTAGAAAATGTAATACACAGCTGCCATGATTTCCAGCGCATCGTCTCGCATAGGCATTTGCTGGTAGCATATTAGAAACAGATTAAATTAAGAACTCTCTTAGATTTTGACATACTCTAAAAGACAGACAGGTTTTATATTAAACATTACCCTAAAAGAACAAGTGGTTGAGCATACACAACATAATCATGGCTCCATATCTTCTGTGGCATGTTGGACCAAAAGTTGTATCAATAGAGTCCATGGCCTTATATTTTGTGAGAACATTTTTATGGGAATAAAAGCTCCTGAAAAATATATGCTCTAATCTAATCAAGTAAGAAATGATTAAAATGATTGATTATCCATATTGTATGAAATAGGGAAAAAATAATTTATTTTCTTTAAAAAATAATACTGCTATGAAAATATTTCTTATAATATTTAATTCAATAAAGCACTTTCAGGAGAACATATAAGACTATTTACTGCTGCTAAAGAAATATGATTTTACCATCCTGTGTTAATGTTATTGAGTAGTTTCAGCATGAGAGGAGACTGCAGGTGGAAACAAGGTGTTTAGGACTTGAGTGATCAGTAATGTCAGTTTATTTTAATGTATATCTGTTGCTTTGTGTCTGGAGACTGTGGCTTTTCTTCTTTGGGAATGCTTGAGAACATTTTGGAATTTAATCCTCTAGGATATTGCTTTATTTCTGTGCCTGCAAAATTTTTTGTGTGAAGAGTTTGTTGAAAGAAATGCATCAGCAGTTTTAGCAAATTGTTCTGAGTTCAAATTGTTCAGAAAAACTTCAAATATTTGCTTGGAATTTGAAATTATGATGATAATTTGAAATCATAAAGTAAATGCAGTATAAAGACAGTGCCAGTTATTTTCGAAGTTCTCTCACTGCTATGGTCTAGAATGGTCACTGTGATGTCCTTGTTCAAAAGGAGGTTTTGTTTTGTTGGAAAGAGTCAGTATCTGGAAGATTTACTGTATAGGAGTAAGTGTACCTTGCTAGTAGTCAGACTTTAAAATGACAAAATGGTTTGGAAGTGAGAAGAGTGCCTGCTCTGAATCTGTAGTGAGACATGTTCACAGTAATGCCTCACTAAGGCTGTTTTAAGACAGTGGGGGGAGATCTTGAAACTTTAGCTGACTTGAGAAACACTGAATGTCTATTATGTTTGTGTCTTGGTTTGAGATAAGCAACTGCCAACCTCCCCAAGCACAGAGAGAAAAGCCTCCCTCCTAACACCAGGGAAAGTGAGGAAAAGAGAGGAGAAAGAAAAAAAAACACTTCAAACTGCATTTATACTAAATCTACATATATTTTTCACAGAAAGAAAGAGACAATTAGAAGAGAGTACAAATATACACTCACACAAGTCTGCAGCAACAAGTTCCCCACCTCAACTTCTTAACGAACACACAAATTCTACTGTCCTAACTACACATTACTTAAGAAGAAGCTTATTCCCCAGGGAGACAAACCCAAGCAGAAAGGAGAGACCCAGAACAACACATTTTACTTTCCTGAGGTACCCTGTGAGCCAGTGGTGGGCCTGGTCCTCTCCATCCCCCCTGGGACAGCATCGTGCGTCCTCCCAAGAGGAGGGCTGAGAAGCGACTGCCTTAACCACTCCCACACTGGTTCCTACTTCCCTGGAGATGATGTCATAATGTGGTATGGAATACAAAATTACTGGCTAGAAGAGGTCAGCTGTTAGCTCAGCCCAGCTCAAGTCAGCTGACAGCTTCGGCCTAGTCCACACTTCAGAGCCCAAATCTAGGCCCACCTGGGTGAACCCATAACAGTTTGCAAAAGATAAACTTAATTCTGTAGTCACTTGTAATAGAACAGCTTCAGTAAATGTCCCTGAAAATATTTCTCCAAATGTTAGGATTTTACAGCTATATGAGATTAAAACAAATAAGCAAATAAGGCCCAGAGAAACCTAATCAATCAAATAACTTACATAACACAAACCCCTCCCTTTTCCCCCTCCCCACCCCTGCCCACCCCAAAGTATCACAACACAAGCTGTGAATGTGAACATTTTAAATAGCAAGGTTCAAATTAAGAGGAAAGTCTAGCAATATTACAGTAAGAAGGAGTATGAACAAAAAATATAAAGCCCAACTCTCAATTTTTAATAAATATTTATAAAAAATAATTCTCAATTATTCAGGATGTGTTTTATTACTTTGTATTTTTTTCATAATTTATGCCATTGCATGCATTCTGCTTACCTTAGAAGTGGAAAATGTATTTGGTGTGGGGTTTTTGTTCCTACTTATTTTTTACATTCTAAAATATCTTCAGCAAAGGCCAAGGATTTATATTTTTGCTACAGTTTTTACTGTGTCAGGACACGTAGAGCTAGATTGTGATGGTGACATATGATCAGAGGTTCAGAAATATAATTTCCATTCTAAACTACTTTTTTTTCTGTTAACATTTATACTCCTTTGACATTCACTTTAGCTGTCTGCATGGTTTTATGAACACTGGTGATGTGAATAATTGATTCAATACAGAGAGAGCTTCATTTAAAACATTAATTTCTTTAACAGGTATATTTTATATTTGGAGTTAACCTTTATTGCACTCAAGGCTTACTACTTAAAAATGTAATTCCTTTGAAAAATATTCAAATGAAAGCTTCTAATGTTCCTTATTATATGTTTAGTTTGTGGTATGGAAGTTTTATTTTTAAATATCTTTGAAAATGTATTGGACCAAATTTTCTCTTGGCTTAAATTGATAGTTTCATCTTCTAATGCTGTCCTAGCAATGCACTCTCTGCATAATAGAGTTATAGCATAGGGAATCTATGTAATTTTGGTAGGATGTATCAAATCTCTGATTTTGAGAATGGCAGCCTGGTATCTGTTAGTTATACTAATTGTGTTTTGCTAGTTCAGAACCAAGTAATTTTCTGAGTTCCAGACTTTTAATCTGAAACTGTAAGGTTTTAAAGAATGAAGGTTTCATCCAATCCCCTGCTGATGTCAGGAAGGTGATAAACAGTTCAGTAAGTAGCTATTTCTGAATTACTTTTTACTATAAAATGATGAGTAAGCGATAAGGCTGCCAAAAAGTTGAGTAAAAAAAAATTCTTATCTTCTTAAGTGATTTGAGGGGAATAAAAATTGTTGATGAATAAAATGTCTTCATGTATTTGCAAAATGTAACTAAAATAAAGCACTACTTCTCCTTAGCTAAGTAACCTGAAACAAGTCACAGTTGTGGATGTGTCAGCAAACAAGTTCCATTCTATTCCAATTTGTGTACTCCGGATGTCTAATTTGCAGTGGTTGGATATTAGCAGCAACAAACTGAAAGATCTCCCGGAAGACATAGACAGGTAGTTTATGTTTTAATTCCTTGACAGGTTTATGAACTATTAAATCAATTTAGAAAGTTACAACCTTCCAGGGAATGCTATTATTGAAAAAAAATCACATGAAAAAAACCCACTTTTTGAAATATATCAGATATTTCTGCTATAAACATACCCATTATTATTGATAGACTAGGTTGAAGAACAGAAACTATATTTTTTAGCTCATTGATGGAAGTCAACTCAATTTAGTCAGCTAAATACATTCTCTGCTGCTTTCATGATAACTTGTCATTATATCTGGGCATTGGTTTTTGGGAAGTCCAGAGGGTATACTCTGTCCCAGTTCCAGCAAAGGGAATTCCTCACCATATGGAGCTGCCAGCAGTAACTGGGGCTAGATGTGGAGGAGGAAAAGATGAACTAAAGCACATTGAAGGTACTGAAAGAACCTGACAAATGTTGCTAGTAAAGCAGAAAAATATTGGTTAGATTAAAATAACCACTGACAAGCCTCCCTTTCTGTTCTGATATGTGTGCCTGTGCACACATATACTCACTTTTCCAGTTTACATACCCACTAGAACTAGTTTTTTAAAAAAATCATGCTGATCCTTTTAAAGAGTCTTGTTAGCCTGAGAAAGCACTCTTCTTATTCCTGGGTCTACTTAATCACTCTTGAGTCCTGTGGTGACTTGGTTCACAAAACTTTACATAGCCATAAGTAAAGCAAAAAATGTATAAATTATAATTTATTAAAACAAAATATTCTGGGCTTTTTATTGATCTAGGACTAGAAATCCTTGAGGCAGAAGAAACTTCACAGAAATATCAGTCTTAACTTTCTCAAGGCCTTTGTGGCTGGGCAAAAGGACTTTTCAGGGACATGGTGTAATCTCAGATTATTTTGACAGCAGGATTGAAGTCTTAATTTTGTCAGTAATTCACATGTGTTAGCTACAAAAAAAAATAAATCTGCCATTTTTTTTCCCAGGGGAACTGACCAGGGATTTGATTAACTTCAAAGACCAACTAAGAGAGTATTTTTGTGTTATGAAGGATACCCACTCAATCTAAGGATAATTTTTTCCCTGAGTACCTAGACTTGATATGAAAATATCATAATCAGACATCAAAAAAATATTTTCTTTGTTTGTGTTCTGATTTTGATTTTTGAGATTCCTTGGGCTTATGTGCATTCTGAAGACTACAAAATGTCATGATAATCCCTGTTCCAGTAAACTGATATTCTTATTCAGACTTATGACTTCAATGCCTGTATTGTCAAAGAATCTCAGTGAATTACAATACGGTCTGTGATTTCTAAGGATGACACCTTGTGTGACATCTTCCCCTGAATGCAAACAGACCACATGGATTGGATAAGCAATAGCCTGAAACAGTATTTTAGGAATGAACTATTCTAGTCATAAAGGACAAACTTGTTTCATCAATATGCCATGCTTTTTATCTTCTATCTACTCCAAGGAATAAGTGCACAGCCACAAATTTCTATTGCATTAGGAAAAGACAGGAGAAATAAGGCAAAAGTTCCTCCACAAAACACTGTTATTAAATTGATTTCAGTGGGACAGCTCGCAAGAGTCTTATGACTAGAAGCTGATCTTTTGCTCCCCACAGTACTAATTACTAGTGAAAAACAATAGATGGGGACATATTGCCTAGAACAGACATACCTTGTTCACAGAAACCAGCATATGGGCAAAGGTGTTCCAGGATGCACATGAGGAGGCTTTATATCATTTTCTGACAACATCTACTGTAAGGAAGTACAGTAAATTTTGTAACCTTTTATCTTGAGCATGCTTTTGATTACTTGTCAGAGGTATGCTATTATTATCTATAATATTGAACCATGACTGGAGATTTCCATTAAAGTTGATGAAAATTTGTGCAAATGAGGTTAGAGTGATTTTTTGAACTTGCATGTAATTGATCCTATTATATAGAAGATTAAGTCAGCATTGCTGTTTTGGATAGATGTTCCCGTCTGAAATAAGTATTTAAAGTCTTCTTTGTCTTTTATATCTTTACAGGTTGGATCAGTTGCAGACGCTTCTATTACAGAAAAACAAGTTGACTTACCTTCCACGAGCTCTCATCAATATGCCAAAGCTCAGTTTGCTAGTTGTCAGTGGTGATGACCTAGTTGAGGTACCGACAGCCATCTGTGAGTCAACCACAGGCTTAAAGTAAGTAAAAGTGAGAGACAAAGGATAATGTTCTTGAGAAGATAAGATAGGGGTAACCAAGAGAAATACTCTCACAAGCACTAGTTTCTGCAAATTCTGACCCAGTTTATATCAGAGCAATAAGGGAGGCATTACAAAAACTGGAAATTACAAAGGATTTGCAGCTTTCTGATTTTTCTGTGCCGGTTACCCACGTTGTGTTCCTGCTATTCGTGGGTAGACTTGGTCATAGCAGCTTTAACTTTGGAGTAGCAAAGCCACACCTCAGAGCAGGACCAGTAGCCTAGCAGTGCTGCTAAAAGCATCTTTCTGGGAGGCAGACATATGGCTAGTAAAAGGCTAAATAATATCAATTAATTTTAGTAGTTCCTTGCTGTGAAACACCACCTCATTGCTGTATTCTGCAAGGAATGTCCAGGTCTTTGATTAAAGAATCATTTTAGACCCTATATGGGGTCTGGTTTGGGAGTTAACTTTTGCCATACCTGTCCTCATAGTGCTGTTCTTTGCTAGAAAGTTGTTGATAACACACCAGTGGTTTTGGCTACTGCTGAGTTGTGCTGACACAATATCAAGGCAGCCTCTCCAACCCACCCCTACAAAGCACTCTAAGCTGAGGTTCAGCATGAGCTTGGAAGGGGACACAGCTGGAACAGTTGACTCAATTGATCAAAGGGATGTTTCATATATGGTCTCATGCTCAGCATATAAAGCTAAGAGAAAGAAGAAGGGAAGTGGACCATTTGTTATTAAGACTTTTGTCTTCCAAAGAAACCAGCAACATGTACTGAGTCTCTGCTTCCCAGGAACTGGATAGATACCACCTGTTGAGAAGTAAAGAATGTTTTTTGCTTTGTTTTGCTTTGCTTTGCTTTGCTTCTATGTATGGATTTCACTTTCCTCATTAAGCTGTCTCAACCTATAATTTTTACATCTGCTCTTTTCCCCTTGTCTTGCTGAGGGGTGGGAGAGCGAGAGCCGCTTGATGGACACCTGGCCAGCAAAAGTCAACTGGTCACAGACTTACAGCAATTAAAGAGATTTTAGAAAGCCATATGGTTTCTTGAAACATTTATTCTTTTGAAAGTAACAATTTTATTGTTATTTTTTCTTTTCTTTCTTGGAGTGAAAATCAGGAATTTTCAGAATTCTGTGTATTTAATTTGCACATTTATGCAAGTTTTTAATGTGACCACCTAGTTTTTCACTTACAACGTACAGCTTTAGGAAACTTGCTAATGCAATGGAATGCAAGTTTAGTCATTCATTGTAAAAGAGGAGTAATGTAGTAACTGCCAAAAAATTGAGGTATTTTTTGACACCTAAGTGACACTGGTGAAATTTCAGATTGCTAGGCAATGTTGTTACGATGGAGTTCATATTGGTTATTAACAGCTGGGAAATTACATTGCAGTCTGTCAGAAGTTCCATAACAAAGAAATATACCTATTGTTACAAAGAATGGTTTATGTAGATAGACAGAAAGAGATAAATGTGATCATATCTTTATGGAAAGTGTAGTATAGAGAATGTGCCATTTGAAATCTTTATCTCTAATCAGAGATGTATCCTAACAATGCCATAATACAAAATTGAACTTATGTAGTTCTTTCCATTTCTCCTTCTGGGTCTAGCAATTTCAACAATGTTGTTCATATTGGCCAGTGATGATCAGCAGCCTGTAGCATATATTCTTATGTTAATCCCTGTCTAGATTCATAAGTCTCAAGAACAGTCCAGTTGAAACTATTGTATGTGAAGACACTGAAGAAATTATAGAAAGTGAACGTGAACGTGAACAAGTTGAGAAAGAGTTTATGAAGGGATACATTGAAGACCTAAGGGAAAGGGGTATGTATTAACTTGCTGTAAGCATCCTCCTGTCTCAGATATAAATACAGAGATACCTTGGGAACACTGATTTTTAAGAGTACCGTAAGATACCCTTAAACTTTATGGTATTGAATAAGACTAATTGAGAAAATGTAAAATGTATTTTAGGCTCTAACTAGGACACCTGATATTGAACAAATGTATACAAAGTTAATTGTGTGTTTGTACATGCATTAACCTTAATCATTAATAATGTGTACAAAGACTATTTTCATTCTCCAGATTTACTTACCTCTCTTGGTATTAACATTAGTGATTTTGAATTCCTGAAGTGCTTATGCTGCTCAAAAAGAAACACAGTGTGTATGTGAAAGGCTCTCTGTACTCGTAGAACACTCTTCAACAATATTATCTGTATCAAGGTATTAACTGTACAGTTGTAGTAAAATCTTTGCTTTTGTCTTCATTACATAACACCCGAGGCTTTACGTATTACTTTATTTTGCAACTCTGTCTTATATTTACCATTAATAAGCAATAGGTGATCTCTTGAGACTTTAGGAAAATGCTAGAAAACAGGAAAATTTTCCTGTTAGCCAGAATATCCTATAGGGTCTGTAATACCCTATAGACTCTTTGAAAGTTTGTATGTAGAAATGACTTCTGGTGGAATGAATCTTTTGGTATATTTTCATTCCTTGCATTTAATTTAAGAGATCTATGTAGTGGTCCTACAAGACCTGGTAAAAGAAAAATGTAAGGAAGGATGTGGCTTCAGAATAGTTTTCATGTTCAGATACTGGACTTCTGTTCCTTAATACCCACAATCTGAGTACTTGAGTATTCATGCTGTCTATTTCTAATGTGAAATCTGCTATAAAAATACCAGATTCTAATAATGGTTACAATGGTGATTAAAATGGAGAGAAGAAAGGAATGCATGAAAAACTGAGGTCATGATTTGGCTTCATATATAATAATAAAATGTGTAATGATGGAGTTGTATCTATATGCTTATGAAATTTGGAGTCTGCCAGGTTGCCTGAAACTTTCTTTTGTCCCTGTAGAGAATACAGCAGCTTTATGCTCCTTTAGGGCAAAGAAGCTCAAGGATACCCTTCTCTGCCTTCCAAGACAAAACCTGCCTCTATGCTTTTTATGATCAGTTTGGATCATGAATCACTCTTGTGTTTCATGCTTCTGAAATTTTCTGCTATAGGTTATGCCAATACCTGCTTTTGAAAAACAGACCGTAGAAGGAATAGCTTCTGTAAAATACAAACCATCAGATTTTCAGGAAGACAGCACAGACATTATTTATAGAGTACCTTTGAAATAAAACCAAACCCAGCTATTTCTATCAAAAAGTTCCACTTAGCTGTTTTGGGTTACATAGATAAAAAGTGAGATGTATTTCTTCTTTCTTTTTTCACAGAATTGACTCCTTCCTATACGACGAAAGTATTACTCAGTCTTCAGCTCTAAAGATCAAAAACCTCAAAATCACCAGTGAATATCTGAATAACTCTCTTTTTGTCCACCTGAATAGTAAACACTGAAAACCACAGACGGCCAGAATCACATCAAAACCACAATGAATTATTTATTTAATACCGCAGTTGTTGCCAGTAACTACACATAAAAACAAGGAGCAGTAGAGCCTTCATAAGATACTTTTTCACCTTTTAAGTCACCATATGTATTTTGAAGTTCACAACAATAAACACTAATTTTCATATAGACCTGCTAAATGTAAATATTCACTGCAATAAATTATATACAGGCATAGATGAAGGATGAAGACATTGTATGTTGTAGTCGAAAGAGTGGAACTTAAAGCATGATCTTAAAGAGAGATTTTATTTTATTTTATAGGAGGGGATAAACTAATTTAGAAAATACATGGAACCTGCTATTTTCTTAAGACCAAATAACACATTTAGTTATTTACAGTATTCAGAGTTAGAACACACTCATAGTTATTTTCATTTACTTTCTGTTCTGCGAGAAAATTGTTCTCCTTGGGATTTTCAGTTTATTTTTTTAAAGTTTCAGCAACTTTCTATATAGAGGGTTGTAGCGGTTTTCCTGCCTTTTCCCCAGCATATTATAAGCTTTTACCTGTTTGCAAATTCAAGTGCCAATGTGATTGAAACTTCTGTGCTAAGCAGTCTTATAATATAGTAGTGTATTAAATAAGATTTTAAGTACTAACAGTGTGAGCTAATGCTGCCAGCAAAGTGATGATAAAAGTCTTCTATTAATGGTTGTATAAGTTTGCTGGAAAAAAGTTATGTTGCTTGCTATTTAATAATTTATTTATATGTAATTATCTAAGGGTATATAGTGTAGAGATTCAGAAACATTGTTTTACATGCACTTTTTGTTTATTAAATTAATAATTTTTAATCTGAAAATATTTAGCTTTTGAGAATTTAAACTCTAATAAGAGTCAAATTACAGAATTTTAGTGGTCCTAAACTTATGAGTGCAGTTAACTGAGATGATATTTGCACATTGATTTTTTGTTATAGATGAACTATTTTCAGTTTTGTGCAGTAGACTGCCACTTAAGTCCATCGTATTTAAAAAGCAAAGCAATGAAAGATATGCTTCTGAGACTTCCATACAGAAAAAAAATTCTGCTTTTGATGTTTTCTTTTTAACATTCTAACATTTAATCTTTTAAAAGAAGAGAATTTTTTAAAAAATAAGTGTATTTTTTATTGCAATTACAAGCTTCTGCAACTATATTGCTATCAAAATGAAACACACTCCACTCACTCCAGCTGATCTCTAGGTGTTAATGAAGATCTTAAGCATGTTCTGATTAAAGGGAAGGTTAAAAATAATCTAAGGAATAAGTGACATTTATCTGAATAATGGAAGACAATTTTTAAATTATCATTAAATATTGAAATAGGATAAAAGTGTGCTTAGAGAAATCAGACTATGTGAAACTTCCCTACAAATTTCTGTTACTGAAATTATAAATTTAGTTGATTAAGTATCGATATAGGTATAATAAACTTCTGTAAGACATCCGTTTTGACATTGCTTGAAATTCTATTTCTAGAATTCTGTCATAGTCTAATATCCACTGAAAATTACAGCAATGGAAATCATAAGGTCTGTATTTATAGAATTCATATGGCCATTATTGGAGTTTTAACTTTACAAAAAACTAGGGTTACAAACTTAGTTAACAAATCAAAAATTCTAGTGCAAATTCTGCTATCAGAATTGCTGTCTATTTAATTGGAAAGTACTAGAATAGAGAAATTGTCTTAGTACTTATTTAGCATTGTGGCTAATCTTACTCAAGAGATTTTTGCTCTTCACAGGTAGGTGTGGCACAATAAAATGTGGGAGAGTTAGAAAAAAACAAATAGCATAAATAAAACCCATGCATTTTTAAGTTCATTGGACAGTGTAGTTCACAAGTCTATTTGCTTGTCAATATTTATCATTGCAAAATCCCAGTCTAGATCCAAGATTTTTAAACGCAGTGGCAAACATAAGTAGAAGGCTAGCACGAACTCACATATCTGAACTAGAAACAAAGGTCTGTTTTTCATTAAAAGTTAGCATGAGGCAACTTAGAAAAGACTCATAGATTCTCAGTCAGTAGCAATCTTTAAGTTCAAGTTAGCACTTGACTTAAAAGAAATCTTGTATTACTTAAGTCATGTAAAATGCAAGGCCATGGTACACAGAGGAGATCCAGCTGGTGTTCTCCAGCTTGACTTTGGACATCTGTGAATCTAATTTTCATGGAATCACAGTTTGTTTTCAGTTTGAAGAGACATTCAAAGATCTACCCCAGCCACTCTGTCACAGGCAGGAACACCTGTCACTAGATCAGGTGTTTCAAAGTCCAGTCCAAGCTGTTCATGAATACTTTCCATGATGAGGAATCCACAGCTCACCAAACTTGCTGTAAAGAACTTCTTCCTTAGATCCAATCTAAAACTAAGTCTACCCTATTTCAGTTTCAAACTGTTACCCTTTGTCCTATCACTACAAGCCCTCATAAAAAAATCTTTCTCCATCTTTCTCATACACCTATTTATATTGAATAACTGCAATAAGTCATGACTCCTCCAATCTGAACAACCTCAATTCTCACAGCCTTTCTTCAAAGGAAAAGTGTTCCAGCTCTCTGATCATTTTTGTGGCCGTCCTCTGGCCGTACTCTAACAGGGCCATATCTTTCTTCTGCTAGGAATGATGCAGTACTACAGGGAGAGTCTCAGGAGAGCAGAGCAGAGGAAGAGAAGCACCTCCTTCAACCTGCTAGCCATGTTCCTTTGGTACAGAATAGGGCTTACTTTCTGGGCTGCAAGAACACCTATAGGCCAGCTCATGTCCTATTTTTTGTCTGTTAGTATTTCAAAGTCCTTCTCCATAGGGCTGAGAGCTTTTATTCCTAGCTCTTGTAGAACATTACTTCCTCAAATCTTATCTACAGAAAGAAAGGATTATTTTTTATCACAGAATTTGTTAAATACTTCTGTTTAAGGGGAAGATGAACTGTCTCCATTATGAGTAAGACAACCAGTGGGTAATGACAGCTATTAAAGTCCTACCTGCAACATACCTGCATTTGAGTTCTCCTATTTCCTTTACAGTAAAAATACAATAAGAACATACTTAGCACATGATTTTCAACACAACTTTATTAGTGTCATCCATTGCAGTAAAAAAATCTGTATGCCATAGAATCATAGAATTAACCACATTGGAAAAGACCTTTGAGATCACCAACTCCAACCATTGATCCAACCATTGTGCTTACTAGACCATGGCACTAAGTGCCACATCTTCCAGGGATGGTGAATCCACCACCTCCCTGGGCAGCCTATTCCAATTCCTGATTACTCTCTCCATAAAAAATTTCTTTGTAATATCCTACCTAAACCTCCATGGCACAGCTTAAGCCCATGCCCTCTTGTTCTGCTGCTGGTTGTCTGGCAGAAGAGAACAACCCCCTTTCAGATAGTTGTAGAGAATGATGAGGACACCCCTGAGCCTCCTCACCTCCAGGTTGAACAATTCCAGCTCCCTCAGCCTCTCCCCACAGGACATTTGCTCCAGTGCCTCTACCAGCCTCATCGCTCTTCTCTGGACCCACTCCAGCACCTCAATATCCTTCCTGGACTGAGGGGCCCAGAACTGAACACAGTACTCAAGGTGTGGCCTCACCAATGCAGAGTACAGGGGAAGGATCACTTCCCTGGTCCTGCTAGCCACGCTATTTTTGATACAGGACAGGATCCCATTGGCCTTCTTGGCCACCTGGGCACACTGTTGACTCATGTTGAGCTTCCTGTCAATTAGTACTCCAAGGTCCTTTTCTGCCTGGCTGCTCTCCAGCCACTCTGTGCCCAGCCTGTAGCGCTGCAGGGGGTTGCTGTGGCTAAAGAGTAGAACCCAGCACTTGGCCTCATTGAACTTCATCCCATTGCAATCAGCCCATTTCCCCAGCCTGTCCAGGTGCCTCTGCAGAGCCCTCCTGCCTTCCATCTGATAAACACTCCCTCCTATCTTGGTGTCATCTGCAAAATTGCTTATGGTGGACTCAATGCTGCATCTTATTTGCTGTGAACCTACACTTGTGGAAACTGCACAGTAAATGTCCTATGTTTTACAGTAGTCCCTTCTTTGTCTTTAGTGCTACAGGCCTTTACACAAAAGCTAAGCACTTGTCAAGAAAGTGGACAGCTGGATTGGTGTGCTTGAATGCTAGAGCTTTTCTCAGAGGTGTTTTGCTTTTGGTGTTACAAAAAAAAAAGTGCAGAAAAACCAGATTCTTTGCTGTTTTTAAAATCTAATCTGAAATATGAGGAACTCTGAGAACTTCATTTGACAAATAAGTAGTTTTATTTATAAAAGACCAAATGAATGTGAGAATGATTTCAGAGGAAATCTCTGAAGTCACTAATAAAATATCCTGGTCAGAGTTTGACAGCCATTTCTTTTAGGTACGTCAGCATAATTAGTTTTTCATGTTGCTTTCTACCCTCTCAGGGAACCGATGTGAATTGTTTTTTGAGGGTTATTTTTAGTTCAGATCAAATCCTCAGTTTGTTTAACTGTATCTACTATCACAGAAGGGTTTAGGAAAGCATTTCCTCTGAAAAAATAATCCTCTAGTATGACCTGAAATATATGTTCACCAAACTACAGCCATGACTCATTAGCAACCAGGTTGTGAAGGAGTTGTAAGTTATCCAGTTAGGCCTGGCTCCTGACATTTTGTGATCTATTTAAAATCAATGTAGCAGATACTCATGGGAAGTGCCACTGTGAACTACCAGAATAACAACTGTAATTGGCATCTCTGTAATATCAAAATAGGAATGAACTCTGGAAAACAAAATTGTCAGCCATATCTGTAATACTTAAGTATTGCATTTTACGTGCAATCTTCTGGGAATTGTAGTCCATCCCTCATGTTCTGTGCAGTTACAAATTTCAAGGACTTTGGTGTTTGGCTGATGATGGTTTCCCTTCCTTTCCTCAAAAGCTTACAATGAATTCTTCATGACCTTTTGAAAACAGAGAGATGTAAAAATATGAGAAAAAATAAAACCCAAAGTGAACTAACCCCTGACAGAGAAGTCACTGATCATTCTAATAGCTATTTTGAAGGGAGATAAACATTTCAGGAGCAGTTTTCCATGGGAACTTTTAATTTAACCCAAAGTGATTTTATAGATTATATGAAAGGAAAACTGGTGAATATTATTGTATTCTCAACGATTTTTTATAAGCTTGAGGTTTAATTTCAAGTACAGCCTTAAGGATCAACTGATTGGAAGGAAACACTGACATGTATGCACTTTGAAATATAGTTCAACATATTACTGCAATCCAAATTGCAAGGTTTAGTTTTTTTAAGACCTTCCAGTTTTAGGTCATTTTTCTATTATTTAATTTTCTAAATTTCTAGGAGGCAATATGAGGTATTTCCAGAGCAAGTAGTGTGAATGGAGAGGGAAGCTTGAGGCTATGGGAGAGGGAAAGTCCAAAAGAGGTTACAAAACTGAGGTGCTTCTCTTGGTGTTTCTGAATGAAAGGAGTACCCTTCTATTCTCTTGAGAGCTGTGACTGTATACTTCAGAGTTTTGGAAAGGTTTTAATTTATACTGATAAAAGGATATGAATCTTCAAAGTTTTCATTTGTTTTGTGGGCAGCTGTAGTTTTAGGTGGCTGTAAATAGTATTGAGATAATAGTTGAATAATACATGAGAGAGTATCAGAAATGTATGTCTTTACTGAGGACTGCCTTTTCATTTCAAAACGTAACTTCTAGCAACTAGAGTTGGAGTCACTTCCTTCTTCATTCTCTTTGGACAAAATTTCCTTGGGTAAGTGGGAAAAATTATCCCCTCTCTATTCTGATGCAAGAGTGGGAGGTTTTGCTAGGATCTGTTCCTTCAAACATGCTGGAAGGCTTTTGAAACTATGATCTGCTCTTCTATTAATGTTGCAATATATAAACAGGTATATTCTTACTGAAGAGTATTCAGACTACTGGAATACCTCAAAAAGCTTTTTAATTTAAAAGATACACTGGAATTTGTGCATGAGTTATGCAGTTCTTCCTATGTATAATTGCTCTGGCTAAGTTTTCAAGTTACTATTTAGAAAGTGATTCTAGCTCTCCAGCTTCATGTCTTATGTAGGTCATTCCAAATGTGAGCTCAATCTTTATTTTTCTAAACTAAAAACAGGTGGAGTTTTAATGAAAATTAAACCCAACAATAATCAAACCAAAGCAAGAGCCTAGTGATGTCTAGCCTAACTTCTGTATTTTGAAGTTGTGTTTATAATTACAGTCAAGGTTAGTTCTTATCAAACACCTTTGTTAGGTATGATTTTTCCTTGTCTTACCTTTCCAGCATGCCTCACCCTACTTTTCACCCTTACTATTTTATTACTTGTGTATTACATAGTTTTAAATATATCTGTATTTTTTAAAAACCAGTTTTTTATGTCCTTTCTGACCAAAAGAAATGTTCTAGAAGCTTGTGTCCAGATGCAACAACAACTGTGGTAGAACACAATGTGCAACCAGTTAATTAGAACTTAGTTTTATCTGTGTATTCCTGTAGGTAAAATTTCAGCATCTGTTGGCAAAAAGCAAGGACTTGTCAGCTAGCAGAAGTGCTGTAATACAGGGACAGCAAAGGCTGTAGGACTTTTTGGTTTTGAGGTGGATGGTAAACAAAGTGTGGCATTTCACAGTCACATAGATTGTCCCTTTCAGTAAAAAAGGCTATCTGCCATCTGCTCTAGTCCTGTGTGGTGGATTCACTTTGGCTGAATGCCAGGTGTCCACCCAGTCACCTCAGCCCTCCCTTTCCCTGAGGGAAGCAAAAGAAAAAAACCCACAAACCTTGAATTACAATGAGGCAGTTTATATTTTAAATAGAAAAAAAACCCCCAAACTAAAAGCAGTACGGACACACACAAAGGAAAAGCCAACGATAAATCTACTTCCCACAAGCAGCAATGAATGATCACTCCTCCAAGAAACAGAGCTCCAAGGCAACAGTCATCAGGTGGGCGTTACCTGAGAGAGAGAGCACCTCCTCCCCTCTTTCTTTTATATCTGAGTTGACATCATATGGTATGGAATACCTCTTTGGACTTGCCCACGCTGATTCTCATGTAGCAGGATGATAATTTTGAGGAACTTGGGGAGACATCCTAAATGTTCCAAGATCTGCCACAGGCCTTTCCTTGAATATAGCACACATAAAAGTTAGAAATAACAAGAAATAACTCTCTCAGGGGTCATTTTATCGCTCTCTACACCTACCTTAAAAGAGGCTTTAGCCAAGTGGGGGTTGGCTCTTCTCACAAGTAACAAAATTGAGAGGAAAGAGCCTCAGGTTGCACCAGAGAAAGTTTAAATTGGATATTAGGAGCCATTTCTTCAATGAAAGGGTGGTTCAACATTGGAACAGGATGTACAGGGTAGTGATGGAATTACCATCCCTGGTAGTGTTAAGAAGTGTGAATGTGGCACTGGTTTAGTGGGAACGGTTTAGGGGTGACTGCAGCAGTGTTAACAGTTAGCCTTTATGACCTTAGAGGTCTTTTCCAACTTTAACCTTAACAATTACAGAATTCTATGATTCTATCAATATGTGAGTTGCTGGATTCCTGGGCCACTCCATTTCTGGATTTTATTTTATTTTCAAACCAACCTGAATGAAAGGAAAGCAAGTGCCAGTGTTTTAAACAATCTACAGATAACAGGGGAAGTAGATTTAATTGAAAGTTTCTGCTAAAATAAAGAATAGCTGTTGCTAAATTTACTGCAGAATCTTCACACTTAGTAAGATTAATTCACGTAATGAAAACATGAATTGAAAAATGCTAGTATAAGGCCAGTGGGAAACAAAGTCACTGAATAACAGGGTTCAAAATATCTTTCTTAAATTCTTCTATTTATTAAAAAATAAAGCTTGATACAAAGCCTAACTCATGTTGTAAGGTATACATTCTCTGTTTTAATGTAGCTCTTTCTATGATTTGTTTGTTTTATATTTATTATATTTTCTGATTCTGCTTTACAGAAATATTTTGATATAGCAGATTTTTATCACAAACGGTAGTTTAAAAGATGAATTACTCGTTTCATACCTTGCCATATGAGAGCACTCACACACTTTGATTGACTTGTTTTACAAATGTTCCTGTGATGCTTTTGTGTTTTGTGTTTGTAATTGCTTGTGAAATAACAATGTATTGGAGGAGAAACTGCACAGGGGAAAAGAAAGCTTTTCAAGAAAGTGTCTGTCTGTCTTTCTGTCTGTCTGTCTGTCTCTCTCTCTCTCATCTATCTCTCTTATAACTCAACAGGTAGGAAACAGCCCTCACAGAGGAAATAAGATGAACCGGACACTACATAGATAAATTACATGATAGTATTATTTCAGTTGCCCTTAGACATATCTCAGCTACCAAAACAGAAAACATCCTGTGAGTTTACAAAACAAACAAGCAATCAAGCAAATGCATAAAAGGGCAGAGCTCCTTTGGCCAAGTATATTGAAGAAATTTCAATACAAAAGTAAAAAGTGCTAATGGTAAAGACAAAGCTACTTTTCTCATGCTGGGAATCCCTACATCTTCTGTGATATAACGTATGAGGTGCCACCAAAGGTTAACTATCATCTCGCACTCAGGGAAATTTTTCCCTGTTCACCCAGCTCTCTGTCCCAATGAACAAATACAGACCAGGTGTGTTTTTAAAATATTCTTTCTATCTTGAGTCTGGCATATTTTTTCTTATTACTAGATGGTTTAAGAAATGTCTGTAACATCTGACATGTTTACATGACTTCATCCTGCTTGACATTTAAGGGAGGCATTGATTCCAGCATGGACAGCAAAAGAGAGATGGAAACAATTTTTTGTAAGAAGCTAAATAATTTAGAAAAATATAATATTTGAGCTGGAACACTTTAACAAAATTCTTGCTTGAGGAAAAGACAAATCTGAACATCACAAACAGGAATAGAGGGCCAAACTTTGATGTTTTGAAGAGGTATACAGAAGGTCATACAATCTTTCAGTAGTTAGCTGAAAATTAGCTCATACACTTTTATGAAGCCTGTACCAAGGTCTTTAGTCTTTTTTAAAAAAATTAAGTTGAGACAGGTGTGGAAAGTCTATTGTGTTATTTCCTACTTTTTCTTTATGAAATTGGTATACATCTGGGAAATTTAAAATTAAACTAAACAGGCCAGTCATTTCCCTGTTGTAACAAGAAAAAAATGATACCAGAAGGCATTACTAAATTTTAAAATTCTACCTCTAGACAAAAATGTTTTGCCCAAACATCTGCCACTAAGCCCAAACATTACAAGCCCTGTGGGTGCTGCTGTGTAGCACAAAAAAAGAATTGGTGAGACCAAGATACTGCCTCCACTTGCACCTTCAGTACTGCAAGGGTATTGATCAAGTCTCCATAAGAGGTAATTCTGACTCCAAACCACATTTCATGATACAGAGGAAACTGGGGAAAAAACGAAAAAAGAAGCTGTAATTCTCTAAGAAGTCTTTTATTGGTTCCATGTCTTTATCTTGACTGTCTTGACTGCATAGCATAGTGACTTATTCTACTAGTGCTGTTTGAGGCTATTGAAACTGGTGTAGTTCCATTTCAGTCAGTGACAGTGTGCAGGCCCTTAGCAACTGAGGTTCTATGCACCTGGTGCAGACAATGAGATTATTCATTGGTTGGTTTCATATTTCTGTAGACTTAGACTTAACACACTGAACTTATTGTCCTTCAATTACTCTACATTTTTGGTTTAAATGCAGTGGTACTGAAACATTTCCTCTCAAGTACCTTGATGCTGTGTCATCATTGAGCCAATATTGTATGTTTATTTCTCAGTTATGCAAATCCTTGCGCTCTGACTGAGGAAGACTTGATTTACATAATTGTTAGACTGCTATTTCTGAATAACCACGAAGTGTCTATCAGATATTTCCATGTTAACTTGCTGTAGACTGTCATTCCCCTAAAGCTGGGACAGAACTTTTTGTTTCTATGCCTACTGTGTCTTTCTTTGCATCAGAAATTGAAATGCAACTTATCATGAAGAAGAAATCACTATCTCAGAGGAAGAAGAAGAAGAAATAAAGACTCGATAGTGATCTAATCAATTAAGACTGACTGAGTGATGAATTAGTGTGTCCTCTCTGTTCCCTTCCTTTCCTTTCTCTCTCCCTTCAGCCATCTGGTCTAGAGGATGATGCTGTGCATTTGCAGAATGCACCTGGTTCGTCTATCAAAGGTCTCAAACAAAAAACCTCAACCAAACCAAACCAAAAAAGATGTAATAAGAATAAAAAGAATTTGATAATGAGTCAAGTTTATGGCAATGAATTTTGTATATACAGAATAAGAATTAAATAATCAATAAGAAAAAGAAAATTACATGAAGCTAAGAAATTACAGGTTGAATGCTAGTTACCTACAATTTGTAATAGAATCCTTTTATGAAAGTAGAAGACTTGATTTTGATGTGATTAGAAGTGTTTCACATTACTAAAACTGATGGGAAAATCTAATTAATAAAGATGTTTCAAGGTTTTATTTTTTCCCCACACTCTATCTAAATATGGTTAAATTGATTCCTTCCGCTGCCTACCTAACACTGATTAAAAGCAATTTATGATCAAGTTTGTCATTTGTCTTGTGAATAAGATGTGTCTTGGTAGCTTAGATCACTTTTTCTTATAAAAAAGTACAATTAATTAGGTTTTAAATCAGTTAAAACCCGATTTAAAAGATAATCAGCTTTTTCTACAACCTGTATTACATGAGGGCTAAACAAATAAGAGAGAATGGACACGAAGGAAGAAAATATTGTAATGCTCAGGCCTAATGGCATACAATATATGATCACGCTAATCAGCTAACCAGATACTGAGGAATGAGGTGTTGTCTTGGGTTGAGGTGGCAAAATGTCAGCTGTCCAATAGAGTGTCAGAGCCTCCCTCCCCCTGCCGAGATAAGGGAGCGGAAAAAACCTCTGGAAACTCAAACTAGGTTTATATTTAAACTAATGATATATATATATATTTACAGAAAAGAGAAAATTAAAAGAAAACTACAATATAACACACACTTACACAAGTTAGATATAACAATAATTTTCTACCTCCCACCAAAAACAGACTCCACCACTTTAGATCTAATAAAGCATCCCAAAAGACACACAGCAAGGCAAAAGAGAGAAAATAACAATAAAATGTTTCTACTTCCCTGAACTAAAACAAAATACGAGTAGCGGCGGCAGTAGTCAAGGCCCAGGACAGCAAGACAGCAGCTATGTGTCTTGCCCCTACTGCAGACACGATGGCAACTGAGAAATCCCTCCCACCTACCTCAGGTTTGCGTCATTTGGTATGAAATATTTCTTTGGTTGCTCAAGTCAGGTGATACCTGTCTCTCCTAATCTATGTAGATTCTCTGAGCCTGGTAATTTGAGGCCTGGCTAAAACTAAAATCAAAACTACCACACTAGTTCATTGGTGATGTCTATTTATTTTGCAGTAAGTATCATTTTACAGAATTCTAATCAACAAGAAACTGTGGCCTTTTAGTTGGGAAGTGAACTGCTTACATTTGCAAAATAGGTTGAAAATTTTGAAATAGCTACTGATGTTTCAAATTACAAAACATATTATATTAAGCTGGGGCATAATTACAGGATTTTTTACCAGTGAGTCAGTAAGACTCACAATAAAGTTAATGTCAGATTTTCATGAACAGCCCTTTTGTATTATGTGACTTTTAATCATAGAGCTCATGATATTCAACATAACCTGATGTGACTCAAAATTTTTAGTTCTTTCCTACTTTTCGAAGTCTTGAATTCATAAGGCCTAGAAATCTGTCATTGCTGCAATTGGATATTGCATCCTCTCTGTTAAGAGATGTTTATTGCATATTCTAGGAAACTAAAGTCTCTGTGATAAGGGTTGTCCTTTGCTAAACCTTCTTGCATCTTACAGTGACAAACTTATTTTCTGAGGTCCTGTTAGATATTGATTTTTTGATTGCATAAGACTTCTTAAAGGCCCATAATTTTACCTGTTATTTCATCCAATTCTTTTAATTTGGTGATATTATATACTATATGCAGCAGGAGAAGATTTCCATTACAGTGAATTGAACAGGATGTTATCGCTGTTGTTATTATGCGTGCCATATGTACGATTATTCCACTTAGTTTAAATTTTAATTGAGCAGAGAGGCTTGTTCGCAATTAGTAAGATGATTTTTTTCCCTACTTTTTCTGCTTTCAAAAGACTAACTAAAGACATGAGATAAAACAGTTTAAAATTACTCTGAAGCTGATACAAAGAAATGTTTCCTGCTGTAATGATGAGTTTTGTTTTTTTTTTTAAACAGAATTCATCAATAATGTGAATAGTTTACTCTGTAGCAGACCCTTGGTTTAGAAAAGATTTCCATATTTCTAACTTGGTAAAAGAGAAATTGAAGAAGGCGATTGATGTTTTTGATCTTTAAATATAATCAGTTTAATTTGGATTTTTTAGGGTTAGTAGGCTTTGTTTGTTTGTTTATTTTCCACATGTTCTTCAAACTTCCCTATGCCATTTTCTTCATCATGTAGACAGCTCCTATGTTCCCCATCAATGCAATGATGAGACTGGTGTTGTATCAGTGTGATGATTTGCCTTATTGTGTATGGGAATCTCTGTGTACCTGTTTTGCGTTCATGCAAGCATGATTGTGACTTCTGATGAGAACCACGACCTAAAACATAGCTCTTTCAATTTACAAAGAGATTAAAATACTGGCAAATATTCAACCTCAGAAAAATACAAACTTACTTTAATAGGTTCTTTGCTTTAATGAGTGGCTTTCAGATATTATGAAAACCTCGCATATTCCAGGGAAGCTTTATAGGTAACAAATTTGTTTATTGCTTTAAAGTGAAATACATAGTCCCTATTTAGGCTCTGCTTAGGAGGCATAATACATACACAAAAAACTTAAGGTGTAAATATAGTTACAAAGTCATAGAGCAAGCAGAAGCACCATGTTTCTTTTGGCACTGAGGCTAAAGTAAGATACATTTTTTTATAAAGTTTTCACTAGAACAGACAAATCTTAATGGGTTATGAAATAATTCAAGTTAAGATAGTGAAACCTTAAAAAATGTTCATTCTTTGCTTAAAGAAAACCAAAATGTCTTCTGTTTAATTCCCTTCCTGACTCATATTCTGAATGCTTTTGACTGCAGTCATCAAGGAGAATTTTTGTTGTTGATCCTAACATACAGTTTCCTATTTCTATGCTATCACCTGCTGTGTTTTCCTTTAATAGGAATACCAGAATGTTAAACAAGAAATATTTATTCTTGGGGAAAAAAATTTACTCGTGACATAAGAAAGAACTACTGAATCAACATAATATGCATATTGCTGCCCTGCACCAAGAAGTGAAGGAGAGAGTAAGTGATGTTAAGGGCCACAGATGACTATCAAATTGCCCAAGAGGACTAGGCTGCAGCTTATTTCAAAAAGCATGATGCAGCAACTAGCTTTCTCAAAAGTCTTTAAATTAAGTGGTGAACTGCTAAATCCTGAGGCTTTGTGAAAAACTCACTGCTGAGGAAAACTGGTTTTGAAAAGTCAAGATATCTAAGTAATTATTTAGTGTTTCAGCACTTCTGTCAAACATGAACTACACGTATGTTTCTGGAAATTCTATTTCATTAATACTGAATTATGAACTTCAGAATGCTTGAGTTTATGGTATTCAGATTCCTATTAAAGTTTCAGGGAGAAGTCTCTGCAGACACTTTATAAAAGCCTTCCATTACTTAAAGGAGGCCAAAAATAAAGATGGGGAAGGATGCTGTTTGGTTTGAAACCTTGACAAAATGCCAAGTATTCAACCACACAAGGAAGCTCCCTTCTCTCACTGAGAAAAGGGAGAAAAGAAAAAAAAACCACCAAAAAGCCAAACCTAAAACTTAAAATGGTGAGGTTTATATATTTACACAGAAAAAGGGAAAATTAAAAGTAAAATGCAATATAACACATATATATACAAAGGTAAGAAAAGAAACAGTAACTCCCCACTCCTACCAAACACAAATTCCACCACTCCATTCTACAAAAACACTCCACAAATGCTTCCCGGGAAACACCCAGCAAGGAAAAAGGAAAAGCTGACAACACAATATTTACTTCCCAAAATAACAGTATCAGTGGAGCAGCAGTGGCTTAACTCTGCAGAACAGCACAGCACATCCTGTCCAGACTGGGGCCATGAGCAGAAGAAAAAAGACACCTCCCTTCACTCCCTTTTATATCTCAGTTTGCGTCATCTGGTATGAAATATTTCCTTGGTTGCTTAAGTCATGTGGCAACCTGTCCCTTCTAATCTATGTAACACTATCAGGGCCTGTTGTACTGAAGCCTACTAAATAAGGCCTAACTAAGCTAAACTACCACAACACTCTCTCAGAAAGCCTATAGGATGAGGGATAATGGCTTTGTACTGAAGAAGGATAAATTTAGATTAGCCATTATGAAGAAGTTCTTTACTGTGAGGGTGGTGGAGAAGTTGTGGAGTCCTGGTCCCTGCAAGTGTTCAAGGAAAGACTGGATGGGGCTTTAAGGAATCTGGCCTAGTGGGAGGTATTGGGACAAGATGATATTTAAGGTTCTTTCCATCTTTCCAACTCAAAGGATTCTGTGATCCTATAAGTCCATGATTCTTGTGCAGACACCAATCTGTAAGTAACATGGTACAGATCATGATTAGGTACAAAACTCTTAATTCTGTGTTATAGTAGACTTGTGTAACAACAAACCAACCTATCAATTAACCAACTAATCAATGAAACAACCAAACAATAAACCAATAAAAAATAAAAATGAAAATAGAGATGAATATCTTTGTTATTTCCACAGCACAACTAGAGCAATCTACAGCAATCATTTCAAACAGAGAAAATTTTATTTCTCATCTTATACTAGCTGCTTGTCTTTATTGTAGGTTTCAGTAACTATGCAGTGATTCCTGGCATTTTATTTAGTTGCCTTTTTTAGTCAAAT
This sequence comes from Pithys albifrons albifrons, assembly GCF_047495875.1. Classification (NCBI taxonomy): domain Eukaryota; kingdom Metazoa; phylum Chordata; class Aves; order Passeriformes; family Thamnophilidae; genus Pithys; species Pithys albifrons. Next base: position 79,108,529 of record NC_092497.1, on the reverse strand, counting down.
TGCATTCCTCTATGATAACTATAAAAATTAATAAAACCCCCCAGTCTGATGTACATTATGCTATTACAATTTTATATATGTTGTGTCCAAATGCACCTGATTGTCGCTGGCTTTTTGTAAGCAAGTTTGCTGGACCGTAACTGCAGTTCTGGTTATTTTAAAGCAGACAAGGTTAGCTTAAGCTAGCCACTCATATCTCCTTGAACAATGCATTAATTAATTTTCTTGTTGTGCTGTTCTCTTTTTGTAATAACAAAAAGTACAGTGTACTTTCAGTCAAAAATTGGCAAAACGGTTGGGAAACCACAGATATATTTTTAGCAGAGCTGAGCCAATTTTCATTTAGTTTTTCCTTTAATAATTTCCTGCATAAATAAGCAAACAAAAGAAAACTAAATTTTATGGGTATAAGGGATATTTGAAGTGCCATGTGCTGGCAACACTCCTAATTACACAGCAGTACAGTCTATTCTGTGCTCTGAGTGTTTGTGCTCTGTAATGTTGAACTGTGGAAAAGGAAAAAACTCAGTATGCACACAGTTACAGAGCTAGGATATGCTTTGGGTACTAATGAAAGTTAAGCAAAACTCCCAATTATTTAGTTTGTCTCTGGATGGGTTACAGAGCAGACGGTAATAAAACCAGGAGCTAGTGAAGCTACCTTGGATGCTGTAATTAGTCCTTTTAATTTTACTATCTCTTTTACTCTGCTTATCATATAAAGCTCTGTGCAATCACTGCTGAATATTTCTGCTGAAAACTCACTTGTTTAGATAAAACTTGTATCTGAAGCACACTCATCTCAGCTTTCAGACTTTGGCTCCACAAGTCTTAGTGCTGTGCAGAGCCATGGATATGCTCTTGGAAGCATTTTGAAAATGTGACTATACCCAATTTCTTCAATTTATAGTATTCTAGAGTGTTGTGAAAGGTTTTTTCCAGAATTTTGGGAAATTTCTGAAACAGATAATTTCCTTTCAGACCTATCAAATCTGAATATATGAAACATTTGAAACTTGTTTCAAAGGACAATAAAAAAAATAAAATAAAAAGTGCCTATCCTTGCCTTCACTCAGTTGTCTTCAAACCATTTGCCACTCTAGCAATGGAATTTACCCATATCTCTTTCCTTAAGAACTAGAGAACTGATGACAACGGTTTCCAGAAAGGTGTGAACATCTGAACAACAGAGTTTCACAGTACAGAAAATTTAGCATGCACTCCTTGTGCTGTCTCTACTTTGTATTTTATCACTTCCAAATCAGCAGAAAAAGAGAGACCAATTCTATCTAGCAAGCTTTGGCTCAAAATGCTAATAAAAATGAAGGAAAAAAGTAACTAAAATAGTTGGTGGAGAAACATTAAATGAAATTTGTGATTGTGTGATGCTTCCCAAATTATACCAAAACAGTAGGGGATTTTATGACTCTAAATGATTGCTGTTTGGATGGAAAAGGCTTTTGTTTGGGAGTCCTAAGGTATATAGCAGATGGTACTGAACTGAAACTATGGATGACATTAACAGCAGAAACAAAAAACTCTTAAGATGGAATAGGCATACAGAAGTGAAAATACACCCTTAGTATCTCAGTAAAGGATGCAGGAATATAGAAACAGACTAAATTATTATGAAAAAAACTAGACTAGAGCACATATTGATGTACACTTATTAACTAGTGTTTCATTAATTTTGAGCCCACCTGGACTATGTTGTCTAACAAATGTGTAAAACAAAGTGATTGCTGTGTTTATTAATTATAGGACTGGCTACCCTTAGTCCTTCCAACCTATTTATGAGATATGAATAAGCACTTTGGGGATATAAAATCAATGCTTTCCATTTGGTTTGGTTAGCTTTTCTGTGGAAAAATACAGGTTAAAGAACTATTCAAGGTTTTTAGTTTATCTGAAGTCTAGCAACTAAAAAAAAATAAATGCAGAGAATACTCTTAAAAATGAAGTAAACAGCAGCCAGATTGTGTCCAGCAGGGCTGCAGTTGTACAAAACATATTGTCTGATATTTAACATCCTGATCTCTCTTGAAGATACGAGGACAGTCTTAACATCCACAGGCTTTCCCTCATCAGCTGCTGCAATAATGCTCTGTTAATTTGCTTCAGAATTAATAATGGAAAAATATTTTTTTACCATAAATATCTGATTTGTGATAAACTGCATTGAAAACATTTGTTTTACCTAGTTACTTGGTAGCAGTCTGAGGATCAAAACTGTTGTCTATGATGACCCAGACTTATTGACATTCTAGACTAAAGAAACACTGTTATGTTTTGAAGGTCCACAAACTGACTCTGCAGATCTGAAGGCAAGGAATATGGTCAACAATGTTGGCTAGGCATTGCACCAGTTAGCTGTATTTTTTAAAAAATTAAAAGAGTATTATTTCATTGCTGCTTTTTTATCCCCCCTCCACAAAAATTGCCACATTTGTCAGATTCTCCAGTGTGAAAGTATAGTATGTGAGTCTTGGCATTTCTTAAGTAAGATCAAGATTGTCAAAATGTCGTCAGAGAAATCTTCTGAGAAAAAATCTTTGTGCTCTTCTGATGACAGTCACTTCTGTATCAATAAATTATCCTTTATCTGTCTTTTTTTTATATATAATCAGCAAGCATTTGCACTGCTAGCCACTAGGTTGCAGCACACTATATGGGTTAAGATGTTCTGCAGAATGTCTAAGATGTTACTGGAATTGAGAGTGAATCTAGGAGCACTTTTTTACATCATGCAAATATTTATGAGGTGAGTATGAAGATGAACAGGCTACACCAGTGTGCTGAAAGGCAGCTGGCAGGGAAGATGAGTGGTTTGGTTAAATATGGAGATTCTGAAGGAAATCAGGAATAAAAAGAAAGTTTACTGACTGTGGAAAAAAGGGCTGGCTACTTATGAAGAATTTATGAACATAGCTATGTCATGCAGAAAAAAATCAGGGAAAGAAAAGTGCAATTTGAAGTTAATTTGGCTAATTCTCTTAGGGATAACAAAAAGTCCCTCTATAAAACATTAATAACTAAAGGAGGGGCAAGGAAAACCTCCATTCTCTGTTGGACTTGGAGGGAAATATAGTTAAGGAAGATGAGGAGAACTCTGAGGTACTTAACACCTACTTTGCCTCAGTTTTTACCAGTAAGAGAGGTGGCCCTCAAGACAACTGGCCTCTGGAGCTGGTAGACAGAGAGAGGGAGCTGAATAGCCCTCCTGTATTCCAGGAGGATATAGTTACTGACTTACTGAGCCAGGTGGATCCTCACAAGTCAATGGGACCAGATGGAATCCATCCCAGGGTGATGAGGGAGCTGGCAGAAGAGCTTGTCAAACCGCTCTCCATCATCTTCCAACAGTCCTGTCTCCTTAGGGAGGTCCCAGATGACTGGAAGTTGGCAAATGTCAACCCAATCCACAAAAAGGGCTGCAAGGATGACCCTGGCAACTACAGGCCTGTCAGTCTGACCTCCTTGCATGGCAGGGTTATGGAGCAGTTCATCCTGAGTGCAATCACACAGCACCTTCAGGGTGGACAAAGGATTAGACCCAGCCACCGTGGGTTTAGGAGGGGCAAGTCCTGTCTGACCAACCTGATGTCATTTTACGATCAAGTGACCCACCTGGTGGATGAGGGGAAGGCTGTGGATGTGGTCTGTCTAGACTTCAGCAAGGCCTTTGACACTGTCTCCCATAGTACACTCCTGGAAAAGCTGGTACCCTCTGCTGAATTAGGAGGTGGCTGGAGGGTTGGGCCTAGAGAGTGCTGGTGAACGGAGCTGCATCCGGCTGGTGGCCAGTCACTAGTGGTGTTCCCCAGGGGTCTGTGTTGGGTCCAGTCCTGTTTAACATCTTTATTGATGATTTAGATGAGGGGATTGAGTCCATCATCAGCAATTTTGCTGATGACACCAAGCTGGGAGGGAGTGTTGACCTGCTGGAAAGCAGGAGGGCTCTGCAGAGGGATCTGGATAGACTTGAGAGATGGGCTGATTCCAATGGAATGAAGTTCAATAAGGCCAAGCAGCCAAGCCAAACAGATACACTTTTATATGATTATTATAGGTAACTCATAGAATAATTTCCTCCTATGATACATACGGGCCTTTCATGATGTAGTTTTAGGATCAAGATATGCTACTCCACTTTGCAGAAAAAGAAGCTGTCTAGAGCTATAGTCAGTTTCTTTCTTTTCCTTAATGTGTTCCCTCTCTTCTAATAAAAAAGTCTCTAAAAGAAGGCTGACTAAGTGACTTACGTTTGTTTCATGTGGCAGGCTGAGTTTTTTGGGTAGCTTGTACTGAACCTTGCCCAGTGGGAAGAAGATTCTCAGCTGCCATTTCTCTAGTGGCACAAGTGCCATGTGGTGCTTTCACAGCTGAGAGAGCTAGGCTTACCAAGCCTGAAAGAATATAAAAACCTAAATTTCCTTAAGGATGCAGAGAAGGCTTTGCAAATTTGGAACTCTAGGCAAAATGTGTTTCTCCATGAGACACAGGCCAGAATACGCTTCCAGTAGCCCTGACCTTTTTTCACCAGAGTTACGCTTTGAATGTTTTTCTTTAAGCTGACAAATATCATATTGGAGAGAAGAGGAAATGGAAGAGAAATATAGAATAGTATGGAGTTTTGCAGTTTTTCAGATTGGAAAATTATTGATTTTGGAGTTTTTGAACTTCAAAGTTGTTTCTCAAGAGCCTGCTTTTGTAGAATCACAGAATCTCTAATTGGTTTGCAAGGGCCCAGTCACTCTAGTGACATCTGGTGGCATCTGTCAGTAGATTGGGTTGCTCAAAGCTCTGTCCAGTCTGACTTTGAACATCTTCAGCAACAACTTCTCTGAGCAACCCATTCTTGGTGGCCAAAACTCTTAATTGAGGAATTAAAAACATCCCAGTAATTGGGACCCCTGCACTCCTGTGATCTTACTATAACCAGTAGGGTTTCACTTAATTTTATACTTACTGTAACCTGTTGTAAACTGGCCCAAATGGACCAAAAAGACCTTTATTATTTAGCTTAGACACATTTAAAGAAACAAAGCAAGAATACTCTGGCTGGGAAAATGGACTTTTTTCTTGAGTCCAAGAACTTAAATAAGTTGAGAAAATGCATCAGGGGTAACCTGTGTGAAATAGAGGACCATCCGCAAAAGGATTGTAAGCAGAAGATCAAGGGAGGTGATTCTCCCCCTCTGCTTTGCACTCATGAGGCCACATCTGGAGTACTGCAAAAAGTTCTGGTACCCTCAACATAAAAATGACATGAAATTGTTGGAGTAAGTTCAAACGAGTCCACAAAGTTGTTAAGGGGACTAGAGCATCTCTCCTATGAAGACAGGTTGAGAATGCTAGAGCTGTCCATTCTGGAGAAGAGAAGATTGTTAGATTAGATGTTAGGAAGAAATTTACTGTGAGTGTGTTGAGGCACTGGAGCAGGCTGTCCAGAGAAGTTGTAGATGTCCCAAGCTAGGCCATGCTGGATGGGGCTTTGAGCAACCTGGTCTGATGGAAGGTGTTCCTGACCTTAGCAGAGGGGTTGGAGCTACATGTTTTTTCAGGTCACTTCCAACCCAACCATTCTATGATTTTATGATTTAGTTTACTAGAAGCAATCCTAAAAGAGGGCCTGCCTTCCCAGAATGAGTAGCATAAAACCCCACTAACAGAAAATGGCATACCCACGTGAGGTCAGGATCAGACCTTTATGAAATCTCATGCCTCACTTTCCTGCAAATCTAGTGGTAGCAGTGGTGTGAAACACAGAATTAATGCACAATGGGTTTTTTCTTCTTAATAGGGTAACCTGTTCAGATTCTTCCTGCTAAACAATCTGCGTTTTCTCTTCGAGTGTCCTGCAGGGTGACAAGGGAAATACTGTGTTCAAGTGCCTACCTCAAGCCCTAATAATGCTGCTTGCACCCATTGTAGTCTTCTATATTAGCATGTAGAAGCAAATAGATAGATAGATGATAGATAGATAGGTAGATAGGTAGATAGATAGATAGATAGATAGATAGATAGATAGATAGATAGATAGATAGATAGATAGATAGATCTTCCTAGGGAAGGAATAAATGAAAACAACCACCAGATGACTGTGGATGCACTAGGTGCAGACTTAGCTTCTCTATATTGTAGTTGTATTCCAACTCAACTATGGGTGGCAACAGCAACTATAGGAGAAGGTGGAGAGAGCACCTCACCAACTGAAATTTGAAAGGTAATTTGAGGCAATACTACTTAATTTGAAAAAGAATTTCAATTTTGGTAGTATTTGGTAAATTTCACTTATATCCCCATCAACAATAAGGTCACAGCTTTTGTCTTAACCATACAAAGTGCTTCAGTATGTATCATATGCCCAATCACTGTGTTAGGATTAAATCACAATGGAGCCATATCTATGTCTGGACAGATTGGAGGAGACAAGTTATGTGATGCCATGCCTGCACCAGTCCTCTTATCCATGTACCCTCAAGTGGGCAGAGAACAAGCCTGAGTGCACCCCTGCCAGAGGAGGATCCTTTCCATCCCGTGTACAGTGGAGTTGGATGATGACTACATGGAACACATCATGACATAATCTGTGATAACATCAGTTGTTGCCCATCAGGATGAAGAAGGTCCCCAACACCAAACCAGACAGAACTCCGCCACCCTGAAGCACTCTAGTAGTGGGTTGCAGAAGGGATGCCCAGGAATCTTGTGGCCACCTCCAGTCCCTGAACCAGATGAACAACTTCCAGAGCTACTCAATGCTCTTCCAAACCCTGAAATCCTGTGTCCATCAGGAGACGAAGATCTTTGATACAGTGACATTTGTGCAGCAGTGTGCACTCATGGCTGTGCAATGGTGCAGCAGAGGCCCACAGACTGCTGGACTAGCAAGGCACCTGTGCCATCAGTCGGCAAGAGAGGCAGCCTTGATCCCTGGATCCCTACATGTACCCCTGGCCCTGCTGCTTCAGGAGAGTGTCTCACACCCAGCTCAGCCTTCTCCAGCACTACTGTAAGATCCAGTGCCAACAATCTCCCCAACACCTCCTCTACTGGCATTTGTGGGAGCACCAGCAGCTACACCTCTGCATCCATTTTCATCCCTGTAGAGCACAAATAAACCCAGAAGGAAGCAGGGAGGCTGTGCCCAGGCTATCCACTTCTAGCCAGGGCAGTAAAAGCTCGCATGTGGGGTCAGAGGCTGATGAGCAGAGTCAACACCCCTCCAGCCAAGAGGCTGACTTTGCCTTGGTGACCTTGAAGGGTGCCTTGGGGGATGGCCAAACGAGGGTCATATCCTTGGCTGGGGCAGGTTCCAGCCCTCAAGGGCTCTAAGCCCCTCAGATTCAACTATTCCAACAAAATAAATGCAAAAAGTACAGAAAAGGTCTCAGTGTTACAATCAGGGCACATGCTGTTGCTGTCCACACCCTTTTTACCTTTTTTTTTTTGATGTTGGGGTGGAGTGTTTATGCTGAAGACTCCTACTACACATGTTGTATTGCAGGCTGCTTCCCGAAGTCAAATGCTGCCCAGTTCCAGGCCCATCTCTGTAGCTGTCCCCAGGGCAGAAATTTCAAGCTGAGACATCTCCAGGTTCAGTTTGTGCCCTTCTGCTCATTGCCCCAGGCCCCTCATGAACTCCTTGCTGCTCCCTCTGCCCACATGTTGTGGGTCTCTGGTCTCCTATCAGCCTGTGCAGCCTGGTGCAGCCTTGCTATGGCAGAGAACAATTCCCTTTCCCGAGTTGAAGTCACGCCCTGGTGCTTCCCAAGGCCTGAGCCCCAAGAAGTTCAACAAGAGAAAGTGTATGGTCCTCCTGTGGAGACTGACAATGCCAGGCATCAACACATGCATTGGGCTGCCAGCTGGTGAGCAGGCAGGGAAAGGAGGCCATGCTCTGCCCTCAAGCGCAGACTTTCCTCCTGCTCTTCTAGATAGAGCCTTAGCACTGGCACTTCTGCTCTGCTTGGAAAGCATCCCGCTTTGTCAGATGGTCAGCAGATGGATGCAAAGTGGCTGAGAACATTGGGTTTGTCTAGTTTAGAGTAAAGGAGGCTGAAGGGTGACCTCGTTGCTCTCTACAGCTTCCTAAGGAGAGAAAGTAGACACGAGTTTGCTGCTGTTTTCTTCCTAGGATCCAGCAACAGAATGTGTGGGAAAGGTTGAAAGCAGCATCAGGAGACGATCAGATTGGACAGGAGGAAATAGTCTTCATTGAGAGAGTGGTCAGACCTGGGCACAGGCTTCCAACAGATGTGCCTGTCAAGGTCTTAAAAAGAGGCACCTGGACAATACCCTTCATAATGGACTTTAACTTTTGGCCAGTCCTGAAGTAGTAGGTGACTAAATTAGATCATCATTGTAGATCCCTGCCAACAGTTCAGTTCTATTCTATTCTATTCTATTCTATTCTATTTTATTCTATTCTATTCTATTCTATTCTACTCTATTCTATTCTGCTGGGAGCTTCATACTGCAGAGAAGAGGCAGTCAAGGAGGTTCCTGGAGTGTGTAGAGGACAATTTCCTTCATCAGCTGGTAAATGAGCCTACCAGGGGTAAGGCCCCGCTAGACCTACTGTTTACAAACAGAGAGGGGCTGGTAGATGATGTAGTGGTTGGAGGTCACCTGGGGCACAGTGACCATGAAATAATAGAATTTTCAGTCCTCAGGGATGTAAGGAGAGCCACCATTAAACCCTCTGCTTTGAACTTCCAAAGAGCAGATTTTGGCCTATTCAAAAAACTGATTCAGAGCATACCCTGGGAAAAAACCCTTAAAGGCAAGGGGGTCCAGGAGGGATGGACATCTTTTAAGAAGGAAATTTTGAGTGCACAGCAACAGGCTGTCCCAGTGTCCCCAAAGGCCAGCTGGAGGGGAAGACGGCCGGCTTGGTTAAATAGGGAGATTCTGAAAGAAATCAGGGATAAAAAGAAAGTTTACAGACTATGGAAAAAAGGGCTGGCTACTTACGAAGAATTTACAGATAGAGCTGGGTCATGCAGGAAAAAAATTAGGGAAAAAAAAGTGGAATTTGAAGTAAATTTGGCTATTTCAGTTAGGAATAACAAAAAGTCCTTTTATAAATACATTAATAACAAAAGGAGGGGCAAGGAAAACCTCCATTCTCTGTTGGACTTGGAGGGAACTGTAGTTAAGGAAGATGAGGAGAAGGCTGAACTTAACACCTACTTTACCTCAGTTTTCACCAGTAAGACAGGTGGCCCTCAAGACTACTGGCCTCTGGAGCTGGTAGACAGGGAGAGGGAGCTGAATAGCCCTCCTGTATTCCAGGAGGAAATAGTGACCGACTTACTGAGCCAGCTGGATCCTAACAAGTCTATGGGACCAGACAGGATCCATCCCAGGGTGATGAGGGAGCTGTCAGAAGAGCTTGCCAAACTGCTCTCCATCACCTTCCAACAGTCCTGTCTCCTTAGGGAGGTCCCAGATGATTAGAGGTTGGCCAATGTCACCCCAATCCACAATAAGGGCTGCAAGGATGACCCTGGCAACTACAGGCCTGTCAGTCTGACCTCCTTGCATGGCAGGGTTATGGAGAAATTCATCCTGAGTGCAATCACACAGCACCTTCAGGGTGGACGAGGGATTAGACCCAGCCAGCATGGGTTTAGGAGGGGCAGGTCCTGTCTGACCAACCTGATCTCTTTTAATGATCAAGTGACCCACCTGGTGGATGAGGGGAAGGCTGTGGATGTGGTCTGTCTGGACTTCAGCAAGGCCTTTGACACTGTCTCCCATAATACACTCCTGGAAAAGCTGGTAGCCCATGCCTTGGACAAGTGTACCCTCTGCTGGGTTAGGAGCTGGCTGGAGGGTCGGGCCCAGAGAGTGCTGGTGAACGGAGCTGCATCCAGCTGGCGGCCGGTCACCAGTGGTGTTCCCCAGGGGTCTGTGTTGGGTCCAGTCCTGTTTAACATCTTTATTGATGATTTAGATGAGGGGATTGAGTCCATCATCAGCAAATTTGCTGATGACACCAAGCTGGGAGGGAGTGTCGACTTGCTGGAAAGCAGGAGGGCTCTGCAGAGGGATCTGGATAGACTTGAGAGATGGGCTGATTCCAGTGGGATGAAGTTCAATAAGGCCAAGTGCCGGGTCCTGCACTTTGGCCACAACAGCCCCCTGCAGCGCTCCAGTCTGGGCACAGAGTGGCTGGAGAGCAGCCAGGCAGAGGGACCTGGGGGTACTAATTGACAGGAAGCTCAACAGGAGCCACCAGTGTGCCCAGGTGGCCAAGAAGGCCAAAGGGATCCTGGCCTGTATCGAAAATAGCGTGGCCAGCAGGCCCAGGGCAGTGACCCTTCCCCTGGACTCTGCGTTGGTGAGGCCACACCTTGAGTACTGTGTTCAGTTCTGGGCCCCTCAGTTCAGAAAGGATATTGAGGTGCTGGAGCGGGTCCAGAGAAGAGCAACAAGGCTGGTGAAGGGACTGGAGAACAAGCCCTATGGGGAGAGGCTGAGGGAGCTGGGGTTGTTTAGCCTGGAGAAGAGGAGGCTCAGAGGTGACCTCATCACTGTCTAGAACTACCTGAAGGGAAGTTATAGCCAGGTGGGGGTTGGTCTCTTCTCCCAGGCACTCAGCAATAGGACAAGGGGGCACGATGGGCTTAAGCTCTGCCAGGGGAAATTTAAGTTGGATATCAGAAAAAAATTCTTTCCAGAGAGAGTAATCAGGCATTGGAATGGGCTGCCCAGAGAGGTGGTGGCTTCACCATCCCTAGAGATTTTTAAATGCAGATTGGACGTGGCGCTGAGTGCCATGATCTAGTAAATGGAGTAGAGTTGGACCAAGGGTTGGACTCGATGATCTTGGAGGTCTTTTCCAACCTATTCTATTCTATTCTATTCTATTCTATTCTATTCTATTCTATTCTATTCTATTCTATTCTATTCTATTCTATTCTATTCCGTTCTATGTCTGATTTCACATGTGATAAAATCAAAAAGGTTTCATAGGAACTTGTGAAATGGTGTTGAGTCAGGAAGTTGACGGGCATCTTGAATCCCCAGTGAAGTTTAGAAAACCCTCACCAAGTCCAAGCATCTGCATTCAGTGATTTCTGTGAATATGTGTGTCAGAGATAGTATACACATACATACATATGCATATGTGGACACATACACAACTCCCTCTCCTGTATATATTATAAATGTGTGTTCAGGTATACACAAAATTCCCTATGCACAAGTATATATTTATTTTTAAAAGTGACATCTATTCAAGCTTGGAGATTCTTCGACTGCCGCTGAAAAGATTGTAGTTTATATTGTAACTATACTTCTGATTTAATATTTCACAAAACCTTGCAAACAGTTAAAGCTCTAGCTTACCAACCATTACACCTGATTTTGTACTATATTTCATATAAAAAAATCAAGGCTGTCATATTCAATTTAGAAAAGGCTGGCAAGAGTAACACTGATATTTACAGCTCCATAAGATGAAGCAATACATAACTTTTAATAATGCCAGACTTACCAGACTAGCTTTGCAGACTCAGGCTTTGCTGACTAAAAAAAGTGTAGTTGGCACATTTGATGATGAAATGTCAAATTCTCAAAAGTGATTGAGAAGAATACCCAAAAAACTGGCTGGGAAGGGGCATTTTCATTCTTTTCCCTTGTCTGTATCACTCTAAAGACTGAAAAAAATGTTTTGTTGGTGAATTTGATGCAGAAATATCTGTAATTTATCTGTTCTGGTCATGATATAGAGTCACCAGTGACTCTCTCTGTAATTGCTATGAATCTAATTGGGTGGCCTGAAATTAAAAAGTAATCCTGTATTTCAGAGCTGTCTAGAGCAAATATGAAGCTGATTCACATGTAGGCACTATCTGCTGCTGCAGTTGCTTCTGTTCTGAATCTTGACCTTTTTGCCTGCACATTAAAAATATGTTGTGGAAAAGAAAGTCTCCTGCCTTAAGAACTTGCACTTGAGTTTCTGTCAGTACCACATATTAGTTGCAAGCACAATGTAACCACTAAATTAAGGTGGATTTATTACGTGGTTGCATTACTGAAATAGCCCAGTGCAGCCAAGTCACAAGTGCCATTCTTTTAATGTCCTAACTGGCATTGAAAGCAGTGTTGGAAGGGTACAGAGTCCTCTCACCCTGCTGCAGCACAACAAAGGTCTTGTGCAAAACTAAATATGACAGATTGTCCAAGGCATCATTTTTTTCATTCTCAGGATTTTACTGTAGTCTTTGACGTGGGTTAATGCTTTTGTAAATACTGCACTCAAATGCTTGTCACTAAGTATAAAGTGGTGTGATTTAAATTAGAAATTGAGTTCCTAATGCTAAAATTTGTATAGAATTAAAAAACGCTCTTCATCCTGAAGTATGATGATGAAATCACCTCTTGTCACTTATGTTAAAGCTAATGTGTGTTTTTATACCTTAACAGAAAGTAAACACAGATGAGAGCAGCTTGAAATATATCTGCTGTCTTGAGAAATGTTGCTAGGAAGGGTGTGTTTTGTCAGTCTCAAAGGATTTAGTCTTCACTAAGAAAAGAGAAGATCTTCTAATAACGTAACTGAGCAAATCTTCTGGAGTCTGTGGAATCTGTCTCATAAAATCAAATATTCATGAGTTTGGGCGAGAGTTTTTGGGCTTGTATTTCTGAATGTGAGGAAGTTACAACTGCTATAAGGTCCTCTGTGGATCTGATATTTAACCCCTCTCGAGGAATAACTTTGAAACAATTATCCTCAGGAGTTAGTGACTGTCATCAGCGGAGTTGAATGGTTTGTAATCTTCTGTATTTTTTTTCTCAATTTGTTACAACTTTGTTTCTAGTCCTGTGAACGGCTGTATCCCAAGTCTGAATGTATTACACTTCAGCCAAAAGGCTAGTTTGTATTTTTGGACATTGTTCTATATAGATCTCATTTGGTCAAGCAACTTGAATGATTACAATTCATTCAAGTTCTCTGAAGTTCTTTTACCTATTAAGTCTCATGTTATCTATCCCAAGTGTGATTCTTCCTGCTCAGTTTCAAACTTTTTGAGCCTTCCTGGACTGCAGGCAGTCATTATATTGTCTTCTTCAGAAACCATTTAAATCTCTAAATCCGTAGGATTTTAGAGATAGCAGCTGCTTTAGATATCAGGAGTCATGGCCTTGTGGGGAAGTGGTAAAAATAACACAATAATCGTCTAATACAAGGTCTTGTAAATGTGATTTTCAGAACTGGTTTCAGCAAACATGGTGTTTTGGTTAATGTCTGTTGCTCTTCAACATATTTAATTGAAACGGTTCTTTCCAGTGAAAGAAAAGAGCACATGAAGAGATCTTTCTTTCCAAGAGGACTATTATGATATAAACATAAAACATATGAACAACAGTGATATCCTAGATGAAAACTTGTGACAATTCTATAACTTATTTGATTGTTGTAACCCTCTGAAGGATGTCTGTGACTTTGAAATTGCTTTATAACTGTTTTAAAAGGAAATTCAACCTAGACCCTGGAAAAAGTTGTGTGGGAACTACTAACAACATTACCAGTGAGGGTGGGGCTTTTTTTGTTTGGATTTTTTGTTTGTTTGTTTGTTTTCATTGGTTTCTTTGATTTTTTTTTGAGGTGGGGTGTTAACTCTTTCATAATTGGATGCACAGTGTGACAAATCTTGATGGTAGATGGGAGAAAGGAAAAGATAGATGGTAGAAGGAAAACCACTTTTTTTTTTTTTTGAAAGAGAGAATTTTAAAAGAATACTTCTGTTACATTCTTACATATACATTAATAAAAGCTGTTTCTGCAGTGTGTCTAACCTAAGTGAAAAAAGCATATCCCATAATATTAAATAATATAAAGCCTGTAGATATGTGTGAGTTTGGTGAGATTTTTTGGCTGTTGAGTACAAATGTTTTTCTTCCTGATTTAGTATTCATAAAACTCCTACTAAAATATGCTTTAAAGCAAAAAGTATTTAAGAAGACTTCAGTTTGATCTCTTATCTTAGGATAATTTTTTTTTATATCTGTGATTTCCAGTTCAGAGTGATTGTTCCACTGTTTTTGTAGTACCTTAGCCAACTGTCATTGCTTCTGTCTCTAATTATGCTGAAGTCTCAATCTTTTTGCAAATGAATATTCTGTGTGCAATCACCAGTACTACAAGGTACAGCACTTCATACATAAATGTTATATTTTAATTGTGAATCCAGTCTGCATTATTTTCTGCTTCTGTCAGTTGTTATTGCCTACTAATGACTTTATTCCCTATACTAATTTATAAGTTGATACATACATTCATCTGTATGTCAACACATGAAACAAATGCCAGTGAAGATTACCTAATGTCATTATTGACAGAATGCCTTGCTTGGAGATAGTCAATATTCACACCTAACTTGTATTTTTTTACTTGTTAAATTTTCTTCCCACTGTAATTGTTGGATAACTTTCATTTTATTGCAAATTCTTCAGAAGTGTTTTTGCTGGATTTTGCTGGTTGACCGAACTGTAAGAGTTGGATACTTGTTTAATACAGATAGCTTTTCCTCTCAGACACTCTGTGAATTTAGAAAGGATCCACTTTATATGTTGCTCTGAGAAAGCCTTATACTTACACTATAATTTGTAAAACCATGCAGCCAGTTAAATTAATTTTGTCCCTTTATCTTTCTGCAAGTTACTTATAAATAAATTTCTGCTGGAGTAATTGTTGTAGACACACCAAAAAATAACCTCTGAATTCTTTTTGTTGTTGATTCTAATTTTTTTTTCTTTCTAACATAGGAGATCTATGTAAAGAATAACTTCTGAAAGTTATTCTTAGTTTCTAGACTCAACAGAAAATATCAGTCCTAGTTTGTGCAGAGCAGAACTTGGTCAAGAGTGTTTTTTTTCCCTTATTACATGGTTGATCAGTGTTAGAAATACTTGCAATGAAAAATTAGGATCTGGCTTTTTCTAGTGTTAGTGATATTTGCTTCTGGCATTTGCTGTGATGTACTGGACTATTTTTTTTCCTTTATTACAAAGAGTTTTGTTTTATCTGTTCTAATATGTCTGCATTTTTGTTATTGCTTTTCAAGTAATAGACTTAAAATATTATTAAATTACATAGATTTGAAAAACTTTGCATAGCTTGATTGAATAAGCATTAGTACTACTGGCATTTAACAACTAAACTTCTCCAAAACACAGCCTAAGCAAACAAAATATGTGAGCACACATCTGTTAATTTCATACATCTACTGACATTCTTGTAAGATGCACTGAATTCTCTTTGGCCTTTACTACACACAATAAATTAATAATTCCAATATTTGGCACAGGTATCTTAATTTTATTCAGTCATTGTTAGATGAATTATCTATGTAATTTATTTAATTTTAGTCTATTAAAGGTGAAGAATCCTTTGTATGTAACTAGAAGGTTAGGTGGTAGGAACAACATTAATATATTTTTTTTGTTTCTGCAAATTGGCTACTTTAGATATCCTCTGACAAAAGCAATTGTCCTAGATTAAAGGAAAACAAGGTACCTATCAAGACTAGGGGAGGGGACTCCTCCTCAACAACCACATTAACCCTTATTAAATTTAAAAGAACTTTAATTAGAAAATGGGTAGAAAAGAATAGCAGCTTTTAACTCCTATATATTTATATATATAACTATAAACAGACCAGAGCAAACTACCCCGACCGTACCCAAACAAACTCAACAGTAGATAATATCTTCCTGGTACAATTATGTTTATGGACAGCAGGTGGCAGTGTCACATTGAGGCTGGCCATGAGGTCAGTTCAGTCTTTTTCCAGCAAAGTTCAGAAAAGAAGCAGGGAGAGGTGCCAGCCTTCGATGACTCACATGGTAATAGCAGTCACACAGGGCAGGATGGAACCTTCTCTGTGAGGAAGAGCAGACTCTCTCCTTGTTCTTTGTTCAAAGAAGGAAACACTGTGATTTGGGGGAGGGTGGTGGATCTTAGCAAAGCCCCTCCAGCTGAAGTTGGTCTTGGAAGTCTGCAGCGCATCCAGAATTAGCAGTGACTCTCTCTCTCTGAAGCTCAGAGCACCCAGAGTTGGAGGGGGGAAAAGGGGAAGAGCAGAGCTAGAAGGAAGTCCCTCCCAGATGCACTCACCAGCTCAGCAAAATGGTGGCCTCTAGTGACAGCAGCTGCCCAGAACAAACTGAACTCCAGCACCAGGGAAAGCCTCTCTCCCTCCTCCCTCACCGCCCCTTCCCACTTCCCTCCCTCCCTCCATCCCTCCCCCCATTAAGTTGGAATCTAGAGTCATCAACCACACCCTTGTTCTTGGTCCTGGCCCTTCTGCTCCCTAAACCTTTGTGCTGGTAGGAAGAGAAAAATTCCCTGAAGGACCCCTTCCCCCACTACCTTTTTCTTATTTTGAACCTTTAACAGCAATATGTCCTGTTGAAGTGAAGAATACAGAGAAACAGGTTTGATCCTCATACCTCTAAATTCTCAAGCTCAAAATAATTATTATTTGCTGCATCAGTGTCCACAAGATACATTTAAAATTAAACAAATACTATTTTGAAAAATAAAATCTCAACTAAATCTGGAAAAAGTATGTGTTGGTATAGACATGCAAATTTTGAAATTATATAGAAATTAGTTTAGAGAACTCAGTATCTTTGATTTTACTTTTCAAGTTGTGTAGAAAAACTTGAGCTCATCAGTCAGTATCTCTATCATTCCAGCCAACAGTTAAGCCCTACACAGTCACTTATGATAACTTACCCCCAGGGGGATGTGAGAGAGAATTGGAAGAGTAGAAGTTAGACAACTTATAGGTTGAGATAAATATAAACAGAGAAAGCAAAGGCTGTACACAGAAGCAAAGCAAAACAAGGAATTCATTCACTGCTTCTCATGGGCAGGTCAGTGGTCAGCTACCTTCATGAAAGCAGGGCATAACAGCAACCAGGAAGACAAGTGTCATTGCTCTAAATGTCCACAGCTCCCTTCCTTCTTCCCACAGCTTTTTATTGCAGAGCTTGTCTTCATATGAGATGGACTATCACCCTGTTCAGTTGAGATCTGTGTCACAGCTATGTCCCCTCCCAGTTTCTTGTTCACCCTGAGTCAACTTGCTGGTGGAGCGGTGTGGAGGGCAGGAAAACCTTGGCTCTGTGTAAGCTGATCAAGGTAATGAACAGTCTGGGGGTGTGAGTTGGTGCCATATCACAAAAATATCAATTGGCATGCTTAGAGATGTATTTATGGCCTAATTTTCATGTCAGAGTAGTAACCCATTTTTCCATGTTTGCTGGGATCAATGTTATTATGGTGACAAGTTTGAAAAGAATTCTGAGACAAGTGTAGCTTTTTATTGGCACTATCCATTTGGTTGGGAAAGTATAGACCTCAGAAAACCAAATTTCAAGAAGCAGAATTGAATTGTAAAATATTTTCTGAACTCCTTAATATCCCTTAAAGGGACTAGAGAGTGCATTTTGACAATCAGGACCCAGAATCATTCTGTTCTTCACTGTTTCTGGTTTACCTTGCTGTAAACTCACTCCTGTTGTTCACAATCTGTCATACTATCCAGGAGAAATGTAGTCAGAGGCTTCTATCTAGCTGAAACCTTTTTTTTTTTTTAAAGCAAACCAACAAACAAAACTTCATTAAAGTTCTTGGTATTAATTCTGTTTTTAAGGGTGGACATTGCTTTAAAAAAAAATCAGTAAATACAGGGCCAAAATGGTGCTACACAAGAACAGAATGCCCCGCAGTACTTTGATCTTCAACAAAAGGGCATATTTGAATATTAACTTAATATTTAATTTCTAAAAAAATTGCAAGGATTGCTAGGAATGTTTTCATATATTATTGAAGTTGTATTAAAACCTGTTTTACCCAAGCAAAGAAATCCACTTATGAAGTCTCCTTTCCAGTCACGTCTAATATTTATCCTTAAAACTATTGTCTGTTATAGTTCAAGGGCAGCTCTGAATGTGGAAACAGGCTTTCTGACCATCTCATTATTAGTTGTAATTCTGTTGAGGTGGTATAGATCAAGAATATAGAAGGTTCCACTATCTACTTAATTAAAAAAAAAAAAAAACCACCACCAAAAAACCTTTTAGCCAAATTATGTAGTTTATGTGAAAATCACTTGAACCTCTTCAACTTTTAAAATTAGATGCCAGAAGGAGAATGTATGTTTGTCTGGGTTTTAGTATCTTTCCCTTTCCCTCTCCCCTCACTCTCACTCTCTCCCTTTCTGCCTCCCCCTCCCTCTCCCTCCTACTCTCTGCCTCCATCTCCCTCCCATCTCCTTTCTCTTTCCTTTTCCATTTTCCTTTCCCTATATCTACACATCTAACATGAACTTTGGCCAAAAAACATTTGCTGTTGTGGCAGAAAACTTAATTAACATTTAATACTGTAGTAGTTCTCATATGTGTTAATTTCTGCTTTCACAATATATATAACTCTTGGGAAACATTCGAGACAAATTTCATACCCTACTGGATTCTAATAGGTCCTAATTTACAACAGTTGCCAAAAATTGAAGAAAACAGCAGAATTCCATGTGTTAAGTTTTCTGTTGTCATTAAAGATATATATATATATATATATATATATATATATATATATATATATATATATATATATATATGTGCACACATTTAACATGTTTTCAGGAATGCCATAACATATAATCTGTACTCAATGCCTGACCTGTACTTTAGCATTTCAATGAATTGTTAGTATTTTACCATAAAAAAGGGGATTGCTTTTGTTCTATATATATTGTACTTAAACTTTCTTTATATCATAATTCATATATTTGGATGTAGTTAAGTATTTGTTCTATAAAAGACTAAAGAAGTAGAAACTCTTTTGCAAAAGGTGCTATCCCATTCAAAAACATATAACATCACATAACCTTCCTTTTTAACTGTTCTCTTACTTGAAGAATATGGAGATGCATGGATATGAGGCACTTATTTTTTTTCAACAGTTGCATAACCATATTAATGCAGGGATCCTGCTGTACACCTCTCATGGGAAAGGCTTGATCACTTTTGTGACTTCTGTTGCAAAGGTATTGTGCATGGACCTGTACCTTGAAAGTATCTTAAAACAGATTAGTTTGTGCTCTGTCACTTGGGAAAGCCCTCACCTTGCAGGTTTGTCTGATATTCCACCTGTATTCTTGGGGTGTAAGCAGCCATGATGAGAAGTTGGGAGCAGGGAAGAATGCAGTCAAAAGTGATATGATGTTAGATTTCCTCTTAATGATATTTAACAGAAATAAGACACTTCCTTTCTACATAGAGCATGAGTGTAAGGTATGAATTCTGTTGCTATAACCACTTGCCATTGTTTGGTGCAGTTTCTAGATGCTTCACGCAGATACAAGTGCTTAGTTTTCTCTGTGTTGAGGTTTTTTTTTTTTGATATCTCGTGGGCATGTTTTGGCATCTTACCAGAGAGATGTATAGCTGCTGTTGCACATCTCCCTGTGCTTTACTGTGGCACCTGCCTCATCAGAAAGCTAGACAGCTGCTTTGGCTAGAGACTGGCTTTAAAAAGTAAAAAAAATCCAGATATTCTCTACAAAATCATATTAGTTATATTAACTAGCTCAAAGTAAGATATCAGCTTCTTTGTGAGAAAAATGAAGGACCATAAAGAGAAAGGGCCTCTGATGGAGGGCAATCAAGAGTAGAAGAACAGTCCTGTGAACCCATCTTTGCAAGCATAATTTATACTTATGATTCGAGATCTTGGGAAGTATTTTGTTGTTAAATATAGCAAAGGTGGGGTTTATGACAGAACTGGGTAATTTTTTTAGTTGTACATTGGAAAGCTGAATCATCTATCCATTCTCCTTGACTGAGAAGACTTGATGCGAAGAAGATGCGAAAAGGCAGTTCTTGAGAGGAGACTCCTGTCAGAGTATGCTTTTGTTAGCCTGTGTTTGTATATTTTTTAGGAAAATAGAGGAATAAATTGGGATTCCTGTGAATGCTCAAGGCTGTTGTACTCCTAAATTGAAACACTAAGACGGTTTCTGTGAAAGGGAACTTAGTACACAACAGATGGAGCTGGAAAAACAGATGTTGGAATACAAAACTGCAGAACTCTAGAGCCCAGGAAGGCTCCCCAGGACAATTAGACTTAATCCAGCATGCAGACACTGGCCCATCTTCGGACTGCATTTGACAAGATTTGCAGTTTCTGTGTATTCCCTGCACTGTACCGAAACCTGTTTTGCTACATCCCATTGTTCCCCTTTCCCTTGTGTTCATGAATAATGGATTAGCTGTAGATACCTGCTCTCCCCAAGATTAACATATGGTAATCGCTTAGTTAGCATGAACCATCCCCTGTTTAGTGTAACCCAGCCTCTTAATTATACTAATCCTATATAATACTAAGGGCAGTTAAATGCCTCCCTGACATCCGATCTCGGAAGCTAAGCCGGGTCAGCCCCGGATTAGTACTTGGATGGGAGACCTCCTGGGAAATGCCGGGTGCTGTAGGTTCTAGTCCTGAGGACTTCACTGGCACTGTCCAAGCTCGCTCGGCTGTGGCAGATGAACCTCAGGACTTAAACGGTGGGGCCAGTTCTGCGCACGCTGAGCCTCACCTAAAATCCAGTGCGCAGGCTGGAAGGGCACACCCACATGGGGAGAGCCCTGCCCAAATCTTTGTTCGCGAAGCCGAGTCACACACACATATTATACTGAAACTGTTTATAATACACTTTGTTCTTCCTCCCAAATGAAGTCCATGTTTTTGGACAGTAATAAACAGAGGCGTCAAAATGATGTGTCTGGGCAAACAGGCAAAAAAAGCAGTCTTGGCTTGACTACCAACAGTTAGCCATTTTTGTAGGACTGATATGACCTGGGATAGGAATTTAATTCTATATGGAAGAATTGGTTTGTTAAATGAAAATATTGTGTCCAATCTCATCCTCTTTAATATAATTTTCTTTTCTTCTATGTTGTAGCCTCCTTAACTATGCCATTCACTGGGAAGTGCTACATTACATGACCTGTGTTGCAATTCACACATGCCCATGTTGTGTGTTTTTGGCTTTACCCACTCTTACATAATTTAATAAGGAACACTGAAAGTTGACTAATGCTCCTTGCCAAGCTCGTGTTTGGCAAACAGCCTGCATTTATGGCAGTAGTTATTTTGATGTTGAAATTAATATATAATCCCATTTCATTTGTTTCATTAGCATTTAAATTCTTCTCCTCTGCAACCTGCTGTGTCGTTAATGTTCAACAGCTAATTACAGGCCAAGTTTTAAAAGCATTTCTTTTACATGACTTTGTGAGCCATTTCAATGTAAGAGCATAATAAGCTTTATCACACTGTAACTCCATGTAGGCTAACACTGTATTTAGTTTTCACCTAACCTGGGTAACTCTGTCCCTGGAGTTCCTCGTGGCATATTTTTGTGATGAATCCAAATTGCTTTTTCTTACCTGCAGTTTCAAAGAAATCTCATGTCTCTGTTTCCAGACCTCTCAGAAGCATAGGATTTCACATAAGCTGTGAGAACCGCACACTGTTAACTTTTTACCATTTAAAAAATTGACAACTTATTCTTTTTTCCTTCTTGTTTGACTGATGATAACAAAATTTCACAACCACGAGGTGCTATGTTTTTTATACATCATGTATGGAACTTAGACCAGACATAATTCTGAAATCTGAATAATCTCTTGACCTATCATTTTCTGTGCAAACATCTGTCAATATATACAAAAATTCCATGGGAAAAGGGTTGCTACCCTTCTCTGAGGCAGGGCAACCAAGTTTGTTGTGAATGGATCCTTTGGGGTGGATTAAAATGATATGATGCTAAATAACCAGCATAACAATGAATTTTATGAAGACAACTGCTTTGAAAACATAACTGGGAAAAAGCATAAAGGATTGGAAAAAGGGTGTATGGCCATTCTGGAGTGAATGATCACCCTAAGAGAGGAATAAGAAAAGTAGAGAAAGACAGCTAGGAAAAGAGATAGTAAGATATCACCACCCATGATTCCAGTGATGCACAGATGGTCCTGGTCAGTAGGCATGATATGCAGTCCTGGTTCATCAAAGGTGGGATCCTCTGTACAGATGGGAAATTGTAGATTTATAACCCTTGTTCTTCCAGTAAGGGCCCCAGTATCTCCTCTGGTTGGAGTTGTGGGCATGCAAAATCTTCTTTCTGGAACACTCTGGAAGTCTGTCAACATCAAGAGTATGTGTGTCTGTGTCACAGGGGTTGGGCAATGAAATAATGATCCACTCTGACCTGGTGGAACAAAGGCATAAAAGTGAACATTTATTAAGGAACTCACAGATACTTACATGGTTCTGAGGGGAAGGTTCTGGAACTTGCACAGGATTGGGTGAGGGTAGGAATAGAGAGGGTAACTGGCAACTGCATAGCCAATGGGGAACATGTATGTATGTATGTATGGCTAAACTTCGCGAACGCAGATTTGGGCAGGGCTGTCCCCACGTGGGTGTGCCCTTCCAGCCTGCACAGTGGATTTTAGGTGAGGCTCAGCGTGTGCAGAACTGGCCCCACCGTTTCAGTCCTGAGGTTCATCTGCCACGGCCGAGCGAGCTTGGACAGTGACAGTGAAGTCCTCAGGACTAGAACCTACAGCACCCGGCATTTCCCAGGAGGTCTCCCATCCAAGTACTAATCCGGGGCTGACCCTGCTGAGCTTCCGAGATCTGACGGGATGGGGAACAACGCTTCAAATGACAGGAGAACTAACCAATAAGAACTCAGGGATCAAGGCAGAGGTGGAAATGTGTAGGAGGAGTGGGTGAGGTGCCAGTGGCTGCATCGGCAATTTGAGGCAAAGGCAACACCACAACATTGCTGCCCCGGCCTGGACCCCCCAGGGGTAACCCCAGCAGGCCCTGGTTACCGCTGCATGGCAGCAGCAGCAGCAGCCTCAGTGGCAGCTGCATTGACAGCACGGGACAGGGACACACCCAGGTGGCACAGCCCCCCCACCTCAGTGGCACCATGACTCATCTGGGACAGAGCCTTAGGGGAATATGGGGGGGGTGGGAGGGGGCATGGGGGTGGCAACCATGCAGGGGGATACTGAAAACTTTCTGAACCAAAAACTGTACAGCAAAAATGCATAACTTTTAAACTCCAACAACAAGAATCTCTCATATTTGTAGCTGATCAAGTCCAGGCTGCTCCCCATGCCATCCTCCTCGGAGGTTCATTTTAACGTTCTCCCACATCTGTGTGTCTGGGTGTGCCTGGAGAAGGTTTCTGCACAAAGTTACTGTGACAATTTTCTAAGTTTAGGGCTTTGCAGTGGTGACTTGTGGGGCAGGAAAGATACTGACATAAAGAACCCCCTCTGCCCTGCCTTCTCCTTTAGTTTGAAAACAGTTGTTTAAGGCAAAAATTAGCATCAAGGTCCAAGTGGTTTGCTACAAAATGTCTGATTGAGGTTCCTGTAAAAGTTTGTCTTTATATTAACCCTTCCAGAGTGGATGTGAGTCTGGTAATACATGAATTTGTGATACAACTGGTATCACATGTATGTTGCCTAATGCCTAAGTTCCTGTGCAAATAGACACTCAGAAACAATATTAATGGAAAAAGATGTTATTGAAAGCTTCCAAGGTGCACACTCGAGGTCTGTGCACACACATGCACAGGCCCACACATGCACCCATGCACACAGATGTGCACACAGACATGCACACTTGTGACCAGGGATGTTACCGCTTTTATGTCTTCTCCAGCAATTAACACTATGGCCTTGGCAGGGCATAGGAAAGCTCACGAATCTATTAGAAAGAGTTTTAGTAACTCACCTAAGTTATGAGCAACCTAGAAGAATCAATGTAAGTTATATAATCCCAAAAAATCTACAAAATATCCTAAAATCCTTAGGTCTTTGGTCTTATTTCTGTCAGGTTAAAGAAATTACTGGTTATGCTAATTCTGTCCAAATTTATGGTAGCTTAGAGTCTAATAGTGATCCCCCAGTTTCTCTTTCATCACTGCTGACACTGTGGAATTGCTGAGGAAGCCTCTTGGGAAACTTGTTTTAATACTGCCAGAGAGCTTAAGTTGGTCCTCTGTCAAATGTAACTTTAAAGAGAGAGAGAGAAGCTAAATTGGAAAGGTTAATTTTTCTTTTTTTTTAATCTTTTATTTGTAACAGAAAGGTCATTGTGAACCTTTAATGATTCAAGATGCAGAAAATTAAAAATTTGAGTTATACATTTAAGTGGTCAATATGTGTGTGAGAAAAAACAGACAAGTTGGTAATGTCATATGAATTGCAGATATGTTGCAGAAAAACTCTTTTCAGCACACAAGTGAAGCTTTTCAACTACAAGGACAGAATAAGAAAGATATCCACAATAAAGCAAAGAGGAGAAGAGATGTTGAAACAAAGTTTAAACACAGAGGTAATGAGAGACTGTAATTTTATGAGACAGGAGTGATTCTTATTAAAGCACATCAAGGGTTATATACAGGAAGAAAACCAAGAGTGTAGCTGAAAGCTGTGAGAAGGTAATTGAAAATTGCATCCTAAATTGAGAAGTCTGCCTTTGTTCATGCATAAATTTGCTGACATGCATATGGGAAAGTAAGACAGCTATTTTCCAAACAGCTGGATTTAGAAACTGCAAGTTTTGTAACTGAAAAAAGGTAGAAATTACTCTTTCAGCCAAAGATGGAGGAATTGTATTCATAGATTCTGAAGCAAAAGAGGTAGTAAGTAGGGTTACATACATCCTTTCTCTCCCTTTTTTTTTTGTTTTGTTGTTTTTGTTTTGTTTTGTTTTTTTTTTGTTGGGACTGTGGGAACACAATGAATTGTAGGCTGAAAGTTAACAGGAAGACTGTGCAGAGCTTTAGATACTGGTCTAGTAAACAGCGGTGATAGTGGATCAAGGGTTGGACTTGATGATCTCAGAGGTCTTTTCCAACCTGGCTGATTCTATGATTCTATGAATTTGAAGAAGAATTGCCACTCTTGACTGAAGAAAAAGTGGTTTAGGAGATTCATCTGAGAGATAGGAACAAACTATAGACTTAATTCTCTTGGTGGCAATATTTTTCCTTTTGTGAGCTGCTTCAGATATACCTGTTGTACGCAGCAATCCTTTTATACTCTGATAGAAAGCAGTGCAAAGTAGAATTGTGTTAAGGGTAGTGGATCTGGCTGAACCAGAGTACATTTTCCCACAGTAGCCCTCACAGTGCTGTGCTCTGCATTGGTAGCTAGAGGAGTGTTGATAACACACCCATGTTTTGGCTACTGCTGAGCGCAGCACTGTAACATTTCTTCTTCAGCCAGGGGTGAGATCCTGGGAGGGACACAAGTAGGCCAGCTGACCCACCCTGACCAAGGGGATATTTCATACCATATGACATCAACCCAGATATAAAAACTGAGGCAAGGAGCAGGAGAAGGCATACATTGTCTCTCCTGTGGCTGCCTGCTGACAACTGTTACGCATGCTGGAGTTGTGCTTCTCAGAGCAGTGGTCGACCATCGCTGCTTGTTGGAAGTAGAGATTAACTGCCAGCTTCTGCTCTGTGAATGTACATGCTGCTTTCAGTTTTTCCCACCTTTTTGCATAAATATAAGCTGCCTTATTGCAACCCACAGTTTGTGCCATTTCTTTTTCCTCCCACCTTGCTTTTTCCTCTGGCTGGCTGGGAAGGGAAGAGATAGAGTGGCTGGGTGGGCACCTGGCATTCAGCCAAGGTGAACCCACCACAGCTGAGTTTGATGCCAAGTGGGACTAGATGTGGGAATATGATGTACTTCCTTGCGAGGAGTGTAAGAGAACATTTGTCTCCTAACAGATTTAATGAGAAGTCATCTAGTCAATTTATAAGGCTCCAGCTGTCCCTACTATTTTTACTTCTCATAATGGCTAAGCCTTTTTTCTGTTTGGCCCGATCAATTAACCCAGCCAATACATTCTAGTGTAAATGATTGGACTTCTAGATAACCACACAGTAGTGATGAACTATCAGGATGGTTTTGGCATTGTTTAACTTTGTACTGAATGTGCTCCTACGGATTTGAAGGAGGGTGAATCTAAGGTAAATCTGATATTGACTGAGGGCAGAATGCATTGATCTTCATTATCTTCTAGAACAAGAATTTTAATAACCAGCATAGCCTAAATGACAAATAAAGCAGATTTTAATTTATCTCAGGTAAAATTGACTTTTTTTTCTTAACTTGCTTTAGTGGGGTAAGTAAAAGCTCAAAAATAAAAATAGATGCTGAAAGCAATAGTTGTTGAAATGTTCTGGTATTCCATTTTTTGGCATGCACCTGCACAAGTTTCTCTGCAGCTTAATCCCCTTAACCCATTAATTTCTACTATTTAAGATACTCACAGTTCACAAACACATCCTCTTTGTATTTAAAAATAGAGTTGGGCAGGAAAATAGACCAACATGTATATTTTATTTGTCTTATTTCCTTTTCCCTGAGATAGAGTTCACCAGCATCTCCCAAAGAGTTCTTTAAAGACCATCTCACTGAACAATTAAAAATGCTTTTAGTGCCTTTCAAACCAATAAAACTAAGAGAATAAAATTAACTGTTGTCATCAAGACTTTATATTGTCACTACTAAAAAAGTAGATTGCTTGTTTGCAAAGAAGTTTGCAGATATTTGGAATGAAAAAATCCACACCCCAAACCAGTGCTATGCCCCACCATAATCTAGTGTATTTGAAAGATCTTAGGACTGAAACTGATGAAGTAAATTCCCTGCATTTGGGAAGGACACTGTCTCTCCATTTCCTTTAGAGCTGTCTGTATATCTTCTACTCAGAACAAAGGTGTAAATCCAAATCTCTATATCTTAGAAGACTGTCCCAAACAGCAGATCGTGAAATATTTTTGTGTGGTACTTCTTGTTGTCCTTCTCAAATGTTTCTTGTGTCTTAAAACATGCATTGCAATGGAGGGAAATGTATTTACCTGTTTACACTGATATCCTATTTTATTTACATGTAGGATGCTCAGCTTGCAGTTTTTCCACCAATGCACAGATATTCATGCAAGCTGCAGCAGAAATCCCATGTCTGGTAGGTGGGTAGTTGGAACATTGTTGCAGCTTACAGCCATAGGAAACCCATCCTGATGACAAGATGAAGGGAATATCTAAATTGAAACCATTTTGTGATTGGAAGAGAAATCCTTTTGGTTCTAGATTTTCAAGTATTTTATTATTTTATTTTATATTTTATTTTATTTTATTTTTTATTTGAAATATTTTTTCATCTTAAAACTTACTTTTGTGCCA
The DNA here is from genome assembly GCF_047495875.1 of Pithys albifrons albifrons. NCBI lineage: Eukaryota > Metazoa > Chordata > Aves > Passeriformes > Thamnophilidae > Pithys > Pithys albifrons. The sequence continues at coordinate 79,081,202 of NC_092497.1, read as the reverse complement.
TCAAGAAAGAGCAAGAGGAATGAATGTCAAGCCCCAAACAGTGATTCTTTTCATTCTAGCTGGAGACTTGAAGAATAGTCCTGGTTGCAATCTTCTGGCTGTTATTTCTCTTTTTGTATCTCTATGTTTCTCAGTTGTTCAGGTACCTAATAAAACAGAAAGTGTGACTAGTATGACAAGTTTGAAAACAAATTTGCAATGGTTACAGATGGTAAGCGAAGAACTGTTATTGACTGTAGTGTTCGCAGTAGGCTAGAATTTCTAGTAATCTGTGAACATACACCGAGTGTGACATCCCCAGGGCAATCAAGCATAATGTTTTTGGCTCAATAACCTTAGAGTAACTAAAGTTGGATTAAAAAGGTAGTAACATTTTAAAATCATTAACAAGTGTCACTGTACTCAGCGGGGCAGAATATTATAGTGACAATTGCTAGAATAGATATTTGTTCTAATTGCAGAAAAAACCCATTGAGCGAGGTGACTGGTCAGGCATTCACTGAAATGTATGTTTGGAGTTCTCATCTGCTTGACCTACTGCACATGGCACAGTGTGCAAACAGAAAGGCACATTTTGCTTACATATGGAGTGGCCAGGGAAAGGCATCAATATGCCTGTAAAGTAGTATCTTTAATGATAGTGCATGACCCCCGTCCTTAATAGTCCATTTATGGAATAGTCTTCACTTAATTTAATCTATGAACAGGTGAAATTAAAATGGCATTATTTGAAACCAGCTTAAATAAAAGCCTATTTTTATGTGAAGTAGTTAGCCTTGCTTGAATTTTTTAAAGCTGTAAGTTAGGTAAACTTGAATCCTAACTTACTTCAAGAAAACTACAGGAGGTGTCAGTGAGTTTTGATAGTTGTTCAGACATTTATTTCTACAATGACTGGTGCTTGTTAGAAATGGGGAAACAGATATGGAGAAATTTAGTGACTAATTCAATTTGCCAAAATATATAGCATGGAATGCTGGATTATAATTTCAGAATTGCAGATAATACTCCTTCACATTTCCAAGCAGACAAATGAGAGAATATCAACAGACCAAGATGAGTATGAATATGCTAATATGAATCTTGTGTTTCTTCAGGACATGCTGTCTCAGAAAAATCAAAACAAAAAAAAAAAAAAACACCCCAAAACAAACAAAAAAAAAACCGATTGTGGCCTCAGCACCTTTCAATTTTGGTCTGGTTTCCTAGGAGTGACTACTTTTATCACATGGGGAAAAAATATGCCTTGCGACTAATATGGAAATTCCTTATGAAAAAGATAATACTGGAGCAGTAATCTCCTGCCATTAGCACTAGTTATTGCCATCAAAAAATAATTTACAGATCTTCTCTCAGCTGTTCACAGCTGCTTACCAAGAGACTGTAGTGAGACAAAGCTGGGCCAGGAGATGTTTGTCTCATCATACAGTCAGTGTAATTAGTTTAAGAATAACCTCTCCCTTGTGTACCTAAAACAGTTCCATCAGGTAACAAGCCCAGCTAGATAGACACCACCAATAAATGCACTACCAATTAGAGCTGGATAGGTCAGCCAAATGAGGCATTTTGTTGATGAAGTAGGTTACTAAAAGATACAAAACAGTATATTAAATATGGTTGCAATAAATTTTTGTAGTGTCAACAAAAAGAAGTATTTGTTTTTACATATTTGCTAATGATGCACACAAAATACTACAGAGAATTTTTTCCCCATAGGAATTTACCTTTTTGTCTTGTGGTAAGAATAACATGTTTAATCTGTTCTTTACCTCTTTTTGTATAGTTGTTACAGGGAAAAGCCCTGGAACAAGCTAGATTATTTGAATGGAAAAATACCTCATTTTGATATGAGATTTCTGTTCCTACATGGATTTTATATGCATTTATGAGTGTGAGGGTTTTTGTCCCTTGAGAAAGTGCCACTAGATGGAGCAAGTGTTTTTTAAAAAAGGGGTGGAAAAGGTAAAAAAGAAAAAGGAAGTGCTCTCCTAAAGCCTAAGAAGGATAAGGACATACATAATTTACAGATCCAACATCCTTGTTATTAAAAGTTATGTGCTAACTTATGGAACTTTAATGTATTTGAAAGCTGACAAATCAAGAAAATTCTTCTCACTTTTTAGTAAACATCTTAATAGAAATTATGTTTAAATGAACTCTAATACAAGGGGCAGGTGTAGAGAAAAAATAATTGAAAAAGCAATTATTTTAAATTTCTTGTAGAATCCATTGCATATCTAAGGTAAATGGGATGCCAACATTAAATATTTTTAGATAATGAGAAGCAGAATGGGCTTATTAGCAAATTTCCCACTGTATTAAATAAATGTTTTAGCAGTTGCTTTAAACTTGGGCAGAGAAATTTAGGTTGATCTTGGAACATGATACTTGCCTGAAGGATAAGGAATGATGGACTCAGGGGAATGTGGGGTTTTATACTGAATGACAGAGCCGGTCCACAGCAGCATCACCTCTCTAGCTGGTGAAAGAGACTCAACACAGGCTCAGAAAGTGAACATTAAAGCTCTTGTTGGTCACAGGTGAGATTAATTTAGTAGAGTCTGTGTTGATATATTTGAAAGTCTCAAACAGAATCTGACCTCACTATGATTTAGCAAAACCCAGACTATATTCTTCCAGTTCTCTCAAACTGATTTATTTTAGTGGGCTGTATTTAATGTAGAATAGAGGATTATAACGTGTCCTAAGATTGTTGTCTTTACCCAGAATTAGAAGAAGATGGAAATCAAATTACATAAAAATTTTCTGGATTAGGTTATAAAGCATTTTACTGTTAGAGATGTGTCATCTCCTGCAGATGACATACCAGTGTTTGAAAGAGAACATAATTTCCATTATTGTGACTGATCTGTTCTGACCTATATTACAGATATAGGGACTTAAAGGTTAGAGTTTTGCAGATCTTTTGATTGAATTAGACTTCTGTAACTTGACTGGTATCTCCCAATCAGCCAATGGAAATTTTTCTTTCCATGCCTGTCTTTCATCTATGATTTATTGCACCTACTAATCTACTCTTTTCTTCTCCTGATTTGCAGCAAAATATTTGATTACCTTTTAGAGGATGCACAGCAGTGTATAATGTTTCTAAATTTTATGCTGTCCAAAATTCTTATTCTCTTCCTCTTTTAGTAACACTTTAGGTCATTAGGGCACACCTACATTTTCAGTGAAGTACACGGATACTCTTTAAAAAGCAGGTGAAAGACAGAAAAATGTAGGAAGTATATGAGGGTACGTTTCTTGTAGCCTCGTTGTGCTGTGTGCTGAAGGAATCTGCAACGATATGGAACTTCTCCTGGTCCTGGATTATCAGTCCATTAACCTAGGAGAAGTGTGTGCTCTCTGCTTACCCCGACCATGTGGTCTCTGAGAGCCCCCGGAAAGGACACACAGGGACCACTGGCCAGGACAGGAACAAAGAGGAAGTTTAATCAGGGGTACAGGTTTATATGGACTTTGGAGGGATACAAACTCACCAATAAGGGACAAGAGGGAAGTCTGGATTTGTGCCAATAGGAGTAAGGGGATTTACATTCAATGGGAGGGGGTGACAGGAAATATGACGTCACTGTCCTTCTCCCAGCCCCCTGGCCTGGCAGGGGTTTATGGGAAGAAAAGGCAATGACTATGCACTTTTTACATTTAGTACATTTAAACCACATTAAAAACATCAGTTGTTAAAGCATTCTCAGTGGCTGGTGGATTTTCTTCATCAGCCCATTTCTGGCATGACATCCTCCAAGCCATGTATTGAGAATGCATTGCTACAGAAGTACAGATGTAAAACAAGCATGCTTTTGCTCAAATGATTTATAGCAACAGAGACACAGAAAGACTTCCTCCAGTCTTATGGATTCATAGCTGTGTTTGACTAAGCCATGGTCTCTTTTCAGACTGCCAGTAAGGCCACCAACTAGTGTCAGTTGCAACTGTGGTTTTTTTTGAGATCTCAGTCATTAAACAAATTGTGTGGTGGCTCTACCTAGTCATGCTGAGTACACTTCATAGCATAAATGTAATATTCTGACATTGTTTTAGTGTGTTGGATTTATTTAAAAAGAAGAAATAGAGGTTTGCAGAGTATCGTATGAGAGCATCAAAAATTCTTGGTATGATGCCGTGAATGACCCCTCCCCCAAAAACAGGACTCTGAGCACGTTAGTGGAGAGTAAGATAAAAAGTAAAGGTCCTTTAATATCACAGGCCTACAGCCCACAGGAATACAGGATGACATGCATGTGCTCCAGTTCTTGTTTCTATGGCTTTTATAATAAGATCTCTCCAATCATTGCTTTACACATTTCTCAGTCCAGCCCCAGTCCCACCCCTGGACCAACCCCTGGAATTGGGTCTGGGGTCATCAAGACCCTCTGTCTTCATCAGCTCTTCTTCCTTGGGCACACAAAGGTCCCTTGGAGTTCATCAAGTTCTGGCTTTTGGGTCACTCTGACCTATGTTTATGTTTCATTCTGTGGGCCTTCTGATATCCTTCAGCTCTTTACCTTGGAAAGGAGTCTAAACAAGATTAATTAACTAAAGGAATTTGAGCTCCCTGTTCTGGGACAGGGGTAGTGATAGAAAGGCATTAAACTTAAACTGTTAGAAATATTAACCCTCTAAAAATCTACAACTACTGTGTTCCTAAAATCTACAAAATGTGAAAATCAGAACAAAAACTCCTTTGGCATCAGTATGTATGCTCTCTGTTTTATTCCAGCAAGTGATTTATGATCTCTCACCTCAAAATTTCAGCACTCTTTTCATGCAGATCCTTAATTTTTGCTGAAGTCAATTTTTTTTGGTGATGAATATTAGTTTCATAAGAAAACTTAATGAAAATAACAGAACTACGAAAAGCTGAGTGTTTTTACACAGTCTGTAAATTGGAGAAAGAGATTTTACAATTGTGACTTACCTGGCTCTCTTTCTAAATCATCATGAATAACACTAAAAATTATATACTCAGTATTTCTGATAGTGAACAATAACCCAAAATAAGTAACTGCTAGAGACTTTTTATTCTTTTAGCAGCAAAGGTATTTATGAACAATGTTGGAGGCAAGCCAGTTCATACTGGGCAAAAACTTTCCTGCCTTGTTTGTGTAAAATAAGCCGTTTATAGAGTTTTAGGTTCATAGTTACACTTTCTAATTTTGATATTAATGACTGGGCAAAATCTTGGGCAGAGCTTTCCTCTTGGCTTGAAATTTGGGTGGTGATCTTGTGACTTCATCCCTCAGGTGGTCTTGAAATATCTTCATCACTGTTGGAGTTCTGCCTTTTCTTTGTTCAATGACATGACCTGTCAAACTTGTAAAATGTTGTCTTTAACTCTACAAAATCTTGGCTTGTTACCATCTCACCCTCTCATATATCTACTTCTACCTGATTTACAGCTTCAAGTGCATGGTACAGCAAACTTAATCAATAGCCTAAGTCTGGGTAAAAGAACAGAGCATGCTGTGTTTTAGTTGGGTAATTTTACCTACAAAGTTTCCGCAAAATCTAAGATTTTAGGGGTTGTTATGGGTTCACCTAGGTGGGCCTAGATTTGGGCTCTGGAGTTTGGACTAGGCCGAAGCTGTCAGCTGACTTGAGCTGGGCTGAGCTAACAGCTGACCTCTTCTAGCCAGTAATTTTGTATTCCATACCACATTATGACATCATCTCCAGGGCAGTAGGAACCAGTGTGGGAGTGGTTAAGGCAGTCGCTTCTCAGCCCTCCTCTTGGGAGGACGCACGATGCTGTCCCAGGGGGGATGGAGAGGACCAGGCCCACCACTGGCTCACAGGGTACCTCAGGAAAGTAAAATGTGTTGTTCTGGGTCTCTCCTTTCTGCTTGAGTTTGTCTCCCTGGGGAATAAGTATTTTCTTAAGTAATATGTAGTTAGGACAGTAGAATTTGTATGTTCATTAAGAAGTTGAGGTGGGGAACTTGTTACAAACTTGTGTGAGTGTATATTTGTACTCTCTTCTAATTGTCTCTTCCTTTCTGTAAAAATATATGTAGTTTTAGTATAAACGTGGTTTGAAGTGATTTTTTTCTTTCCCCTCTCTTTTCCTCCCTTTCCCTGGTGTTAGGAGGGAGGCTTTTCTCTCTGTGCTTGGGGGGGTTGGCAGTTGCTTATCTCAAACCAAGACAGGGGTCTTTTTGTTTTTTTTGGGAATTCAAGCTTTACTCCTCAATTTCCAATGAATGACTTTTAAAATAAGATTATTTGCTCTAAGGATGGATAAATAAATTATAAACTTGGAGCCGGAAGTTAAATGCAGCTAATTTAATGATTTCTGAGGAGTTTAATATTTTATAGATTTTCTTAGAGTTATATAAGCTGAATAAGTTTTCCTAAGTCTCTTGCAATTTAAGTGGCATTTGGAAGTTCCTGAACGTTTTCTCACACATTCCTGAAATTCTGTTAGACACACATTACCAAGGACACATTGTTTTGAAGAACACCTTCAAGAACTCCAACTGAGACAATAAGATAGTTTATAGTCAAAACAGGAGAGTAAGCTCAGAGCCCTTGGAGAGGCTCCAAGGGGCAGTTCTGAGGAGTTCTGAGGGTGGGCACCAGGGGAAAATGGTATCAAGGGTTGTTTATTGTTGTCAAATATGTTAATTACTGAAAGTTATAAAAACTGTAACATTTGGCTGATGCAGGTGTATGCACTTTTGTTATGCACCTTAGAAGCTTCTACTAAAGGGGCTACTTTATCTATCCCCACTAATATTGTTTTGAAAGCTTTTTTTGCTGGATTAGGCATCACTAAGAATGAGCAGTCAAAGAGACAGGTTAAAGATTGGACCTGTTAATCTGACATTGGTCCAGTGATTGGTTTTTTAAAAGCTTTTATGGGGGAGATTCTTGCTCTGGGTGTATGCAACCAAAGTATAAACTGCCGCAATGTCTACTGGAGGGTGTTTGGGTTTCAGTTAGAATAAGTTGTTTTCTCCACTCTGAGGTGTTAGATATAGGGGAACCTGCTCACAAGAGGTTATCAGACTTCAATAGAAAAAGGTATGTCAATTCAGGACTTAATTTTTGTGGTTTTGTTTTTTTTTCGTGATAGAAGAGAAGGAATGCTTTAAGGGTAAGCTTCAAATCAAGTAAGTAGGCCATTTAGTAATGGTACTAGAATAAATAATGTTCCTTTGTGGTTTACATACCTAAAACTCCTTAAGACTGTCTTCCTTTCCCATGAGCACAAGAAAATCCCTCAGAAACTAATAGCGAAAACTCATATTATTTGTGATGTAAAAACATGTTTCATGATGATTTTTGTCATCTATTTAGATTTCTAGAAAACTATTCTGCTGGAGTTTTAGTGATCTGCCTTTTTGTCTAGGGAAGCTCAACAGTGTGCTACAAAGTTCTGTAAGAACTCAATCAAGTGGTACTGCCTCCTGCCTGAAATACATGAATGCTGATTTTTGCTTCTTTTCATCCATGAGAGATATCTGCTCTTATGCTGTTTCTAATTTTCCAATAGAAGAGCCCACAATTAATAAGGTGGTCTGCATTAGAGTGATGTTTCTGGGAGCATCAGCACTCCATCACAGTTGGAGAGGGTGCTATAAACATACATGAAGGATTTTTTTTCTTTATTTCTAGGACAGAGTAGTAGCTAAAATATCAGCTTCCCTCTCTTAGGTGCACTTATTGCTTGAATTCAGTTCTGGCTGTAGTGGTTCACCTATTTTTCACCTTTATATTGGAAAGTTGCAATGCATTCTGCTACTTGCAGTTGACCTGGAAGAAAAGTCCAAAATAGATGGTTTAATATGCAATAGTCTTCCTATTTAGAATATTTACTGTCAGTTCAATTATGGATCCATTTAATTTTCTTTGAATTATTGTCACCATTGTCATCTCAATGAGAAATGATTTTTTTCTCAAAGGAGAGATGTGATATTCTCCAGTGAAGAGATGGATAAGAAACCCTGATGCTGTGGAATAGCTAAGGTATACATACAGTGTGTTAACCAACCAGGTAGCTGCCTGAATGCCCTCTGAATTCTTGATAAATTTTGGGTAGTTTAGACACATAAATTTTGTTTTTATTTATTATGGTGTTTTTTCAATGCCATTTTGGAGTGTTTCTTTGACAATAACAAGTAGACCAGATGTCCTAGTTGAGCAGGAGGGACCAGCTAACCCTGTGTGGGGGTGATCAAAGCTGTATATTCTACCCCCTCTATTCATTCCCCAAGGACAATGGGCCATTAGCAGCAGCTGCCCAGGGAGTCATTATCACCTTCACACCCAGCCTGAGGGGGGCGGAGCTGCTATGGGCCATCAACAGTTCAACACCCCCTGGCGTTAATCACCCATTGTGTGAGTCCCTGCCCAGGGGGAGGGACTGAGTGCTCCCTGAGGGTACATAAGTGGTGGGTAAGAAGACTTTGGTAACTTCTCGTTGGATCCAGAGGAGCAGCAGGACCTCGACAGGAGGAGATCCCCGCTCTCGCCCAGACCACAGCCCTCGCCTGCACCAACAGGTTTTTCTTTTCCTTTTGCTGTGGATTTGGGGGAACCACAGGGGGCTCAGCACAAGGGCAAACAAACCCCCTTGGGTTTGTGTCCCAGGACACTGGGTTATACTGCTGGGGTTTTGTGAGTTGAAAGCAATTTCCCTTGTGTGTCAGTGTTGTTATTGTAATATTATTATTAAATTTTAGCTCTGACTTATAATCTCTCTCGTGGTGAGTTCATTTCCCCTGCTGGTTCGCCTTTAAACCAGCACACCAGAGTTAGCAGAAGGGAAATAAGTCTGGCCTGCTCTATGGGACTACTTGTATGCTAAATTTTGGACCAGAATTATAGTGATTTTTCAGAACCCAAAAGTGATTACCAACAGATGAGTTTCAAAGAGACCAAGGGAGAAGACAGAAAAAGAAACAATGAGAATGAATCCTCAATATATCCTAACTTTATACCTCTTGGTAGTTCCATTTGGCCATTGATTCTGACTTAGTAGCCTTTTATAACAAACTTTCTTTCAATTCGTAAAGGCACCAATCATCAGCTTCTTGCTACATAAAGAAATTCTCAGCTCACAGAATTATAAAATAGTCTGGAAGACAATATGTGAAATGCAATCCTGCTTCATCCCCTTTTACCTTTCATAAACCATAAAGCTTCTGTAAAGGTTGTGTTATCAGACAGGTCTTCTGCAATGGCCCAGTAACTGTGATCTGATGACAACTTCCTTTCTGAGCACTGAATGGGCAATTGGGTGTGGAGGTGTCTTCTGTTTGCATTTGTCAGAGTTGTTCTGGTGAGTTGGTGGGTGTAGTTATTGTAGATTGAGCTCATAGTTCTTAGAAAGTGAGGTGTTACACAGGGCTTAGATCTAGCTTAATTTCTGTTGACAAGTCAATCCACTGTTACATATGTGCAAAAGTGTAAAGTTTTCAGTTCATCCATGAAATGCTGATTAAATATTCCTAGCTGCATTCTTACACTGCTGTTAAGTATAGCTGAGTACTGAAACTCTCATCCACCAAAAAAACAAACAAAAACAAACCCCAAACCCCCAAACAAATCAAGAATGGGTGAAAATACTATGTACTGCAAGACATATACCTAAAACAATTAGAACAAAAACAACAATGGCTTTGTTTCTGAAAATTATGTCACCAGGTTTGACTGAAGGTTTAGCCTTGTGCCCTTTGTTGCTGAGGAAATAAAAATGTTATATAGTTAATTAACCTCTGTGATGAAGCAATGTAAAATCTCATTGCACAGCAAGGCCTCCAATTACCTTGAGCTCCAAACCTTTGAGTGCAGTTTCTGGTACAGCCATCTCTTCTTTTAGTATGAGGAAATATAAAAGCAGCTTTGAGTATAGTGACTCATCCCATATTCTCATTTATCACCACAGTTTGCTTTGACATTATAAAACCTTATAATTTTATCCATAGCACCTCTGCCAAGTGTGTTCCCAATTTCAGTAATCTTCTTGCTGGTCTGATGTTAGTGTTGATCAGTGCTTCAGCCTATATTATTTTCTTTTCTTTCTTTCTTTCCTACCTTCCCTTTCATTCTTCTGCCTGTACCTCAACAATCCTTTCCTGCTTTCCCAACCTTTGTCCCATGAGAGATTCTTTATTTTCCTCTGGAAGAGTTCTGTGTTTTTAAGTTACTTGATGGTTCTCTTATTGACTGAAGGGATCACTGTTACAAGATCCTCCTAATTTTTTCTTTTGCTTGTACCTGGATGAACAATAAACACTAGAAAACTAGGCTCTTCTCTTAGTGTTATCATCTCTGCACTAAAAAGGTTATTTATACACCTTTTCACCCTTGCATAGTTCTCTGACCTGTCTTTTGTTGTTGAAAAAAAGAAAATTCCACAGCTAAAGATTTCTTTCTAAAATCTTGTCTAAGTACACTGTGTTCTGACCATAATCTCATTGCAATCAGTGGGATTTTTTCCATTAACATCAATGTGCTTTGGATCAGATCCCAGACAAACTTTTTTCTTGCCTTTAATAATGTGAGTACTCAATTATGATGTTCCTAATACTGAGTCCTGCTGAGAAGGGAGAGGATTTGCACTGTGAGAACCCTAGTTCCTGGCAACCATATGTCTTTCAAAGGCAATTTGCCTCCATGGGGGAATGATGGAAAGATTCCCTCTGCTACACTTCTTTAATTGCAAGAGCAAGCATCCTCCTACTGCAGTCATTCCAGCATCTTGGAACAGTGCTTTAGTCTTTGGTGCAGTCAACATTTCCAGAAAAGAGAGAAAACTTCCTCTCTGCCTTCCTGATTCAACACTTTCAACTCCCAAGCAGCTGTTAATTATTATTGCAATGCACTCTATAGTTGAGGATGCTCAGGAAAATAAGGATTCCCATATGCCTCTTGCAGCAGCTCTGAGATTAGAAAGAGCTTCCTTTACTTTTCCTCTTCAGTAAAAATGTCTCTGCTTAAGGAGTGCCGTGTGCTGCTTATTTTTTAAATTCTGCCTTTATTCCTATTATGTTCAGAACAAAATGACAAGGACTTGCAATTATAAATATATGTGTGTGTATATGCCTATGACATACATGTGTGTGTGTGTATGAAGATAAAGTCAGTCTGTACACGTTCTAAAAAGAGCAATTTGCTTTTCTACCTGAAAAAGTTGGTCTGCCTTTCATGTGTTTTAGTCATCCTGAAACACTGACACCTCAAATTCTGTTTTAACAACTGGCAGAAGCATTTAATAAAAGCAAGCTGTTACCTGTAGCAAGGTTGTTAAAATCTGAAACTGTAAACTGGGAACTAAGCATGGTAAATATGAGAGGAGGCATTCCACCAGTCTGTATTTTCTTGATCACCTGAATTGGCAGTTTCTATGTTTAGTTTGCACTGTGATAATGGAATAATTTATTTGTCACAGTCTTGGTCTCTTTCGGGAAGGGACCAGACCAGCGACGGGGTTCGCAGACTGCCTGCTGAGCTGTCGTTCGCGGCTATCCCTTGACCCAAGGTATGGTTTGCCTCGCGAGCTGAGAACAAACACCAAGGAGCCAAGGGTGGTCTGACCTGATCCGAAGATCTAGGCTGATCCAACTTTATTGGGGGAAAACAGGGGTTTATATAACTTGGGGTAGGGAAGGTTCTGGAAAAGGGGTGGAGCTGAGGCGGAGCATGCAAATCCACCTCAGCCCATAGGGTAAGCAAACTAGGAGGGAGTGAACTTGGGCGTGAACCGGTGACAGGCAGGGCCAGGGCCGCCCCCTAGAGGGAGCTGGCCAATGGTAGCTGTCTCCTTGTTGCTAGGCACCTGCCTGTCTGGGGGAAGGTTCTGGAACTGGGAGAGCAGTAGACATCTTTATTTTAATAAAACTGGGGATAAAACTGGGGATTTAGAAAGTCCGTATTGTAGTGTCATTGTCCGGGTTCTTCAGGGTCTTCCTGGACCTTCCACACGTCGAACTCCGTTCGGTGATCCCGCGTCCTCCTCCATTCTTCCATGTCCATATAGTCCCCATCTCCAACATTTATTTTTTTTTAATCCCCAAGTATTCTGATGTCATGGTGAAAAACTAACTCCCTGTCTCCCCTCCCCCTCTCCTATAGCTGGGAATTCCTAGTTTCATTGAAAGTGCTTTAATGTTTGTGTAATTGCCTTCAGATTCTAGTCTGGAAAAGATAATTAGAATTTTAATATCCAGAAATACAAGAGAAACAGGTTACCTAAATGCAGTATAATGTTTACATTCCGACAAACAGATGTAAGAAGCAATGTGGTAAGTGTTCAAGAAATCTGGGTAAAGCTTTCCTGTAAATGCTTGTCACTGTTTGTACACATTACACTGTCTCTGGTAATGATTCCAGCGTGCTTCTGTGGATGGGTCCAGGGTACACTGTTGCTGGTACCATGTTCGATGAAGGCTTTTCAGCTCAGAGCCAGTGCTTGCATAGTGCTTTTGAGAGCGGCCTTTATGTGCACAGATAAAAACTGGGGTAAGAGCATTCCTGCACTTACTTCACAGCCTGCCCAAGATGACCCTCTGAATATGCCTTGCCAAGTGCTTTCTGGGATTAATGTGTTTTGTAAAAGTCAGAGGATTGTTTTTAGTCAGACACAGTGAAACTGAAATACAGCAACAGCTGCATGCAGGATCAGAGAAGGAAAAGTGTTTTCAAACAAAGCAATAAATGAAGTTTCTCTGATGGTATGTGCTTGTTAAAATGCCTCAGTCTCAGGTGACAGAGGTGTAAAGGAATGTTGATCTCTCCTGAAAGTGAATTTCAGGCACTGAAAAAACCCCATGTAGCTTTAATATATCAGTGTTAGGGTTCTCTTCAAGACCACAAAATGACCTAGTAAACACTAAAGTCTGGTAATAAAGACCATATAATGAATTCTGTCCTGAGGGGAGACATTGAAAAGAACAACTAGATGCATTACTTTCTTGATAGATTCATTATTACTTACTTTTAGAACAAGATATTCCCAGTACACATAGTAGAAAAAGATATTAGTGGAAGCAAGAAAAATTTTCTAAGCAATTTTCCACCCTCACAATTTTTGGCTCAATCAAGATTCTAATCTGTCCAGGCAAAATGCAGAGCAGTTTGGCACCATTGCTTTGAGTTCAAGCAAAAAAAGCAGGCCCTGAGGAGCTGTGAGTGCTATGTCAGTTGTACTTGGGAGAGTAGTCTAATGAGGAATGGAAGCCATACACATGCTGTGGAAATTACTTCAGAGCTCCTTTATGCTGGGACGTACCCATTGGTCCTCATACAGCATCATTTGGTTTGGTTTATTCCCTTTCTTCTGCGTGGGGCAGCACATGAAGGTGAAGCAAGATGTCAGAAGTAGCTCAGAGGTTAGTTTCCAGTGCAGAATTCAGCTGGGAAACTACATGCAGGAGATAAACCCAAGAGTATTTCCCATGCTTAATCATTCATGATCATAAATTCATGACAAAAATGCCACAGAGGTTTTCCCTAATATATGATAATTTATCATTTAACAATATTCAAAAATTATAACGGATGGACCTTTTAGAGATCTGCACAGTAATAAAAGTTATCTTTCTTAATGTATTCTGTGATAAAATGTATTTGGCACTTTATAAATTTCATAAACTTAATTGCCATTTTAGTCATGATAGCAATCATCTCTATTGCAGGAATTATTATTTGCCTAAACCACAATTCCTAATGCTCTGCTCTGCTAAGTAGGCCATCTGACATTTAAACAGAAGGCTTTGGCAATGCAGAGAGCATGATACATGCAAAACCCTCATCAACTGAGGATGAAATATTTGCCAGCTTTTAGATAACTAGTTGATGAAAAATTTGAGACCATTAAGTGGTTTTGTGACCATACGACCAAGGAAGGAGTGCATGTGCTACAGAGAGAAAGGGGAAAAGTAAAATAACCCATTACTCCCCGTTTTAGACCCACACAAAGTCTGTGTGTACCCAAAGGATCTGGGCTGGTGAGCACAGCAAATGATTTCACATACTTTTGGTAAAGGGAAGAGAGTATGGAGGCATTTAACTTCCCCCATCAATTTGTCCAGCAACAGCAACAGCTGTAGCAGACTGAAATATTTGAGAATCAATAAAATCTAGGCATATCCCTAGAGGAGGGGAAGAGTGTTGTGAGTTGCCCAGACAAAGTGTGTCCACACTGACTTGGAAGGTATGCATTGCCCTTTTCATTTTCCTTCATAGTAATATTTATTCTTGGTTGTTGAAATCTTGCACATGAGCTACCTCATGCAATGTGTTCACTAGACACTTGTCCAGGTCTCACATAATTCATAGTTTCAGATATTTAGAGCAGAGGAATATGCAGAAAAAATTAACTGTTCTTGCAGGATTGATGATTCTAGAATAGTGAAGTTTGGCACTATTTGATTTAATCCTCTAAAGATTTTATGAACATGTAAGACAGGATTACAGAAGGGATAGGGTCCTTGTTTCACTAGGTATTGCAATTTTCCTACTGTTTTCTTTTATGGATTGATTTTGTTTAGTCATACTGGCTCCAAAAATGGGCCAAATTTCAACAGAATATTCTGAGTGGATGTCTTGGGTTGAGCTGGCAAAATGTCAACTGCCCAATACAGAATGTTGCAGCCTCTTTCTCCCCAGATGAGAAAAGGGAGGAAGGGAAAAAAACCCTCAAACTAGGTTTATGCTTAAACTAACTATAAATATTTATACAGAAAAGAGAAAATTAAGAGAAACTGCAATATAATACACACTTACACAAGTTAGAAATAACAAGAAATAACTTCCCACTCCCCATTGAAAAGAGATTCTGTCACTCTAGATCTGTAAGTACCCTAAAAGAAACGGAAAGTATAACAACAAAATGTTTCTACTTCCCTGAATTCAAACAAAGTGCAAGTAGCAGCAGTAGCAGCAGGGCCCACTCCAGCAGGACAGCTGTAGCGTGTCCTGCCTTTACTTCAGCCGTGATGGAACTGAGTGAACATCTCCTACTTCTGTACTCATATCTCGGGTTTGTGTCATCTGGTATGAAATATTTCTTTGGTTACTTAACTCAGGTGATACCTGTCTCTCCCAATCCATGTAGATTCTCCAAGCCTGCCAATCTGAGGCCTAGGTAAAACCACCACAGTGGATGTGGAGTCTGAGTGCAAAATCTGTTTATAAACAGATCTACCTCTTCAGCTGTTCCTGGAGTTGTTTTTGTCTTTTTTTTTTATGTTGAAGTTTTTCTAGATTATATGTGGACTCAAAGTGGTGGAGTTAGAAATGTAGGGAGACTATTTTGTAAATGAAGACAACTATGTACAGAATTGTTCTGTTAATTGTTGCAGTGTGTCCTAGTTCAGCAGGAGGGACCAGCTAACCCTGTGTGGGGGTGATCAAAGCTGTGTATTCTACCCCCTCTATTCATTCCCCAAGGTCAATGGGCCATTAGCAGCAGCTGCCCAGGGAGCCATTATCACCTTTACACCCAGCCTGAGGGGGCAGAGCTGCTAATGGGCCATCAACAGTTCAACACCCCCTGGCTCCCAGAGTTAATCACCCATTGTGTGAGTCCCCGCCCAGGGGGAGGGACTGGGTGCTCCCTGAGGGTACATAAGTGGTGGGTAAGAAGACCTCGGGAACCTCTTGTTGGATCCAGAGGAGCAGCAGGACCTTGACAGGAGGAGATCCCCGCTCTCGCCCAGACCACAGCCCTCACCTGCACCAACAGGTTTTTCTTTTCCTTTTGCTCTGGACTTGGGAGAACCACAGGGGTCTCAGCACAAGGGCAAGCAAACCCCCTTGGGTTTGTGCCCCAGGACACTGGGTTATACTGCTGGGGTTTTGTGAGTTGAAAGCAATTTCCCTTGTGTGTCAGTGTTGTTATTGTAATATTGTTATTAAATTTTAGGTCTGACTTACAATCTCTCTCGTGGTGAGTTCATTTCCCCTGCTGGTTCACCTTTAAACCAGCACACAGTGTAAAAACATGTCTACTTATAAACAAACTACTTTAGATAATTTTCTTGACATGAAATAGATGTTGTAAGTCATTGATGCTAATACAATGTTTTGTAATAGGAGACTTCAGTTTAGTCTTGCCTTATTGCAATTATTTTTAGTTTTAAAAAGGAATAATTAGATGTTCCAAGAAAAATTCTTTTAGTGGTTTTAAAAATTTAATATTTTTAATATTTTATTTTATTATTTTATTTTATTTTTTTATTTTATTTTATTTATTTTTATTTTTTTATTTTTTAAACAAAGATGTTATGTTCAAGGTACTGAAATCTGTGAAAAGGTTTCTGGGTTTGAAAAGTATGAGTGCCACAGATATGTTCTGTGCCTGGGATTGCACACCTCAGCTTTATTATGGCTGGAAGTGCTCTTTAAAAAGTGCTCTTAAAAAAGTGCTTTTATGGCTTAAAAATGCTTTGTTTTTTCCTAAAACTTATGAAAATTCTGAATGGAAAACAATCTATATCCAAAACACTATTCATCCTAAATTCTTTTAACAACCCAAATGCAGTCAGATTCTGTCTGGAAAGAAACAAGTCTAGACAGAAATATTTATGAAAGAAAACTCAAGAGCAACATTTCAGCAGCGAGAGAGAGTGCACATAATTTTCATTTCTGGCTGTGGCCTTTCCTTCTGAAAGTTCTCTGTTTGAAATGGTTTTGGATTGAGCTTTTCTGACTACAGTACTGCACACAGTGAGGAAAAGAAATATTGAGAGACTGGGCTGTTATGTTGAGTCTTCATTTGTGCTTGCATCTAGTTTCCTCTTCTCATCCTGGACAGTTCTAACAACTGCAGTTACATTTACTTCCAGAGGTATTGCTACTCCTTTGTTGGACAAGAATATAGATGAGTAGCTGCTCCAGGCAGAGATCTGTGTGCATATTTGAACTTCCACTGAAAACAAGCAAGCAAAAAGCCAAAAAAACCCAATGCCTAATGTTTGTTCAACATGATTCTCAGTTATGTGCAATAGGCAGGAATCAGAGTAACTCCTTGATTTCTCTCCTTTTCCCAACTATGCTGTTTTTCTCAGGGAAATCTTTTAAGCATGTTTTCTGGTATTGTTTTTCCAATTTGGAAGAGATGAGCAATGATACAGGTAGACAGCTATTTAGAGTTGCCAGATAAATCCTTTAATGAGTCAGCATGACTGCAAGCAGATGAAAATGAGAGGCTAGTGGCTGCATAAATCCAAGTCTTTGACACTCATTCCCCTTTTGGAAATGTGTAGGACCTCAAAGAAAGGAATTGTTTCTTTTGCACAGCCTACAAAAAGGTATTTTTGCTCCCTATTACTCTGCAAGACTTGGATTTGCTAAAGGTCTTACTTCAGTTATTTGACATCTGTTACAGACAATCAGTATTATATCCTTAGTACTATATTGGTGAAGATTTGATGCTAATGGTTAACTTAAATATTGATTTGGGTACAATACTTTACTTTCCTTTATTTTACTTTCCTTTAGGCATTATTTTAATTGAAATGTGAATGCTCAGCACTATTTTGTGCATAGAAGGAATTTTTTTTCTGATTTAAAATTAATCTCGATTTTTCTACATCAAAGGAAATGGTTTAAGCTGCAGGAACAAAACTTGACTATTTTGGTTGTGGAACTTGTGTTGGAAAATCTTGGTGATTCCAAATAATATACACACATGCTTCATATGTTGTACCTCTAAATATAGATCCGTCATGGCCATTAAGCAAAAGGAGGCTGCCTTTTATACATTTACCAGGAAAGCTTTCCATTCCATTCTCACCTACTTTTACTTGATAAAAGTAATAAATATACCAAGGCCCATTTTTACATACTCAAAATGCTCATTAAAATTCATGCTAGTAAGACTGCTAGATGACTCTAAATGGATGCTCTGTAGGATAAGAGAGCAGTAACTCAGTTTTTTCTCCCTGGCCATGGCCATAAAATTCTCTGTTTTCTGACTGAGTTAAAATAGTCACATCTTTTCTTAAGGTCTCCCAAAAGCCCCCAAAGAACACAAACAATAGCAAGTTAAAAAAATAGAATAAAAGAACATTATAAAAGATCTTAAAAAGGATCCACTGATCCCCAAAATAAGTCTATTATCCATTTTGTTTTAAAGTGACATAAATATGAGTATTGCTGCATGTGTGCAACCTGGAAAAATAGTCTTTGTCATGTCTTTTCTAGTGTTGATGTAATGATTATATTTATTGCTCCAAAGATATGCTATTGGCATCACGTGATAACTGAATTAAAGTTCATTTTTTAAAAGATTTTGTTAGTCTCAGACTCATTCCAAGCACAAAGATGATAAAAATAACTGTAAGGGGTAGAATAAGATTTAGAAATACCTGCAAACTTGCGAGACAGCAGAAATTAAAAAAAAAGGATGATAAACAAGAAGACTGGAAATCAGTCTCTGCTTGTATTCTTGTGTAGAAGCCAAGCATTTTAAAAATTGATTGACATATTCATTGTGGCTTTTTGGAAATTAGTTTTATATCTTAACTTCTTATCTTAGTATATTCTGCATATTCATATATATTTGGAAGTCTGTGTATACTTATACAGAGCATTTGACACAGATGGTGGAGAAGGCAACAAGATGTGCTGCTGGACCTTGGACTAACATACAAAATAGGAATGATTGTGGATGTGAAGGCTGGGGAAGCCTTGGTTGCAGTGGTAATGATATGGTAGAGTTCATGATCCTGCATTGAGAAAACAGAGTAAGTAGGATTGCGGACCTGGACTTTGAGAAAACTACCTTGGGCAGTTGGCATTTTGCCAGCTCAGCCTAGCACACAGATAAGTTGGTGGACCACACGGGGAGGCCAAGGACCTTGGTGGCTTCCTGGGAACATGGCTGTATTCCTGGTAAGTCTTATATAGATATCACTGGTTTATCTGTATTGTTTTGGTACATTCTGAACATAAACATAAAAAATAAGGTTTCCTTCTGGATGCATGTATGAATCCTATTAACTCCACCCCTTATTTCATATCATATGATGTTAAACCCATATCCCATATTTATTTCCTGTGCTTGAACAGCCCTTGTTCTTTTCCAGAGCCATCTTCCACCCCTCCAGCTGGTAGATTTAGTCCATTAGGGTGCATACTTTGGGCAGGAAAGGCAGTCAATTATTGATCATCAGCACTGGTTCAGCTCAGGTCTTCCCCCGATGGTTCATTTCCTTCAACACACAACTCAGAAAGCAAGTTACTTTTTCCCCGATATCAAATCTTCTTGAGGCACACACTGGGTCATTCCCCTCTTCCCTCATTACCCACCAAGGGCATCCTGGTCCCTGAGCAAAAAACAATTCCATGGATTGATTTGGTTTTGGTTGAAGCGGGATTAACCCAGACTGCTTTACCCAGCACACTTCTCAAATGAATTACGGGAACTTTGTCTCCATCCACAGTGTGAAAGGACTTTGACTGGGAAGGACAAAATCAGTTGACAGAACGCTTAGTGTTGACTAACCATGTAGCTTTTGCTAAGTGCTGATCCCAGTTCTTGAAAGTTCCCCTACCCAATGCTTCACATTACACTTCTCAATCTTCCTAGCAGCTACTGTGTGATATGGGATATGATACACCCATTCAATGCCATGCTCTTTTGCCCAAGTGGAACCAGACTATTCTTAAAATGAGTACTATTGTCTGACTCAATTCGCTGAGAAGTACCGTGTCACCACAATACTTGCTTTTCAAGACCCAGGATGGGTGTCCCAGGAAGTGGCGTAAGACACTGGATATGTATCCAGCCATCCCATACAGGCCAGATGGGGCTGTTGAAGGGTGAATATGTCTTGCTGACCACCCCTTGGCTCTCCATCTCTTGGATCGTCTTATGGATGGGAATCAGAGTCTCTGTCTGTTTGGTATTACCATTGATGCACAATTGGGGTGGTATTTGGCACTTGTTGGTCTTTGACTCGCAACAATCCCACAAGAGATGGATCTTCTGAAAGCCCAAGCAGGGTGGAAAATTGTTTAAGTCTCTCCGCAGTCATTGCAGACACATCAAAACCCCATTGATAGCCCTTTGTGTCTTTGAAGTATTGTCTTTTGAGGTAGTCCATGCCAAGAATACAAGGGGCTTCTGGGCCAGTCACAATGGGATGCCTTTTCCATTTGTCTCCTGTTAAACTCACTTTGGCCTCTACTACTGATAATTTTTGGCTTTCCCCTGTCACTCCAGAGATCCAGACAGGCTCTGTGCTTTTATACCTTTATGGCATCAGTGTGCATTATGCACCTGTATCTATTAAATTTCGATATTTTTATGGGTCAGATGTGCCAGGTCACGGAATCTGCACACACTCCAGTAAACTCGGTTGTCCCTCATCTCCTCCTGGCTGGAGGCAGGGCCCCTCTGTTGCTGCTCTTAGTCAGAGTATTCACCATCTTACCTCAGCAATATTCTGTCAGAGGCTCCTCCATCAGAATTGAGGGAGTTGCTCCTTTTTAGTCTCGCAGATTGATATCTCTTTTCTGAGGTCTTTGCCTCGGCTATGTGGACAGCTTTTTTACCAGCTATCTGCTGTCTTAATTCTTGTAATTGGACGTCAAGTTTAGAGGTGGGTTCACTGCCCCACTTCTTTATGTCTTCCCCCACCTCATGCAGAACTCACCACACCCAATTATGTTCACTACATGGCTTACACGTGGGACTTTCTTTTTTTTCCACGTGCAGCATGAGGTGACTGAGAATGGGACCATGTTCCCGGGAAGCCACCAAGGTCCTTGGTCCCCCCATATGGGCCACCAACTTATCTGTGTGCTAGGTTGAGCTGGCAAAATGCCAACCACCCAAAGCAAAGAGTTAGCATATCTTCCACCCCCAAGAGAAAAGGAGGGAGGAAAAAAAGGAGGGAGGAAAGAAAACCTCATCCCCTGAAACAGCAATCTTCTTATATTTATACAAAAGAGAGACTATTAAGAACAGAATATGATAAAACACACACATATATATATAATTGTGGAAAAAACTCCAAGAACCACTTTTCAAGTCACTCACCCAAATAATAGATTCCAATCATCCAAATCACAAAACCAACCCAACAAAATCCCTTGAAAGGATACTCAGCAAGACGGGAGGAAAAACAAATGACAGAGAAATGTGTACTTCCCAAACCAAACAGCTGCGAAGTGGTGACGAGGCCTAATACTTTCAGCAATGGTGATAGCAGGTCTGCTCAGCACCCGGCCATGAAGGGGAAAGAGATCTAGGCACCTCCTGCACCTTCTTTTATACTTGATTTGACATCAAAATGATATGAAATATCTCTTTGGTTGCTTAAGTCAGGTGATGCTTGTCCCCTCTAATCTATGTAGCATTTTCAGGGCCTACTAAAATTAAGGCCTAAACTATCACAGCAAGCAATCTAGTTAAGAGAGCAAGAGATCAGGAAGGAGCTTCTGGCAAAACTGAAGCTGATGAAAGAATTTTATGAAATGTGCAAAAAAGGACAGACCATTTGGGAGAAATATAGGAATGTTGTCAGAGTATACAGGGATGTGACAAGAGAAGATAAAGTCTGTTTGGAATTAAATCTGGCAAGGGATGTCAACGACTAGAAGTTTTCTTCAAATCCATCAGTAGAAAAAGAAAGACTAGAGAAAATGTGGACCCACAGTTATATGAGGTGGCTCCCCTGGCAACAAAAGATACAGAAAAGATGGAGTTACTAAATGCCTTCTTTACTTCCACCTGGAGAGAAGAGAAAGTCTGGAGAAAGAAAACTTTTCCATAATCAAGGAGGATCAGTTTAGAGATCATGTAGGCAAATGTGGTGGCCACAAGTTCATGAGCCCCAATAGGATGTGCCTGTAAGTCCTGAGGGAGCTGGCAGACATTATTGCCATTATTGCCATGCCACTTTACGATATCTTGGAAAGGTCAAAGGGATCCGGAGAGGTGCCTGAGGACTGGAGGAAAGCTAATGGCATTCCAGTATTCAAAAATGGTGAGAAGGAGAACCCAGGAAACTACAGGCCAGTTAGTCTCACCTCCATCCCTGGAAAGGTGATGGAACAGCTTATCCTGGATGTCACTTACAAACGTGGAGGAAAAAAGAAGCTTATTTGGAATAGACAACATGGATTCACCAAGGGGAAATCCTTCTTGATCAATCTGATAGCCTCCTATGCTAGAATGACTGTCAGTGTAGTTGAGGGCAGAGCAGCAGGGGTTGTCTACCTTAACTGCAGCAAGGCTTTTGACACTGTTTCCCCCTAACATCCTCATAGGTGAGCTCAGGAATTGTGGATTAGAGGAGTGGCTGTGAGGTGGGTTGAGAACTGCTTGTCAGAGCTCAGTGAGTCATGAGCAGAAGTACTGAGTCTAGTTAAAGGCCTGTAGCTAGCAGTGTTCCCAGATGGTCAATACTAAGTCCAACCTTATTGTACTTAAAGATCCATGACCTGGATGATGGGGCAGTGTACCCTCAGCAAGGTTGCTGATGGTAAAAAATTGTGAGCAGTGTCTGCTACACCGCAAGTTTGTATTGCCATTCAGTAAGACTTGGGCAGGCTGCAGTTCAGCAAAAGCAAGTCTGCAAGTTCTGCACCTGGGGAGGAGTAACTCCAGTTATAGTACACCAGTATGGGCTGGGGATGGGCCTCCTGGAAAGTAGCTCCATGAAGGACCCGGTGTACAAAAAGCTGTCCATCAGCGAGCAGTCTGCCCTTGTGGCCAAAAAGGTCAGTGGTGTCCTGGCTTGCATTAGGAAGAGCATTTCCAGCAGGTCATAGGGAATGATTCTGCCACTGTACTCAGCCCTGGTGATTCTTGGCTGCACCAGTTCTGGGCTTACCCGCTCAGGAAAGAAAAGGAAGCACTGGAGCAGAAAAATGATAACATTAATAAAAGCTCACTGGATGTCAGCATAAAAGGAGAAACTTTGGTTGAGTTTCCAAGCAAATAAATGTGAGCTTGAAATGAAAACTCTCTTTGATCAGAGAGTTGTTAAAATTATTGTTGGCAGTGGATATTCATGAAAAATCTTGGTCTCATAAAATTAAGTGGTGAATTAGCAAATTTATTATTGGAAGACTCTCTGGACAAATTCATATATAAAAACATGTTGGAAGGAAGCATGTGGATAGGAATGATTGACTCTTAATGACAGGCTTTGTGTTTAGATGTGGTTATTTGTAAATTTAATTGCAGCTGCTGCTGCAAAGACCATTCATGCTACTGCATGATGAAACATCATGTGTTGGAAGTCAGTGAAGAAGCCAGTTATGATAGAATTTATTGTTACAACTGGCATGGTAAAGACAGTTTTTATCACCATTGCATGGAAATAGTTTCATGGCTGTATAACTTGGCAGCTATATTCTATTAAAAGATATTTTGCCAGTGTGATTAAAATTAGCTTGTGTCCTTACAAAATTAACTTGAGCTACTGTATCCAGTTTTAATTCATTTACAAGACTGTTGTAATGGTAACTGACTAGGTGGAGAAATGATCCAAACCCTCTCTCTTTTAAACCTCGGACAAGCTATCCTAGGTAGATAATGTGAGGATTCTTTTGCTGATGTGCTACACTCTTCAAATAGCTAGGCACATTTCTGATTCATTGTGGTAACTGCCTAAATCAACTAACTGCAAAATTCTCAAGTCTCAGTAACAGTTATGTGTGCTTTAGAGAAAAGTGGGATACAACAGCAGTAAACAACATGGAGATGAGAGATGAAAAGAAATTGTAAACTCAGACGTCTACCCAGTGAGCTGTGGGTTCCAAAGTCTTTATCTTTTGATGTGCCAATAAGGAGCTCTGTATGATGCTGTGTTGTTACATTAAAAAGAGGAACAGAGAAGAATTACCCACCAAGAGACAGGGGCTATGACCATTTCTCGCTATTTCGGCACAGCAGCTGAGCAAAATGTTTGTCAGAAGACTTCAAAACATGCAAAGCACAGGACATGAAAAGCAGTTCAGTTTATACTTTGATGAATTATTTAACCTGTTTCTTCCTCCAGTGAATACTGCAATTTCTGTGAAAGATCCCTTGTGTGCTGGCTTAAAAGTGCTTTAACTGTAACAATATGTTCTGAATAATTGCATTTCATATAGTGTTCATGCTATTTTGTGTTCTTATCTGGGATACTGAATATATATTTGACTATGCTTCTTCATCAGGATTCGCTGGCATCACTTTTCTTCCTTGACATTCATTATTAGCTTGGCATCATCTGATTTGGCACAATAAAGTTACTTGAACCTGATATCAATAAAAGAAATTCAAAATAGCTGCATGTTGTGGCCCAGCTGTGGAAATTTCTCTTGTGAACCTTCTCACCAGGCAGGACATTATTAGCAGCATAAAACTGACTATGTTTATTCATGTGATTGTTAAGCAATGAATTCGATTGCTTCTTTTGTAATAGTTCATCTACACTTATGGAGTGGCGAAGTGAATGGATAGCCCTGCTCGTTGTCATGATGTTATTATACACCAGAAATAATAACACTAGGATGATAGAAATAATACACTTCTATCTCAAGGGAAAAAAGTGGAAAAATACTTTATATAGATTAGTACATATATGTATACGTAAAAACAGTTTGATAAGGGATGATTTATTCAGCTTTTTGTCTGTTTTACTTACAGATAACCTAGCTATTATGTAACAAAAAAACTTAATTATTGGAAATTTTAAACCGTTCATCAAGCTTCCTTGATAATATAAGGCAAAATATAAATCTTGTATATAATAGAATTGATTTATATGTAAGTATTTTGATTTGTTTCAAAATATTTTATCATGAGCCTATAGTAATTTTTTTCAACCCACTTGAGTAATAGAAGAAATTCAGGAATGAGAAGTCTCACTTTTGTCACTTTTGTGAGTTTTGGAATGAACAAAACAGTGGAATTTTTTGCTGAGTTATTAGGCATGGTGGTGAAATCAATGATATTCATGTTCACTCTGTAGTACAGTGGGATTTTTCTCTCTGTCAATGACCATCCCGCATGATTATCCTATGAATACTGAAGACATAATTCTTTCAGGATTCTATTGGAAGAAAACAGAAGTCCTTTAGAAATTCAACTCTTGAAAAAAGCAGAAACTCTACTAGAACTTATACTTCCTGGAAAAGGAAATGAGTAATCTAATTTGAAACCTTTGTCTTAAAGGTGGGGGTTGCCAGTATCAAAAATAAGCAAGTTGGTTAAATAAGGTTAAGCATTTGTTTATCAGTGCAGTAAATATATATAGGATTTCATTTTCCCATGAGCATCAGACAGTTTATTATTAGACAGTGTCACATTTCACTGGAATTGATGTTTGCTTTTCTCTCTATGGTATTGTTTAGTTTTTTTAATATATTATTCTGAGATTTCAGGAAGTTCAAGAAGAAAATTGAGCATTTGTACATAAATGTCAAATTGATCAAAAGTCTGGGGAAACCAGGTTACTATATATGTATCTACACGTATTTACTTATTACATGGAGTTAATTTACTTTCATTTTATACCTACTAGAATTTTGCAGAGGGGTGTCTTTTGTCTCTGGCTGTATCTGCACATATTTGACTTTACACAGATTCCATTCTTTGACATATTTATGTTTACTAAGTAAAAATATATTTCAAAATACTAGAAATGTGAAGATGAAGTGGATGGTGATTTATGTAATTTTTATAAAAACTAACAAAACATATTAAAATCAATAGTCAGTTACATAATTTGTCAGTGACATCAATGAATATTCACTCTGAAGAATAAAAAAAAAAACCAACTTGTATTAGTTCTATTTCTGTATGATTCCTGTATATCCATCCTTGTAGAGATCCTTGCATGACCTAGTAGTAACTAGATATGGAATACATGGAGAATTTGCTGGTGTAGGCAAAATCTGTTGTTATATGTGATATATTAAAATCTATATATCAATATATCTATATCGACTATAAAGGGAAACTCCTGAACTACTTTGATGTTCATTAATGAAAGATTTATCAGACTAATAAAACACAACTGAAAAATGTTATTTCAGGTTGGCTGATATGAAAAATCTATGTATGACTGCACAGCATAACAGTTTTGAACTATAAATACAAAATATCTGAAGAATTTGAGTATTAGAGCAACTCAAGGCATGATTGATTTTAAAGCACTGATTGATAACTGTCTATATCTAAACACACAAATTGGTCTGATTTTGTAACTGCAGGGAGTTTGGATTGTTGAGCTGCTGCTGACATTCCTGAAGAAAGAGCTTTTCCTCAATGATGGGCTTAAGACCTGACCACGACCACTTGGGATGTTAGACTAACAAATGTTGAGATATAACTGATTTGTTTCAATATTTTCCGTGAAAGAATATACTGACCAAATAAAGTACTCTAGACTAGGAGTATGGGATTTGGAAAGCCTGAACTGGAATTTCTGTAATATTAAGCACTGAAACTATCAGGAATCTGTATTCCCTTAAAAAGAAGCAAAAAGCCTAGGAAAGGATTTGCCAAAATATGAGAAAACAACCTTCTCAAAAAGCATATAAAATGTTGAAATAAAAAACACAAACTTGCAGAGTACAGATGTGGAGATAACATTCACCAAAAATGCATTTTTAGAGATCTGAAACTTAGGGATAGGCCCTAACATAAGAAGCTATTACAGATGTATGGAATATATAATAGAATTAGACCTTGCAAATTATTGTAACTAGTAGCAAAGAGTTCTTTAGCTCTAGAAACTAAATGATAAGCTGTCCTAGTTCGGCATCTGGAACCAGTTTCACTGTGTGGGTGTGACTAAAACTGTGTATTCTCTACCCTCTATGTCATTTCTCATGAACTGTTAACAGTGGACCATTTGCAGCAGCTGCCCAGGGCACACCTGACCGCTCAGGCTGAAAGCTGGGTGTTAAAGAAGCCTGTGAGATAGGAGCTGTGATAACTCCCCTTCAGGGAGTCGTTATCACCTCCACACCCACCTGAGAAGTCATGTGTGCTAATGGGCCATCAACAATTCCAAAAGTACCCCATGACTCACAGAGTTAGACTTCCCATTGTGGAAGTCCCTGCCTTGGGGGAGGTACTGGGCATTCCCCCCTGAAACTGAGGGTATATAATCTTGGAGTTTGGGGACTTCTGGGATCACTCATCAGATCCAGAGGAGGACCAGAACCTCAACAGGACTGCAACCACTACATTTGACCAGACTGTTACTGTCATCTGCACCAACAGGTTTTTCCTTTCCTTTTGCTTCTGACTCAGGGGAACCACATGGGACTCAGCACACGGGCTAACGAACAACATTGTTTGTTGCTTGAGGGTGCTGTGTTATACTTCTGGGTTTTGTTGGTCAAAACCAATTTCTCTTTGTATCATTGCACTCACTGTAATATTTTTATAAATTGTCACTCTGACTTATAATCTCTTTTGTGTTGGGTTCACTTCTCCTGCTGGTTTACCTTTAAACCAGCACATAAGCAAAAATGCTGTTAGCAGATAGGGCATAACATTCAACAATGGAAAGTTATGTGCTGGCAATCTAATCACAGTTGTTTCAGCTGTAACCTGATGAGTTAGAACTTATGTCTCAGGCTAGAACAGCCTGAGTGACCAGCTAGTTCAGACTCATCTCTGAACGTCAGTGTGGTGAGACTGTAAAACCTGTAGTGCACCCTTGGAATGAGTCAGGAAAGGTATTTCTGGAAAAAGTGAAATAAAGTCAATGTTTTTGAATAGGGCATTGATAAGACTTTAATCTGGAGTGCTGCATATACTTCAGGTCACATTTAGGAAAGATGGATTTCAGCCTGGAACACTACATGAGATGGACTACAAGAAAGATAAGGGGAATGGGGAGCTTGTTCATAACAGCAGACCCAACGACCTCAGTTTATATGTCATTATATGTAAAAGGTTGAGAAGGATATGACATATATACACATAAATATGTCCAAATATAACCACAAAAGTGTAAGCAGAGCTTTTATGGTGAAATGGTAACATTAGCAAAAGAACAACTGGTCAGAAATAAGTATGTCTTGGAAGTTTATGATTGTTACAAAACCAAAGAAGCAGAATGATTAGGGTAAAAAAGCCAAGCAGCTTAAAGATGTAGATGATGAAGTTTGAAAATCTGTGATATGGTGGTCCATGTTCAACATAACAACAGGATTTTTAAGGTTACAAGAGGCTGACTTTGTTGGAAGGATAAAATTTTCTTGGTATTTTTCATAATATTATTTGTTCAAATGGGAATGGTGTGTTTCCTTAAGCCCCCAAAAGGTTAGAATACCAGGCATTTTTATCCTATTCCCAACTCTTTATACTTTTAGCAATATTACCAGGTTGGGGTGCATTCCTAAAACTGCTCCTTATTCTGTTAACTGTCCTGATTTTGCTATTTCTTCTCTCAGACACACTGTTATCTCTAACCAGCAGTATAGCTAACTTAAATTTTTTTTCTTCTACTTACTATCTTTCACAGTGCTTGACCTATGTCCAGTATCTGAACACTGGAGAACAATTCCAGACTGACATACTGTCGTGACAGCCGAAGCAATCCCCTCTTTCCTGTTGAGCTGTAACAAATTACCAAACCACACACTGTAGAAGGTGTGCTGGTTCTAACAGTAAATTTTTAGTTTGTATATACCTTTTCACAATGACTTAAGTAGAAATGGTGTAATGAGAAGCTAAAGGAATCTCTTGTGTTTGACCAGACATTTATTTCCCAGTCACAATACTCTCTTATATGCATTAAACACAAAAGAAACACGGTGGGGAAAAAACAATTTGTTGTGTTGTTGTTTTAGTAGATTGGCTGCTGTGTGGTGTTTAAGCAACTATGTTCAGCATATTTCTTCCTATGAAAGGCTTCCAATTCTAACTGAAGAAACCTAAGCAAGAATGATTGCATAATAATTTCTCTGTCTGTAGAAGAAACTGAGGCACTCAATCCGTATAATGAAGTTTAATACCCACTCAGGACCAATAGGACAAAATGCTCGAGACTTCAATTCTCCCTGGATATCAGAACAGTTTTAAGCATGGATGAGACTTGAGTAAAAAGTTAGGCTAGGACCAGCTTCAGGATGGCTGTAGAAGTTTATAAGTGTAAATGCAGTTTCTTACCTAGTGCCTATCATAATGACTTTATATGAAATGTGACAAATTCCCCATATTAGGAGGTACTCAGTTTTGTTATATAGATTATTGTTCTGTCACATAGGTTATTGTTTTGTCCAACTATTTTTGCCACTCTCAAGAAAAGTGAATGTCTTCTTCTTTTCCTGATCCCGTAGGAGCTCAAATGCAACAATCCAGGGGATCAAGCCTAGGGTTACAATCAAACAATTTGCTTTTATGAAAAATGTTGCTCAGTATTTCTCCTTATCCTGGACCTTTCTCAGCAGAGGTGTTTGTTCAACATTTATGAAAAGAATCACTTTAAATTTTGTATTTTCAGTTTATTTCCCTTTAAAATAAAGCTAAAAATCCCTAGCCGAATCTTTCCTAAGTGTCAATACCACTAAACTCAAAAGAAAATTATTTTGGTAAATATGCAACAAGGCACGTCTCCTTTTTTCCAGACTACAACAGTGTAAAGCAGACTTGGCAAGTCCTATGTACCCTTTCCCAGGCAGCTCATGAGAAAAGATAGAACTACAACAAATTTGGAAATGATTATGTATGAATGCTTCCCTTAACTGATGCACATGTTGAAAACATAAATAATGGAAGAAGGGTTTTATACAGAGTTTTGTAAAAGTCTTTCTAATGCAAAATTCAGATTTTTCTCTAATTCCTTTTTTTTTTTTTAATTTAGTGACATAACTGGTCCACTGTCTGCAGTTGTGAAGATTGCATGATGCAGGGTCAGATAGTAAAGTGTATCAACTTTATGTGCAGAGAAGTGGAAGCCATTTTATAGCAGAATTGCTCCAAATTTCTCCTTATTGGGTTTTAAGCCTGGTATGTTAGATGCTTGCTGAAAACCACCTGCATTCAGGGTCTCACAAAAGAGCAGACAGTTTGAAATGTTAAACCATAAGTTGTCATTGCTGGAGTCCTCTCTGTTCTTTAGGGGTAGTAATTATTATGGTGCAAACATGGAAAAGTAGAGAACATCTGCCTGAACGCCAAGTGAATTTGCTATGATTACTTGTTTGATAAAGGAGAACCTGTCAATTCAGAGCACCAGAAAGCTGTCTACTGTG
This sequence comes from Pithys albifrons albifrons, assembly GCF_047495875.1. Lineage (NCBI taxonomy): Eukaryota > Metazoa > Chordata > Aves > Passeriformes > Thamnophilidae > Pithys > Pithys albifrons. The sequence continues at coordinate 79,051,013 of NC_092497.1, read as the reverse complement.
TTACATAGAAAGGCAGTGCAATGTCTAGAACAGTCTACTGTGTCCAATGCGTGGATTTTGAAGTGAGGATGGGTTCTTCTGTACTATGCAATTTTTGCTCCTTTGAAATTACTGAACTAACAAAAGGCAAGAAGTTTTTAATTGATTTGTGAGCATTCAAATAAGTATATCAGAATTCTAATTAAATAATTGATACAGATTCCTTAAAAAAGGGACATTATCTAATTAAACACAGTTCTTTAACAGTGAACAATACCAGTTAGCAGTTGCAATTCTGCACTAGCCTTGTGATACAGAAAACAAAGAAACAAAACAAATAAAAAAAAGGTAAAACCATATCTTTGTAACATATCTGAGACTGTGTGAGCATTCTGTGTGAAAAAATATCAGCAGATTAACGTGGATGTTTTCCAAGCTAATTAAATTGAAGTGCATCATTTCTCACGAATGAGTGCCTAATTACAGAAGAGTTGGATAGATAAGAAACATTCAGTACTGTAAGGACAATCAATACTACTGAAACAATTTCAGTACTAGTCCTGGATTTTAAGATATGTGTAAATAAATAATAATACTCTGTATAAGAAAACATAAATCACTGCCGCTACATTCAAATTGGAATTCACTTGCAGCCATATACCACTGAAGGTGCTGAAGCTGATTCAGTGTAGGAATCTCTGGATATGGATGAGCAGTTGGGCAGCTTTTGACTTTTAATATTTTTTAGATATGATAAATACTTCAGCAATGGAAGTTTGTGTTTCAGAAGACGATGATATTACCGTTCTTTAGAAAATAAGCTCTAGTCTTCACTCAAGCACATGGTTCTGCAGTACAGAGCCACAGTTCTGAGGTGACTTTATTAAATATCCAAGACCCATGGGATACTTTTGTGGCACGGATATTTTGGATGGAGTTTAATCATATATGCGTTTTCAAATGTAGTTTAGAATTCACAAATAATCATGTTTCTCGAAAAAATCTCATGGGAGTTTACTCACAAAAGAGCAGACTTAAATCCAGCAGAAATTCACATATATTTAGATAATTCGATGATTTCTTTTTCTTATACTAGTCAATATATCGTATGCTTTCTACCCCTGCCCCATGAATACAGCTGATTTCAAGTCTATATGGGAAGATGTGCAGCTGTTCAAGCAGATGGGTATACAACATCAGAAGAATGCTCCTTCCCATGAATAGCAAGGAATGTGTTAGGATTTAAAGCCCTCTCCCTATGATAATCTACATTCTTTTCTGCAGGGGAAAGCACATTTGACTAAATATATCCAACATTGAGAGCTATGCCTACAGGCATTGCATGTGTGGCATTTATAGTTTATTAGTGTAAAAACTAATAGGAAAATTATTTAGCCTGGGGCACCAATGTTGTTAATATGCCAGTGATATGGTATATTGCTATAAAGTACTGGGATAAAGAGAGAGAAATGTTTAGGAAGCAATGGACAAGTCAGTGCATCAAACTATAATGTTAAAATAATGAGTAATAATGCAACCTATAGTACCTCTACAGAGACACTGTCTTGTTTATCTACACTTTGTAGATGATTATTCCTCTGTGATAATGCACCCCACTTTTCTTCCAGATACACTGAGTTTAACCAATCTGAACATTTTGTTCGAGTGCAGCCTTTTAGGAACATCCACGAGTGTATTATATTCCTTGGTGTTCCTTTTTGGGCATATGAAAAGCCATTCTAGTGGTTCAGGATTAATACTGAATCTTCCTAAGCATGAGCAATATACTAGGCATAATTTTTGCAGGGCTTTGCTCTTATTAACAATCTATCACACAGCTGTTCTTGAAACATGTGATTGATCATATGAAGAATACAGAAACTTCTTTTTGTGAACAAATGCTTTGCACTTCCTTTCTGTCACAATATGAAAACAGTAAACGTGTAATCTGTCTTCTATTAACACAGTTATGTCTCTGAATCTTAGACTGAGGTGTTATCTGAGAAAAGATTTTTCTCTTCTTTTCTTCCTGGTAGTAGATGACGAGAGTTGATGAGTTCATCTACTGATATTTTACCAGTAGAGACTGAATAAAGTGTGGAAACAGAAGCACCCTTTAGGCTTTCTCTTTAACAGAAACATTCAAAATTAATTTTTCCTTTATTAAAAGCCAAACACTTAACAATAAAGATACAATCCAATATACTGGTTACAATTGATTTAAAGGATGTAATGAAGTATAAACTCAAAGGCTGAAATACAACACACTCTTCACAAAAATAAGACTAGAATGCCAGCTGAACCTATATATCATTTCATTTTCAGGTGTTTTAGAAGTATTTAATGATATACAGATAAATACTTATTGGTAGTCATTTGTAATGTGTAAAGAGGTTTGAATTCTAATTGTCTCAATTTAGGATAGGTTGATCTTTCTTTTCACAGTTCAAGTATTGTACAGGAAAAAATCAGACCTTGATGGTGAGTTGTTAGCTGTGTCTGAGAGTCTTTACACACAACCTTCACAAAATGAAGTGTCTTAAATAGATGGCAATGTAATGATCTCAAAAATATAGCTCATGTATCTTGACTAATGACCAGTAACTTGTCAATCTTTGGGGACTCCATTGTTTACAATCATTGATCCAAAGCCCAGTTTATAGTTTCTGGTTTTGGGAGCTAGACACTAGGACCCGTTGAGGTGGGCAGACACAGACACAACTTAAAATACATGGAAAACTTGAAAGTAAATTCTAAGGTACTAGAGGTTATCTGTTCTTTAGGGAGCTGGGGCTGTGTAGAAGTGGACATTTATAGACAAATTAAAGTTCCAGAATTTTTAAGGGTTCAGGAAGAACTGTTGTGGATCTGGCTCTTATCCACTCAGTATTACTTCTTATAAAAAGTGATAGTGTTATTTCAAATTAAAAGACGTTAACACCATGGGTTATTCAGACCTGTAATAATTTTCCTCACTTAATTAATAGAAATTATATAAATGATAACAAATAAACATACATTAAATTATGGGAGTTGGAATGACAGGATTTGTCAGTTAAAAAATCACATATACAGATGTGTGATAAACCAAATGTGGGCATGTTTCACACTGTCCCACATGATGTCCTTGTCTCCAGATTGGAGAGACATGAATTTGATGGAAAGACCACTTGGTGGATAAAGAACTGGCAGCATGGCTGCACGCAAATAGTTGTGGTCAACTGCTCATTGTCCATGTGCAGACCAGTGATGAGTGATGTCCTCAGGACAGGTGTCCTCTGTTCAATATCTTTGTTGGCAGCATGTACAGTGGGATTGAGTACAGCCAGCAAATTTCTGATGACAACAAGCTGTGTGGTGCAGTCGCCACACTGGAGGCCATCCAGGAAGACCTTAGGATGCTTGAGAGGTGGACTGATGCAAACCTCATGGAGTTCCACAAAAAGAAGTGCAAGGTCTTACATCTGGGTTTTGGCAATTCCAGGCACACCTAGAGGTTGGGCAGAGAATAGATTGAGAGCAGCCCTGGGGAGAAGGGTTTGGGGCTGATGATTGATGAAAAACTAAACTTGAGTCAGCAATGTGTGCTCACAGTACAGAAAGCCAACTGCATCCTGGGCTGCATCAAAAGAGATGTGATCAGCAGCCTGAGAAAGTGATTCTATCCTTGTACTCTGTTCTTGTGAGACCCAACCCTGAGTGCTGTGTCCAGTTCTGATGCCCACAGAATAAGAAGGACAGGGAACTGGAGCAAGTCCAAAGGAGGCCACAAACCTGCTAAGAAGACTGGAGTACCTCCTGTATAAAGACAGGTTGAGGAAGTTGGGGTTCTTCAGCCTGGAGAAGAGAAGGTTGCATGAAGATCTTTCTGCAACCTTCGAGTATCTGAAAGGGCCTACAAGGAAGCTGGAAAGGGACCCTTTGTCAGGAGCTGTAGTGATAGGACAGGAAGCAATGAGTACAAATTGAAAGAGGGAAAATTTAGGTTAGATGTCAGGAAGAAATTCTTTACTGTGAGGGTGGTGAGACACTGCAACAGGCTGCCCAGGGAGGTTTTGGATGCCCCAGTCCTGGAAGTGTTCTCAGGTTGGATAAGCTCTTGACCAACCTGGTCTAGTGGGACATGCCCCTGCCCATGGCAGGTGAAGTTGGGACTAGATGATTCTTAAAGGTCCATTCCAGCCCCTTAACATTTTAGGATTCTATGTTACACATATGTTTTAGGTAAATTTGTTTCATATATGACCTTCACACATCAAGATATATAAGCTAAATGTAATGTATATAATAGCACATGTCCCTCATGTGTTATAAACCTTCTCTTTCATGTTAATTTTTAGATAATTATCACATGTAACCTCCAACATGAAAAATATCTAAGATTTGTCAGTGTTCATGCTCAGCTGGGAAGTATCATTGTACACTAAAGTTCACAATGACACCATTTCATAGCACTATGCTTTATGAAAGGTTATCCTTTGATAAAGGAAAAAACCCCACTTTAATGAGAAAATAATTTCTAAATTAAATTAGCTAACACCAGCTGTACTAACTGAATAAGTGTTTTGATGCATTTACCATTTCATGCTTTACTTTCACCATTTCATGCTTTACTTTCATATTTCACTTTTCCTTGCATTCAAAATTCAAGTCTCTAGATCTGTTTAATTTTATTTTATGCCTTTTCTGCAAAATAAAAAATATAGGAGGGTGAATATGAATGCTGAAAGGTCTAGTACCAGAGAAATCAAAGTAGCTGTGCTATCCATTTACTGATTGCAATGTTTTTTTGTCAGTCTTACTGTCTGAGGAAATGATGTTTCCCAGATGGGGAACTGATGGAATGACAAAGAGATAGACAACAGGTTAACAAAGGCATAGAGAGCTTTTGGAAGACTCCATACAAGAATTTAGTGCAGTAAATACCTAGGAAAAAATACAAAGATCAGTGTCAACAGAGCCATTGTACTGTCTACTCTTTTATATGAGTCTGAATCACGGGTCATCTACTGACTCCAGCTGTGAATCCTCAAACGCTTCCATCAGCACTGCCTCCATTCAGTCCTAAACATCCACTGGTCTGATTACGTGACCAATGTGTCTGTTCTTGAACAGGCAGGGGTCAGCAGTATCGAGGCCATGCTGATGAGAACGCAGCTGCGCTGGGCAGGGCACGTCTCCAGGATGGAGGATCACCCTCTCCCAAAGATTGTGCTCTATGGTGAACTCCCCACCGGCTGCCGCAAGAGAGGAGCCCCGAAGAAGAGATACAAAGACTCCCTGAAACAATATCTCAACCTCGGCCATATTGACTGCCACCAGTGGTCCACTCTGGCCTCCAATTGGGATTCATGGAGACACACCATTCACGACGCTGCTGCTTCCTTTGAGAACGCAGCACAGTCAGTCTGGAGGAGAAAGGACAACACAGAAAGAACTGTTACTCACCAATATTGCCAAAGGACACGTTCCACTGTGCCTTTTGCAACCGGACTTGACTATCCTGCACTGTCCTTTTTAGCCACCAGCACGCTTGCAGCAAGTGTGGGTTGTGCCCTTCACAAATCTTCATTTGTGAAGCCTAGCCATGATGAGGACTGTTTTGTAACATTTTGCCATATGAGCAAATGAAGAGAAGATGGCAGTTGCCTGTATTTAGTAAGGAAGTACCAGAAATTTCTCTGCATAAATTTGAATTAAATGAGTTACAAAACTGAATGTTATCAAAGGTTCTTGGAAAGTCTGATTTAAAACCAAACAGTAGGTTTTTCTTATTATTCTTTGCATTGGATTTTGTTACATCCTGCTATTTGTGAGGCTTTCATTTCTGATTAATTCAGAAAACACAGAAAGGAAGCAGTTACTGAATTATTGTATCTCCTCCACTCCTAACATTTATCCTCTCAGCCAGGGTAACACTGAAGGCTGTAACGCTGGTCTGCTGTTTGATATCTCAGACGTGTCTTAAATTGCTAACGACATCTGTTACACATTATTCTAAGGGTTCTAGTTTGTTATGGTGGGGTTTTTGTTTGCTTTTTTTTTTGGTTTGTTTGTTTTTTAAAATAATCTCCACAAAAATGAAAGATTTATTTGAATGAACAGTATCCTTTGGAAGAATGTTACATACATTCAGTGCACTGTTATTATGGGATTTAAGAAAATGAAAACAAAGCTGTTGAAGGTTGTGAATCTCCAAATAACTGTAATTTGTCATTTCCCTCATGAATACCCAATACTGTTTTCTGTATTCCTTAATGTACTTTCAAGTACAGTCTTAAATGTGTATGTGTTGTTCTTTAGGAAACACAAACTTGAATGGCAAGAAATGAGTATATTTAATCTCATACCTGGGACAATAATTAAGAAAATCACTGATGCAAACTCCGTATTTTAAAACAAAGATGGAACAATGATCATATGCAAACTGATTAAGTGGTAACATTATTTCATGCCGTCACTGAGAAACAATGTAAAATGTGAAGAAGGTCGGAGAAGACAGAAGAGAGACAGGGAGAAGCAAAGAAGAAATAGAACAGTACTGCATTCTCAGCGATCTATGGTATAACTTGTTTTGTAAAGGGCACAAATTGCAGACTTAGCTGTTTCCATTTTCTTCAGAGCAATGTACTGCTTCTGTGACTTGGTATAGCCTTGTCTCCCCAGTGCAGTCACCTTACACTGAGGACATTTCTGATGCCAGGTAGGACCAATGAAGCCTTGGAGTATGTCTTGGTTTGAGATAAGCAACTGCCAACCCCCCCAAGCACAGAGAGAAAAGCCTCCCTCCTAACACCAGGGAAAGGGAGGAAAAGAGAGGGGAAAGGAAAAAAAAACACTTCAAACTGCATTTATACTAAATCTACATATATTTTTCACAGAAAGAAAGAGACAATTAGAAGAGAGTACAAATATACACTCACACGAGTCTGCAACAACAAGTTCCCCACCTCAACTTCTTAATGAACACACAAATTCTACTGTCCTACCTACACATTACTTAAGAAGAAGCTTATTCCCCAGGGAGACAAACCCAAGCAGAAAGGAGAGACCCAGAACAACACATTTTACTTTCCTGAGATACCCTGTGAGCCAGTGGTGGGCCTGGTCCTCTCCATCCCCCCTGGGGCAGCATCGTGTGTCCTCCCAAGAGGAGGGCTGAGAAGCGACTGCCTTAACCACTCCCACACTGGTTCCTCCTTCCCTGGAGATGATGTCATAATGTGGTATGGAATACAAAATTACTGGCTAGAAGAGGTCAGCTGTTGGCTCAGCCCAGCTCAAGTCAGCTGACAGCTTCAGCCTAGTCCAAACTCCAGAGCCCAAATCTAGGCCCACCTAGGTGAACCCATAACAGAGTATCCGTGTCAATTAGTCTGGGCTTCTAGGCCAGGAAATTTACACAGAAAAATATCAGTTACTTTCAGGTTGTCTCTTCACAATTTGCATTTTGTTCATATTTTAGTGTTTGTATCTCATCTTTTCTGTTTAAATTTCTAACACCATTTGCTCTTTTATTTCTCTGCACAGAGTAATGCATAATGACAATCCTTACCTGAAGGTTCACAATTTGTATTGTAGTAAAAACAACATATTGCAATAAAGGGGCAGAGCTACAGGATGAAGCTGAAAATTTTTCTGTCGTATTGTTATTTTGATTAACTCCTACTTAAAATTTTGCGTGGATTTCTTAAGAGCAGAAGAGGGGAAAGGAGACCAAGGAAGTCCACAGTGATACTGGTGACATGCTGTATGTATTTATGTGGCCAGTGTTCCTGGACAGAACTTTCAAAGCTGCTTAAAAAAATCCTTGCCTGTAATAACTTTGCAACAGCACTTAATAAGACTAAGCTTTTTTTTTTTCCTGAGGCACTTGCATTGCAAATCAGTGATCCAAAGTCTTATAGCCTTGAATTTCTAGTCAGATTATCAGTGAATATTAGAGCATGCAGATGTGAGACAGCCTTTATAAGCTTTAAGATCAAAGAGCCACTCTGCAACCTTTAGAATAATATCATTCTGTCACTCAAGCAAGCATAAGAAGGCCAGAAAAGTTCATGCTTTCAAGCAAACTCTAGAACTTTTGTATAAAGCGATTTGGACCATAGAAAGCTTGTGTGGAACAAAACAAGTTCTTACCTTCAAAAAAAAAATTATTCTTCTTTATAATGAAACTGAAAAAAAAAATCCCCAAATTTACCATTATATTTGCTGCATATATTATAAAATTAAAATATCTCTTGGAATCTCTGCATTTAGACTTGCTTTTTCGGGCTTGGGTTCCATAGAATCCAAGGTCTTAGTAGTAGTATTTTGCATCATCCACATGTACTTTGCCTAATGTAGAAATGTGGCATACCTTAATTAAAAAAAAAAAAAAAGAAAAAGAAAAAAAGAAAAATCACAAGTTTTGGGGTAAAGTGTTAATAGGGCCAGTGGAATGCATGAGATTATGTTTTTTTTTAACATACAGCAGGTACAGAACTGTTTTGCTATGCTAGATTTGTAGAGTTTGACTCATTCTGATCAGGTCTGCTGTCAGCATTGTAGAGGATTTTTTCTGTGTTCAGACTCATTTTTTTTCTATAGAGATGTGAAAACCAAGAATGTCAGATCACCATTCTTTATGGCATCATTACAAATATATTAAGCTTAAATATATATCAGAGCTGACGAAAGAAAATATTTTTCATGGTAGAGGAATAATAATGTATTTGGACAGGACTTTCAGAAATACAAGCACACTAGACTTCTAGAATATCTGTATTTTGAATTTTCTCTGAAAATCTGGGGTACTGACTATGATTTTATGTAAGCTGGTGCAGGATTAGAGTTTAAATTGACTCTAGGCAGTGAAGATACATTGTGATGCAGTGTTATCTCAAAAGTCAAGGAGTAGAAATTGAATCATTTGGCAATTTAATTCAGAGTCATAACCTCATAGACTCATAAAATCATTTAACGGTTAGGGTTGGAAGGGCCCTTAAAGATCATCTAGTTCCAGCCTCCCTGCCATGGACAGGGATGCCGCTCACCAGATCAGGTTCCTCAGGGTACCATCCAGCTTGGCCTTGCAAACTTCTAAGTGTTAACATTTTGATATTGTGGACTCAAGAAAAAAAAAACAAACAAAAACCACACACACAAAACAAAATCCCAAAAAACAACAACAACAACAACCACAAAAAACCCCACCCCAAAACAACAAAAAACCAACAACAAAAAAAGGAGTTTTAAGTAGCCTTATTGCAAATTCATTTATTATACCTTTTTTTATAATTTCACCTAATAGGACCTTCTTTGAATTCCTTTCGTATATGAGAAGAGGGGCTTAGATATTTGTGGCTTCTCTCATTTCTATTGGTAAAGCAGGGACAAACAATTCTGGCCTATATTTTATTAATTGCTGATCTATTGTCTCTAGGACTATCTTATAGCTACTAAGTAGTCAAAATTAGTGCCAGTGTCTCGTTGAGATTCTAGTAAGAATAACTTAATTAGAAGATATCCTTGAATGTATTTGTACCAAAAATGATATTCAAGGAGACTTAGTGGTATCATTATCCTCCTCCATTGGCCTCTATATCTCCTTGAAAGTAGTTTCTGGAGCATAAAATTGCAATGCACTAGTAATGCAAAGGCATACACAGTAATTTCATTTAGCTTTAAGAAGAGCAGTAAAATAACTTACAGTTTTTGTAAGGTCATTATAATTTTTTCAAAACTTTGAATCAAACAATGGAAATTGTCATTTTCTATTGAGTTGCTTATACTGTTGATATCACACTTTTTCATGATAAGCTGAATACACACATTTTATAAACCTCCTGATGCCGTGAATGACCCTTCCCCCCAAAAACAGGACTTTGAGCCACGTTAGTGTAGGGTAAGATAAAAAGTAAAGGTCCTTTAATAACACAGGGCCTACAGCCCACAGGAATACAGGATGACATGCATGTGCTCCAGTTCTTGTTTCCATGGCTTTTATAATAAGATCCCTCCAATCATTGCTTTACACATTTCTCAGTTCAGCCCCAGTCCCACCCCTGGTCCAACCCCCTGGAATTGGGTCTGGGGTCGTCAGGACCCTCTGTCTTCATCAGCTCTTCTTCCTCAGGCACACAAAGGTCTCTTGGAGTTCATCCAATTCTGGCTTTTGGGTCACTCTGACCTGTGTTTATGTTTCACTCTGTGGGCCTTCTGATATCCTTCAGCTCTTTACCTTGGAAAGGAGTCTAAACAAGATTAATTAACTAAAGGAATTTGAGCTCCCTGTTCTGGGACAGGGGTAGTGATAGAAAGGCATTAAACTTAAACTGTTAGAAGTATTAACCCTCTAAAAATCTACAACTGCTGTGTTCCTAAAATCTACAAAATGTGAAAATCAGAGCAAAAACCCTTTCGGCATCACTCCAAACAGAAAGTGATATTGGTTATGTCCGGAAAAACTTCAAAGGCTGTATTTTCAGAAATTCTTGACTAAATACTAGCCTGCAATTGTAAGTGTCTCTTTATTAGGAGTTAACCAGAGCTGTTGATGGGCAAAATTCCTCCTTTTGATCAGGAGGAGGCATCATGATATTCCCACCTTTTATTCCTTGCTCCTTGTCCATGAAGAGTTCTTTTCCTTTTATGCCTTTGAAAAACTGAATAGATTGATAGAGATTTTAAAGTTGAAAATTTAGTTTATCTCTGTTTAAGTGTTCTTATCTGACTCACTTTCATTTCATTATTTTGGTATTATTCCAAGGAAACGTAAAATCTAGGAGGTAGCACCAGCTTCAGCTGCTGTGGCTGCAAAAATAAAGTGTTTTAAAACTGGTCAGGCAGAAGTTGCATTCAGTGTGAGGCAGAGCTGTATAAGATGCCAGTCTCTTAGATTCAGTGGTTGAATGGAAAAGAGGTAAATCTCCTTTTTCTGTCTCCAAAATCCAAATCCATGCTAATCTAGATATTGCTTCCTGTTCAGTTAGGAATGACAAAGCAACATTCCATAATTTTTTTTATACCAAATAGTATTTTGTACCAAAGGTGGTTACATGCTATAGGAAGAGGATCACTTATCCAAAAGATTTCCCTTAACAAGTGTTTCTCAAGAAAGGGAAATATATTTGACAGAGGTATTTTGTTATTTTCCATATACATGAAGAGCTAATGAACATTCACATGATGTCTAATGTTCTGGAATCCATATTTTTTTTTTCTGAGCATGACCACAGTTAGTCAGTTGAATTTCAACATAGATGCTTCAGTTCTTACTTGTAGTTTTAATAGTCTGGGATTTGTAGTTTGATAGTTTTGGATGAACCCAATTCTTGCTTTTGATCAGAGTTATTTGTTGCATAAGACTTCTGGTCTCAGAGTCTTGGTGTCATCCTTCAAGATAAGGATGCATCTTTCCATTAAATAAAAGTGCATATGATATTTCAGGAACATTTTATCTAAGTACAGTAAAATGCAACAACAAAAAATACATGTATGTATCCATGCAATAATACATTGGCCTTTAAGTGTGTGTGAAAAATATGCAACTTCTCTTTGTAAAGCAAGGGTATTTTCCAGTTGGCTGAATTTGCTCTTTTAAGTTTTGGCTTTCAGAGGTAGCTCAACAAAGGATGCGAATGGCTCCATAAGCAAGCATCAATATCAGTAAAAAACTGGTTAAGTGTCTGCAAGGAATAAATTACATTTATATACTCAGGTGGTGAAATATGGACCAAATGTGACTGGAGATCTGTGAGGAAGAGATCCACTACTAAAATAGCAGTAAAACACCTGTGTGCTTGCATCCACAACTTTGATATAACTTTTATGTATTTTTAAAAGAGTGTTAGAGAAGGAAGGAGGGTAGCAAGAACATGGTAGACTAGCAGAACTGCTTTTTCTGTTGCAGCATTTTTTTTTAATTTTGAAAAGAAGTAACTTCATAAAGTTTTGCAACTCTGTCTCCCTCTAAACCCATAAGATTGATGTCTCCAGTTTTGTTTTCATGGAATGATTGAACCCTTGGTATAAAACTGTCTTCCTACATGTTTCCTTTGGTTTCTTTATAGTCATGTTCTGATATGATCTGGGCTGGTATATGGATCTTGGGTACTGAAATACTGGTATCTACTTTGAGACCCAAGTTACTCTTCTAGTCTATTATTGCAGTCTATTATTTCACAGAATATTCTAAATGGAAAGGGACACACAAGGATCCTCATGTCCAGCTCCTAAGTGAATGATCCATATGGGGATTGAACTCACAATCTTCCTGTTATTAGCACCAGGCTATAACCAACTGAGCTAATCTCACAGTCATGTGAAACTATGTTTTTCAGGTATTCCTACAAAAGATATAGAACAACAATTTAAGCAAAGAAAAATCCATGGGAGATAAAAAGAAATGGAGGGAAGAAAAATGGATGAATTTTATCTAGCAGAGGAAATTCTATGATTTACTTCTGTTTTTTCTAATTCCACCTAAATTTACATTCTGTTCAAATAATAACACAATGAAATAATGAGATATGTTTTGAATTCTGAGATGGTTTAAATATCCTGTCATTTGTGACTGACTAGTCTAGTGCTTTGAAACAGAATGGTCAGCAGAAGGAGATGCAGTGTTAAGTTGTATGTTTTTATATATATTCTCGCTTGAAATTAGGAGAGTTGTCAGAAAAGCTTTAGCTTAGTATGGGAAGTAATCAGAAAGATGTTATTGTTTCAAAAGTCATATCTGTCCTTTGTATTATACAGGATGAAAGAGAAGCTGAAATGTTAGTTTAGATAAAATTGGAATAAAATTTAGACCGTTCATGGTTGCCAACACTTTATTTTTTGTTAGTTGCAGTCTGAAACAGTGTCAGCTCAGAACAAATAAAGCAGAGTTGAAGAAATAAAGAGAGTAACTCATTAGTATATTGAGGGGAAAGCCAAGGAAGTATAATAACACTGTATTTTGCAACACTGAGGAATAAAAGCCTCTCTGAGAGCACAGGAAGAAAACCACCATAGCTGCACATAACAAGTTTTCTTATCTTTAAGGAAGTAAGCTCTTGTGAGACCCCACCTGGAGCACTGTGTCCAGCTCTGGGGCCCTTAACACAGGAAACGCCTGGACATGTTGGAGGGAGTCCAGAGGAGAGCTACAAAAAGGATCAGAGGGCTGGACACCTCTCCTATGAAGACAGACTGAGGGAGTTGTAGCTGTTTAGCCTGCAGGAGAGAAGGCTCTGTGGAGGCCTTATGGCAGCCTTCCAGTACGTAAAGGGAGTCTATAAGAAGATTAGAGAGGGCTTTCTTACAAGGGTAAGTGATAAGCTGCGGTGATAGGACTAAAAGGGATGACTTTAAGCTGACTGAGAGTAGATTTAGAATACATATAAGGAAAAAATTTCTTACTGTGAGGGTGGTTAGGCACTGGAACAGGTTGCCCAGAGAGGCTGTGGATTCACCAACCCTGGAAATGTTTGAGACTAGGCTGGATGGGGCTCTGAGCAGTGTGATCTAGTTGAAGGTGTCTCTGCCCATGATGGTGGGCTTGGAACGACATGTTTTTTAAGGTCCCTTCAAACTCAAAACATTGTTTGATTGTATGATTTTATGTTAACCTTGTGCATTTAGCCTTGTTCCCTACTTGAACTGTCACATATTTAGACAAGTTGCTATTAGCTAATTTTAAAGTCCTGCAGAAGTTCAACAGCTGAGATACCTACATGCTCTGTAAAGTCACCATGTTAATGCTTCTGGGTGCCTTGGTAAGACTGACCTGAATTTTTTCCTTACGCAGTTGTGATGTAGGGGCAACAAAATACTTTTTTAATTAACTGCAAGTCTGGGAGTTGGTCAAAGTCTATGTGACAGAAACCATACTGTGGACACTAACTCTTGACCCTGCACAGTTTCAAGTTCTTAAACAAAAATTAATTATTTCTTTAGGGTGTGAATTTTGGCAAGAGCAAAGCCTAAAATGTAATGCAGACAGCATTTTGGATAGGATTATTGAATTACTCTTTTTCAACTTCATTAGTTTTAGAAATGTGCTGGAAATAAGCTGTTCATAAGCTTTGAAACACAGTGAATGTGTTTCTTCCTACCTGCCTATTTATTTGTATTTTACTTTGTTAAGTACAGTGTTAGGGTATAAGGTGTATTTCTTTTTAATCTTCCACTCATAGCAGAAGAGGCTTCTTGATCTTATCTTTACACGGCCTTTGATGGAACTTTTGCATTAACACAGTATTTCTTCTGCTCTAAAAATGATATGTAAATGTTAACAGACAAAGTACTAGCATGCCTCTATGCAATAACCTAAGTCAATGATGAACAAAAGTAATAATTTCCTTGGTCTAAGCAGAGTGAAGAAACACATCGACCTGCCTTGGAAATGTGCACAAAAATTGTTAGACCATGCAAAAAAAAAAGACTTATTACCACCCCATCATTCTGATTGAAGAACCAGTAATATTTTACTTGTTTCAGTCTCTACTTGGATGAATTGATGAATGCATTATTTCACATATTACAGTCTACTAATTGGCCTTACTGGTTTCTGACATCAAAGGAGGAATGAGGAGTTGAGTTTTTATTTTTAGTCACAAGAGCCTCCAGAGGGTGATATATGCTTTAAATTTTCCCTGGCATGATGAGTGTGGATGTCCATCCACTGGTCTGCAATTTCTGTGCATATGCCTACCGTTCAATAAACAAAAGACAAAACCCAAAAAACAAACAAAAAAAACACCAACCAAAAACTAAAGTGAGAAATGTTTAGCTTCTGCAGTAATTTCCCAAACACCATTGCTTATAGTCATGATATCTTGTATTTGGGAAATCAAAGAGAATATTTGAATGACAGTAATCTTCATTACAATAGTGGTAATGAGGAACAAAGCAAATGAATCCTCCATATATATATATATATATATATATATATATATATATGTCTTAGGTAAGAATGTATCAAAGTTCATGGAAGAAAAACAGTGCAACCTTTTAAACTGGTAAAAGCCTCTCTCTCTCCATCTGTTTATCTATGCATTAGTGCCCTTCACTGCTCTCTAAACTGACATATTTGCAGCCTAGGTATAAACTGGGGTCAAGTAATCAAAGTCAGGAAATAAAACTCAAGAATTTTATTTTCTGGTTTTCTCAGCTGCCTGTTTTCTAGGATTATCCTTTATAGTCTGTAGATACTCTAAAGCCCTGAAGACAGTTATGACTAATACTGTATCATATGCTATTCGTAATTACTTTTTCCATTTCTATTTTTAATATGACAAGGGGACATCATTATGCAGGATCCAGCTGAAAAGTGGATGCAGCATCATGATACTGCATTCTCTCTGTGGGGACAAAGTCTATACTGGATCTATCAAGAGGTTACAGCTGCTTGGTATTAGCAAGCTGAGAACTGCTAGACTATCTGGTTCTTCTAGCTTTTCCAGATACCTTTGTTTGTCAGAAACAGGCTAGTATGACATGATTATTAAAACTAAGAACAAACAAACAACAACAAAAAACCAAAAAACGAATCCCCCCAAAATCAGAGGGGCTTTTCTTTCCTCTCAAGAAAACTGTTGTCCAGATTTGTCATATTCAACTTCTTATATTTTGGCCTGCTACAACCAGAATCTTCTTTGCATCCAGCAGATGCAAAGATTGACCTCAGCAGGGCTTGAGGGATTTTACCATTCTGCACAGGATAATTCACTAATATAATATGGTCATTAATAGCATATGTTTTCAGCAAACCAAAGCAACTGCATCTCCCCTTGACTTTGCTTGGAGTTGAGAGTGCTCTGAGCCTCTGAAAAATATGACTGTCTTACTTATGCTTCCCAGTAACAGCTGGAGATTGTGATCTGAAGAATCAAGAACAGACAGAAAAAGCTACTTTAAAAATATTTTGGTCAGAAAACTACTTTAGAATAACTTCATTTAGGCGAGAAACCATTACAATTTTGTAAGAGCTAGAATTAAAAGTAGTTTTTAAGAAGCTTAAACTAACTCTTCAACACTTGTGCTATCACATAGTATTCAATTTTCTCCTTTTTTTTCTCCCCCCCCCTCCCCATTGGAGCTTCTACCTAGTAATGGCACAGGATGTTCCTGCAATGAAGAGTTATTCAGTAGGCTACCTCATCAATGTTTGTCCTGCTCAGTAACCTTATAATGTTTTTAATTTCTTGGAGTTCTTTCCTTTCAATTTCAGTATTATACTAGCCTAACAGCATTAAATGTAAGGTCAGTCATGTTGAGTTAAATGCTTGGTTTTTTAGTATATGTTCACCTGCACTGGTTATAAATATCACTGGATCTATCAAGCTTGAGCGTAGCTTTCGAGCTGTTAGAACAGCAGTTGTCTGAGTTGAATATGATTTTTTTGTATTTGATGATGATAGAATTATAAGAAAATTAAGAAAGAGTCGACTTCAACTCCTCTATCTGATACAATGTGCTATCAAACACACACTACTGTTGTTTTGCTTTCCCCTGTTTCAATCATCTCCTGTCCCAAACCAATTTCCCTCTCTGAGTCATTGCCTTTGTCTTTTCTACTTTCTGTTCTTGAGCCTAAATCTTCCCTGCAGCTATACTTGTCTTATCTGCTGCAAAAGTTCCATCTTCTCTTACTCTGTAAGTTCTTTTTCTTCCCATTTTCATTCTTTTATCCTTGTTAAGCCAACACAGTGCCCCTTATCCATATCTGCTCTTTTTCCTTAATATGCTTGTTTATTCATATAGGTTTCCTACTGCTGGATTTTTATTCTACCTTTCTTCCATTTTCAATGGAGACTTGAAACTCTCCCTGTCAGAATCCGTTTTTATTCTATCCACCTAACATCATTCCAAGCTATTTGCCTAACCATTCACAGTCTCACCAGCCTTCTTGTTAAGTAAGTGCTATTTGATCTCAACCGATCCTCTCAGCAATCACCACTTCTATGTGTCCAACCCAACCTCTTCCCTTTGAAATTAGTCTTGATCTTTTGTCCTTAAAGATCCTATTTCTGGAAGCCCAAAGAACCCTGTAGCCACCAGCTTTTCCTCTCTTCCATTCTCCCATCCCCTCAGTTCCAGGCTGGACCAGCTTGGTTTGGGACCATCAGAACCACTCCCAGTGTTCTTTGTGCTAATCTGTCAACAGCTAATTATCATGATTGGTCTATTTCTCTTTCTGCTTCAGTCTTGCCACTTTTCCAAACCCAATGCTTCTGTCTTAGCAAAGGAAGGGGGAGCCCTCATGTGTAGTCCTTAGGACCAGTTCACTAGATTTTGTGAAAGAGTCATATGAAGGAAGTCTCATTTTGATTTGCACTAGACCATGTTCAGTTCAGTTCTCTAGTGAACAGGACCCCAGTAACTGTAAGAAATCAGATGACAGCACAAGTAGAAAGAGAAAAATTGAAGAATTTCAGTACAGAATATGACGAAAAGTAGTTTTTAAGGAACTTATTCACTTGCTTAAATATAGATTCCTTTTTCTAAGGGTTATTAAAAACATCATTCCTTCCACTAAGGCCAACACATTGCCAAGATTCACATCAATCCTTCAAAGTAGTAGAGTGATTTAGAAAAGAGCCATCAGGATTTTTAAAGAGAGTAAACTATAGTACATATTTACAGATATAAAATTTTTTTTCTGAATTTATCTAGAAGAAAAGATAAAAAACTGAGCAGCTGCTCAACACATCATTCAATTCATTTCAATTTGGCAAGGACAAGTTATTATAAATAACTAAAAATAGCTTTTTATTATGGAGATGGGGCTAATCTTCTTCCAGTTAGTAATAATGGTTTTACCTGCTACTTTCTCCACACTCTGCTTTGTCCTTGCTGCCTTTAGAGGCCAGGGCACCCTCCTCATTTTGCTGTGATGTTAGCTGAAAATATAGACCATTGCTGGAAGATTAAAAGGATATGACTCCAAAAACCAGATAAATGAAATGCCATACAGAAAGCATATTTTTTCACCATTAAAAATTATTTTAGAAAAGTGATTGAATTTAATCATGCTGCTCAAACAATTACTTTTAACTACAATCCTTAAATTTCTATTAAAATTCATTGTTACCATATCCCACAACTATGCCAATTTTCATCAGTGCATGCATCTTCCTGAAGGTCAAAGCTTAAAGGAACTGTCAAGCTTCTCTAACCTGGTTATAATTTTCTGCCTTGAGGTAATTTCTTCTGCAATCAATGCCAAAAAATGTATAATTTAAAATGTTTGACATTGGCTGGTTTTGTCCTTCATGTTACCTAAGATGCTGGTTATATCATATTGTTCATTTTTATATAGGAAGGCTAGAGTTTGGCAGCCTATTAAATTGAGCTGAAACACATACAGAAATTGCAGACACTGGGGTTTTTTTTAAGAAATAGCCAACTAATTAGAGTATATCACATAAAAAAGAGTTTGAATTTTTTCCTAGCATTCAAAGACTGATATTTTTTTGGTCCAGGTTGGAGTAAACATCTTCTCCTTAAAACACTGGGAGTACCACTGGAACTTCTATGTCACAACAAAAAGACACATAAAGTTATTACTTTGGATTTATGGTGTTGTCAATTCAACGCCCGTGAGTCTCATTTGGATTGTGTTTTCAAGGTTGTGTTTCCTGCCCTAACCTAAATTGTTACCTCTATGGGCTTAGAGATAATGGTACTGATACTTGGGAAGGAACACAGGGGAGTATTTTCTCCCAACCCTTCACTCATTCCCCTTTCAAGTTTGCTACACCAGCTTTTGGAAAGCTTAAATTCTCTCTAGATGCCAGAGATATCTTGCTCTTTGTGGTTTTGTCTGCAAGTCTGTGTCATTATCCCATATCTTACGTTTGAAGATAGGGCACCAGGACTTTTCAAAAATGCACTCACAAGCTCAGCCCAGTGCAGGGGGAAAAGGAAGAGAGGAAACCCCCTGACGTCACGGTGGTGCAGGACTTGGCTAAACCAAGAGAACAGTCCAAGCTAATGGAAGTTGCTTCTATCCAGAAAAAATAAGACCACATCAGTTCATCCAGAAGATGATGAGGGGGGAGTGGCACCTTCACAGCCAGCAGACTCAGAGCCAGAGGTCATTACTGACTCATTGTCATTTGACAATCTATGTGGTTTGTGGAAAGATGTTGCTTGACACCTCGGCAAGCCCATCCTGACTTGGATGATCCAAGTTTGGGACAGAATGGGTGAAACCTTACAGCTTGATGGTGCTGAAGCCAGGTATTTGGGGTCTCTGGCCCAAGATTCAGGTATTGAACAGGTGTTTGTGAGGGAATCAAAATCCCTTTCCCTCTGGGCGAGACTTTTAATGAGTGTAAGAGAGAAGTTTGTTTATAGAGAAATCCTGCAGAAACATCACATTAAGAAGACTTGGAAGACTATGGAAAAAGGAATCCTACATCTGAGGGAAATGGCACTGTTAGAAGTGCTTTTTGAAAGGGATGGGCAATCCAATAATGACCCAGACAAGGTCAGGTGCACAGCACAGATGTGGTGGAGCCTTTCACACCAGGGGCCAGCTGAATACACCAATATCCTGGTGTCCATGTATGCAGAAGGGAACCAAGAGACAGTGGGCTCTGTAACAAGTAAAGTCTGGATATATGAAGGAATGGTCCAGGGCCCACTACAGGCCCATATCTCTAGTGTGGAGACACTGGTTGAGAGTCTCAAGGCACTAACTACAGAGGTAAAAGATGAGCAGAGGAAACTTAGAGAGGAGATGAAGGCAAGTTTTCAAGTGACACCAGTGTGATTCAGAGCCTCTGAGGTCAGTGCCAGATGCCCCTCAACCAGAGAAAGTGGACAGACCTCACAAACCAAGATGTGGTATTTCCTGGCCAAACATGGAGAAGACATGGGATGGTGGGATGGGGAAAACCCACCTGTGCCCTTGCAGCCCAAGTACAAGAACTGAAGGAGAATGGAAGAAGGTGGGTGAGAGTAAGTGAAGTACCAGTTTCCCATGGGCAAGGATCTGACCCACTGGAGGGTACCTCCCAGATGTATTCTTCAGGAAAAAGCTCTAACTGCTTCTAGCATAAAAAAGAGAAGCCAAAAATATGTTTCTCCCTTGTTTTCTGCCTCTCAATACATCCTGCTAACATTGCTCTGTCAGCTCCGTGGAAGGGCTTTCCCAAGGAAAATATTTCCTGCAAGAAAATCCTGTCTTTGTCATCAATTTCCAACATCTGGATCTAACTACAATTGACTACATGCCAAAAATCATGTGCAGCGATTGAAAGGCATTATAAAAACCTAAAGATGAATTCAGAAGTTAGAGGAACAAGAGACAAGGAGAAACTAGGGAACCTTGCCTGGTTTTCTTCTGATCTCTCCTCTCAGCTCACCTTACCTTTCTTCCAACACCACCAACCTTCATCTGCCTCAAGAAAGAGACAGCCTGCCAGCCTGGAGAGAGACTGAGACTGCATTCGTGAGATTCTCATTGGCCTAGAGCAAGAGAAACTGTATGCATCAGATATATCCTTTCTCTGAATCTTTCTCTTACAGGCTAAAATAAGGCAGTCTCTTTTGCAGCTAAACCAGAAGGCAGCTGGTCGGTGTGAGGGGTGATAACGGGCATTCTGCATTTCAAAGACTTACCATCCTCTTGCAGCTAACAGATAACATCGTGGCAGAAACAGAGTGGTGACTGTTCCTCTGCTTCTATAAATAATCTTAGGCATTTTCCCTATCTTTTCTTATTTTTCCTCTTTTCCTTTCACATCTCTCTAGCAATCAATTAATAAAGATCAGTTTTTTGTATTTACAGATATCTTGAGTTTTCATTTTGCTCAAGGGAATATTCATTTTGCTCAAGAGAATATTCAACTTATAGTTCAATCTGCATCAAAATTAAGCAGATCTGAGCGTTACACTGCTATGACCAAACCCAGTGTTAGAGGGGCCCTGCCTCTAGCTGGGTTTCATTTTGCTCAAGAGAATATTCAACTTATAGTTCAATCTGCATCAAAATTAAGCAGATCTGAGTGTTACACTGCTATGACCAAACCCAGTGTTAGAGGGGCCCTGCCTCTAGCTGGGTAGAGGCATGGGACAACCATGTCTATTTGACTGAGTGGATTTGATGGCTTGGCATGTCAGACCCACAAAAGTACAAAGCTTTGGCTGATACTGGTTCTCAATGTGCATTAATGCAATCAGGACATGTGGGCTCAGAAAATGTTTTTATTTCTGGGGTGACAGGTGGGTCTCAAGAGTTTGGTGGTGCTGGAAGCTAAAGTGAGCTTGACTGGGGAAGATTGGCAGAAACTTCTCATTGTGACCGGTCCAGCCCTGCACTGTATTCTGGGCTTTGACTACCTCAGGAATGGGTATTTTTAAGGACCCAAAATGACATAGAGGGGCTTTTGGAATAGCAGCTGTAGAGACAGAAGGAATTGAACAGTTAAATTCATTGCTGGATCTCTCAGAGAGTCCTTCTGCTGTTGGACTGATGAAGGTTGAGGAAGAGCAGGTGCCAATTGCCACCAAAATAGTGCATTGTCAGCAATACCGAGTGAACTGTGATGGTATGATCCCCATCCATAAGATGATCCATGAACTGGAGAGTCAAGGGGCGGTCAGCAAGACCCACTCACTCTTCAACAATCCCATCTGGCCTTTCTGTAAGTCTGAAGGAGGATGGAGATTGACTGTGGGCTATCGTGGCTTGAATGAGGTCACTCCATCGCTGAGTGCCGCTGTGCCAGACATGCTGGAACCTCAGTATGAACTGGAATCCAAGGCAGTGAAGTGTTATGCCACCATTGACATTGCAAATACATTCTTCTCCATCCCCCTGGCAGCAGACTGCAGGCTGCAGTTCACCTTCACCTGGAGGGGCATGCAGTATACCTGGAACTGACTGCCCCAGGGGTGGAAACACAGGCTCACCATCTGTCATAGACTGATCCAAGCAGCACTAGAGAAAGGTGAGGCTGCAGAACACCTACAATACATTTATGACATCATTGTTTGAGGGGACATAGCAGAGAGATTTTTTGAGAAGGGAAAGAAAATCATTCAGATCCTCCTGGGAACAGGTTTTGCCATCAAAGTAAGGTCAAGGACCTACCAGAGAGATCCAGTTCCTGGGAATGAAGTAGCAAGATGGACATCATCAGATTCAGACAGAAGCCATCAACAATATCACAAAGATGGCTCCACCAACCAGCAAGAGGGAAACACAAGCCTTCCTGGGTGCCATAGGTCTCTGGAGGATGCATATCCCAGAATACAGTCAGATTGTAAGCCCTCTCTACTTGGTAGCCCATAAGAAGAACGATTTCCACTGGAGTCCTGAACAGCAGCAAGCCTTTGACCAGAGAGGGCTTATGATCTGCCTTCTTTAGTTTAGATAGATATCTTGGTTTCCTTTAGCTAGGAAAATTCCATCATAAATCACAGATGATAAAAACACATAAAAATGTGCTGTGTGCAGTGAATGGAGAGCTTTGTTTTGCTTGTGTAGCAGGAAAAATTATTCTAATGAAAATGATTGCACAGCTCTGTTAGAGCTATGCACTTCATCCTGTTTTGATCGATGTTGTGTCAGCAATTCTACTTAAAACACACTTAAGATGTTATAATTTAGGAGAAGGTAAAAGACGGGTCTAGCTTCAAATCTGGCGCTATGCCTGGGAAAAATATTCAAACCAAATTCATAGCAATATCATACGGTCTGGGTTTTTTTTTTTGGTTCTGTTTTTCTGTTTGGTTGGTTTTTGTTTTGGTTTGGTTTTTTTTTCTGGTAGAAACATATTAGTCTATATCAATTCATGCAGTAAGCTTAGTTTACTAACCCATCAGATGTGGAATATCATAGGACAGTACACTAAATTCACAACGTAAATTTTGACTACTTCTTTCCAACCAGCCATAGCTCTATTTTTTCTATTTCAGTGTCTATTTTAGTCAAAAATTATTTTGCAATTATTTGAAGGAAAAAGGAGCAGAACTCTGGTCTTTTATGAACTGTGTGGTTATTTAGGCATTCAGAATAAGAAAAATAAATAACTGTGCATCACAACTCAACCTTAAGACAATATGTTTCAGATAGGATTTTATTACATTTGGGAAATATTATTAGCAAAATATATGTGTTATGGGTTTAGCTAGGTGTAAGCCTAAATTTAGGCTTTAGATTTCAGAGTATGCCTGCGACTATCAGCTGACAACTACTAGACAATGGAATTCCATACCATATTCCAACATCATCTCAAAATATAGAAGCTGGTGTAGGATGGGTTTCTCAGTCGCCATCATGGCTACAGTCCTGAGAGGACATGCTGCTGCTGTGGTGTTGTGCTGGGCCTTGCTGCTGCAGCCACTACTTTGCATTTTGTTTTACTTCAGGGAAGTAGAAACATTTTATTGCTATTGTCTTTCTTTTGCTTTGCTGGGTGTCTTTCAAAGTGCTTTATGAATCTACAGTAATAAAATCTGTTTTCGGTGGGAGGCAGAAAATTGTTGCTATATCTAACTTGTGTTATTGTGTATTACATTGTAGTTTTCTTTTAATTTTCTCTTTTCTGTATAAATATATTTAGTTAGTTTAAGTTTAAACCTGTTTTGAGTTTTTTCTTTCCTGCCTTTTCTCAGTGAAGGGAGGGAGGCTTTGACCCTCTATTGGTAGTTGGCATTTTGCCCGTTCAACCAAAGACAGATATGGAAGAGATTTCTGTGGTTTTCTCATAAGCTTTGAAATCTATACCTAGTAGAGACAAAAATCCACAATTTTCACATGACACAGAGCATTTAAGCAGCAAAAATTCAAACTCCTGACTGAAATTTATGAAAAAAATATTTTAACGGTTAAAGTATTCTATGCACTTTGTCAGAGAATGCCTTATGTGGGATTGAGTGTTTGTTCTTGGAGAGGTAGAAAGGCAGAGATTATGGGTCGAGATAACAATTTACTGAAAACAAACAGCAATGCAATAAGAAACACACAGTTACAGCAACAATATTAATAGCAAAAGTATACAAAAGAGAAGGTGATTTACATACCAAAGGTGTCCACCACCTTGACTTGGTTCCACATGGCTACTAAGACAAGAACAGGATGGTGGACATTCCTGCAGCTTGGCAATGACATGCAGTTATTCCCAAAACAGAGATAAGAGGGTGGGTGTTCACTGCAGCTACTCACTTCTGGACCACTCTGCTCTGCTCTGCTCTGCTCTGCTGGGATTGACTGCTCTTGGCACCACTCAGCTCTGCTCAGGCTAGACTCCTTTTGGCTCCACTTGGCTCTGCTAGGGCTTGGCTGGGTTTGACTCAGCTCAGCTAGACTTGGTTCATTGCCTTGGAGCTGTGTCCACGATTTGGCTGTGTTCTCTTGAGACAGTTCCACTACACCTTTGGAAAAGATGAAATAGATAAGAGAATTAAATCACTATATGATGTAGCATAGATTAAAGAAAAATTCTCTGGTTTTGAAGAGCACAGGAAAGATTGTACTACATATGACACTGTTTGGTATACACATAAAATTTATATGTTCTATATAAAGATAGAAATATTAACTAAACCTAACGTGTTTAGTTTCTAAACACAGAGAACAATGAAAGTAATACCTAGATTTATGCATTAGTTCAGTTTCCTTGGTGAAAAGGTCAACTGCTCTGAATCTGAAGAAAAGCTAGAACACTATTTTACCTTTGCTACAATTAAGGACAAAAGAGAAAAATATCTGTCTGTCACATTTTCTGTTCAGGCACTTATACTGTAAGAGGAAAATTAATGAATAAGATGATAAATGTTGTGATACATTGACCTGTTCAATAGCATGGTTAGGTGGCACTGCAGCTCTTTACCTGCTTACAGTCTCACTGAAATATTAGACAGGAGTATAATGACCAGCCAGTATAACTGCAGAGAAGTGAAAAGGCCAAGGTAGTTTCCTATTCTGACATTCTGATTTTCTTGACATGATATTTTTAGGAATTATATTTTTAACGATTCCTCTACTGGACAAAGACAGTGAAAAGAACAGAAAATGACATTTGACTTCTCTATTGTGCTGGCAAAGTCTGTAACAAGCATAGGTTATAGTATAACCATTCTTCTTACTATATTAGAACTGTAATCTAGTGATCCTCCCAGCCTGTCACATCCAATTTGTTCCAAGGCATGCTTTGCACAAGATCACATTTCTATTCAGTGGCAGCCTGAGTTTGACTAGCATTATAGTTAAATTTCCTTTCTAATGTCTGTGTAGAGCTAGAAAAATGCTGCCATATAATCAATCTAGAGGCTGTATGATTACCTAAAAGGAGAAAATTGAATGATAAACAATTATATATTTTTTAATTTTCAAGTTCTTTTCCAGAGCATTCAGATTAACATGAGACTATGATGTGGAATCAGAAAAAGGAGCAAGAACAAGAAAATAACAGAGATACAATTGAGCAATACTACACCAGTAGAAGTGTAGGAAGAATATGTGCAGTTTAAAGATGTAGCCAGAAAAAGTTTTTCAGAGCATTAGCCATTGCAAAACTCTTCTACTGATAGCATAACACTTTGCAGGAGCCATATCTACTTACCAAGGTAAAGAAAAAACCAAAAGTTTGCAATGTTTGAAAAACAAATACATTTTCAAAAAAAACTATGGTATTTCTAACTTGATTTTTTGTATTTTTATTATGTAGTCACAGTAAATTTAAAGAGTAACAGCAGATAATCCAGGAGAAAAGTGTTTTAACACAAAAAATTGCTTCCTCCCATTTACTTCATCCTGAATTATTTTATTCTTTCTTGAAATTAAGTTGGATTTTACAAATCTGTTTATCAGTAGAATTACTCAGGAAGCAATTGGGAGAGCTGTAGGAGGAAGTCGTAAGTAAAGGACAATCTGGGTCATGAATAAATAAAGAAATTAACCAGAAAGAGGAATCATCAGGAATTTGAATCAAGCTCTCACCAGTTTTGCCAGTTTGTGGTCGAGTTTTGGGCAGTGGGAGGTACATCCTGAAAATAAAATGTGGTTATGGGTGAGGAATGGATCTCTTCAGCTGTGCAGTTGATCTTTAACATTGGTGGTGCATCATAAAAAAGAAGTGAAAAGGTGTAACCTGTTGAGAATAGCTTGAAAGCTGATCAATGGGACAAGAAAAGACCATAAAAAAGGGTAAACCAAGTCATCTGCACAAGGGCCAAAAATCAGCAGGAGAGAGCATATATCTCCTTATGTATCTAAGTAAAGGCTATTTAGAGAACACACTTGATGAGATATGTTGCTCTGCTGATTGGCTCTTCAAGAAATTACTCTCAGGTGAAAGTAATAAACTGGCTTTTAAAACTTTTAGATGGGGCTGGAAACATTGCTGCAATGCAGCAGTAACAACTTGCATTTACTCATTCCTAAGCAAGATAAACATGTAATAAGAAACAAGTCTGTTATCTTCTCTTTTTACTCCATTAATAACTCAGGCCAGTACCCACCAGCCTCATGCCTTTATTTTTAACTTTTGTCTGTGGACTGTCATTATCTATCCATAAAAATGGGTGAGAGAAAAGGAAGTGCTTAAGGCCGCACAGAGTTTTCCTAAAGAGAGCTGATGCCGTGAGTGACCCTTCCCCCCAAAAAGGACTTCGAGCCACGTTAGTGTAGGGTAAGATAAAAAGTAAAGGTCCTTTAATAACACAGGGCCTACAGCCCACAGGAATACAGGATGACATGCATGTGTCCCAGTTCTTGTTTCCATGGCTTTTATAATAAGATCCCTCCAATCATTGCTTTATACATTTCTCAGTTCAGCCCCAGTCCCACCCCTGGTCCAACCCCCTGGAATTGGGTCTGGGGTCGTCAAGACCCTCTGTCTTCATCAGCTCTTCTTCCTCAGGCACACAAAGATCTCTTGGAGCTCATCCAATTCTGGCTTTTGGGTCACTATGTTTATGTTTCATTCTGTAGGCCTTCTGATATCCTTCAGCTCTACCTTGGAAAGGAGTCTAAACAAGATTAATTAACTAAAGGAATTTGAGCTCCCTGTTCTGGGACAGGGGTAGTGATAGAAAGGCATTAAACTTAAACTGTTAGAAATATTAACCCTCTAAAAATCTACAACTACTGTGTTCCTAAAATCTACAAAATGTGAAAATCAGAACAAAAACCCCTTTGGCATCAGCTCATCAGAAAACATTCACAGAACACAACTCGTTTATTATGAAGCTAGAAATTGAGAGGGAAAATCAGAGACACCGTTGCAACCTGTGTGTCACCATAGCAACTGTTATTACAACAACTCGGACAGAAGCCCAGATTTTCTGTTCAGTGATGAATATTTGGTCTTTCCACACAGTGCTTTACTCTAGCATGAATTTTCTGCTTAGTAGAATAAAGAGGAAGGAAATTAATCACAGAGAAAGAAAGAGGCACATAGAGAGAGGGCAAGAAAAAGCAGAAAATAAGATTCATAGAACAGAATCATAGGTAACAAGAACCAAAAGATGTATGTCTTGTCACTGTTGCTAATAATGCAATTGTAAAACTGTATGTCAACCTGTCATTCCCATGCTATTATTCTAGAATGCAAGACCATCAGATCTGAGCCATCTCTTCAGCAGAGGCTTCATCTTCTGACTTTTTCATCTACAAAGTCACGGGTGCACACCACAAGAAAGCTTGTGAAAAGGAGAGTAGCGATGGGTGTGTGAGTTAATGTGGTAATTTAAGCCTTTGTTTGAGTTAGACCTAGAGTAGGCCTGTCTTGGTTTGAGATAAGCAACTGCCAACCCCCCCAAGCACAGAGAGAAAAGCCTCCCTCCTAACACCAGGGAAAGGGAGGAAAAGAGAGGGGAAAGAAAAAAAAACACTTCAAACTGCATTTATACTAAATCTACATATATTTTTCACAGAAAGAGACAATTAAAAGAGAGTACATATATACACTCACACAAGTCTACAACGACAAGTTCTCCACCTCAACTTCTGAACGAACACACAGATTCTACTGTCCTAACTACACATTACTTAAGAAGAAGCTTATTACCCAGGGAGACAAACCCAAGCAGAAAGGAGAGACCCAGAACAACGCATTTTACTTTCCTGAGGTACCCTGTGAGCCAGTGGTGGGCCTGGTCCTCTCCATCCCCCCTGGGACAGCATCGTGCGTCCTCCCAAGAGGAGGCTGAGAAGCGACTGCCTTAACCACTCCCACACTGGTTCCTACTGCCCTGGAGATGATGTCATAATGTGGTATGGAATACAAAATTACTGGCTAGAAGAGGTCAGCTGTTAGCTCAGCCCAGCTCAAGTCAGCTGACAGCTTCGGCCTAGTCCACACTTCAGAGCCCAAATCTAGGCCCACCTAGGTGAACCCATAACATTGCCTTAATTTTAGTAGGCCCTGACAGTGTTATGTAGATTAGGAGGGCCACATGTCACCTGACTTAAGCAACCAAAAAATATTTCATACCAGATAATGCAAACTGGGATATAAATACAGTGGAAAAGGAGCAGCTTGCTCCTCTTCTGATAGCTGTGGTGCAGGTGGATGTGCTCTGTGCTGCTCTGCTGATCAGGCCCAGCACCACCTCACCACTATGTGATCTACAGGAAAGCAAAATGTTTATTCTTAGTCTTCTCTCTGCTTGGGTCTGTCCCTTGGGAGATTGAGTTCTCTTGGGTGATTTTGTAGCTAGAATGGTTGGATTTGTGTTCGAAAGAGTTCAGTTTTCTGTGGTGTGGGGAAGTGAAGGAATTATTTGTTATATATAACTTGTGTGAGTGTGTGTTATATTGTAGTCTACTTTTAAATTTCCCTTTCTCATGTAAATATATAAGCCACTTCTATTTCAAGTTTAAGTGTCCAGTTTTTTCTCCCTTTTCTCAGCAGGGGGAGGAGAAAGCTTTGTCATTTTGGTTTATACTTGGCATTTTGCCAAGTTTTCAAACCAAAACAGTCAAGTTGATATCTCCCATAACTCCATTACAGTAGGAACTGACCTTTCAATGTTACTTATTACACTTATCCAGTTCTTTAACTGTTTGTGGTTGGTTGATAGTGACTGGATGCCAGACTCTCATCTGTCACTCTTTCATTCCACCTCCTCAACAGAAAAGGTGAAAAATAAAATAGAAAAGCTTGTTGCTTGAGACAGAGAATTCACTGACAAATTACCATCACAGGGAAAAAATTCTTAATTTGGAATAATTAATTTAATTTATTGCCAATGAAAACTAGAGAGAAATGTTGAGAAAAAAAGGACAAAAATTAAAATGCCCTCACAATACCTCTCCCCTTTCTCAAGCTCAGCCTCACTTTTACATTATCCTATCCTCTATTTGCCTGGCACAGGAGAAAATGGAATGGAATCCTTAACAGCTGCTCTCTGCTGCACTTTCCTCCCCACACTTTTGCCCTGCTCTAGCATGGGCTGCAATTACTATCAGAAAACCTGCACTAGTGAGGGCTTTTCAGAGGCTGTAGCTCCCCTCAGGGCACTGCCACCTGCTTCATTAAGGGGTCCTCCATGGGCTGCAGGTGATCACCTGCTATGCTGGGCTGCAGGGGCACAGTCTGCCTCACTGCGATCTTCACCCAGGAACTGCAGGGAAACCTCTGCTCCAGTGCCTGGAAAACCTTCTCCCATTCATTGAATCACCTTCACATCTGCAGAGTAGTTTCTCTCATGTTTGTTTTTTTTTTCCTCAGTTCTCTCTTTCTCACACAGCTAAGTGCAGTGGTTTCACCCTTTCTTAAATATCCTCTCCCACAGGTGCCATCAGCTTGGCTGAGGGCTTGGCTGAGTGCTGCAGCGGGTCTGACAAAACTGTTTGGAGCTGCTGGTTTTATCTGTCAGATCATGGCTCCAGCCTCTCCTACCTGAGGCTGGCCCTGCAGCCCCCAACTTCCAGCACATTGCCAGGGTGACATGAGGCATTATCCTACTGGTTTTGAATTTTGCATTCCTCACTTTGAAGGATAAATTCTTCTGCAGCACTGAATGAAAATATTTACTTAAGTGTAACTAGATGACATTTATTGCATTTCCCTTAACTAAGAGGTGAATTATCTTCATAAGAAAAAAAAAAAGATGTAATGTTAGCCTGGCATAATAAACTCTGACCTTTGATACAAATAGTGTTGTATTTTATAACATTTTCTATCTTTCTCCATGCCCTTCATTACTGTCTCCTTCAAAAAACTCTTTCAAGACTATGCATAGATCTGAGTTCAATCAGAGATCTGTAGTTGTCTAAATCTCTTTTTCTGACTTTAAATGCCATGTTTGCTGTTTCAAAGTTCTTGAATACCTACGTGCTCCAGAAGAGACAGATTCATAGCTCTTTTTAATGTCATAACACAGGCTGTTTTATTTAGAAACCACTATTTTGGAATAGTGATTATCTGCTCCGTTTTCCTTCTCCCCCGCCTCAGTCCCTCAAAAGCAAGGGATAGATTATTTCCAGCTCAGCTGTGGACATTCTTGTTTTCATATTTCCTACCAGAGGATTAATTACCATCATATCTTATCTGCCTAATGAAAAGTGGCATTAATTTTTGAGCTTGTATTTAGGCTATATGTCAGTGTGGACCTGTCTCGGTTTGAGGGGAAAAACCAAAATGTTTTACCCACAAGCAGGGGAGGGGCCTCCTCCACAATAATCACACCACTCTTTATCAAATTTAAGAAAAGGAATTTTAATACAAGAAGGATAACTGCTATATATATATATATATGTAAACAGACTAGTGCAACCCACTTCCCCAACACCATAAGAGAAAAAAAAAACAACAACAAAACCCAGCAGGTTTTCCTCCGGGAGAAAAAGTTATACTTAAGTGTCCTTGTCACAGCTCGGCTGGCTGCAGAGTGAGTTTCAGTCCCTCTCCAGCGAAACAGACGAGCAGTGGGCTTTCAGATGGACTCAGTCTCTTCCCCCTGTGTTCCCCGTCCAAGAAGCAGAAAGGTACGAGCAACCAGCAGCAAATCCAAGGCAGGCAGCAGCACGGCAGGAAAAGGTGGTCCAAAGTAGGCAGCGGCAAGACAGCCAGGGAAAAACCCCAGCAGTAACCAGCAGGGCAGCCTGCCTCCTTGGAGTCCCCACTCCCCCCTTCCGCCGAGCCAAGACTGAGGAGAATATCCAAAAAAAAAAACCAAAAGAGACAAACCTGCCCCCACCCCAGCGATCACAGTTAACTGCTTCTTTTGTTAACCGCTGGCCTGGGCAGTTAAGTGGCAGGGGAGAGAATTTACATAATAATCCCAAACTACAACATTATCCACCCCTAAATTCTCTTCCATGCCGATACTCTACATTAAACTTAAATTTTCTTTCAAATAATTAAGTGTTTACAAATACAGTAATATGAGTCGTTTACCCAGAGATAAGTTCCCCTTGAGGTATACATCGTGTCTCTCCATCTTCCTGCATCACCCACCAGGTGGAACCAGATCCTTGAGCAAAGACAACCCCATGAATGGGTTTGCCTTTGCCTGAGGCAGGGTTGATCCAGACTGTTTTCCCTAGCATACCTCTCAGGTGTATTACAGGGACTTTGTCTCCATCTACAGTGTGAAGGGGTTCTGATTGGGCAGGGCCGGCTCGATTGACAGAGCCTCTAGTGTTGACTAGCCATGTAGCCTTTGCTAAGTGTTGATCCCAGTGTTTGAAAGTCCCTCCACCCAACGCCTTCAAAGTGGTTTTTAACAGTCCATTACACCGCTCAACTTTCCCGGCAGCTGGTGCATGGTAGGGGATATGATACACCCACTCAATGCCATGTTCTCTCGCCCAGGTAGCAACTAAGCTGTTTTTGAAATGAGTTCCATTATCTGACTCAATTCGTTCTGGGGTGCCATGTCGCCACAGCACTTGTTTTTCCAGGCCTAGGATGGTGTTCCGAGCAGTGGCGTGAGGCACTGGGTGTGTCTCCAGCCACCCTGTGGTTGCTTCCACCATGGTGAGCACATAGCGCTTGCCTTGGCGGGTCTGTGGCAGTGTGATGTAGTCAACCTGCCAGGCCTCCCCGTACTTATACTTATCCCAGCGTCCACCATACCACAGGGGCTTCACTCTCTTAGCCTGCTTAATGGCAGCACATGTCTCGCAGTCGTGGATAACCTGAGAGATAATGTCCATGGTTAAATCCACCCCTCGGTCTCGTGCCCATTTATAAGTGGCATCTCTGCCCTGATGGCCCGAGGCATCATGGGCCCATCGAGCCAAGAACAGCTCTCCCTTGTGCTGCCAGTCCAGATCTGTCTGTGATACTTTCACTTGCGCAGCTCGGTCTGCCTGTTGGTTGTTGAGATGTTCCTCATTGGCCCGATTTTTGGGCACGTGTGCGTCTACGTGGCGGACTCTCACAATCAGCTTCTCTACTCGGGTGGCAATATCTTGCCATATATCGGCAGCCCAGATGGGTTTCCCTCTGCATTTCCAATTGGTTTTCTTCCATCGGTCTAACCATCCCCAGAGAGCATTGGCCACCATCCATGAGTCGGTGTAGAGGTAAAGCTTTGGCCATTTCTCTCGTTCAGCAATGTCCAGGGCCAACTGCACGGCTTTAAGCTCTGCAAACTGACTCGACCCACCTTCTCCTTCAGTAGCTTCTGCAACTTGTCGTGTGGGACTCCATACAGCTGCTTTCCATTTGCGATTAGTCCCTACAATGCAACAGGAGCCATCGGTGAAGAGGGCGTAGCGTATTTCCTCTTTTGGCAATTGATTGTATGGTGGAGCTTCTTCCGCACGTGTCACCTGCTCTTCCTCTTCATCTGCTAGACCAAAATTTTCACCTTCAGGCCAGTTTGTGATGATTTCCAGGATCCCAGGGCGATTTGATTTTCCTATACGGGCGCGCTGCGTAATCAGGGCAATCCACTTGCTCCAGGTAGCATCAGTGGCGTGATGTGTAGAGGCAGCCTGTCCTGACAACATCCACTTCAGCACTGGTAGTCGAGGTGCCAGAAACAGCTGTGCTTCTGTGCCAATCACCTCTGAGGCGGCTTGAACTCCTTCATAGGCGGCTAGGATCTCTTTCTCTGTGGGGGTATAGTTGGCTTCAGATCCTCTGTAGCCTCGGCTCCAGAATCCAAGTGGTCGGCCTCGAGTCTCACCAGGCACCTTCTGCCAAAGGCTCCAAGACAGGCCATTATTCCCGGCAGCGGAGTAGAGCATGTTCTGTATGTCTGGTCCTGTCCTGACTGGTCCAAGGGCTACAGCCTGAGCAATCTCATGCTTAATCTGGTCAAAGGCTTGTTGCTGCTCAGGGCCCCAGTGGAAATCATTCTTCTTACGGGTTACCAAGTAGAGAGGGCTTACGATCTGACTGTATGCTGGGATATGCATCCTCCAGAACCCTATGGCACCCAGGAAGGCTTGTGTTTCCTTTTTGCTGGTGGGTGGAGACATTGCTGTGATCTTATTGATGACTTCTGTTGGAATCTGACGGCGTCCATCCTGCCACTTCACTCCCAGGAACTGGATCTCTTGGGCTGGTCCCTTAACCTTACTCCGTTTGATGGCAAAGCCAGCTCCCAAAAGGATCTGGATGATTTTCTCTCCTTTCTGAAAAACCTCTTCTGCTGTGTCCCCCCACACAATGATGTCATCAATGTATTGCAGGTGTTCTGGAGCCTCACCCTTCTCCAGTGCAGTCTGGATCAGTCCATGACAGATGGTGGGACTGTGTTTCCACCCCTGGGGTAGTCGGTTCCAGGTGTACTGCACGCCCCTCCAGGTAAAAGCAAACTGTGGCCTGCACTCTGGTGCCAGAGGAATGGAGAAGAACGCATTAGCAATGTCAATAGTGGCATACCACTTTGCTGCCCTGGACTCCAGTTCATACTGGAGCTCCAGCATGTCCGGCACAGCGGCACTCAGCGGTGGGGTAACTTCATTCAAGCCACGATAGTCCACAGTCAATCTCCATTCTCCATCACACTTATGCACAGGCCAGATGGGGCTGTTGAAGGGTGAGTGGGTTTTGCTGACCACCCCTTGGCTCTCCAGTTCACGGATCATCTTATGGATGGGGATCACAGCATCACGGTTCGTTCGGTATTGCCGACGGTGCACTGTCGTGGTGGCAATTGGCACTTGCTGTTCCTCAACTTTCAACAGTCCAACAGCAGAAGGACTTTCTGAGAGACCTGGCAATGAGTTCAATTGTTCAATCCCTTCTGTCTGTACAGTGGCTATTCCAAAAGCCCATCTATGCCCCTTTGGGTCCTTAAAATATCCATTCCTGAGGTAGTCAATGCCCAGGATACATGGGGCGGCTGGACCAGTCACAATGGGGTGTTTCTGCCAATCTCTCCCTGTCAAGCTCACTTCAGCTTCTAGCACAGTCAACTCTTGAGATCCCCCTGTCACCCCAGAAATAGAAATAGTTTCTGAGCCCACATGTCCTGATGGCATTAATGTGCATTGAGCGCCAGTATCAACCAAAGCCTTATACTTTTGTGGGTCTGATGTACCAGGCCATCGAATCCACACAGTCCAATAGACACGGTTGTCCCGTGCCTCTACCTGGCTAGAGGCAGGGCCCCTCTAACACTGATCCTGGTCATAGCGGTCAGAACCTTTTCTCGATGAGTACACCTGGGAGGTGCCCTCCTGTGGGTCAGATTCTTGCCCGTGGGAAACTGGGACTGCACTTACTCTCACTGACCTTCTTCCATTCTCCTTCAGTTCTTGTACTCGGGCTGCAAGGGCACGGGTGGGTTTCCCATCCCACCGTCCCATGTCTTCTCCATGTTTGGCCAGGAAGTACCACATCTCAGTTCGTGAGGTCTGTCCAGTTCCTCTGGCTGGGGGGCGTCTGGCTCTGACTTCAGAGGTTCTCATTCGCACTGGTGCCACTTGGAGACTTTCCCTAATTTCCTCTCTGATCGCTTTTACCTCTGCAGGCAGCGTCTTGAGACTCTCAACCAATGTCTCTACAGCAGAAATACGGGCCTGCATTGGGCTGTGGGTCATGCTTTCATATATCCGGAGCTTATTTGCTACTGCGTCCACTGTTTCATGGTTCTCTTCCCTATACATGGATGCCAGGAAATCGGTGTATTCAGCTGGCCCCGAGCGTGAAAGGTCCCACCACATATGTGGTGTGCATCTGACCTTGTCAGGGTCATTATTGGCTTGCCCACCTCTTCCAAAAAGCACGTCCATCATTGCCATCTCCCTCAGACGTAAAATTCCTTCTTCCATCGTCTTCCAAGTCTTCCTAATATGATGTTCCTGCAGGATTTCTCTATAAACAAACTTCTCTCTTACACTCGTTAGAAGTCGTGCCCAGAGTGAAAGGGGCTTTGATTCCCTCACGAACACCTGTTCAATAGCCACGTCCTGGGCCAGAGCCCCCAAAAACCTGGCTTCAGCACCATCCAGTTGTAAGGTTTCACCCATAAGGTCCCAAACTCGGATCAACCAAGTCAGGATGGGCTCACCCGGGTGTCGAGCAATGTCTTTCCGCAAACTACGGAGATTATCAAATGACAATGACTCAGTGATGATCTCAGGCTCTGGGTCTGCTTGCTGTGGAGGTGCAGCAGCCCCCTCATCGTCTGCTGGATGGTCTAATTTGGTCTTATATTTCCTTTTCTGAATAGGGGCAACTTCCATAGGCTTGGCCTGTCCTCCTGGTTTAGCCTCATCCTTTTCTCCCTTCACTGTGGCATCAGGGGTTTTATTCTCTCGCTTTTCCCCCTTCACTGGGCTAGGTTTCTGAATGCATTCTGGAAAAACCCTGGCCCTACCTTCAAACATTCTGTAAGCTGCAGGGATACAACCCTGCAGAAAAACCATAAAGAGCAAGATATCTCTGGCATCCAGGGAGAATTTAAACATCTCAAAAGCTGTTGTAGCAGACTTGAATGGGGAATGGACAAAGGGTTGGGAGAAGAGATTCCCCTTTGTTCCTTCCCAAGGGTCCGTACTATTATCACTGAATCCCCAGAGGTAGCAGCTTAGGTTGCGGCAGGAAAACAGCCTGGAGAGCACCACCCACATGACATCCAAAGGCATCGAATTCATGGCACCATAAATCCAGAGTAAGAACTCAATAATAATTGCGGCTATTTGAGTTTTGCTCATTGATTTGTTGATAAGACTTAAACCTGCCGCTCCTTTTGGCATGAATTTGTACCAACAAAAAGCCAATATATTATACAGGATGGTCCTGATGAACCCTAAGCTCAAGACCCACATGGTGCCACAAAATAGCAGTTATCCTTCTTTGTTTACAAGCCCCACACGTTGGGCGCCAAGAAATGTCTCGGTTTGAGGGGAAAAACCAAAATGTTTTACCCACAAGCAGGGGAGGGGCCTCCTCCACAATAATCACACCACTCTTTATCAAATTTAAGAAAAGGAATTTTAATACAAGAAGGATAACTGCTATATATATATATATATATGTAAACAGACTAGTGCAACCCACTTCCCCAACACCATAAGAGAAAAAAAAAACAACAACAAAACCCAGCAGGTTTTCCTCCGGGAGAAAAGGTTATACTTAAGTGTCCTTGTCACAGCTCGGCTGGCTGCAGAGTGAGTTTCAGTCCCTCTCCAGCGAAACAGACGAGCAGTGAGCTTTCAGATGGACTCAGTCTCTTCCCCCTGTGTTCCCCGTCCAAGAAGCAGAAAGGTACGAGCAACCAGCAGCAAATCCAAGGCAGGCAGCAGCACGGCAGGAAAAGGTGGTCCGAAGTAGGCAGCGGCAAGACAGCCAGGGAAAACCCCAGCAGTAACCAGCAGGGCAGCCTGCCTCCTTGGAGTCCCCACTCCCCCCTTCCGCCGAGCCAAGACTGAGGAGAATATCCAAAAAAAAAACCAAAAGAGACAAACCTGCCCCCACCCCAGCGATCACAGTTAACTGCTTCTTTTGTTAACCGCTGGCCTGGGCAGTTAAGTGGCAGGGGAGAGAATTTACATAATAATCCCAAACTACAACAGGACCTGTTTCACTATTTTCTTTTTTTTTTCCCTTCCATCATGAAAAAACCCTAAATGTTCTTGAACAGATCTGGTTAGAAAGGTCTTTTTTCACACATACTTTCCTTGCTGTCAAGCACTGTCTTCAACAGTCTCCCTTTTTCTTACTGTTTACAAAGATTATTCATCGAGGTAGCCCCTCTTTGCAGACCAGTCGCCTTCCTTTCCTTGGCATACAAGCTCCAATTTGAATATAAGGCAGTGCTTCTTCATCTTCAATCATCTAGAACTCTTCAGTTCAAAATTTCAGTGTAGTTATTCTGAAAACATGATTTATTTAACAAAATTTATGCTTTTACATAGTTTTACAGAAATAACTAAATCACATGTTTAACTTCAATTTTGTCTAAACTCTTACTTTAAATGAATTCAGTCAGTTCAAGGTGTCTTGGTCTGAGGACATTTTTAAAGCTGAGATTTTGTGAGT
This sequence comes from Pithys albifrons albifrons, assembly GCF_047495875.1. NCBI lineage: Eukaryota > Metazoa > Chordata > Aves > Passeriformes > Thamnophilidae > Pithys > Pithys albifrons. Next base: position 79,013,655 of record NC_092497.1, on the reverse strand, counting down.
TTTTTGCTAGTTATAGCGATATATCCAAAATATCTTCTAGGTGAATATTTGGTGGAGAAATCTAACAGCTGTCATTCCTGAGAGACTTCTCCAGTGGGGACTGTTTATTATTACATTAACAGTTCCATTACTGCCATTTTCTATCCAGAGCCCAGGAAACTGAATGTCATGAGGGATATGATTACTTCTATGAATACACTGAAGTGATGTGGCAAGTGATGAACTGGGATTAGGAGTTTTTTGAATTTCAGAGCATTGAGAATCTAAAATTTGCTATACCAAAAACTATCTAGAAATACTTAAAACAGCCTAAAAGTAACCTAGATCAAAACATATGGTTACTTGCAAGCAGTGAAGCTTGCATTTAGTATAATCTCTTCTTCTTAAAACAAAAATGCTATCAGGAATACATCTAATTTAGTTATCAAAATATTTCAATTTTATTCTCAGTCATTTCTCAGTATTTCAATTATTGCAGTAGTCCTCTTCTCTAAGATAATATTAACATTTTCTCTGTTAAATAAATCTATTCCTCATCATCCAAATTTGAACATTGAGTTAAATAGTACCAGGAATTACTGAACTTCCATGTGGAAAAAAAAGTGTGTCTGAGAGGACATCTCTGCAATGCTTTAGTAAGCTTGTCTACAGGTACAGTAATCACAACCTATGGGGGAAAATTCATATGGGAATTTTACAGTGACCTCTGCTCAGGTAATGGTAATACTTAGTTTTGATTTGGATCAGTCTGAGCCTATAACATGATTAATAATTTAGAGATAAAACCATAAAAGTGCCTAAAAGGATTCTAGACCAAAGGCTACTGATTGCTCAAGTGAAGTGTCTCTTCAATTCCACAGTGAGTAAATAAAACACTTCTCTCTTTCTCACCAGTGATATTTAAAAACAAGAAAAAAACTCCACAGTCTAAAGAAATGAAAGTCAAAAATATAGTAGATAGATGGCCAATAGCAAAAAACCTAAATAGATTGAATTAAGCTATAAAATTTCAATAAAGCAAATTAAAAACAGAATCAGTGTCAGAGGGAGGAAAATGGGAAAATGTAAGTTGCAGGACGAAATTTTAAGAGTAAATGTTATGATATTTTAAGCATATAAATGGCTTTCTAAAGCTATAAAAGATTTAGCTTCTATGTGGATAGAATATTTTAAATTGAGTAACATTTATAACAAAGGTCTGTTTAAAATAATTATTTTTGAATTTGACAATACACAGAAAATTTATGGCATTTTCCCCTCTTCCAATTAAAGTAATAGTGAATGTGACCTATGTCCTTATAGGTTCATCATAAAGGATAAAACTGTCTGACTAAATTTCTCTAGACTTTCTCTTCCTGATAAAAAGACATTTTTACCATATTAAAGAGAGTTTTATGATCTTAGCATTTTCTGACCATCACAGCTGTACTTATAAAAGTTTATATCAATTTATCAGTTTTCTTTAATTGCTATATTGAGATGACTCAACATTCAGTCCTTACACATCAAACTGAAACGGGATCTACTGGAAGGATGGGAAAGAATTCTTTTTAGGAACACTTGTGACAGGAAGAGGGATAACAGTTTTGAACTGGAAGAGGGTAGCTTTAGACTGGATACTAGAAAGAAATTCTTTACTGATAAGGTGGTAAAATGCTGGAACAGGTTGCCCGGAGTAGTTGTGGGTATCCCGTCCCACAAGGCCAGATTTGATGAGGCTTTGGGCGACGTGGTTTAGTGAAAGTTGTCCCTGTCCCTGGCAGGTGGCTTGGAACAAGATGATCTTTGATTGCCCCTTCCAACCCAAACCCATCCATGATTTTATGATTCCAGTCACTTTCTATTCCATCTTCATTCCTTCTCCAGGTAATGAATTCTTCTTGCAATAATAATAATCTATTCAGGTTTGAGTTTTTCCATTAGGTTTGTAAAAAACAGCCCTTCATTTAAACAATCTCTGTGAAGAAGGGAAGTAAAGCACCAGGGTTTTAAAGAACTACTGAGACGTTCTCAGAAAAATAACAAGGGATTTACACTGAATTTTTTGGGAGCTGAGAAAGTGTGTGCTTTGACCTTCTTCACCCTTCAGTGGAGAGTAATTGTCATTTACTTATCTGTCTTAAGATGTGAAAAAGAGCTGAGAAGCAAAACTACTGATTTAATTTCTGTAGCTCAAGAACTATCACAGGCTTTTTTTTCCTCCCACCCCCCTTTGTTTTCTTTTGTTGGCCTTTTTTAGCTTTATTTCTTCAGTGCACATGAATATGGATGACTGAAGAATCTTCATACAGGTGGATGTACAAAATAAAGAAAATGAAAATGCCTGCATCAGGCACAGATTTATAAAGACTGATTGAAATTACTGTTACATAAGCAAGTCATACTAACAGTTATTGCTGTAAAGTCTCATTTGTGCTTTCTCTGTTCTTAAGGGAAATTTCTGCCTTGAAGGGATCTGTTGCTAAACCATTAACATTTGTCAGATGATGAGATTAGACTCCTAACAACTTGTAGATGACATTCAGCCAAAGCAAATTCTTTTCAGTTGTTGACAGTTTGTCTAATAAGTGTGTACAGCACTGACATTTAAACAAGAAAATGTCTGTGAAATCTTAGTGAATGTAGCTGAAGCTGTTAAACTTTTAAAGGCTTGGGTTTTGGAGAGGTCTTTGTGTATGCATGCATATTCTTTTTTTGATTGTAAACTTTAATGAACAGAAAGAATACGTTCTACTCAGTCTCTCAAAAATGCAGACTGTGCTGATGTTCAAGTTAATTTTAAAACTGAATTTTCAAAAGAATGTAAATAATTATTCATCCTGAAAGTCTTGCCTCATTTTCTGTTTGCAAATATAATTTGCAAAGATATACTTCTAATAATATTATTCGGTTTTCTTCTCAATGTAATTTCAGCAAAAAAGATTCTTGTAAACAATTAATTTGAAACTTTTTAGATATATGAAATTTAAACCTGTTTGATTGGAAAGATTGCACACATTGCTGCTCTCAGACTGGGATTGTTCTAAATTGAGCACCTACAGCATTTGTTTAAAATCCATTGGTTTGAAATATATTTGAGCTAACAACCTCTTGCTTGCATGTTTGAGTGAAAAAAAGTTTGTAAGTAAATCAGGTTGAATTTAAAAGTCCAGATAGTTAGGGGAAATACTTACTCAAAATTTGCACTGACATTTACTGTAAGAAAGTGTCCTCCACTTCAAAAATTAAATAGAAAATATTAGGAGGCAAGATATATTTTCCTCAATTTTCAGAAATTTATTTTTTCTCAGTGAGTAATGTTAGCAATTTCTTCTCTTCTTTAAATTCCATGAAAACACTTTCTTTAGGCTAAATTTCTATAAAATACAAACTTTTGCAAAAAAAGGCTAGCAATTTATTTATCTCCACAAAAGTATATTGATGTGTACATAAAGTAATTGACTATATAGTAAAAGATTTATTAACTAACAATGATCAGACCATAGCATCATAGAATATTCTGAGTTGGAAGGGACCATGAAGGATCATCAAAGTTCAGCTCCTGGCCCATCACAGGACAGTCCCAAGAATCACAGTGATTACTTGATTTTTCATTTTATCTCATGATGCTTTGTAAATTGTTGATATGAAAGGTGCTTTTGAAATTTGACAGAAAAATTTTTACCATATATTTTTGTTTTGTTTAAAGCTTCCTTAGCTTTACAAAAACTTTTCTTCTTTTTTAGTTTTTTTTTCCTCTGAACTAATAATTTTGAATAACAGATTTATCTGGTTGTATGAATATTCAACCATAGTTTATATTCTTTTTCCTAATTATTCAAATAATTTTTAAAAAATTTAACAATTTGTAACTTTATTAACACAGAAATCCTAAAGCATAAACTAGGAAACTGACTGAAAAATACCAATTTAGCATTAATGACCTTTCTAAGCTGCAGAAAACCAGATAAATTAACAGATTTTAATTAAAATAATTTAATTCTGTAATTACGTTTCTCAACAAAAGTTTAAAATTCCACTTCATGCTTTCTGAAATTCTTGCTATTCTCATACTTCTGCACCAAACGTCTATTACTCAGTGTAAAAAAATCAGGAAATTGCTTCTGGACCGTATAATGTTTTAAGAATAAAATGAATACATTAAAATCAATGCTATTTAATATGTGATTGTTGTCTAAGATCCACAACACAAATAAGAAAAAAGAAGAGAAAACACTTGTGGGACCTAAAAAGATGATTATGTTTTCAAACTGCACAAATGTTAAATTTACTCTAAGGTTCTGCGATTTTATCGCAAATGAGTGTAGCCATTTTGCCTTACTGTATGAAAGAAGAGAATTTTGACTATTTCAGACTGTATCAACTGTAAGTAAGGAACAACCTGAAAGTCTGGATTCCTATTTCATATTTGAGTAGCTGATTTGGTCTGGATGGGATGTGGAATCACAGAATCACGAACCATCAAGGTGGGAAGAGACCTTCAAGATCAACTAGTCCAACTATCAACCTACCACCACCATAATCACCCCTTAACCATAACTCCAAGTGTGACATCCTGTTCAAGAAAATTTCTCATCTGACCATCCAAAAGTTACTCTGGCAGTCACACTTGCACCACCTGTGCTCAAACTGAGACTCCTTCACAGCTGCACACACCACACTCACATAGTCAGGCCAGATTTCCATACTGGTTCAACCCCAGGTTTCCCAGAACAGTCTCAGATGTCTGGATTCTTAAAATAATTTATTAATGGTGCTCAAGCTGGGTGACACTTCTCCAGACTAAACAACTCCAGTTTCCTCAGCTACATCACCTATGATGTTTTCTAGACCTTTCACCAGTTCTATTGCTCTTCCATAGAAATACTCCAGCACCTCAATGTCTTTGTTGAAGTGAGAGGTCCAAAACTGAGCACAGAACTTGAGATGCAGTCACACCTGCTGGCCACACTATTCTTCATACAGGCCAGGATGCCATTTGCCTTCTTGGCCACATGGACACATTGCTGGCTCATATCCAGTCAGCCGTCAAACAGCACCTCCAAGTCCCTTTCTGCTGAGTAGCTCTCAAGACACCCTTTCTCCAGTCTGCAGTGATGCCTGGAGTTGATGAGTCCCAAGGACAGGACCCAGCACTGAGTCTTGTTTGAACCTCATGCAGTGGTCCTCATCCCACTGATCTGTCCTGTCCAGATCCTTCTGCAGAGCCTTCCTACCCTCCAGCAGATTAACACTCCCACCCAGCATGGTGTCCTCTGCAAACTTAAAGAGGATATACTTGATTCCCTCATCAGTGAAAATATCAAGCAGCTCTGAGTTGCCCCAGCACTGAGCCCTGGGGGATGCTACTGGTGACCAGCTGTCAATTTGATGTAACTCTATTCACTGCCACTTTCTGGGCCCAGCCATCCAGCCACAGTTTATAACCTAAGAAAGAGTATACCCATCCAAGCCCTTACTAGTCAGGTTCTCTGGGAGCAAGTGTTAAGATGCTTTACTGAAGTCTAGACAGGCAACATCCACAGCCTACCCCTCATCTACTAAGCAGGTCCCTTTGTCATAGAAGGAGATCAGGTTGGCCATGACATTGGTTGGAGTGGTATCTAAGATGGTGACTGGTAGAAGTCTTCCTGTTTTAAACAGTTTCATATGTAGGTCTGGTTGGGTTTTTAGAAACTGTTTAGTAAATAGATAATAGAAGATGAAGTTCTACAATAACATTAAAATAAGGATGTATTACAGTGTAAAAGGAATAGCAACAACAATTGGCCAACAGTAATCAAATACTACAGGTTTGCAAGGAAAGAAAACACAAGGTGAATAAAAATAAACAGCTAGGAATAAACAAATCCTTCTGAACTATTTGTAAATTTTCAAAGTAATCGATACAAATTATTTGTAGTATCTAGCAACTTATCCTTCTGAAAATTGATAGAATTAAATCTCCTTGTGTGTCATTCTATAGATTTTTCTAAGCTGATATTCACTGTCATCTCCAATCATAAGCCAAAATACATATTGTGCATAAATATTCAGTAATTTATCCTGAAGACTGATGCTGCTTTTGTGCCCCACTTCTCCATCACAGCAGCTACAGTCTTCTGATATTCCATACCACACAATTAAATATTTAATTTGAAGAATTGTAGATAAAGGGAAATGGTAAAATACTTTTTAAAACTTTCTTTTTTTTGTCAGAAATTAAACTAGAATACTTAAGCTGGTGAATTATATAACCGGGACACTGAATTTCAGATTTATGTCAGAGCTTTGAATCTTTCTGTTTGCAGATTTTATATAATGCTCTGTGATAGTAGATGAAACTGCAATTTTAAAGTGAAACAGATATTGCCTCATTTTAAAAGAAACTATCTGGACTAGGAAGAGGGCCTCTTCCCAAAACCCAGCACAACCTTTGAAATTAAGAAAGTTTATTCAGAAAACTTATAGAAGAGAATAACAGTTCTTTACTACAAATATATATATATATATGTGTGTGTATGTGTGTGCGTGTGTATATATATGTGTATATATATGTATATGTGCATGTGTGTGTGTGTGTGTGTATGTTTATATATGTGTGTGTGTGTGCGTGCGTATTTAACCAAAACCAGACCAGAACAAAGAGCAACACCGTAACCAAAACTTTCAAACAAATCTAGTCCTATCTCTGCCCCTTTGGTGCAGTTTTATTGACAGACAGCAGGAGGTGATGCCGCACCTCGGGAAGCAGCAGACACGATGACTCACTCGGGGGCTCCGGTGAGGCAAAGATGGTAACCAGGGAGAGGCTCTGGCTCTGAAACTCACGGGTAGTGAGAAACCACAGGGATGAGATGAAACTTTTCCTGTGGACAGTACAAAGACCTTTTCCTACAGTCCCTTGTCTGAGGAAAAAAAAACAAACCAAAAACCAATAGTGTTGTGGAGTGGGGAGGGAACAGCAACCCTTCTGCAGATGGTGACAGCACCTTGAGAGGCACCACCAAAATCTATTATGTAAAATTATCTCTGTCATGTACAGGACAGAGAAGCCCTGTTACTTGAGCAAGAGGAAAGAGTTTAAAAAAATTGGAGAGACCTCTATATAATGTGATGCTTTCTTTTTTCAGTTGAGACAAAATTGTTCTGCATTTAGGAAATATATGCTTGTCACCCTCCTGAGGCAGTGAGTCTTGTAGTCATTATTAAATGGAAATTAGGTTTACATTAAATATACAATTTTATCTCCAAATTGTCTTATAACTTGCATCTTAGACATTGCAAAATTCTTCTGAATCCACCAGTGTTGTGGATTTATGCTGGCTATTTTTTGCTGCCTTTTTTTTATGGGTCACAAGAGGGTCTTAAACTTTAAAATATTTTTGTTTATTAGATACTGAGGTTTTTATTGTTTGCATTTAGATGAGATAACCACACTCGTCATCCCATAATATTAGGGAACTAGTGGATGGAAAGGTGCATAATCTAAACATTGGAGCACTGAAGGCACAGATTAAGTGATTTCTTTAAAACACACCAGATTTGTGATACCTCAAAACTGAATCCAAACTCTTCAATCCTAGACACAGGTAATGAATCCCATATTCTTTGTTTCTCTTAGTTCTCAGAGAAATATTTTAAAGCTATGAAAAGTTTTAAATTGAATATATGGGATAAATAAAAATGAAAAACTGAGACTATTACAAAACTTTTAATATTATTTCACCCCAGACCTGCTGAAGGTGCATTGATATCACTGGGTGAAGTATTTTTCTTTATGAAGGCATTGATTATTCTTATCTGAGCCATGTGTCTTGTATAAGAGCTGCTAGCGCTAAAAATCAGACACCTGTGCCTTCAAAATACTCAAAGATGATGAATGAGCATACATAGTAATGCCTTGGTTTGAGGGGAAAAACCAAAATGTTTACCCACAAGCGGGGAAGGGGGCCTCCTCCACAATAATCATGCCACTCTTTATCAGATTTAAGAAAAGGAATTTTAATACAAGAAAGATAACTGTTCTTAACTGATATACATATATATATATACATATATATATATATAAAAACAGGCTAGTGCTAACTGCTTCCCCAACACCACAAGAGAAAGGAAAAAAACCCAACAACAACAACAACAACAACAACAACAAAAACCAAACAAAAAACCCAGCAGGTTTTTCTCTGGGAGGAAAGTTATACTTAGTGCCAATGTCACAGCCCAGCTGGCTGCAGAGTGAGTTTCTAGTCCCTCTCCAGCGAGACAGACGAGTGGTGAGCTTTCAGATGGACTCTGTCTCTTCCCCCTGTGTTCCTTGTCCAAGAAGCAGAAAAAAACACGAGCGACCAGAAGCAGTCCCGGGCCAGGCAGTGGCAGCGAGCAGCTGAAAACAAAAACAGTCCGGGTCAGGCAGCAGCAGCTTCCCTCCTTGGCAGCCACCGCTCCCACGTTCCACCGAGCTAAAAAAGGAAAGATGTCCCCAAAAACAAAAAGAGACAAACCTGCCCCCATCCAAGTGATCAGCAGTTAACTACTGCTTTTGTTAACTGCTGGCATGGGCGGTTAGTGGCAGGGAAGTGAATTTACATAATAATCCCAAACTACAACAAGTAAATGTTTGAGTTAGGGCTTTCTCTAGCAACTATTTCACTAATATCAACAAAAACCAGACTGTTTTCCCTCCAGTATTCTGGTGAGGTTAGTTTTGCCACTGACATTCTATCTAATATAGTAAGTGCAATAGGAGCAAAAATTTTGTAAGAATTTAAGAAGTTAATTTGTTATTGATTATGCTGAATAAAGTGTATAACTCTCATTACAGTAAGGGAAAGATATAAAAAATCAAAAGGAAATAAAATATATACTTATTATATATCTAGTTGTACTATTTCACTTGAAAATTTCACTTCCTACAAATTTCCAAAATCTAAAACATTTTCATTCAACTGCCAAGAAGCAATAGTATTTGAAGCAATTACCCTTAAGTTATCTTTGCTCTCATATTCTGAATCCAAATCATCTCCAGACATTAGGTGTGTCTAGCCTGTTCTAGTGCCAATATATAAAGTAAGAAATGTCTCAAAATTATAAGGACTGTAAGGGAGTAAGGACTGAGCAATTCGTTCTTCTGTGACTCCTCTTTCAAGGAGTGTTCAATACAGGAAAAGATAATTGCATGAAGTCCATGGTTCATATCCAGACTACACAAAGGACAGAAGTTACTGTAGTGGGTGCTGCCTGAAGTGATATAGTTCAAGAAAGTAAGTGAATATGAAAGTTCTATGAACAGGTGGCAAAACAAATACAAATATGTATCTGGCTGGTAGTCTATTACTTCATTGCTGTGAGGATGAGGCTTATGAATGTTTCTTTTAGCACGTTGTTGAACAGTCGCTGGTGCAGCAGCAAGCAATGGAATAACAATCAATAGTTAACAGATCAGAGAGAGTACAGAAACTCTAAAGTGAGATAAGTTCAGCAGTGTGGAATAGTGTAAGATTTTGAATTGGCAGAGATTTCTGCCATAAATCATTGAAAATAAGAAGCTTCTACTTGAAGATAATCGGCTGTGGTTGCACTTGCTTGATTATGTGGTGCAACACTATGAAAAAGTTGTTGATCAGTGAGATGTAATTCTAGGACAATGGTGGGAAAAACCTTTGTGAACTGACAAAATGGTGAAGTTTTAGTTCTAAAAAGAGTTTAAAAAAAGGTGAATGTCATTTGTATTGAATGAAAATGAAGACTGAGGCAATCTATGATATAAATAAACATTCACAGCAAAACATGATCTGTTACTGGAGATAAAAGGTCAGCTGGAAGACTCTTGTGCAAAGGCCATATCTGAAAACTCAAGATACAAGTGTTTTTATAATTTGATTATTTAGAAATGAAACAAATATCAAACTACTAGAATGAGGGAAAAGAGGCAAAATTTTCATGCGTGCAGCAAACTTCGGACTCAAACACTCAATCAACATGCTCAAATGGTAAGGCAGAAAGAGGAACTCCAGGGCTGACAGCAAGAGTTTCAGAGAACATCTCTACTTATGAGGAACATATAGTTAAAATCATCAAAAAATAAGTCCAAAATAAGTCCAAAATAAGTTAAAATATCATTGTTGTTAAAAAAAACCAAACAATATCCATTTTCCACCATGCATTTCCAAGGTTAGACTCCAGTGATAAATGATCTGGGGATCCAAGATCAACCACAGTCATTCTGAGGTACTTTTACTGTCGGGTTGGTGTTTTGATTTAAAACCTTGGTAAAATGCCAAGTATCCAACCACACAACAAAGCTCCCTCCCTGCACTGAGAAAAGGGAGAAAAAACCTAAAATTTAAAACAGAACTGGTTTATATACTTACACAGAAGAGGGAAAATTAAAAGCACACTACAATGTAACACATATATACAAAGGTGAGAGAGAACAAACGACCTCCACGTCTCACCACGTCTCACAATCCCATCACTTCGGATCCATAAAGCACCCCAAAAGACACCTCCCAAGAGACACCTGGTAAGAGAGGAGAAAAACTAACAATAAAATGTTTACCTCCCAAGATAAGATAGTGGTAGGGTGACAGTGAGGCCTAATCTCAGCAGAACAGCAGCAGCATATTCTCCTGGGGCTGCAGCCATGATCAGAAAGAACAAGTGCCTCCTCTTCCACTGTATTTATACTGAGATGTCATCAGAATTTGATATGGAGTGTCATTGACCATAGAAGTCAGCTGGCCTCACCCAGCTTGAGTCAGCTGATAATCCAAGGCCTGCTCTAAAAATCAAATTCTAAATTTAGGCCTAAAACTAAACCCCATGAGAGCTGGTAGATTTAGTCATTTCAGCCAATGATCCAGCACACAACAGTGCTGCTACAAGATGTGAAGGACTGTACAAAGGGTCGCTGAAGGAAAGAATGAGAAAGGCCACAAAGAGGAAAGAAGAGCCCTTTCTCAGCAGCAGCACGGTGTTAGATGATCTCATTGAATCTGGGCTAGAGACAGCTAGGCTAATCAAACAACTGACAGTCACAGAGTGGGATTGTCCTGCAACAGTTGACAAGGAATGGGAAGCAGGACTGTCCTTTCAGGCAACAATTCAGCTGTTGTGCATTGTCACTGTCTTACAGTGAGCAATGCATCTATCCCCATCTGTTATAACATATATCAGTTTGTAAACAGAGAATCATACCTGATTGGAAACTTAAGTGGCATGAGTGTATGTGGCTTACTTTTTTTGCTTTATGGTGTGTGATCAAAATTGTAATGACTGACTTCTGGAGTTACAGTACATATGAAGTGACTGACATGAAGCCCTCTTTTCCTGAACAGTCTGCAGCTGTCACAGTAGAAGCATCTCATGCATCCTCCAAGGGCTGTGAACCTTAGCCCCTAAATTAAGGGCAGTTTTGGTGGTGAAATCAATCAAAATGTATAATGTTGTCTCATATTTAGTGGAATACATGAGGTCATTGTTAATTCTTGCCACAAGTCCTCAGTCTGTACCGTTCACAGTTCATGTGGAATTTTTTCTTTGGTTTGCAGCACGCAAAAATGTCTCTTCAGCGTTTCTTTGTCAATGTGATTTTGTTCACTGATGTCTACTAGAAGACAGCTATGACTTCTGAATATATGCCATTGGGTTATGTGTGAAACTACTGTATCAGAAGAGCACTGTCTGACAGCATTTGACGCATCTACACTTGGGTCTACAGGGCAAGCACAATGTCAACAGAAATTCAGGAGAAACTGGCTGAGTGTTGTTTTCATAGAGTTAAATGAATTTTGAAGGGTGCTGTAAAAAACAGGAAGGTAGAGGAGGAGGTGATGTCAGAGAAAGAGTAACTGCTGATAAAAAAGAACTTTGTAGAGCTGAAGCAATAATTTCATAGTCCTTTCTAGTTAAAATATGGAGGTGTAATTGAAGAACAGTGCCATGACTTAAGAAGCTGGGAGCTACTACTTACACATTTACATTCTACACATGAAAGTTGTCATTCCTAAAAAAGTGTAAGTTTTATGTACTTTAGAAAAAAAAGAAGTATGTTTGTTTCTTTTGTAAACAGTAGTGAGTTTTTGCAGTCTTCTTCCTGCTGTTTGGATCTCCTTCCTGCTGTTTTTTCATTATGAGGCTATTGCTGCTTTTCTGGTCTTAGTAGGGAAACAAAGAAAGGGTTATTTTAAGTCTCATCACAATCTAGGCTATTCAGAAATGAAATAAAAGCTTTAAGTCATCAGCATTTGATCAGTTATATAAGCGCTGTTTTCTGTATTCATTCAATTTAATTTGAAATGCAGTTTATAAAATACCAAATGGCCATTTGTTCTTGCAGGCCAGTAGAGATCATCAGTAACAGTTTCTGATGTTTCATGGGGGTTTTCTTTCTAAACAGGTAGGAAGCAATCAAGTTGATGTTTTCCTGCCTTAGTTCTAATTACTAACAAATCACTCTGCTTGTGCATCATGTTCTCCAGCACACATCAATTATCAGCTGGTCTCTTCTTCAGGAGATGTCTAGAGGTACCTCTTCCTTAAAAAACAATGTCCTCTTGAACTTTTAGACTGATTCTGAGGAAAGATGTCCTAATGAATCTGTCAGCACCTTACTTTCTCAGATATTGTATATGCATGTTGATTTCCCCTTTAGAGCAAAATGCCTTTATCTGTGACCTTGTAATTCTGTGTTCATGTGACCAGAAAAACACAGCCTGAGAAAAAAAACCCAGTATGTTTTAAAAACATTTTTTAGTAGAGTCTGGTACAGCTGTGTAGCTTCTATAGCCTAGGTACTCAGTAATTCTGGATTTTCACTCAGATATGTCTTTGTAGGAGGCTTTAGTATTATATTCCCTGAAAAGGTGATGGAATTAAAATTAAAATTTAGCTTCTTATATCACTATTCCCCATACCTTTCTTGAAACAATTTTCAAAGTCTCTTGCTCCAAACATATTTAGCCTTAAAATTATTAATTTTGTGCTATTTCATTTCTGATAACTAAGGCTATTACCCAGCATTTGGCCAATAGCTGGAATGATTAGAGTTTTCTCCCTTGTGTCTCTTTTAGTATCTCAGATCTGATTTCCTTCCCCAGACCTTGTTCATGAGGTTGGAGTACATGCATTTGTATAGTTTGGATCATACAATTTATTGGTTCTTTGTTAAGCCTCTGGGAAATTACCTTCTAATTTGATGGGAATTAATTCTGCTCAAAAATTTTGAAGGGAAAAGGGATATAGTCCTCTCTAGCACAAAGGCTATCTGAGAGTCAGTATGCTTCATTCTAGCATAGGAACCCTGTTGAGTTTTCAGTGAAAACCTTATCCAGTGAAGCCTTATCCTTTTTCTAGAAAATGGTCAATGCATTTTGGTTAGTATTTTTCATAAACCAACCTCTGACAGCAATGTGATATGAAAGGTATTGTGAATTACATGCTATTGAAAATAGTTTTGTTGATGAGAAGTGCTTGGAACTGATAATGACAGGCCATACTACTATTCCCTTTAATAACTGCAAGTTCTACCACTATAAATGGATTATAACTGCCTCACATAATATTTTTCTTTGTCAGGACCGCCTTTAGACTATTTTTTTATTAATAAAGCTGTTATTGAGATGAGGTACTCTCTATTATTTGCACAGATGATTGCTTATGCACACAATAATAACCTTCATATATAATAATTGTCCACGTACTTTACAGTTTTTGTGTATTTTATCTAAATAGCAGTTGTTGACAGCTGAGTTATTAATTTTGAACTCATCAAGAACTGATCCCTTCTGTTACCAGCTATTGCTATAAAGCATTGTGAGAACAGCATGGAAGTTGTAAGCAGCATTTCTTGAAGTGACCAGTAGCTAAAGAAATCTCTGTTTTACTGTGAGCTTGGGTTTATTATTTACATCTCCCTGTAGAGCCTGAAGGAGAAAATGCCAGTAAACTCTTACCAGGGGAAGATTTCGTTATCAGATATCAGCTTTCCTTATTAATTTTGTTGGTCACTTCCTCCCTCAGCTGTATACCCATTTCCTATGGCTTTGCTGTCTTCTCCACAAGAAGTGGTAGCTTTTTCAAGACAGGCATGCAGTTTTAAAATAGGATGATGTAAAATCTCCTGACATGAACAACAATCTGGTCTGTATTCTGGCTGAAGTATACAAGATCTTCATTCTACAAATTTTAGATGTAGGCTTTTTTCTCTAAGTTTATGAATGTTAACTTTTAGCCATTTGCTCATGTAATATAAAGACGGTTAAGACTATGAGGTTAGATAATGTAAAATGATTAGGTATCTAATCTCTCTCTTTTTTTTTGTTGTTGTTTTTTGTTTGTTTGTTTGTTTCTTTGCTTTAGCGCAGTCATGGACCCAACTTGGCTCTTGGTGTAGTCGTTAGGAAGTTCTGCTAGTAACAGATTATTTTAATTTTAATGCTTGGGAGAGAAAGGTTACCTTGAAAATACAGTCTGGAAACAGCACAGTCAGAACATGTACGTGTAAATCAAAGAAAGTTTTCTACTGAAGTAAAAAAATATGTTAACATTTTGATAGGAGATTCAGCAGTCTAAAAAGAGAAGCCTAATAAGTGATTAAAAGAGAAGCCTAATAAAAAGCAACATAGGTTTTTATCCCTGCAGTCAAAAAGCTGTAAAAAGAACGGAGGGACCACGGTAAGATCCCTTCTTCTATTTCCATCCTCACTTCCCTCTTTCATCACTCTTCCTACTCTTATTCACTGAGGAAAACCAAACCAAAATAAAAAAAAAAGAATAACCTGACAAAATGAAACTGAAATTTTATGATGGAGTGAGTTTATTACCTGTCTTTCATTCATTCATCTTTCAAAGCACTTTAAGTCAGTCTACAGCTTGTAAACAAGAGAAATATATTGAATACTTATAGAGACAAGTAGTAATTGATTGGTTATGTAAGAAGGGAACATAATTTGTTCATATTTAGAATGAGCAATGGTCTGGCTAATTCATTAATTGAAAAGTTAATTTAAAGATGCAATTTATTTGGTGCTACTTACATGATCACCATTAAGCCATTATAAAGGGTTTTTTTGATTGTGTATTTTTTGCTTGTTTATTGGTTCGGTTGGGGGATTTTTATTTGCTAGGATTGATTAGGAAGCATTTTGTGTTCTAAAATGTCAATGAAAATTAGAAAAGATTTGGGAAATTTTATTTATTTTCCTTTCTCTACTTTAGGTTGTTTTCTGTGCAGGAACATAAAAGCCTGATGAGTAGCAGAGCCATATCTAACAAGCACCCTAAGTCTGTACAATTACTGTGTTAGTGGGAACAGTATGCTAGTGATATACATAGCATTAGGTAGAAGCCTTTGTCCTGGAACTCATCCTTAAATGAGGTAAAAACTACATCAGCAGTGTAAAGAATTGATGGAAACACAAAAGTGCTTCACTTATATGTCAAAGATCATACACAGACATGGGCATTTAGAAAAATCACTTATTTCTAAGGTTCATGTGTCAGCTCACATAAAGACTTTAATATTCTGACTTTCCCTCCATCTCTTTCTGTTTGATTATGTCCTAGTAATTATAACTCCCTGTTACTTCTCTTCTGTTGCACAGATCATGATAGAATGACTATTAGAATTTACGTTATTGAAGTATCCACATGTTGAATATTTTGAAAATGTATAGTGCAGACATACTTCAAAAATTCCTTTCAATGATGAAGGAAAAACATGATTAAGAGAAAATGAAAGAAAATTGGAGTTTATAGTACAGAAGCAATAAATTTCCACTTTCCCCCTTCATTCTTTACCTTTCTTTCAAACATTTTAACACTCTTTTTGGAACAGCCATGACTCTGGTTTCATCTCTTTCTATCTCTCCACCTGCCCATTTGAAAATATGCATGCATGTACTGAGAAGTAAATGACTAAGCACTGGGGGAAGTTTCAAATCTCGTGGCTCATTTTGATGTTGCATGCATTGCTTAGGAGTAAAAAGAGCAAGATATTCACTATTTATGTTCTTTTTCAGGAACAATAGTTTAAATGCATTGGAAAGAAATGTATATAATATACCTATTGAAAGCAAATAGGCTGTATTTGTATTTTTTGTTGGTACAGATATGATGTGAATAGAACAGTGTTATGCTGCATATAATAGAGGAAAAGAGTGAAAACAAGAAGGTGTCTTTAGGTTTATTCCTAGCTGTGTATAGGACAGGATGCATTTCCACTAACTTCAGGCAGCTACAACATTGATGTGAATATCTAGTTTGTCTTCCTGAATCCTTTGGTAAACAACAGAGAAAAACAGGCTCTTTCAGGGTGCAATTCATCGCCTTTTAAGGGTGATAACTAAAAGAGGTGGGGTGAATTATGCTATTTAGAAATACCTGTTTAGCTTTGTTGACTAAACAAGGAGGCAAACAAATTAAGCTTAGATATCAGTGTCTAGAAGTCAGATGATATACACTCATTTCTGATTATTAAAGAGAGCAGATATGTCAAAGAATGGTCTCAGTTTTGTTAATATGATGGTGTTACACTCTATTGCTTTTGGAAGTTTTATTTTGTCATGCAAAAAAAAGAAAAAATAATTATTAAATATTACCCTTGGAAAAGTCCCACAGAGCTCAAAATAACTGAGATTTATTCTTCCTTAGCCCTCTTTAATTCTCTGCTTAGTTTTTAGTTTCTTTTTTTTTTTCCCTCTCGGTAGTGATGGTTATTGTCATCTAACTTTCCTGCTTTTCCATCCTGTTGTGTTTTGGTTTTTATGCACATATGAAAAGGTAGAACTTTTGTTTTTCTCTGGATGATAATTTAAATTTTAAATGCTTTTAAGCATTACAAATTGTATTCCAAATTTCTCAGTATTTGAAATTACATCCCACAAGAAGCGAAGTGAGATAGCAAATTTTTACTATTTTTTAAGTTGTACCAAACATCATGATTGCTACCCAAGTGGGCATCTCCTCCTTCAATACCTAGCCTGTGGCAACATTTCCATGGGAAGCCTTGCATAATGCTGAATCTTCCCTGTAAGCCCCCACAACAGTCTTATATTCTCTTTGAAATCAATACACACTTCATAAGAGCACAGGGGAGAATTGGATTTTCAGCAAAATCTAGCCATGAATGAGGAAGGATATCAGTTTGCAGAGTGCTGAGCCTATTTCTATCACTTCATTTAAATTATTCTTCATTTTGAAATAACATGCAAACAACATTTACAGTCTACAAATGAAATCAATTAAGAAGCAATGAGTGAGACTTGAGTTGTTTACAAAACTAAGATGCTATGAGGTTCCAGAGAGAACTCCAGTTGTATGCTTGAAGGCTACGCTATCATTCTGGTATTAAAAAATAAAAAATAATAAACAAAACCCAAACCAACCAAGCAACCAAAAAACCCAACTCAACCAAACAAAAATTGGAATGTCTGCAAAATAACAATTAGAGAAAGAGAGAAAGAAGGGGAAACCCATATTAAATATTAGAAGACAGTTTTAATTTCCTGTTGAGATGCAGATTAATATTTATCAGTATAAGTTTAGATATTGAAAGGTCTTTTTAATCAAGGTGAGAGGCAATTTTCATTAACTGATCTTTAAAAATGGATAAATATGTATGAACAGATTAAATATCAAAAATTCTAATAAGGATTAAAAAATATATTGCTCTGTAATCCACCAAAGGAAAATCATTGTTTTCCCTCTCAGTTGAAGAGATTACTACTGTGATGAAGGAATAAAAATAAAATATCTAAAATTATAAATAAGTAAGTAAGTATATATAAAGAAGGATTGGATAACTTTTGGTTTGGCTTTTTATTTCACTAGAAAAAAGGAAGAAGAAATTATTAAGGAATAACTTACATAGTCAATAGGACATTGCCCTTGTAAGGTTTATTTTCTAAGCATTATTTGTGCTTACTTGCTGTATTTCAGCTGTATTCACAGTAAATGCACTTTCTTTCTTATTTTAACCAACTGTTCTGTGGTCCTATTGCTGACAGTACACGTTAGAGGGCTCCTAGTTTTTTCTTAGAACAAAGCTATGCAAGCCAAAATCGACCAGTTAGATGTGAATACAGTAAAAGTTACAAAAATTAGCCTACTACAATGAAGCAGCCAAGTAAAACTTTATAGCTCAAGATCTTTGTCATATGTCATGAAAATTGTCTGCTATCTTGAGAACTGAACTGCATCATGCTCCAAACACATGTTCTGACATGGCCTTCTTCAAGTTCTACAGTTTAGAATGACTGAGTGAAAGTTTAGAGGTTACAAATGGCACATTAATTGATAAGAGGATGATCTAGAATCCAGATTTCATATATTATACAGTAACACTATTACACTACACTGCTGCTGCTCTTGAACTGTAGTGCATTATCCTGTGTGAAATTATAGGTTACCTCATGTGCTGGTTTAAAGGTAAACTAGTGGGAACAATGAACCCAACGTAAGCGAGATTACAATTTAGAGTTGCAATTTACTAAAAAGATTAAAATAAATACAATGATAAGGAGAAAAGTGGGTTTTAACCCTGTCTTGGATTGACCAGGCAAAATGCCAACTGCCCAACACAGTGTCAGAGCTTCCCTTCCCCCACTGAGAAAAGGGAGGAGAAAAACCTCCAATGCTTAAACTTGAACTTAACTACTTATATATTTATACAGAAAAGAGAAAATTAAAAGAAGACTACAATATAACAGAAACCTACAAGATCTAGAAATAACAAACAATAACTTCCTACTTCCCATTGAACACAAATCTCACCATTCTAGCTACAAGTCACCCATAGGAACTCAATCCCCCAAGGGGCAGACCCAAGCAGAGAGAAGACTAAGTCTAAACATTTTATTTTCCTAAGATACCATAGCAGCAAGTGGCGGTAGGGCCTGGTCCAGGACAACAACACAATATGTCTTTCCTAGATGAGAAGCCATGAGGAACTGATCTAAGCCCCTCCTACACCTGTTTGTATATTTGAGAAGGTGTTGGAATATGGTATGGATTACCATTGGCCAGTAGAATTCAGCTGTTAGCTAGCCTGCCCCAGCTCAAGTCAGCTGATAATCTCAGGCTTATTCTAACGAACATACAAAAACCAGAGGTATAATGCAACATTCTGAGACACAGAATGGCATTCATTAGCCCCTATACTGAGCACCACATGGTCCTCCTAAGTATAAAGTAAAAGGAAAAGAAGCCTGTTGGTGAGGATGATGGTCACAGTCCTGTCAGGGTTCTGGTCCTCTTCTGGATCTGACAAGTCATACCAGAAGACTCAAAACCTGAAGATTATATATGCTTAGGTTCAGGTAGGCATGCCTTCTACCTCGCCCAGGGCAGAGAGTTTCACAGTGGGTGATTTAACTCATTGACTCATGGGATATTTTTGGAATCTCTGATGGTCTAGGTGGTTGCAGCTGCCTATTATGCCAGTCCCTAATGGCCCTTTAACAGATATGACCCCTCAGGCTGTGTGTGAAGGTGCTACTGCCTCCTCTATCTCATGGGGTTCTTTAACTCCCATCTTGTAGCCTGAGGTGTCAGGTGTGCCCTGGGCAGCTGCTGCAAGTGATCCATTATTAACAGTTTATTAGAAATAACATAGACAGTGTAGAGTACACAGTTTTGGTTATACCCACATAGTGATATACTAGTCCCAGATCCTGTAATTAGGGCCCCTCAATACACCTTGGTGAGATGTAGCTATAGTGATATTAATTAGAGACCATAACTTTTTTATTTTCCTGCTCTAAAAGGGAGGAGAAATAATACAATGAAGTTCCTGCAGGAGATTTTTTTGTCTGGAAGCAATAGATTGAGTTTCACTTCTAGGCAGAAGGGATAAGTAATTTTTTCCTAAGGTTAGCATGACATCTCTGCAGCATTCTGCATTGTGCTTAGCTTGAGTTTCAAGGCTTTGAATGCATCTGAAGTAGGCTAATCAAAAGTAGTAGAGACAGGGCAAACTCTGCTGTCAGATCACAAAAGCAGTGTAGTGGAAAGACTTATTAAGAAGAAAAGTAAATAGGAAATAATAAGACTCTGCAAACTGAGGAATCTGGGGAAAAAAATACCCACAAACCAACCATATGAAGGTGGCTACATTATCACTTCTGATAAAGGGGCTGAAGAACAGAGAAGAGTGACTTAATTACTGACTTTGTTCTGTTCACAGGTGTTCATGGCATCTGGGCACAGCAGTTCTCTCACTTTTAATTTGAGCAAACCACAATTCCTTCAGAAGGCTTCCATATGAGATTAGTTATCAGCTTTAATAATATTAGACATGAATCCAGCTGCTGAAAGTGAAATCAAAATGAAAATTTGGGGCATTACTTGACTGTTTACCTAATCTCTGAAATAACTTTCTTATCTTCCCTTCCCATCTCCTTGCTCTTCTGCTGATGGAGGGCAAGTTTGGGGAGGAGTGTAACACATAACTGCTATAGCTGGTTGAAATTTAAAGTATCAACTGATTGAAACCCTGGCCAGCTTCAGCCTTTTCTGGTTAGGACAAAGCACAGAAGCAGCTCTCAGACTTCTTCTGTGACAGCCAAACTTAAGCACAAAAGCCATTTCTTCCTGCCCCAGCTGCATGCCTCCTCAGGCTGGAGAATGGTGCTGTACATAGTGTATCTGCCTTGTAGGGTTTTCAGAAACACTGTGTTGTGATTTGACCTTGGTAAAAGTGTCACCGTCAAAGGAAAATGAGGAAAAAACCTGAAACTGAAACTTAAAACAGAACCAGTTCATGAATTAGGTATATGTGGCAGAGGACCTACAGTATCAAAGATGTAAAAAATTTTGTAAGAAATGGGCTTGTGAAGATTATAAATGCCCTAAAACCAGAAGTTTTTACAGTTGTGTAGAAATGTGTTACAAAATGCATTCTCTATCCCTATTTCCCTGAGTCACTGTTCCTCTTCCCAAAATCCTTTTAGGAGCCCCTTCCCCACCAACCAGGACAGACTGTGCTAACCTTGAAATGTTTGTACAAGTTTTTCTTCTTGGTCCCCATTTCACCCTCTCCCATTGGTTGTAATCCATGGTTCCTTATTGGTTCATAAAAATTGTAACTTGAATCCCCCCCAAAACCTTTAAATACCTTTACCCACTGTAATAAAGCTCCTTCTGGTTCCTCCCTGGTGGTCTCTGTCCATCTCTCCTGGGGCGTCTCAGGGGCCATGTGGTGGGGGGCAAAGAGGGAGCATATTTCCTTCAGGAAATGGGTTATTTCTCGGGATCTGGGTGCTCACAACCATTGCAGGTATATACACAGAAAATGGGAAATTAAGACAAAAGCAGCATAAAATATATAGATATACACACTGACAAAAAAAGCCAACAATAAGCAATGAGGGAATTTCCAACTCCAACCCAACAAACAGTTATCTCACAGATGTCCCTGTCTCCCGATGAGACACCCAGCAAAACAAAAAAGAAAAACTAACAAGAAAATTGTTTACTTCCCCAAACCAAAACAGATGTGAAGCAGCAGTAAGGCCCAGGTCTCCCAAAACAGCTACAGCATGTTTCCAGAACACCAGACATGAGAAGAAGAAACACCTTCCACACTGCTTTCTATTCCCCAGTTTGCATCATATGGTATGAAATATTTCTTTGGTTGCTTAAGTCAGGTGACAACCTGTGTACCTTCTAATCTACATAGTACCTTTGGGGCCGACTAAAACTAAGGCCTAGCCTAGGCCTAAACTACACACACTGACACCATGACCAGGCAATGTGTCGGAAACTGCTTGTGTAGAAATTACAATGACAGCTGAATGAAAGTTGGGGGGCCTTCTTGTAGCCTTTGTTATATTTTTTTCCTTTCTCTAAAGACAAACTAAGTAGTCTAATATTTTCTCTTGGGAGCACTTACAAAAGCATTTCTCAGAAAGGATGCTGATAGTAGAAATTGTTCATTATTGATGGTATATTTTATCCTTCTTAAAAAAGAGATATGTGGGGTTTTTTTGCATTTCCTGCTTTGTAAATGAGTAATTTTCACTTTGTATTTATCAGAAGGATCCTTGGAATATATATTTTTTTTTGTCAAAAATAATTTTGGAATATTTATATCTTGAAGAAAGAAGGAGAGAAAGCTTTTGTGCTTCAGCAAACTAAAGCTTTTATTGAGAATGTTCTTGTATCTGGGGAATGGATTCTAGAAAGAAAATACACAGATTAAGATCTTCTTTCTTTTTCTTTTTCAACAGAGAGGTTGGGTGGAAATGCTTAAATGGAATCTGTCCCCTCCACAATATGTTGTGGCAATATAAAATTAAGTCTAAATTGTGCCAGACTCTTCACTCTTACCTGCATACAATGTAGAACAACACAGAAGAGGGGAGTAGATCAATTCCTACAATTCATATGAAGATGTTTTAATTCATGAAAAATAATTGCAGGCGTTTATTGTTTATTTGGTTTCTTTTTTTGTTGATTTTTTTCCTTTAATATCCTGCTCTACACTGCATCTGAAGTGACTGAGCAAAGCTAAAAGAAATTTGCATGTTTTTCTTTTTCGTATCAGGAATAGAAAATAGAAAACTAAGTCTTCTTATTACCTAAAACCTCTGGTAACAGTTCTAGATTGGAGTAGACACCTAATGATTCTCCTGCTGGAAAAAATAAGTGAAAATTTGCTTTCAACAAAAGTTTCCAAGCCAGAATTAAGTGATAGATGAATAGGCATGATAGCCTATTGAAGCCAGAATAAAACAATACATAGTCAATTGCACGGCAAAAATTTGCACGTATTTTCTATTGCATTCTAATCCATGTTTTAGGACAGACAAGATATGTTTCAGAGCTTATCTTTTTTGTTCCTTTTAAGAGTGTCCCTTTAGCTGAACAGACTAAAGACAAACTTAGCTAAATCATATCATACTGATGAACAATGAAATGAAGACCTTATCACATGTGACTCAAGTCTGTCTCCCAAGGAAAGGTACACTGACTTCAAAAGACTTAAGGAAAGCACTTCTATATATCTGAAGTCTGTTTGTTGTATGTATGTCTTACATTGATTTTAATAATAATCTTGACTCT
The DNA here is from genome assembly GCF_047495875.1 of Pithys albifrons albifrons. NCBI lineage: Eukaryota > Metazoa > Chordata > Aves > Passeriformes > Thamnophilidae > Pithys > Pithys albifrons. The sequence goes on along the minus strand of NC_092497.1, from coordinate 78,990,612 downwards.
ATGAAGACTGTAGGCTTGAGTATATGAATAACAGATAATAATTAAAAAATGCATCAGTAACAGGGCAATAGTTCACCCCAATATCCACAGTATTGGGAAGCATTAGGTTAGTGTTTCTGGAAACTTAGCTTATAAGGACTGAATTCTCAGGTTTGTTTGATCTAAAGATCTGAAAAGAGGATAGTTTAAGGTTTGAATCAGAAAATTTCTTTGCAAATTGTAACTTCAGGTTTCAGGGAACAGCAGCTATTATGCCACAGTTCTAGCAGTGTAGCAGAGCTGGTGTAGCAGGTATGTAATCACCTGTGTAAATTCTTAGGTAAGTCTGTCCATGTTAGGAAGAATTGTCCAGGGTTAGAACATCACTGTACAAAATGAATTGCTAGACTAAAATTTAATGAACTTTAATGACAAGGAACAGAACTTGCACTCTTGAGAATCTGAGAGTCTTGTGGTCTTTCCCAAGTAAGGGAGCTGCTTGCAGATGACAAGTGATGGCACAAAATACAAGTGGAACCTGTGGAAGGTGGGACCTTCAAATAATAAGAGATCTTTCTCAGATTTTTCCTTGACTTTTTTTTTCTGCAGTATACTGATATAATAATAGCTCTAGTTACTTTCCTCTGCCTTCATGACCCTACTATTTTTATCCTGTGTGCTCTGGCATAATCTCTTTACCCTCCCTTATTGTGTAACCTTGTAAGTATATTTTTGATATACTTGCAATCATTTCATATTCTGAACATAAGTTTTCATACCATGTCTATTCAGATGTATTCTGAGCTATGAGACATCTGTAAACACTGGACCTAAATCAAAACAGATTGCAGGCCCTCAGACTAAGTACAATTGTAGTTTTGGTGCTCAACAAGGGCAAAATGTATTCCAGTTTGTTGCAACTGAGATTCTCGATTCTCCTTTCACCTTAGCTCCCAGAGAAAGAGAACAATGACCATTTCCACAAATATCCAATTATTTTGCAGAGTAAACTGGATTATGCCATATCAGCCCTGAGATTAGCTAAACTGGTTGGTGAATGGTGCTAATAATGTCAAGGTTGCAGGTTTGATTCTCCATACAGGCCATTCTCTTAAGTGCTGGAATCTGTCATCCCTGTGGATCCCTTCCAATGCAGAGTATTCTGTGATTCTTTCTGAGTTTGTGCCTAAATAATCTTAAAACAGCAGCATATATGAGGAACAACTTGCATTATCAGTTGAGATGAGACATTCAAAAGTAGCAAAACACAGTAATACTGGAAATAGTAATTGTAATACTCATTTTATATTAAGAATATCCAGCTGAAACAAAGCATGTTCAGAAAGCTATATTTGTTTTAAAAGAGGTGGAGCTTACTGTTTCATAAGTTTTCATGAACACTGTTGTTTGACAATTTGGCAAACTCTAGGCAATAAGAATGGTCATTTTTAGTTTTTCTCTAATAAAATGTCCAATGTTCCGCATCTCAAAAAAACCCCAAAAACTACAGTATATTGAGTCCATTTTTTTATTCATCAAAATAATTACCCTGGACAGTCTCATTGACAGTGCATGTACAGAACTGAAGATGAACTTTTACATCATAAAACTGCATTTGACTATGTGCTTCATCTGTTGGGAATATTGCTATAAATTAATGCAAGTCATGTTTACAAAACATGAAACCATTTGCATAGACAGCTTGAGGCTCTAAATATGTAATTTGTGGTAATTAGAAGTAAAACTTCTGAATTAGCAACTCCAAGGACCAGAGATGGAACTTTCAAGGGAAAAGGAGGTGCAGGTTTTGCTCATTTCACTTCAGAAATGGGGATAAATTGGTTTTAATTTTTCATAAGAATGTTTAGAGTATTCCACATGATCTTTTGAAGCAGGCAGTGATTACTGCACATGTGTGTTTCTGAATGCTAAATGATTGCAGTTATGCAGTAGTCCAGAAGTTGTTTTCTTAAACCAGAGTAAACCAACTAACCTCCACAGACACACAGTAATTTTCATTAGCTGTATTTACTTTCTCTGTTTATCTCTAAGTAGGGAAACAAAATTGGAAAGAGGAAAAAAAGGAATTGTAAAATCTTGAAAATATTCAGTATGCAGATTGTTCATACATCTGATGTTCAAAATTTTTTATGCTGTCAATCACAGTAGCCATGTACCATTTTTTAACAAATTAGTGTTGTTACTTTGAAGTGTCATTTTCTGATCAGTACGCATTTGAATACCAGAACCCTGGAATTAACTAAATTAGATAACTGCTGATCTATCTTTTTTGTCTATTGTGAAATAATATACACTGTCCTTATTTATTTGTATGCATGTGGAACTGAATTTTTGATATAATAAGAAATATTACTTGAATAGAACAGGCCATATGCATGTCTATTGTAGTAAAAAAAACAATAGACTCTTGTGGTGATATAAAAAATTCCTTTTGAGAAGTGGATCAGTGTTAGGCACCAGACTGGTTATTACTGGGTTACAACCACATTGTGAGGGTGTGTCTCTGTGAGTGTGTGATGGGGTTGGGGGGGTGGAGGAATGGCTGGGACTGGGACTGCCAAGAGCACTTGGCCTGCAGCTCAGATGGCCATGGGAGCCACGAGGCTGAGCTCTCAGTCAAAGAAGGCCTGCCTGATAACCCACCCCCACCACACCCCCTGGATCCTCTAATTGGGGGTGGCACCCCTCACTTGGGCTAAGAGGGAAGGGAGTGATCAATGAACCAAAGCTCACACCTGGAGGAAGTGGCCACAGTGACGACGACAGATAAAGGCAGCAGTGCAAGGTCTCCATTGTGGGCCCCGGCCTGTTCTCTTTGAAAATATCAACGTCTGACCTTCTTAGTAGTAACTATGTTTTTCCTCCTCTCTTTTTCTCTCTTTAGTCTGTTTTATTTTTTGTAATATTTTGTGAAGTTGCAAGTTTATCTCTGTAAAACCTTCTTTGCTAAAATGCTTATTTTCTCACCAAATTAGAAGAAATCTCTTAGAGAAAAACATATAGTTATCCTCTGGACATTAATTCAAGGTCCCAAAGAACCAAGGGTTTTACAAGGGCTTGTGTAAACAAAATTTCTTGAAGCCTGAAATTAGGATGTAACACCCTGTAAAGGTGGAACAGTTTGTAACAATCACTTCTAAATACTCATGAGTCCTGTACTGTTTAACTTAACAAATATGTGTGTTCGTGCCGGATACTAACAACTTATACCATTTTATACCTGCTGATGATAAATATCTGATTACTTTCTTTAACCTGCAAACCTGATGTTTCAATATGTAACTTTCAATGCCACCAATACAGAAAACTCAAGTATACCTTGATCATAACTCAAGTATATCAAACTACGCATGTTTCCAGATGATCTTTTAAATTCTGTGAGATTAGCTGTCTGATGGTCATGTCATTGAAGCCCTATCCTTCAAAATATTTTAAAATATTTCAGTAAGATGAAATACTGCTAAATAAGAAGAGTAGATCGGGAATCAAATTAGTATTTTTCTGTACTCTAATTATTATACCATTACATCCAGATAATTTTTGAAGGATTGTTTTTTGCATTCATATAATTAACTGATGAAGACTGTTCCTGGCTGCATTCAGAAAAATCAAATATCACAGTTGTCTTACTATATGTTTTCTCTTAATGTGCGTGGATTTTACAGCAAAAATTCCTCCTTTTTTTTTTTTTTTTTTGTGAGGGATTATTTGTTTTGGGGTTTTTTTGTCTGTGTATTTTTTCTTCCCTACACATGTGCAAGGTAAACACAGGCTGGATGGAAACTGTGACTATAAAACTGCATCTGTGGCGTAACACTACATTGTCTTCAGAGAAAATTCTCCACACCTTGGACAAACTGCATGGATGTTCTGCTTTAATTAAGTAAGTAATTAATTAAATTTAATTAAGTAATTAAGTAAGTGTTTAATTAAACAAGTAATATTTAATTACTTGTTGGAAAAAGCAACATTCATACATAAAACATATGTACAAATTCATCTGCACAAATGGTATCTAATCTGCTCATATAGATATACATCATAAATGTGAATAATATCCGCTTTTGTGTCACAAGATCTCAAACAGGTAAAGACTTAAGGAGGCAAATTAGCAGGTTATTAACCAGACACATTTCTACCTGTCTGCTTTTCGTTAATGTTGTATTTTGAAATTATCATGCTCTACTTATAAATATTGTATTGGGAAAATATGTAGCTAAAAAAATCGGGAAAAGCCTGTAGACTTTATTGTTGGGCTAAAATTATTATAGATGCTAATACTGTTAGGACTTTCTACCCAGTTTTGAATTTACTTTGCACTGAAAGAAATTTAGCAGATTCGGAAGCAGAACTTTTTTTCACCTTCAGAGATTTCACCAGATTAGAAAACTGTATTGTAGTTTTTGAAGTAAGTGCAAGAAAAGATCTCAGACCATGGTTTTCAGTGTATGCTAATACACATACATTTGCCATTATGTAATGAGCCAGAGAAATAAATTTAAATGAGGAACTGGCATCCATTGAAGATATATTTTGAGCAGTAGTCTGAATTCAAATCCTGAATTTGAAATTTGCCCTTCAGTACCTTGAGGTCAGCTTGCAAACTGCTTCCTATTCTCCTTGAAAAGGAAACATAAAGAAAAGATGTTCCTCTCTGATTAACAAGCATCCTTCAGTGTGTCTATTTCTCTATGTAACACAAGGTCAGATGTGTCCATGATGTGTATAGGAGTGGTTAAGATGGAAAAAAAGTCTTACAGTTTTACTGAGCTGCATACAAACACTTCATGTAAAGCTTATTTTAAACTCTAGATTATTTAAGTCAAAATACCACGTGTACTAAATGAAAATGTCAGACTTTTTGCAGTAGTAAGAATTAAAAGCTAAGTAAAGATTATAACATGCTTTTTCCTTTTGTGAACACATATCAGGCTGCATTTATGAAATGACCTGTGTGCATGGGTGTATGTGACATGTGCATTTGTTCTTCAGAAGAAAATGAAAAAGCTCAAGAAACAGTACATTGTTAGCAGGATCTTGTCACAGTTGATAGATGATTGAAGTAAAGAAAGTGGATACCACCTTCTCAAAAAAGTGTCACAAATACATACCAAGCAGGATGTGAGCACAATAAAATTTGACATGATAAAATTGGTTCTGGGAATGTATTCTTGCTGATTGAGAAAGTCCAAAAAGAAAAGCCTTAGATGTGAATATATAGATGTGAATATAACCATGAAGCTCTGAATTTAAAATAAATACAATGAATCGTAAAAGCAGCTATCTGCCACTGATTTGACTTAGATCTCTGCTTTAGTGTCCACAGGAACCTTGACAATATTTTTATGACTTCAATAGTGAAATACTTGGAATGAAGTGTAAAAGCTCATTTTCACAGCACTAATCCCACAATTATGGGAAAAAACAGCATGCAGTTTGAGCTTTGACTGTACTGCACGTGTACATGTTATATCAGTCACTGAGAGCTGCTCTAAGAAATGTTATTTTGTTATTCATGATCTGTTTTAATGAAGTTCAATGTCCCTTTTCTCCTAATTTAAAGTTACTTATCCAAATGCTGGATAACTTCATTGATTCTAATCTGAAGCTCTGACTGGGATCTTCTTAACCTGACATCTTGCTTCAGGTATTAAGCACTAGAGATATAAGATTTAATTTCTTATGCAAACACTGTCCAAACTGTAGCAGATTTAATGTAATCCTTGGATACCATTAACTTACTTTGAGTAACTAAACCACATTAGTTCCCTACACACTTATTACAAATAATAATAGGGTCTGATATTGGACAAATTCTCAATACAAGTGAGGTAATTTTCATTACCAGCACCAGTGAACTAAGTGGGATTATCCCATGAAATTCACAGTCATTTCACACAGTCAGTATAAAAAATTGACCTCTATAAATGAAGTGGGTTTTTCTTAAGTCTGTGGTTAAGATTCAGGAGCTGGTTAAAAAAACTTGTGGACTGGCATTGAGCTGCCTATATAATTTTGTGATTCATCATTGGAGTATTACCATGTTCAAAACACAGCTTTTGAATAATTTTTCTGTACTCTGTGTTAAGCATGTGTCATCTTCTTCAGCTGAGGCAGTATTTTCAGAAAAAAAATTAATAGCTAAGAACTGCTAGGCAATTTAAAAAATGTCTATGGGGAGACAGTATCAAAGACACAGCAAGCTCTAAAATTAACATCAAATTTATTATAACCAAAAGAAAAACTTGCACCTACTATTGCTTTTACAGCTGCAAACCTTTTCATTTAGAACACTTTCTGTATCTCATGGCTGTGTTGTTCACAGTTTTTCTGAAACTTTGGTTTTTTTCCCATAGGAGCAAGTGATTATTAATAGGAGACTGAAAAATAGAAGTCATTTAAGTGAGCTGAACCACTGAAGTCTGGTTGGATGTTGACCCAGAAGCTGCTGTCTTGTGGGATGTTTTCGTGCCTCAGCAATAACTGAAACTCACCATTACTATGTTATGCAAGACTGCAAATAATGGTTCCATTTAATGAATTATAGAATAATCCAGCCTTGTCATCACTTAGTTACGTTCTTATTCAAAATGCTACAATGAATGCAAAAGCAAACATTCAGAATTTCTATTGTCAATCATCTGGGAGTATTTATCAGAGCAAAAAGAGAACATTGAAAATAATTTTTGGACAGTTGTCAAATTTCATCCATTTAGTTTTTTCATAGTTAATCACAAGCTCTAAAAAGTTCTTTACTCAGAAAAAACCCCCTGATTATGGATCTTGTGACTATGAATACAACTTTAATTATTGCACAAAAGATTAAACCCAGAAAACATCTTTGTTTCAAAATAACTGAAAAAAGCTGCAACAACCACCTCCACCTTCTGTGCACTACCTTTTTACAACTCAACACTGCTACATTCGTTGTTTCTTTTGTTCAGATTCCTTCTTTTGTTCAGATTCCTTCTTTTTAGCATCTCTATTGAGGCATTTTGCTTTTATAGTAACAACTCATCTTTAAGACAGTCTAGAAAAGTTCTTTAATAGTCTGGTGTTAACAAAAGTAAAGCTGTTTTCACAGCACAGTCTCTGTCTTACAAAGGCACAAAGGTGGCCCAGTAGGGTTCCCAGGAAAATAGACAGTATAAGTGTGCTGGTTTAAAGGTGAACCAGCAGGGGAAATGAACTCACCACGAGAGAGATTATAAGTCAGACCTAAAATTTAATAATAATATTACAATAACAACACTGACACAAAAGGGAAATTGCTTTCAACTCACAAAACCCCAGCAGTATAACCCAGTGTCCTGGGGCACAAACCCAAGGGGGTTTGTTTGCCCTTGTGCTGAGACCCCTGTGGTTCCCCCAAGTCCAGAACAAAAGGAAAAGAAAAACCTGTTGGTGCAGGCGAGGGCTGTGGTCTGGTAGAGAGCGGTGATCTCCTCCTGTCAAGGTCCTGCTGCTGCTCTGGATCCGACGAGAAGTTACCAAAGTCTTCTTACCCACCACTTATGTACCCTCAGGGAGCACTCAGTCCCTCCCCCTGGGCGGGGACTCACACAATGGGTGATTGACTCTGGGAGCCAGGGGGTGTTGAACTGTTGATGGCCCATTAGCAGCTCCGCCCCCCTCAGGCTGGGTGTGAAGGTGATAATGGCTCCCTGGGCAGCTGCTGCTAATGGCCCATTGTCCTTGGGGAATGAATAGAGGGGGTAGAATACACAGCTTTGATCACCCCCACACAGGGTTAGCTGGTCCCTCCTGCTGAACTAGGACAATAAGTTGATTCTGACTTCTGGTTATCAGATAGAGTAAGAGAGCTGATACAAAATACTGAAAGAAAAGTTTATGATTCTTCCAGAGGAAAAAAATGAGAAAAGGTTCTGGAATCAGATAAATGCATATTAAGTACAACCCAAAACTGGTGTTCAGTATTTCAGGGCTAAATGGACAAAACCTGGACATAATCCGATGGGTGATTGTAGTAGATTAAAGACTAAAATTAACAACAAGACAAAGGACAAAGGTTTAGAGTGTCTGATTCCTTAGATTTTGATGCAAGAATGCATCAAATATAAAAATATTAGTAGCTATAAGTTTCTTCTGGAAACTATGTCCAGAAGGTCTGCATCTATCACCACATGCCTGTTACTTTTATCTTTCTATTTTCATTTTAAAAACAATTTGAAATACTTGTTATGTCCTTAGTGGGGGACACCTATGCATTTAGATGTGATGCTTATGTGAATCGTATTTCTTTAAGTTCTTTCACTTTCAGTGAAGTGTGAAAACCCAAGTAAATTCATTGAAACTAGAAAAAGCATGCATGTTTGGAAGAGTTTTTTCAATGACACTCTCCATAATACTGTTCTCTTTGGAGGCTGAAGAGAGTGGCTTGCCTTGTGCTGTGCTGTGTTGGGTAAATGTTTGTACTTCCATTACTTTTTATCACAAAATATTTTTTTGACACAGTGCAAAAGACTCACATGAAAAAAGATGGTAAATGTCCCTTTATTTTCACCATAGAAAATTTTTCTGTGGTTTTGAGTAGAACAAGAAAAAAAAATTGGTTACTGTTATTAAAGATTATAGCGAATTGCTTATATGCTGAAACAAGAAATAAATGGGACAATAATTTCTGACTGTACACTCAGAACACAACAAAAAGATTAAAAAAATTATCCCTATAGATCACTTTTGAACAAACAACATAAAGTAATTAATAATCTACAGGGGAGATGTTCAAAATCACTAAAATACCCAGAAAACCATTTGAACTGAAAGTTAATGGCATATCTTCTCATAAATCTCTTGGATGTTTTTGAATACTCAGTTTCCACATGAATACGTTGCAAATTATGCTGTTGGAATACCTGGAAAGATCTGTGTGTTTTCTGTTTCTCACTGTAGTGCTCAGTAATTATTGTGGTTAACATTTGCCTTCCAACAAAGTATACACTTTAAAAATCAGTTAAATCAGTTTATTATTTTTGTCTTGTCCTTCTTTGATCAACATGTAGATCTAATTTTCTGGACATATCTTCAAATTATCTCTAGGAGATCTTTTCCTGATGAGATTCTGAGTTCTGTTTATCTTGGCTGTATTCTTTGCTAATAAGAGAGATTATTCTAGTCATATTTTATATTCTTTATGAAATGCCACTCAAGATGAGTATCTCAAAGCTACAGATTCAGCCATCAACAATGTATCTTCTCAAACAGAAAAAAAGATTCAAGCCCAATATCTTAAGTTTGTGAGGATATTAGTCTTGGGTACATGTAGATTACTTCTCTAACTAGACAACATATTGGAGCTCTCAATTTTCAGCAAAGCAGATACCTATCTGATGTCTGTTAGGTTTATGGTTTCCAATGTTTTACGAGTTTTTACATATTTCCAATGGCTACATATTAGGCTTGTATCAGGGAACTCTAGGGTTAATAGCTTCCTTTTTCTTATTCTGTATGATTTTGGTCTATATTGATGTGTAAGAAGAACTTCTGTGATGATTCCAGTTGCCTAGTGATGTATTAGTATTAGTCTGAAGTCATGTCAGGTGGCCTAAGTTACTTTAGCAATGAATGGTCCCCCTTGCCTCGATTGTAATACTCAAGGGATTAATAATTTCGATCTATGTGATACCTTACACAGAGATTTCGTTCAAGAAAAGTCAATGCTGAAATATGAACTAGACACTCACCTCTTCAGACTGCCTGATTTAACTGTTTAATCAGCCTTCCCATACATTTGCTAAGTGGCCTGCTGATTATGTGACGTGATAGACTTGAACTGTCTATCCATCTGAATATTTAAGAGTGAAGGTTTTATACCTTCACTCATAAAACTTGTAAAATATTGAAAACCATAAACTAAATAGGCATCAGATAGGTATCTGCTTTGCTGAAAACTGAGAGCTCCAGTATGTTGTCTAGTTAGAGAAGCAATCTACACGTACCCAAGAATAATATCCTCAGAAACTTAATGTATTGGTTTTGAAACTCTTCCTCAGTAAATACCATTTTTAAAAAATGTGTCTCCTTTCCTATGCCCTCTCTATGTCTTCTCAGCTAGATCTGTTTTGAAATATACAAATAAGTGCCTGGTGAAGCTCATGTTTCTGAATGTAACAAATTCAAGCACAAACATAGTTATGTCTTCTGTGTCAAAATTCTTTGTCAGAAAATCCATTGCTGCAATTCCTGTGTCTCTGAAATTTGACATACACACCACAATGGAAAGCAGATAATTAAAATTATTTAATTTGGCTTCATTGGCTTTGTTAATCACAGGTAGATCATTCAGTGAAGTCTGTGAAATTAATTTTCTAATAAATAGATTTTACAGTAGTCTACATAAATTTGAATATTTTAATAGAAATAGAAAAATAAAATTGAAGAGCAAAGTATGGGCAGCAGTTTCTTTGGGTAGTTTTGTTAGTGTAAAGACTAGAATTAAAATTTGCAGTCATATAGTCCTTCAAGTAGCTTGACTTTGAATGAATGTAGGCTCACATAATATTTAATGTCACTATTGATTAAGCAGTGATTATGAGTTCCACATAAACTGCAGTAATGGTCCAGTAACATGACAATGCGTTTGTTTGGTTTTGGGTTTTGTTTTTTTTGTTTTAGATTCAGTATAATGATATGAAGTGGAGCTTCTTTTTGGCTAATACAGTGATTTCACTGGCAATCCTAAGACATATAATTAAAGAATATCAAAGGAATAAAGTTTCTCTGTGCCAGATGTAATCTTATCTATGAGTCCTCAAACAAAGACAAAATGAAGCCTTGAAAATTACACAGCAAAAAGGGAACTTCATTAAAGACTCAATCTGATGTTGTGTGTCATTTTGTTCATTCTTTCTTACCGTTATAATACCTTGGTAATGTGAAATGCTCCTGCTGAGGTTCTGGCATCCATTCTCAATGTTGGGCTGCAATTAACTTTACAAAGCTTTTGTCAGATGTTTGTTGAGTTTACCATTTCTATTACATATTATCAGGTAATACATATCAAATGTGTATGTGCAGTACTCATGAAAAGGCTGATAGTTTGGATGAGCAGAGACCTATGCCCAAAGAAAACTTACGTCACTTTGAAATAAAGGCTTGGCTCTCTATGGACAAGCACAGTAACAGAACAGGTCTAAAACTAATACAGAAAAAAATGAAGCTTCTAAAAGACTACATTTACACTTTCATTTGCAAAGAGCACACTATAAAAAGCACGGCTTTAATACTGCAAAACAAAATACTTAGCAATAAGGAGATATTAGTCAACAACTTCTGTAACAACAATATAATGATCTTTGATTATTGATTCCACCTTCAGGTACTGGGGTATTTTTCTCTGCTAAACTCTTGCATCATGAGAAAGATGTTCAATATTTATTTTTATCACCATCATTCACTATGTGCCTTTACATATTTGTTGTGCATCATATGAATTCTTAACTTTATTAGTGTTAAAGGTTCAAACACAGGAAGGTGGTGTTGGGAGGAGCCTCTCAGAGAATATTTCTCACCATACCAACACAAAAGATTTAGGTTTGGAAGGCCAGGACTAAGAACAAAAGATGGCTGATGACTTTCAGATTCCAGCTGAATAGTGGGGTGAAGGTGAGAAAACAGAACCCCAGCACCTGGGGGTGGGGAGAGGTTTTTCTTTCTTTTTCCCTGTGTGCTGGCTTGATTTTTTTTTTTTGGGGGGGGTGGGGGGTGGGAGGTGGTGGGGGTGGGGGGTGGTTCTTTGGGCAGCTGCAGAAAAAGAGCCACACTTGCTAGTGAGAGCTCTTTTTTCTGGCTCTGCTCTTTGCATTTCCCCCTCCATCTCTGGGCACCCTGAGCTTCAGAGTGAGAGAGAGAGAGAGAATAAGAGAGAAGAGAGGAGAGACACAGCTGCTTCAGGACACACTGCAGACCCTGTTTTTCTTTCCTGGGCAGTATCCCATGATATGGAAGATCTCTGAAGAAAGTAAAGTCTCTTTTCTTGAAATTCAGGATGTGATCCTGCTTTTTGCCCTGCTCTCTCATCTCTAGACCCTGAACTTCACCATTTCATAGTCTCTACAGCTAAGACTGCTCAGAACTTTTGCATTCCTAGATAGTTTTTTCTTTTTTCCTAAGTGTGAATTCCACTTTTAAGTATTACCTCCTTGATTGCCTCTGCCAGAAAGTTTTTCTCAGTGCACTTCAGAAATGTCTTAGATTGTTTTGCCCTGCTGAGTTGCCTTTCCAGCAAACATTATAGTGATTGAAGTTCAGCTTGTAAACTGGGGCCTGTGAATGTGAAGATTCTTCCATATATTTCAGGAAGGCCTCATCTTCCTGCCAGGACCTCTGTGTCAGCACCACAACAACATCTGTACTGGTCTGTTTGCTAATTTTGAACTGTATGCTCTTGACTGGTGTCACAGTCTAGGTCAGAGCCGGACTTGTGATGTGGTTCTTTTAATCATTTACTTGAAGGCAAGATTAAAATACACAATACCAGATGTTGGAGCTTAAACAGGCAATTTGCTTTATTTTACCAGTAAATGCAAACAAAGGGGAAAAGCAGCGTGGGGAGAGAGAGGTAGGAAAAAGTGAAAGTCTAAGTAAAAAGTACAGAAGAATTACCACAGTGAGAAGCTGCAAACTCTTAGGCAGCCTGTGGGCAGGATGCCTCCTGAGAGGCGGTAAATCAAGAGATTGCAGGGGAAGTGGGTGGTCGTTGGCAACTGAGAGAAAAAGTGGGACCCAATGAAGCTGGCAGGAATGAAGGTAGGCAGGAGACTACAGACAGGTGGGACATGGGAAGTGGAAGACCAGCAGGATGCAGGCAGGCAGGATGGATAGATAAGGAGCAGGGCAAGAAGTCAGCACAGAACCCTGGGCTGCACCAAACTGGACTGGACCAGGTCAGCCCAAGGTAGGGTGGAGGCAGGACGGAGTGGTGAGGAGTGGGAACAGCAGTCTGGACGGAACCCTGGGCTGACCTAAGCTCGACTGGCCACTTTGCAACTCTGGGCATTGCCTTAAATGTCCTCTGTTGGACACCCACCGGCTATCTTGGCTCCAGGCAAACTTTTCCACGGTACCGATTGGTCAGGCTGGTGGTATCCAGGTTGGGTTTGCTCTAAGTTTCCTGCCATGGTGGGAAAACATGGCAGTTTTTATGTGCTTTTTTGTTGTCAGTCACTCTCTGGGGTCCCTCAAGATGTCTGGGAGAGGCCTAAAATATCCCCTGGACTGGCAAAGGCAGCAGTGCACAGAGCTGAGCTCGCTGCAAAGAGCTATGTGCAAACTCAGTTCCCGCCATTTCTGTACGGTGTTGGACTCGGGGGGGGCTCCAAGGGGTCTATAAGAAGCGTAGCTTGCATTTTGCAAGTGCTTCATCTGCTAAAAATAGTAGCTTGGTTGATGAAAAATGGCTGGCTGCCACTTCTGTGAATCTAAAGCAGCTAAAACAAGCCTTTGCCTGAGGCGAATAGAGAAGCAGTTGGTTTAATTAGCTGGTTAGAGGCTAAGGGGGCTATTGAAAACTGACTGAATAGGTCACTGGAGGCCAATTGTCTATAGAACCTGGCAATGTTAAAACAAACTGGCTAGTTAGAGACAAAGTAGTCTCTTACAACTGGCTCCTGAATAGTCCCAAGGATAGTATACGCTCCACGCATTTATGCCTTCCACTGCTCTCTCACATGCAGTGTAATACGTGTGCTTTTTCTTCACGGTGTGTGATTCCTAAAGTGACTGCACCCATCTGTTGCAACTCTCCAGCCATGGAAGCCATCCCACAATATCTCTGCAGTCCCAAGGAGGCCACAGTGCTGTAACTGCACATAAGCAGACTTCTGCTTTAATTTCCCATGCTATATGCATTAGGGTAGAGGCACTCAGAGTGGGTAAGCAAGTTAACTGATTCCCCAGAAAAGGCTTGACAGTTTTGAACATTTGTATTAATTTCTTTCAGGAAAGAATACTGCATTTAAAGAAGCCTAGGATTCTCAGCACAACTCTGTCTTTCGGAGTCCAGCTTTAGATAATAACTTATGTCTTCTTTCATACACCATATGAGTTATACTAATATAGACTTTACTCAGACAATGATATAGTCACAGTATTTGAAAAACTGGAAAGGTTCCAGAAGCAGGAATGCTATTAGATAGCATTCATCTCCCAGTATGTATGTGATTTTAACTGTTATTTTCATTGAGATGAGACATCTGATCATGGTTGTTCTAAAGAATAGTGCATTAAAATTTTCTGACTCTCACATCTAGTGATTGGCTGCAGTTTACTAACTTTCAGCACTATACATTTTTTGAGTCAATACAAACTATGTGAGGTGTGAGTGATTCTGACATACATCAGTAGCGATGGAAGACTGTGTGTCAGATTACTTAGCAAGTTTTTAAATTAAATATGAAAGACAAAATACAGATAAACATTAGAACCATGCAAGCCTCTATTTTCCACACACACCCCCTCCTCCACCCCCTCCTTTTCTTTTTTCTCTTTTCCCCTGATTTTAGCAGCAGGTCAAAGATGAAACTCAAATTTCTGAAATGAGTGGAAAATTTCACTTTAAATTTATAGATTTGAAAAATAAAAAATTTGGATGTGGTTATAGCTACTTTTTTCTTCTTGAAACCTCTAGAGATTTCAGAGGCTAAACTGATGAGCTGAAACATTATTACTCAGATAATCAAATTCTGACATCCTCTCTTGTAGTCAGTGCACAATTTTTGTGAAGGGTTGTATGACTTCAGAATTTGACTATACACAAGGATCAAAGACCCTTGATTCAATGTATTCTTTGTCTACATTTATTTATTCAAGAAAATGAAAGTCACTATTGAATCAATTCAGTAGTTCAATATATAATTAAAAATACTTAGAATACTTCCTGTGCACCTTGTAATTCTGAGTCCCTTGACAATCAACATCAAGTAGCAGATACTTCAACTGATGAGTTTGTTGCGGTATTTTCTGGTTTAGAAATGATAAGTTGTTTTGTATTTTGAATTCTGGATAATCTTATGCACTGGGAGAATTGCAGAAAGCATGGTGCTTGAGGAACTATGTCTATTCTGTTTGGCTGCACATTTAGGAAATCTGTGCTGTTATTAACTTACAAGATCTTTGGGAAAAGTAAACTGTGTATGGATTGAAGGGTGGGTAGAGTGTAGTGATCTAACTGGAAGACTGTTGCACATTGAGGAGTAACACATCGAGGAGATGAGTGCAGCGTGACATACGAAAATCCATTCAGCAGCTGTAGGAATATGGGGTTATCAAAATCTGAAGGGAGAAAATTGTTTACTCACTATATTCCTCTTTTTACTTTATCTTATTAAACAACTAAGTCCTTTGTTGTTGAGCCTGACAATTATTTTCTATGTCTCTCTCTCTGTCCTCTCCTCCTCCTCCACCAGTGCAAGACACCTTTTTATACTTTTTTCATAAAAAAAGTAAAGTTGAAAAATTGTTTGCTAAATAATAAAATGATGATTAAATGGTATGATTTAAAATTCTTTTTTTATCTGATTAAATACAAATACTTAATAATGCAAAATACTCATAATGAACTTGAAAAAGAAGTATGATATTTGATATACTGAAGGAAGTAATTCTATGTTCACATAATTCATTAAATTTTTCAATATGCTGGAGTTTGTTGATTGGCTGAATGAATCAAATTACAAACACTGAAAGTAATAGCAGTAAACTGTATTCTATACTTTTTGAGCAATAATTTGATATTTCAACAGTATATAACAAGATTTTAATTTCTTTAGTAATAATACTGTTAATTATTCCCGTTGTATTTATTGAGATATGGTAATGTGTATGATCCTAAACAGAGTGCTAATAAAAATCCTGTTCATCACTTACATATAAAATTGAACTGGAACAGCTTTTCCATGCAGTTTTAAGTCTTGTCCCATCCCCATCCTGATTCTTGACTTAAGCAGATTTTTAAAAATGCTTTGTGAAATCCCCACGTTTGTTCTGTCTTTAGAGTAAGTAATAAAGCCTCAGAAGATTTAGGATCAAGTGTTTGCAGTATAAGGCACTTTGAAAATGTCTTGACTTCCATGTCTTATATTCAGTCTCTGTAGTCCAAAGAATGCTTAATTATTTTTTCCTTCTCTTGCATATGAGAAAACACGTTGGTTTTATGTGTAAGCAGAATTAAAGTAATAAGAAATTCTGGAGTTACCTGCTTTCTTTTTGTTGCTTTAGCAGCTTTACCAGGGCAATAAAATTTCTTTCTCTATTCCAAGTTTTCTCTGCTTGTGAATATTCACGTGGTTTTCCCAGTGTATGAATATTTCATGTAGTTTAATTTCAGTGACAGAAAACTGATTTTATTTCCTACAGATGAATTGAAACACTTCTTTGATTTCTAGAAGGTGATGTAGTTTGAGATTTCTATTGTAATAATAGGGACCATTAAGGGTAGACTTTTATGCTGATTCATCCTTTATGTCTACTTTATATGTGCATTTTGTCCTGCTGTTCTTACATATCTCCAAAGAGAAAACAACAAGGAAGCATATAAAGGAATTTACAAAAGTATAACAAAAGAAAATTCAATATGATTGATTAGAAATATTTGGGTATTTTTTTATCCTACATAAAAAATAGTATCTGCAAATTCATGTTACACAGCATTGCATTTTTTCTTTAATAATTTTAGTGACATATAATAAATAGTTTTAAAAGGGGTATTTTCTAGACAATGCAATTTTTCATCAGACTACCTTAATATTCCACTTCTTATGTGATAGTAAAGATTAAGAAAAAGCTAACCACTCATCATGAATGATAGACTTGTGAAGTTAATGTTATTAGAACAATTAAGTTCTTTGATCCGGACTAGAACATGATAAGAAAATAATTAGATAGATTTGCTATGCATAAAGAACATAAAAATATTTGTATATGATTCCAAGAAGGAAAACATTAATTGGAAGCAAAGTATAGCCTTGGGGTATTGCAAAAAGGCTCTGATTTCAAGCAGATGATGTGCTTGCTTTCTTCTATACTGCCATTTTCCTTTAAGAAGAAGTGAAATATAATGCTTTTAAAGGCTAACAACTTTTTAAACATGTCATGCAATGTTTGAACACATTTGAGTACAAATTGTTATAGTAGTTGGGATCACATCAGGTTGGTGACCTGTCTCTAGTAGACTTCTGCAGTGCTACATCTTAATTTCTGTGCTCTTCACCGTCTTTGTAAATCACTTGGATGCTGGATTTGAAGGTATATTAAGTAAGGTTGCTGACAATACTAAATTGTGAAGAGCTGTTAACTCTGTTGAAGGCAAGGAGGCACTGCAGAGAGACCTTGACAAATTAGAGGACTGGGCAACTAGTATTGTTATGACATTAGAGAAGGATGAGCTTTGGATGAGCTTTGGATGGAGCTACCCTGGATGTATGTACCAACTGGGGAAGGACACACTGAAGAGCCGCCCCTCAGAAAGGGCACTAGGGGTCCTGGTTGATGGCAAGTTGAATATTAGTCAGCAGTACCCTGGCAGCCAGGACAGCCAACCATGTCATGGGGGGTATGGTGGAAAGCATTGCCAGCGGGTGGAGGGAGGGGATAGTCCCACTCTGCACTGGGGCAGCCTCACCTCAAGCACTGTTTTGGACACCACAATGTAAGGACATAAAGCTATTAGGGAGCATTGAAATGAGGTCTGTGAAGATGGTGAAGGGCCCTGGTGGGAAGCCTTATGAGGAGCCACTGAGGTCACTTAGCCTGGAGAAGAGGAGACTGAGGGGACATTTCTTTGTGGTCTTCAGGTTTTCAACAAGGGGAAGTGGAAGGCTAGGCACTTATTTCTTCTCTCTGGTGTCCAGTGAGAGAACCTGAGGGATTGTCATGAAGCTGTGTCAGGGATGTTTAGGCTGGGTATTAGGAAAAGATTCTTTACCCGGTGTGGGTGGCCAGGCACTGAACAGGCTCCTCAGGGGAGAGTTTACAGATTACCAGAGTTCAAGAAATGTTTGGACAGCACTCCTTGACACATGGTGTGCTTCTCTGTGTTGTTCTGTGCAGGGCCAAGATCTAAACTAGACCCTCCAACTCAGGGTATTCTAGTATGGGTTTGTTTTATTTTCTGTAGTTCTGCATTTGGTTATTCAACTGTGGGGTTGCTACACTTTGGAAATACCCCATTTGGGTCTAAAGTTGACTAATAATCTTAGTGTTCTGGAGTTTTAGATGAAAATATCCTCTCTGTTATTTGACATTATTCATCTATTTCATCTGTTTTCAACTTTTCAGTGGAAATTTACATTTTAAACTTCTGTGTACATAAATGACTATGAGCAAAGTTTTGTCTTCATGTAAAAAGGGCGCTTCTAAAGAAGGTAATGTGTTAATGATTCTCTTATTCGAATTTCACTCCTCTCTCTTTTTCTACAGTTTATATATATATACATATAATGCATAACAGTAATTCTGAAATTGAAAAGCCTGTCCAGAAAAGAGCAGACTTATACGAAAACAGCACAAACCAGACTAATTCTTCTGTTTATTTTAAATAATATATTTTTACAGTATAAATATACTAGAAGGTGTGGTCTTTAAACATGACCATTCTGGAGGAAGAGTTCCTTAGCATTCTGAGGAAATAGCATTTGCAACTCAAAACTATTCCAACTTATTTATACAGGCCAAAGTTAGATTGACAATGAAATCATAAAACCAGCATACAGATGAAGATATCTGAATCTCAGTGAGGAAGATATTTATCATATTATGACAACATTCTGGTGGCTTTCTAATACTTAAAATTTGGTATATCTGTAGTCTTTTACAGACATTAAGACTTTGTTCAGTTTCCATTTGGTAACTGGCATATGTTTTGTATTTGCATTTCATGAGGATTTAAAATGTGTACCAAATGCAAAATCTGAATCTGTTTCTCCCCTGAAGTAGATGCCAGTACAGAGAGGAATGGTGAAAATTATCTCTCTGTACGGGAGTTTGAGCTGGTGGTACCTCAGCATTGTGTGAGGTCTGTGGGACTTGTGGCAAACTGCAGCCCAGTGTAATTAAAGGCGGCACTTTAACAAATGGCTCTGCTAATCACAGGCATATTGGTAAGCCACACGTCATCATCTGGCAGCATGCATTTCATTGAGAATGAACCTAGCAGAGTAGAGAAAGAACATTACTGGTATAAGAGCTGTCAATTTTGACCATTAAAGAGGAGGTAGTTATAAATAAAAACAGGCTTAGCTATTACCTAGTCTGGCCCTAAGAGCTCTAATGCCCTAAACAAACAGACAAAAAAGAGTCTCTGCAGCCTGGCATCTAGACAGACATGCATGCAGCCAGCATTTGCAGTGCTGCTGTGTTATTGCCCCAGGCAACAGGCTGTTCCTGGAGAGCATCAGCAGCCCTGCCAACCACACAGCTAAATAACCTGGGGAACGGCATTGTCTCTCCTTTTACATTTGCACATGTATTATTTGAAATAGGATTAAAAAGTACACGTCTAAAGACAATTATTTCGATATATTAGGTTTATTAATTGATGGTCTGTGCTAATTAGGGAGGAATACTTCATAGACTAGGGCAGGCATTTTTCTTGTGCTGTCAGTGAAAACAGTTTGATTTAGCTGAGATACAATAATTCACTGGATACAAGGTAGAAGAAGTTTCATTTTGAAATGATGATACAGTCAACCTATGCTTAGACATTTTTCTTCCCCTTTGAATAATTTCTGAATGTTGAATACTGAATTAATACAAAGATGGTGTTAGAATTAATATAGAAAAAATAGTGACAGCTACTGTTAGCTGCTTTTGTTGCCTTAGCACAGTACACTGCAGAACACATAGGAAGCAACACCACTGACAAATGGCTGATAATAGAATGATTTAAATTCATGACTTCTGATTTTAACATGTTTAAAGTGTAGGGTACCAGATCAAGTGTGTTCATTTCCTCTGAGTGATCAAACATTGGCTGTCTCTAGGCAATGATTAGAGGGGATTGTGATCCAGAGCTCTCCCAGTCCAAAGATTTTTTTTGCGAAGAAGGAGCAATTCTAAGACAAATTACCTTAATTTGAAAAATCATTGTGCAAGTATGCTAATGAAATAATTATTTAGTTTCAAAAATAACTTTAGGCCTTTTGGTCAGGCAGTGTAGTTTCTGGAGCAGTAATAGACACTTTTCATGAACAATGTTTTATTATGTTAAAAGTCCTATTTTCTATCTGAACAAAAGACACAGAAATACCTGTAATATGCTGAAGTCTAAAGAAAAGCAGTTGATGAAGAAGGAAATACCAGCATAATGATTTTGTTCTAATGAATGCAAAACACTTTTAAAGTTTATTATTATTATAATTCTCTGTCTGCTGTTCGCTGTTCGTGTTCACAGTACAGGGTCTAAGATTCAACTGTAAATCCTGTAGGTCATTCACTGAGTCAAATGTAAAGCATCTAGCCTTACTGAGATTCTGTACATACAGTAACTGCAGCAAAATTCAACCTTGACTTGTTGGAATACAATTTTCTTTGAGTATAGTAAGACCTCTGGCTTTATCAACAGGTCTGAGTTCAGTCTGATGTTCATTGAAAGTGCTTATAATCACCATCCCTGCTTCTACAGAACTTACAGTCTTTAAACATATTTTTATCTCAGCATCTGACAAAGGCAAACAACAGAGTATTATAAATAGCTGCATTCTACTTTTTGAAAGCAGGTTGTGATTTCTTAGAACATCCAGATACTGGTTTTAAATGGGATAGAGTTTTTTTTCTTCACAGTAGCTTCTGTGTTTTGGATTTGTGACCAAAACAGTGCTGGTATATTTTTGTTACTGCAGAACAGTGCTTGCACAGCATTAGGGCCTTATTCTTATGCTGTCCTACCAATGAACATGCTGGTGTTGGCCAAAAAGCTGGGAAAGGACACCATCAGCACAGCAGATGCCAACTTCCCAAAGGGACACCCCATTCCATAAGATGTCATACTCAGTAATAAAAGGTGGAGGAGAAGAAAGAGAAAATTTGGAATTTGGACTTAACGGTATTTGTCCTCTAAAGTAATAAGTATGATGGAGTCCTGTCTTTGTTGAAATGGCTAATCATCTTTTGTCTGATTAGAGGTAGCGAGTATTTACTTTGCTTGTGTGTGCAGTTTTTGCTTTACCTATTGAATAGTCTTTACCTCAACCTACAGGTTTTCTCACTTCTACCCTTTTTTCACTCACATGACAATGGGGAAGAGCAGAGGAAGGTGAGTGGTCAGCTCTGCGGATTTCAGCTGTCATCTGTGGTTAAATGACAACACAGGTAAGTGAATGTAGTATACAATGTTCTTGGGGCTTTATTCATGTGTAGTAATTGCATTCCAGTTTTATGGAACTTGATTTTTTAATATGTCAGGGAAGGCAGCTATGATACAATCCATAAATACATTCACATATTTTCTCACAGGAAGCACTAATATATTTTATAAGGAACTTTCGGTCCAAACAAGAAAAAGTTATGTGAGTCTTGTAACATAAATACTAGTAGCCTATCTCCCCACTGTAGCAATGCATTCTCAACACATGGCTTGGAGAATGTCATGTCAGAAAAGGGCTGATGAAGAAAATCCACCAGCCACTGAGAATGCTTTAACAACTGATGTTTTTAATGTGGTTTGAGTGTACTGAATGTAAAAACTGCATTTTCATTCCTTTTTCTTCCCATAAACCCCCTGCCAGGCCAGGGGGCTGGGAGAAGGACAGAGACCTCATATTTCCTGATACCCCCTCCCATTGAATGTAAATCCCCTTACTCCTATTGGCCCAAAGCCAGACTCCCCCCCCCGTTGTCCCTTATTGGTAAGTTTGTATCCCTCCAAAGTCCATATAAGCTGTACCCCTGATTAAACTTCCTCTTTGTTCCTGCCTTCCCTGGTGGTCCCTGTGTGTCCTTTCTGGGGGCTCTCAGAGACCACATGGTCGGGGTAAGCAGAGAGCACACACTTCTCCTAGGTTAATGGACTGATAATCCAGGACCAGGAGAAGTTCCATATCGTTGCAGATTCCTTCAGCACACAGCATAACGAGGCTACAAGAAACCAATCATCATAGATGGTGCCCCATGTGAGGCTGGACTGACTTCAAAGCTGGAGGGTGGACTGGAGCTTCTGGCTTAGCAACGATACCAAGACCTCAGCGTTCCTACATGTCTCTGCTCAGCGTACAGAACCACGGAAAGCAGCAGAAGGACACGAGCACTCTCAACTCGCAGGACAGAGGTAAGAGCAGGTCTTGTCATTTTACGTTTCACACCCTAAATTAAAGACGTGGGTGCATATTTGTCAAGAAGAGAAAAGCAAAATTATAAAAGTTTAAAAAATATATTGCTTTCAAATGGAAAGATACCTCTCATTTAAGAAGCTTGAAAACTTTGTTCAGAATTAGTTACAAGTTTTGAGAAAAGGCATGAAGTATACTGCCTCTTAAATAAAAACAGTATTTGGCTTCTGCATTGTTTGTCAGGTGTATACCCTATTCTTCAACCTTCCACATGCCTGATCACAACTCCTTGAAGCATCAGAGCATTTTCTGGATAAAGTTTGCCAGTGCTTTGTTTTGTTTATTGTGAAAGCTATGTGCATCAAAGCAATGTACATCAGTGTAGTGGATTTAGCTGAGCCAAAGTTTATTTTCTCCCTGTAACCCTGCAGTGCTGTGTTTCTGCATTGGTACCCAGAGAAGTGTTGATAACAGGCCCATGTTTTGGTTACTGGGAGGAGACACAGATTAGGTCAGCTGACTTACACTGATCAAGGAGGTATTCCATACCATATGTCCTCAGCCCAGATATAAAAGAAGGAGGGGAGGAGGTCCTCTCTTTCTGGTAATGGCTGCCTGTTGGCAACTATTGCTGTGCTGAAGCTCTGCATCTTGCAGGAGTGATCACTCATCACTGTTTGTGGGAAGTAGAGAATTACTGTTGGCTTTTACTTTGTGTGTGTGTGTGCACTGCTTTTACTCTGTTTGTTTTCCTTTTCTGCATAAAATATAAACTGCCTCATAGTAACTCATAGTTTTTGGGGTTTTTTTCCTTTCCTCTTCCCTCTGGGAAAGGGAGGGCTGGGGTGGCTGGGTGGACACGGACACCTGGTGTTCAGCCGAAGTGAATCCACCTCAATCAGTTAGTTCAGCAGAGGAAGAAATTAAGCAAGGTACAAGGTCAATAAAGGATCTAGGAAAAAGTCCTAATGATGATATAAATGCTATCTATAAATGGCTTACTTAATTATTCAGTGACATACAGCTTTCTTTATTGGAAAACACAGAAGTTCCTTAATAGCACATTGCATCAAAACATGACGGTTCAAAGCACAGAGTTGGACCAATGTCAGAATATAAATGTAACAGATGTGTTTTATTGGCATCTACCCTGGAAGGATTATTGGTGCACAAAGATGAAGGCCACAGAATAAAGAATTTTAATCCTTTTTGGATATTGTAAGTATGAAGAAGAAAAGCTGGTGTTAACTGTGATAGGAACAAAGAGTACTGTATGATTTCCTTTCAAAGCTCAAATTATGTGTAGAAATAATAAGACATCTGATCTCATATCTGACAGAATTAATTACTTTGGAAAATGGTTATTGCATAAAAATGGTACTGGTTACAGAATAGCATATAAAAGTGCATGGCAATTAGAAACATGAAGCTAATTAGATGTGCAAAATGTTTTGCTTCAACAGCAGAATGAAGTAGAGCCCAGGTAATCAGTCCGTGTTTGATTGGATCTCTAATTATCATAATGGACACATTTGAACAGACAGCAAAGCCACAATAAATGCTCGTGAACAAGCTGGTTGCAATAGCAGAAGAAATGGCAGCAGAACTGCTTTTTAAACTAGAAAAAGCATCTAAATCAAGTTATGCACTTGTTATATTGTATTTCCCTTTCACTTTTTCTTTCCTCATCATGAGAACTACTAGAGAAAATGATAGCTTACAGCAACAGGTAGAGAGATGTGAATGTCAAATATGGAAAACCAATACAATAGAGGCAGTTGGTGTTGGGGAACTCCTGTAATAGTTTGTGTTAAGATACAGCACTTAAGGCATTAAAAAGATTGCTGATACAAAACTTCTAAGAAGTTCTATATTCAGTGTTAAAGAAACACTCCATACCATTAAATATAGCTTCAGAATTTCATGAACTTTTGAATTATTTTAATTACATTCGATACTAGGAGTCAAGACTTCCATCAATATTCTGCAGCCTAGTTGAGACAACATCTAAGGGAGGTGACTATAATTAAATCTGTAAACTCACTAAGAATGGAAAGAGGAATGTTTTAACCTATTTAAGTAACAGTTCAAATTAGGAGAGCATGGAAGTGCTCACAGCACCAAGCCTGTCTGAGTTCTAGAAACATGTGGATAATGCTTTCAGGCATATGGTGGGATTTTTTGAGTGTCTTGCACAGGGCCATGAGTTGGACTCAGTGATCCTGATGGGTTCCTTCCAAGTCAGCATATTCTGTGATTCTAATGTAGAAAGTGTATGAAAAAGGATAAATATAGAAAATGAAAAGAAAAATGTCTAATTTCACGACAGAAACCTATAATTTTCTTTCTGTGTCTTAAGAAGAAACCATCAAATGTCCTTGTGGGATTTGTGTACCTTTCCCTGAAAAAATATTCTCTGGAGATTCTGAATTGAAAAAGGTCTTGCCAACATGGCATTTGCTTTTCTCCAATCCTCTTAGTCCTTAAAAATAACTTTAGTAAAATATTTTGCTCTCATTATTTAAAATTTTTAAATCAGCTCCCCAAGGTTAACATATAAAGTGTTTCAGATATGGAAAATAAGGTGTTTTTCTCTGTTACGTATTTCATCTTTGTATTACCAGTGAAAGTAACCAATTCAGTTTCTACTCAGAAAATTAGGTGGAACACAAGCTTTTATTTGAAATCTTAATTATCAGATGTGAACTTGGTGGATCACAAATGAGATTATTATTACTTCTGTGCTCTGAAAAGTGAAGTATATGAAATAAGTCAAGGTCAGGTAAAATCTACCATAAAATTGTGATGTAAATCAAAGCATGGAGAAACAATGATACGTCAGAAAGCCTGTTAAGTATTTTAGAAGACAATTTACTACTGTATATTAATTGAATAGATATTCTAAATACATTATAATCAGGGACAGTTTAAAATGATTATAATCACTTTTAGTTTAAATATGAAGAAAGCCTGTTTATAAGATGAGGTAAAGCTGTGCCCTGGTATAATCAAATTTGGGCTCTTCCTTTATTTTTTTTTTTTTATGTAGCTTGGATATACAGAATCAGACTTTGCCAATGTCAACCACAGCTAAATGCATGTAAGATTATTTTTGTGATGTCAGTGCAAAATGTCTTAAGAACTTCTTTCTTTCTGTTCTTCATTTACAAATACAAAATAAACTAACACACATTTAAAAAGAAAATCAAACACAAACCAATCAACAAAAAAACCCAAACCCAAACAAAAGAAACCCAAAGAAAAGACAGATTACATATTTCCAAGCTGAAATCTTTTATTCTGATTTTCAGTCCAGTGTAATTTTTACAGCAGATGTATAAAGTATTGAAAATAGGATTTTTAATGGAAAGGCTCAGAGCTCCTTTACTGCAGTAATGTGAATAAGAAAGTCACAGCCTACTGCATATTTGACTATCATGTATTTTGCAGTGGTTTGTTTAGTATTCCAATGTATTTAAAATATATTTCTTCCTAAACTGGTTTTAAACACTGCAATATCATGATTTTGCCAAATGAATGCAAAAAACTAGATTAAAAACTCAACTTGTTTTATGTATTTCTTTTGTGATACCCATAAATCAAATATTCACCAAGCAAGAGCATTGGATTGAATTCTTATTCAACCTCTGAAGCCCTGATTCACTCCAGTCTAATGCTAAGCCATGATTTCAGGAGTTAGTCATGAAGAAAATAGGGAAAAGGGAATGCCAACCTGCAAAAGATCATCCCAGCTACAAAGCCTAAATGGAATGTTATGGTACAGTGCAATTCACTAAGATCGTACATGAGATGGATTGTGCATTCTTAATGCAAATTTTGAAGAGTGTTTAGAAATTTAAAATTTTTTTAAGTCAATGTGAAAAACCTTTCTTAGATGTGAAACAATTTTAAAAATGGAAATATAGCAATTCTACACTACAGTCACCAAGGCCACAAGATCATTTTTTTCTCCCATGAGAGTAATGTAGTGTAAGGCCTCCTTAGTGATAAATGTAGTGTAAGGCTTCCTGCTCATATTTTGGTGCCCTCTATTGTGTTCTGCATTCATCGTAAAGAATATATCTTACAGTAAATAAGTTGATGTTAATCTAGGTAAAATTTTTTTCATGTCATTACACTTGAATATATGCACAAAATAGATGATTATTATCATAACTTAAAACTGGAAAAATATTAAATCTTAAAAGAATGCGGTCCTTTAGGCGTATTCTAGCATACAAAGTTATCCTGAAGATTTCTATAGCTCATGGCTTCTGTCCATATGGTTCTAACTCTGACATTCATCATGGAAATTATCTAGCTGCAAATGAGGTCTCTGATGCCACATTTCTCATGTAATCTTTTGCTGTCCTTTCTCTGCCTTCCCTTTCCCTTCTTTCTCTGCCCTTTCCTGTCACAGTTTCCTGGTCTTACAGTTTTCTCTCAGTCTTAAATTACTGTGGAAAATCTGGGGCAGTGAAGTAAGTGTTGGCTTATGGAAATTCACCTCGTTGTTGTGTAATAATATTTGTTCTCATGAAGACAATTTCCAAACTGAACAAATGCTGTAGATTTAGTTACTGTACTCCGGAGATTTCAAATACTGAGATGGGCACAGGTAGGCAAGGTGGACAAAGAATGGAAACCACAGTCTTTCTGTGCCATGGTGTTATGGAGATATAGAGAAGGTCCCCACACAGAGATGACTGCTTAAAGAACTAGAAAATCAGGGGACTGCTAGTGACCAGACAGTGAGTTGAACCTGTTATGCCAGCTCTTTGTTGGAGGGGCTCTGTTCAGCTTCACTGAGAAGAGACAGCTTTTATCAGCTGAAAGCTAAGTCCAGTGTAAAGGCTTCTGGTAGTTCAGGATGAATTGGAAAGCATAGTGGCTACATTTTCTGGTTTTCAGTTATGTGGTAAGTAGGATTTACAACAGAAATTCTCACATCACCAACTTTCTGTCAAGCAACCATGCTGTTTGTTGAACTGCCAAGAACTTTTACACTGCATGGGGCACCTAATTGTACTTTTAACCAATGATAAGTGACAAAATATATCAATCAGATATCTACACTATATTATTAAAGAATTTAGAGTTAGAGCTTTGTGAGTTCTTTAATTAATAAAGAATCTCAGTAAAGATGAAGGAAATCCAATTGTGTCGTCTTGTTTGCTCTTTTAGTCTTATGATCATCAGAGTATGGACTCAGTGACTTTTGAAATTTTCCAAAGTTCACCAGTAATTATGTCAACACTTTAATTTTAAGAAATATTTGTATTTCACCTTGGCAGCATGAAGCTGTAAATGCATTCTCCTTTTAAAACTGAAACAAATTGTAGTACTTATCACTTCAGCTGGAAAAGAGGGACATTGATAGCATGAGCCATACACGATGACTACATGAACTCCTAAGTTAAAATAACCTCTCCAAGAACTTCTGGAGAACTTTGCAAAATATGATCAGCTCTTCAAAAGAGATCAAGTCTTTTTACAGTCATATCATGTGATTATTTATTAAGTGCAGATTAAGAATCCATTCACCTACTGGTTTGAAACTTACTGTATTTTCAGTCTTTGAGAGACTAAAAGAAAGGATAGGGCCCTCATTCACAGAGAAATTTCTTGACAAGGAATTTTTTCAAAGAAAAATGGAATTGACAGTGTACAGATAACTGAGACAAATACTTGTTTTACAGTTCACTTACAGAAAATGCATCTTTAGGAGTCTCCAACTAAGGATGGAGTAGAATTAATGAGAGATGAATGAAATAGGGAAAACCTCCCAGTATTTGAATGACCTACCAGGTCTCTAAGAAAAGACATTTAAAAGGACAAAAAAAAGTTGTCTGATATGTTATTGCCTTATTTCCCTGAAGAGATCCTCATTCCCCAAACCAAAACTGGAACAGAACCATGGAAGGGGGAGTTCTAACATTAGAACTAGTCAGAATATGCGAACAGTTGTGAAGTCGGCTTCTTTACTTAAAGGAAAATAATAATTTTTTTCCTGAAGTAGTGTCTTACACATTGTCTGTTCTTTCTATTTATTCCACTGGTATATGGATTACATTATATAATTGATGTTCAAACAGCTATTCCTTGTCCTGCAAAACAGAGCTGTTTACCAAGGTGTTAAGCATTTATTAGAAGTGAAATTTCTTTTCACAGGGAGTCAATATAAGATGTGCGCATTGTTTGAATCAGCTAATTCTTCCTGAAGGGGAGTTTTATTTTTATTGATCTAGAAGATCAAAGAAAATCCTAAGGCTGCACTTTTGATGATGACTCAGGATGTAAATGAGTAGGACAAAGGACTTTTTTTTCTTAGTTATTTTGAACCTACATTTTGCCTGACTGTTTTGATACAATATCAGCCTTTTATTATAAGTCCATCTTTTGTGTATTAGAAAGATGGAAAATGCTATGGCTAAAGCTATACTCTGCCATTTTTCTGACCTGTGTTTTTTGGTGGTTGTTTTTGTTTGTTGTTTGTTTTTTTTTTAAATTTTCTTTCTTGCAGTGGCTTTAGAAAAAGATCAGTGTCAGGTTGGCAGGGTTCCCTGGGGGTAAATGGACCTCCAGCACTAAGGGTTGCAAGGTTTTTTGGTTAGCACAGGTGTCTTGGGTTGAGCTGGCAAAAGGCCAACTGTCCAAGACAGAGAGAAAGGGTTCCTCCTCCCCCCAACCAGCTAAGGGAAAAAGAAAAGGGAGAGGAAAAAAACCTCTAAACCAGGTTTATGCTGAAACTAACTACATGTATTTATACAGAAAAGAGAAAATTAAGAGAAAACTACAATGTAACACATACTTACACAAGTTATATATATATATATAACAAGAAATAACTTCCCACTCTCCAGTTAATATAAAGCTCATTACTCTAGATCCATAAGCACTCTAAAAGACACCCTGCAAGAAAGAGAAAGTATAACAACAAAATATTTCTACTTCCCTGAACTCAAACCAAAAGCAAGTAGCAGCAGCAGCAAGAGCAAGGCCTACTCCAAGACAGGAGCTACAAGATGTTCTCCTCCTAGTTCAGCCATGATGGAACTGACCAAGCCACTCCCACACACTGGATTTTACCCCTTCTGAGATGATGTAATATGGTATAGAATACAATATTATTGGCTCGAAGAAGTCAGCTGTTAGCTAGCCCAGCTCAGCTCAAGTCAGCTGACAATCCCAGGCCTAGTCTGAACTTTAAAGCCTAAATTTTTTTGGCCTACTTGGCTAAACCCATAACAACAGGGCAAGTTCTTTTAAGGCAAACAATTCTTTGTCTGGAAAAGAAATTCTGAGTTTCATTCAGTCCTATCAAGCTGGACAATTTGAAGCTATTCTCATGTAGATTAAGAAGTTTGCTATGTATTTACAATGTAAAATAAACATTACAGTGTGAGTACTCACTGAAATCCTCAAAGCTGCTGTTTCTAACAAATTAGTAGCTGGTAAGAAAACATACAAAATAGATTTATGAATAGAGTGACCTATGTTATCAAGAAACACCTTATTATCAAATGAAACTAGCATTTAGAGACTTCATTATTTGTAAAGGACACTTTCCCTCTGCATTTTTACACATTTCATGAAAGAGAGATATTAATGTAAGACATTAACTCCCCCTTTTTAAAAGGAGTCCTATAACACTTTTTGGGAATCTAAAGTTCCCTGAATATCTTTAACTAACATATATACTGGTCATAAGCATGATTTCTGTTTATGAAGGGACTGTTGCCTTTATAGGAGTAACTACTGTGTGACTCTCTTCCTCTGTGCTTCTCCCTCAGCAACAACACAAAACTACTCTTCCAGCATCTTTGAGTGGATTGATACCATGACTGTAATGGTGACAGAGAAAGTAATTCATAGCATCTGGTGGTAGCTACTTCAGTGTGAAGAGGTAGTTAATCCATTCTGCCAAAAAAAGCACTGGAATGAAGACAGGATGAAACCATTAGTCTTACTGGATGTTAACTGCTCCAACATGCCTGCCCGCATCCTCTATCCAAGTCAATAGACAAGCAAAGTTTTCACAGTGAGTGTGAGCACTTTTAGGGAGTATTTTTCGTTCCCCCAAAATGATGGCAAATAAAAGTGAAGTTCTGTTGAACAGAATATGAATAACAATTGAGTTGAATAATACTAGTACGTGTAAACATCGACAACATAAGAATCAAATGTGTGTTGGCAAAGACAGTCACTTCATAACTGAATGTGACTAGTTGAGAAGTGTACTGCAAAGCCTAGAAGCTCAGGCTAGTCTTTCATCACAACACCTAATTTTGTAATAACAACTATGTGATATCTCGGAGCCTCTATTGCAATGATGCTAGGCTTTCCACCTACTTATTTTTTCCAGCTCTTTTGAAAGTTATAAAACTGGATCTTGTTATGTTACTTTGGTTATAGTACTCAATTTATGAGTAATTTAGTATAAATACTTTGGAAAATTATTTCAGTTTCAAAAGTATTGTTTTTTCTCACTTCTTCAAGAGGTAAGAATGAGATTTCTCTGCTATCAGTAGAAAACTGATTTCTGCAGTCAACTTTTCAATGAAAATCCTTTTTACAAGAATAAAAAAACCAGCAAAATATTTTTAACATGAAAGTAAACTATTGTTTTTCCCCCCTGAAAATGTTTAGGAATTATAAGAAAGTCTTTTTTAACGCATTTGGCAAAGGGCACTTAGTCTTGTCTTCCTTTGTTCATGCTCCTGCACATGTCAGCATCTCAGTGTTCAGCTGTACATCCAGTGGAATACTGTTTTTTTGCTTTTGGCCCATTTCCACTCTAGGTAAGTATGAAAACTAGGTCTTCTCCAGATGCTCTGATCCAATTTTGCCTTCTCCAGATTTACTGGTTAATAATTTTTTGTGAAAGTCATGTTTTGTTTCCTTCTCGTTGGGATGGTGGCAGCTATATGTTAAGTTACTAAGCTACTTCAGCAGCACCACTGCTGAGACAAATCCTCCTTGTCTGTAGCAGACAGAGTTGGTAAACTGGATGTAATGTTTGGGCTCAAGGGATTTTTGAAGGTATTTTCATAGTTGTTAATTGCATTGCTAGCTAGTTTTACGGATGGGGGAAAAAAAATCTTTTGTGAAAATAATAGTCTTTTCTCCAGAGGCTTCAAAAGGATCAAAAAGAGGAACTACACGAGCATTTTTTGTTAATTTAATGAAAACAATAATCAACTACAATACAAATGGAGAGATCAAACCAAATTTAGAATTTTGTAATTGAAAAAATAGAAAGAATTCAATATACTTGTGTCTTCGTTTGAGGGGAAAAACCAAAATGTTTACCCACAAGCAGAGGAGGGGATTCCTCCACAATAATCACGTCACTCTTTATCAAACTTAAGAAAAGGAACTTTAATCTGAAAATAGATATAAGAAGGATAACTGTTCTTAACTGCTATATACATATGCAGATACACGAATATAAATATATATATGTATATATGTAGGTATAGATATCACCGTAAACAGACCAGAGCAAACTGCTTCCCCAACACCACAAGAAAAAAAGAAAACCACCCCTAAACTGGCAGGTTTCCTCCTGGAGAAAAGTTATACTTATAGGCACTGTCAGTGTCACACCCTGGTTAGCTGCAGGGTGAGCTCCCAGTCCCTCTCCAGTGGGACAGAGGAGCAGTGAGCGCTCAGATGAATTCTGCCTCTCCCCCTGCGTCCCTTGTTCCAAACAAAGAAGGAAAACTGGGAAGTGGAGAACCACAGCGTGTCTCGGAAAGCAGCTGTAACTTCTCTCTCCCGGGTCGCTGCTGCAGTGGGGAGACCAGAGCGGCAACCGGGGGTCCCAATGCTTCTCCTGAAAAACCAGGAGAAGCAGCAGTGGCAAGAAGAAACTAGCTTACTCCACAGAAGCAGTGAGGAATAGGAGAGAAAGGTTTCTCTCTGACAGCTGGCACATGCAGCTCCAACCTCCCCCAGAGCTGTGTAATGTCCCCTACAACAAAAAAGACAGTGCAAACCAGTTCCTTGCCACCCAGTCTGCCCTTAACCCAAACGCTCAGGCAGTTAACTACTTCTTTTGTTAACTAATGGCATGGGAATTAGTGGCAGGGAGGGAATTTACATTATCATTCCAAACTACAAGTACTTGATGTTTATGTTCAGTTTACATGCATTTGATCTAAATTGATAAAATGCCTAATGATTGATGAATACTGTTGGAGTACTCAGGTAAGAAATATTAAATTAATTCCTCTGAGAGAGAAATTTGGATGTTTTCTTCCACCTTAAGCATCCAATGATTGGGTATTCTCATGCTGTATTTTAATGTCTGGTATTAAAATTCTATCTAAACACACTATTTCAACATTATCTGAAATAGGAATTTGAACACAGAAGACTGTTATTTCATCTTCATTTCTGTGTGGCTATTCCACCAATTAACTTTTTTGACTTCTCTTTCAATAGGTATTGGATGTCATAATAGTAAAATATTTCAAAGGGGAAGAAGTGAAAAAGTCATAGATGACTATTTAAAAAATTCAATCAGGTATTTGAAATAAAACCCCCCAAACTTCCATTTCTGAGAGGAAATAATCATTGCCTAGCTCTGAGTTTATTCTGTGTCTCTAGATACCTTGTTAATTGCCATGAGACAGACCCTTGGTGAGAGATTTCTTACTGACAAAATCACAGTGCCCTTATAGCCTGGAAAACAAAGTCTCACTTACTTACCCTGGCACATTCTTTTTTTCCATTTCAGGAACATGTGATCATATGAATATTCAGTTATTAACTAGTATGCAGACCTTTGTGAAATAAATGCCTTTGGAATCCTACAGTAGTAAACAACTTCATCAAAACAGTCTTATCAGTTTCATATTTACTCCTCATTTGTAGTTCTATTATTCTGCTTGTAGCCTTGTTTAGAGAAAACTGATTTTTATAGAATAGTTAATCTAAACACATACCTCACTTATCATCAAATAAATTAAGGTATGATAAGCCAAAATAATCACTTTTAAGTTTTCATTTAGCTATGTCAATGTACAGATTTGTAAGTGCAGGTAAAAGGTGTTTCTGTACAAACAGCTGAGGCCAAAGTCCCCTCTGTTATTTCTGATAGCTACCTAGTAGTGGGAATGGCTAGAGCCCTAAAATAATACAGGAAAGTGACTACTGTTTTTGATTAATATTTCTTTCCTTTCTGAATTTTTCTTTCCTGCAGAGAATACAGCTTTAGGAGTCCTTCATTCACAGACATAGCATTAAGCCCTCCATTTAGAGAGATATAAATTATAGAAGAGAAAATCCAAGATGATCTTTGAATCTCTTTTGTATGTGGCAGTTTAGAAAAATCTTTTTCTTTCTTAGAAGGACTTGAAAAGTTAAGGGGGTAATGTTTAAAATTCAGCCTAAGCATTCAAATGATCCATAGGGTTAAGGTCAGAACACAGTACTCACAGTTGAATTGGTAGCTCCTTTAACATTTCCCCAATCCATATATTGGCTTTGCTGGAAAAAAACCCCAACTTGATCACTACTAAGAAGAGCAGCTGGCAAAACAATCTGCATTTTTTCAGTGAGATGAAGATGGAAACTAATGCTTGTAGATTGAGGAGATCATTAATATTTTATTGTTTAGTTTGTGATTTTTTGCTGCTTTTTGGGGGCTGGGATTAAGGGAAAGCTGTACAGGAGGGGCAATAATTTTCTTTTAAGTAGAGGGACATCTCTTCACAGAGGTAGTAATTGTCTGATGGGTGAATTATAGACCTGCTGGATTAACCACTTATCTCTGCAGGATAATTCTTTTGTCTGCAGATGCATGTGACAGCAGAGGAGTAAAATATTCTCAGTGATTCTTTTAGAGATCTTTAAGTAGGATTGTTCTGTGATGACACTGAAGGTATTTGAAATAGGTTTTGCGCATTCAATAGCACAGTAGTACACTGAGTTTTTAAAATTATTTGATGATAGTTTTACTTATAAGAGATGTAGAAGCAATGGGATCCAGATATTTCAACAGAAGGTGATCAATGAAAAGCTTTACCTATAGTGCAAACTGTGAGGACTGAACACATTCACCTTGGTATAAAAGTCTGAAGATATGTGAAAATATACTTTTTTGCTTAGGGGACAGTATTGGAAAGAGAGAGTGCTCTTACTAGCATTGTGTTGTCTTGGCTACATGAAAAAGTATGGCAGTACAATATACTGAGTTTATACACAGTCTTCCACCAGAAAACTAGATGGTCTTCTAGTTGGAATCATTTAAGTAATGAAAAGATGTTATTTTTTCCCCTTTCTTACAGACTCTGTAGATGTATCAGCAGTTTATATTTCTGGATAGAACTCCTCAATCTTTAAAGGAACAGCAGTCTTTCTTCATGTTCTCTTCCCACCTTTCATCTCTGTTTTTCTAATCAGGTTTATTGTCAGAGACCTTTTTGTATTGTATTCATGTGTAGAGTAGCTGAATGTTGTATTCAGTTAAATGTTAGTCACCCAGACAAGGAATTGCCTTTAGTTAGAAGTATGCAATATTTTATCATGCTGTAAAAGCCTTTTGGTGTAAAATTATTAATCTCTTAGTTCAATAAGAATCAACAGTCCATAGTTCTCTAAAGGATTTCCAGTTTATACAGTTTTCATCAGTGAGTTAAATCAGAAAGGCCTTTAACTGTTTTGAGTGGGAATGTATGGTGACAAAATGTATTAAAAGGCTTATATGGCAGTTTAAGAATTCCTCAATGATATTGATGCCGTGAGAGACCCCAACAAAGCAGGACTCTGAGCCAAGTTGGTGTGGGATAAGATAAAAAGTGAAAGTCCTTTAATAACAGGCCTAGGGGCCACAGGAATACATATTGACGTGCACCTCCCGAATGCTGGTTTCTATGGTTTTGTAATATGGTCTACCCAATCCCCACTTCACATATCTCTCAGTCCAGCCCCTGTCCTACCCCTGTTCCACTCCCTTAGGATTTGAGTCTGGGGTCAGTGGGACCCTCTCTTCATCAGTCTTCTTCCTTGGGCTTTTGGAGTTCTTCCAGCATTGTGACTTCTGGGTCACTCTGCCCCATGTTTGTGTCTCATTCTGCAGGCCTTTCTGATAGCCTTCAGCTCTTTACCTTGGAAACAAGACTAAATAACTAAAAGAATTTGAGCTGCTGATAAATGGCAGAGGTTGGCATGTATAAACATTGAACTTAAGCTGCTAGAAATATTAGCATACTAAATTTCCCTTTTACTACAGTTACAAGTGCTTCTAAAATCTATAAAAATGAAAAAATCAAAAAACTCCTTTAGGCATCAACATTAATTAATATCGTGGTTAGAAAGTAATGGGTATGGATCACCATTTTTTTCTGTAGAGACAGTTTTGCTACATGCAGAGCATGTTCCAACACTAGACTGGTTGCCCCGGCTCAGCTACCCCTAACATATATCAGCTCAGTATAGGCTACTAGTACTTACACTGTAGATTGAAAAATGCACATTAGTTCCATTGTAAGTGCTTCAGCTTTTACCATGAAGTTGTTGAGCAGACCTGTTGGCTGATATAATATTAAATTACTTCACTTTGAAGAAGCCTTATGGGACTGGGAAAAAAGGAAAGGTATTGTTTTAGCCTTCCTCCCACTAGATTTTTCCAGTTTAAGAAATATTTTGATTGTAGGACAAAGCTTTAGTGATCCTGATAAGTTTTGCTGGATTGACTCAACATGATTGATTCTCCCCAAACAGGTAGGCATATCCAAGAGATTATTATGAATTGTCAATATGACGCATAAGTAAGCAATAACCGTACATGGAAGTGAATCTGCAGGGCAGTCACGGAAAGAATGCACTTTTGTAATATAAAGTTAGATACCTACAATCATTAAATTAAGGTATTTTCCTGTTATTAGTGTTTTACTACTTTTGCAATATATACACAATAATATAATTGTTAAGATCTGCATTTAATCGATTTTGCTCTTGGCTCTAAAGGCATAAAGTAACTGAATTGACAGACTGCATTCTGGAAAACACTGTTTATGATTTGGTTTTAGCATGAATTGGAAGTTTTGCAAAGACTGAAAAAGTATTTCTTAAGGCACTTAGAAGCATTCAAGCTTTATATATTTTAATATAATTCTCATAAAAATAAAAGAGATTTAGTTCTAAGATTCCTCTTGCAATACTGAAAGCTAAACTTCATTTTATGGAGACTTAAACAAGCAAGCAGACAGTTAGACTAGTTTCTTATTATTTCTCCCATAAAATAAAACCCAGATTTCTATCCATATTCTGAAGTTCCCCAAGCTTATATGTAGCTAGGGTTTTTTGTGTTCACAGAAGTGCTTTTGACAGACTGAATCACTTCTTGTCCATGTGGTCTGGAGTCTGCACCACAGAAATCTTTGGAAAGGGGACTACAGCATCATATGAAGATGCTTAAGCACTTAATATCAGATGCACACTTGCTTTTTTTTCTGTCAAATGAAAGGGGAACTGCTTTGTGCACTGTGGGACAAATTCCACAGGAATTGTTGAACTCAGAATCTTTTTTGCTAAAATTGCTGGATCAATAATGGGTCTGCTATTATGCAGTTAATGCTATAATTAGTTTTCTTACTAACTTCTGTTAGAGGTACTGCAGAGTCTGTTTTCTTATATTATTGATCATTGTCTTACTTATTTACTGTTTTATTTTGGTTCTAAGTGCATCATAATATATTAAATAGGAAGAAAAATAACAATATAACTTCCTCGAAAGAACATTGAGGTTAGAGTGAAAGGTTTGCTGAAGTAAATTGAATGATTTCCCTTAGGTACTGTGTCAGGCTCGAGGAGATATGTCATCGGTTTCTCAAGGTGATTAGGGAGGAAAACACAGAGCCAAAGCTCATGATGGCAGTGAGCACCTTTTATTTCTTGCTTTGTGAACCAGAGATACAGTATTGATAATGTCAACAGATGTAGATGCATTAGTCAATTCTCAGCATCCCATGTTTCATGTATGGTCACATATGAAGTTGTATTCAATAGGATCTTTTGAAATATCTCATTTACTAAAATGTGAGAGGATTAGGTTTTAAACAACATTTCTATTTCATCACTAGGGTATTTTACTATTCCTTATTTTCACCACCCAAAATGCAATCAGTCTCTGATGTTTTACTTTCACTTGTCTTCTTCTGCACTTTATTTATGAAAGAAAAAGGAAATACTTTTCTAAATTTCCTGTTTGTCTCCCTGCCTGAATTTAGTCTGTGATGGTATTCTCTGTCCCAAGTAATGATCATTACTTCTCTCATTTATCTCCTTATATGCTCTCCCTTTCATTTGGCTCTTTATAACACAGTGATAGGAGAAATAGAATGCTCACAGCATTCTGGCCTAATAAGTCCTAGAGATTTAGATAAGGGATGTAACTCAAAAAACCAGGATGTAAGCTGAGCTCTTGTACCCAGATAAGATAAAAAAGAAATGTTAACAGTTTTTGTGGTAAAACATTATGATGCCATGCCTGTTCAGAATTGAGGTCAAGAAGAAGAAGATCTGGAAGGACCAAATAAGGATTTCTGAGAGGGGTGTGATTTTGCAAAGCAAAATGATGAATATGTATTAAGAAAGTGAGAATATATAATGAATATGTAAAAAGTATGTGTAATAAAAAGTCCTATCTGTCATTCAGCACATTTGATTGGAGGAGATATCCTCCAAACGTGCAGTGAGCTGAATGAAGAATGTTCTTTTAACACCTACCCATTGACATTAAGGGGTTTGTTTCTGCCACGTTTTGGTATCAATAGGAATACACTCATAAACAAGAAGTAGAAAGTAAACATCATCTCCCATCTAGACAAAAAGAGTAACCTTTATGGAGAATGCACATAGACTATTAGTAAGATTAAATGGTTGTTTGTTTTGGGGTAGTTCTCCTTAGCCATTCTCTCTTCAAAGAAGAAATGGCTTTTGGTTGTATTTTAAGTTCAGACAGTCAGCCCAATGGCAATACCTAAAATGGGGTTTCATCCTACAAATAGAAATTTTCTTCTTAGTCTTTTGAAGGAGGTGTCACTAATAGGAAAAATTATCTGTGGTATACCACCCTGTACATTATAGTTGTGTCGACAATGACTAATGCAAAAAAGCATTCTGCCTTCTTTCCTAGGTGTAAGCAATGACCAACAACAATAGACTGAAAGCAAGATTAGGAAAAAAGTGCTATTAAATGGAAATTTCTTTTTGGTCTAAGAATTTTCTAAGAAATTTCTAAGAAAAAGATGTATGGTAAAATTTTTATTACAAGAAAAAACCAGCACGCAGATCCATTGCAAACAGCTTAAATTTTACTCAAGGTTTTATTTTACACTGAGCTGTGTATACAGAGGAAAACACCAGAAGATTTGTTAGTGCATATCAGCAAAAAGAAAGGTTCTTTTAAATTAAGTTAATATATCTTCTCTTTCTCCTGCTATTTGTCTTTAGAAATAAGAGAAAACTGGTACATAAACTAAAAGCAATGGTCCAACTTCATGTGTTGAAATAAATATATTTGTATGTTATTTTTAATGTATGTGACCCTTTGGCTTTGCCTGGTCTGTCTGCCTCTATCCTTCCTGTTTCTAAGCAGAGCAAAAGGAAAGTACACAATCTCTGAGTCACAATTCTGAAGGAAGCCTACTGTCCTGGTTAAAAAACAAGGCATTATCTGCTATATAAATGTTGTAGTTTGGAATTATTATGTAAATTCTCTCCCCTGCCACTAACTGCCCATGCCAGCAGTTAACAAAAAGAAGTAGTCAACTGCTGTTCGCTTAGGTGGGGGCAGGTTGTCTCTTTTGTTTTTTGGGGACATTTCTTTCTTTTGGCTTAGCTCGGCGGAACTCGGGAGCAGTGTGTGTGCTGCCTAGGAAGGAAGCTGCTCTTTGCTCTCCTACTCCTGCTGCTGGCACCGCTGGGGCTTCTTGCTGAGCCACTGCCTTTTCTCCTCGCCACGGTTGTTCTCCTGGTTCCTGCATCTGGGGTCCCAGCCTCTGCTCCAGTCTCACCACCGCCTGCACCGTCACAGCCTGCCCGGCTGGGGCAGTGACCCGGGAGAGAGAGGTTTGCAGCTGCTTTCCAGGACACGTGGCGGTTCCCCACTTTCAAGTTCCTTTTCTTCATTTGGGACAAGAGACACAGAGTTCATCTGGGAACTCACCCTCCTGCTAGCCAGGCTGTGACACTGATACTGCCATAGGTATAACTCTTCTCCCAAAGGAAACTTCTTGTTGTGAGGGGTTGTTGCTGTGGAGGGTTGTTGTTGTGGGGGGTTGCTATTTTGTTTGTTTTTCCTCTGTGGTGTTGGGGAAGTGGTTTGCTCTGGTCTGTTTATAGTTATACCTATACCTACATATAGATATATATATATATATACACACACACATATATATATATATATATATATATATATATATATATATACGCACATATATATCTACAACAGTTAGGGACAGTTATCCTTCCTGTATTAAAATTCCTTTTCTTAAATTTGATAAAGAGTGGCGTGATTATTGTGGAGAAGGCCCCCTCCCCCGCTTGTGGGTAAACATTTTAGTTTTTCCCCTCAAACCAGGACAATAAACAATCTCCAAGTATCTAAAACATAGCTGGGTCAGGAGCAGTGGATACTCCTCTCTGCCCAACACTCACAAATGCACATCTGGAGTGTTTGGTCTGGTATTCAGTTCATCATGTTCAGTAGAAGGCCAGTGAGAGATGGTCAGAGGCTTGTGCACCTGATGTCCAAGGAGAGGCTGAGGGAGGTAGTTCGTTTAGCCTGAAGAACAGAAGGATAAGAGGGGATCTCTGGGATGATGTCTGCTGTTTTGGTAATGCTGATTCTCAATAAAAGAATGGTGTGGAGAAGATAGAAAAGGAGATACATAACAAATGAAGCCATTGTCACAAGCTGCTAAAAGCGGAATTCTTAGTAGATATAGGAGAAAAATACCAGAATATTTTCAATGTGTCATTAAGCAAAGTGTTGACAAAGTGCTTGTGCAATATCCTTTGAGATTTCAAAACATTCTCAGAGAAGGTCCTGTGTGATGTGATCTGGATTGCTGACTTTGAACCATGGATTAGAGTAGATGACTTCCATATTTTTTGGTTTCCTTAGCATAAAGACTTGGCTAAGATTTACTGTTTCTCAAATATTTACTGTACATACTGACCCCCATTGTGCTCAAGATCCCAAGTATGACTTGGGATTCTGCTGCATCCTTGGGCTTTGGTAGGCTCAACATGCTTAGCAGGCATCCCTATGGAGGCAACACACGTCCACTTGGAGCAGGAACTGTCTGTTTTTATACACTCAGTCTGTGAAGTCATTTAGGTATATATCTACAGCACACACCCAGATAGAGGCCTCCAGTCCCTCCCGTTATATAACTGGAAATTCCCCTGCACTTGCACAGTGTATATTGAGGGTCTCCCTTTTTGGATTGGTTGTCATTAATTCATCATCCTCATGTTATTTTTCTCCTTGACTCATCCTTGACTTTCTGTTGGCAAGTGGCCAGACTGCAAAACAGTTTCAGTGTACACAAGAGGTTTCTCCTTCAAGGACAAGATCAAAATTATCCATTCTTGTTTTTCAAAACTTGTCAAGAAAAGGACGACTCTTGCTGGTGGCAAGGTGAGACAAGGACCAAAATAACACCATCTCATCACACATGAATACATCTGGGTACCATCAGACTGCATCCCTGGTCAGTGAGGACACAATCACTGTTTATGGTTTCCCTGTACTGCCTCACAGTTTACTTCTGCAGGTGAATACCTACAAGTTGCCTATGTCTTTTTGCACATTATGGTTAGCTATAACTAGTGTTCAGTTTCTTCTATGTGAAATAGACACCAGTGTAATGACATTTAGAGGTCGGTATTTACATGATCAGTTGTGTGATGGTTTACTTTGTGAATAATAAGGGAGTTGGTGTTTTGCTCAGTGATCATTCTAGGTAGGCATCCACTGCTTTTGACTACTTCCATGCAGTAGTCCTGAAGCAGAAGAAAGAAACGTTACACCAGCTGCAATATTGCCTTTGAAACCTCCACTTCCAGGCTTGCTTCAGCTACTGCATAGACTTTTCAAGGCAGATGTACCCTTTCAGTAAGTCTCCTTACCTTTTCTTTATGTTTTTCATTTGTGGTGGTGGGTTTCTTGCTTTAGATTTTGTTTTATTTTGTTTGTGTGTGTATGTGTGTGTGTGTGTGTGTGTGCAGAGCTGAAGCTGACTAACCATTGTTTTTTCAGTCACATATGAAATACAGATTAAATTGTCATTTCTAAGGAAGATACCCACCTGAGTGCCTCTGCAGTTAAAAAGGGTATTACAAGCTGTAATGGTTTGACCAATGGCTTCCTCAGTAATCATTGTATCTAAGGAAGTTACAAGTATTCCACACGTGTCTTCCACGTAGCAGGAGGGGGAGTGGTTTTGGTTTTTTTCTCTTGGCTGAGGAGCTGGTGGGAGGTGGTTGGAGTCTGGTCCCTCCGGTTGTTGATGGTTCTTCTGTTCTGGGTGAGATTGTTTCATTCTTGTTCCCCTTCCTTGAGGTTTTTAATTGTGTTTGTTTTGATTCATTCGGTTTCTTTAGGTTGGGTTGGTGTCTTCCCTGTTTTCTGGCTAATCAGTCCCCTTTTTTCCCTTCCCTTCCCCTGGGGGTAGGATCCTATGTACTGTGTATACAGTGTGGTTTGTGAATGTTAGAAAATATAATTTATTCTTTTTATTCAGTTCAGTTTCTCTAAAGTGTG
This sequence comes from Pithys albifrons albifrons, assembly GCF_047495875.1. Classification (NCBI taxonomy): domain Eukaryota; kingdom Metazoa; phylum Chordata; class Aves; order Passeriformes; family Thamnophilidae; genus Pithys; species Pithys albifrons. The sequence continues at coordinate 78,948,549 of NC_092497.1, read as the reverse complement.
TTTCTTTTCAGTGTTTTTTTTTCCCTTTCCTTTGCTGGGAAAGTTCTGGGAGGGGAAAGGGGGGGCCAGTCCAGGGTTGGCAACAGCTAGGAGATACAAATGCATCAATGTGAGGGTCATCTTCCTTGGTATCTTTTACAGACTCCATTAGAAAGCTCCTACACCACTCAATCTTACTGAAACATCATTGAAGAAAGATTAAATAAGTTCTTACGAGTTACTGTAATATTCATTCTTGATAAGAAATTAATAAAGGCATAAACCCAATACTGATTGAATAAGTTCTTATAGCCAGTAAAAAGTGATATTCACTCAGGTAAGCCCAGATGACAAAACCACAGCTAAGGTATTAAGGAAAAAATTATTCTGAAGTTGGACACCCTGGATACACTAAGTCAAAATGTGTCAGGGGCCAAAAGCAGCCCCAGCAGGCTCCTTCTCATGCTTCTTTAACACCACCTTTCACATGAGCATAACTTCAAAGTGATAGTCTCCTCTGTGATTTTATATTTTCTTTCTCTCCCCCTAGAGGTCTCCACAAATGTGAGAACCTTTGTCTTTGCCTGCAACATGGGAGTTAACTTCTCAAAACAGGTAGAAGATAAACATCAGGAGGTGTCATAAATGGTCTGTTCACACACTGATCTTTCCCAGGCCTGGCACTACCAGCTGCAAATATCTCTTGACCAAAACCTATTGTCTCCTTGCCAAATATTCTGCTTTTAACCCTTTCCCCTCAACATTGCCCATTTAACAGGGAGTCAATTTGAATATAGTAATTTTTGACAGTTTATAATTTTCTGCTGAGCCATCCATGTATGTCCATTGTGCCCACAGCACCCACCATCAAATCAGTTCTAAATAATACATAAGATGGCATAATAACCATCAAGGTGCTCTCTAAACTGTGCTCTATGGTTCTAAAATTGTAGTAACCCAGGAAAGGATATTTGTTTAATCTTGTTGGATAAATAGCACAATAGGATTGTGAAATAATTCAATAATGTGGTACAATTTATTTTTATAAAACAAGACCAAGAAATATTTTCATTTTAGTAAGTCATTCAAAATTTGCTCGGTGACAGACACATATTTTCCTCATGAAGGAATACTGCAAATAGTTATCAATAGCTAGATTGCCTACAGGTGGGTTTTTTTTAAACACTATAGAAGTGTTTAGTGTAAACACTGTATCTCATTATTTGAAGTCATAATGTATTCACCCCTTGGTTCTTGAAAACCATGACCAAATCTGATTTGATATTAAAAAAAAACAACCAAAAAACAGCACTTGAGTCTGTGACAAAAATATCTCATTAGAGCTTTTATTTATGTTATTCCCACAATAGTCAAGTGTCTAAGGATTCTTGGTCACTTCACGTTACTCTGTTATTAGTAAAAAGCCTAAATACAGCTACTTCACTTAAACATTAAACCAAATATATGAGCTGATAATTGAAAAAAAAAAAATTATTCAGAACACTTTACATGGTTTGTTGACTGTTACCAACTACTTCTCTAAACCATTAGATCTTTATTATTTTAACGAACTTGCTAATTTCTTCTGTAAATAATTACTGGTCTCCAGAACATTTGTGTAGAGTAATTACTCTTGAAAGTAAATAATTTGATATACTGTAATGAGTTTTAAATGACACATTTAACTTGACTAGGCAGTTTTAACTGGTTTTTAATAATATCAAGGGAGCTTTTGACTCTGTATTTATTTATATAGTTTTCTTTGTTTACCCAATTCCTCCTTCTGAGACTGAAAGAAATTGCTTGAAAGATACCAAACATATAAAATGGATTAGAACATCTCTGCAGTCTACTTGAAATTGTGACACTGCTCAGGTCTTCAGGTCTTTCAGCATTTAAGTACAGAAATATTCTGCATGTGTCAGGTTTGATCTGTTGACTTACATAAATTCATGAGAAGTTACCAGGGGTCTGGACTGGGACAAGTGTTATTTAATATATTCATTAATGGCATGGATGAAGGGATCAAGAGCACCTTTGCGGATGACACCAAGCTGATTGATGGTTGACACACCTGAAGAACATCTGCCATCCAGAGGGTCCTGAATAAGCTAAAGAACTGGGGCCATGGGAACTTCTTTCAGTCTAACAAGGCCAAGTGCAAGGCAGGGTAACCCCTGGTATCAATACAGGCTGGGGGATGAGAAGATTGCAAGCAGCTTTGCTGAGGAGACTCAGGGGTGTTGGTGGATGAGAGGCTGGACATGACCCAGCAATGTGCACTTGCAGTCCAGAAAGCCACTTGTATCCTGGGCTACAATAAAAGCAGCATGGTCTGTAGGTCAAAGGAGGTAATTCTGCCCCTCTGCTCAGTTCTGGTAAGACCCCTGGAATACTGCATCTAGCTCTGAGGTCCTCAGCACAGGAATGACTTCACCTGTTAGAGTGAGTCCAGGGGAAGGACACCAAGATTATTAGAAGGCTAGTTAATAAAGGCAAGGTCACTGAACTGCAGTCCTTCAACACAGTCACACACCAGCACAGCCAGAGTCTATTACCACATTTCTCTCTTATGGTAACATGAACTTGAATGATCTTAAGCCGTGATTCATTGTGAAAACATGACCAGTTTTTACTTCATTTGGTGATACCCTCTTGAAGAGCCCAGTAAGTACTTTGTTAATGGTGTCTTCCACAAGTTGCTAAGAAAGAAGATGATGAAGTATGAGCTGGATGAGCAGACAGTTTACCTGAAAAGTGGTACATGGTCAGCACAAGAGGGTGGTGATTATATGGATGACCAGCAAGTTTACAGACAAAACTGAAGCGGGAGAAGTGGCTCATATATTGGAGGGTCAGGCTGCCATCCAGAGGGACTTTGATGGGCCAGAGGAGTGGGTGAACTGGAACCTCATGCAGTTCCACCAGGAGAAGAGCAAAACAACCCTACCAATACACCTGGGAGCCAGCCAACTTGAGAGCACCTTTTCAGAAAAAGACCTGAGTTCATGGCAGTCACCAAGTTCAACATGAGCCAGAAATGTGCCCTGGCAGCAAAGAAGGCCAATGGTGCACTGGACTGCATTAGGAGAAGTGTTGTCAACAAATTTATTCTTACCCTTCATTCATCAAGTTTATCCTTCCTTTCTATTCAGCACTGGTGATCTCACATCTGGAGTGCTGTGTTCAGTTATGGGCTTCTTAGTACTAGAGTAACATGGACATACTGAAGAGAGTACAAGAAATATCCACATGAGTGTTTAGGGTCCTTACTCTTATATATGAAGAACATATGAGAGACATGTGATTTTCAGGTTGGAGAAGGCTTCAGGATTATTTCATTGAAGTATATAAATATGTGAAGGAATGGTACAAAGAGGATGGAGCCAGGCTCTTTTCAGAGATAGGACAACAGGCAGTGGGTGCAATCAAAAACATGGGAAGTTTCCTCTGAATTTCATGAAATAATTTTTTAATGTGAGTACAATTGAGCACTTTCACAGTTTGCCCTGAAAGATGGTGTATAGTGTTCCTCCTTGAGAGAAAATAAAAAGCCATCTGGATATGAACCTGGACAACCCACTTTAGGTGGTCCTGCTTGGTAGGGCTGTTGGACATTCAGAGTTCTCTTATGACCTTAACCATTTTTTGATCTTACGAAAAGAACCATAGAATGAGAAACTAGGTATTTTGCTAACTTACGCCTCCCTTCCATAAGGTCTTGAATCTTGCTATTATCCAGAATTCAATTCGTCCTGGAAGGACATACATATTGAAGCAAAGGCTAAATAAAGTGCACTAACTTTGTAAAGTTTGTTCTACTGTCTCTTCACACATTGAAGACACTGAATTTCAGAGTTAAGTTTTTTTAAGGGGCAGTCTGTGTCCCAAAACTACACAGGCAAAGCTTTTGTTCTACAGAGGAGATAACATTTTTTCACAAGCCAGTATTGCTTATGAATGCCTGGCAGCCTACCTGTCTTCTGCCACCTCAATACTAAGATCTTTTCACTTGGACTGGTGATTCCATTTTACACTCTGGTTGTTTATTATGGATTGTAAGAAATTTGAATCTGACATTGATATTAAAAAGTATCTGTTCTGCATAATCAAAATTCTTAGAACACAAAGAAATTTAGATTCCTTTTTCACTCTGGGGAAAAGTCAGCGTTTGTAATTGCCTGATCAACACTGAAGGCATTTGGACTTTGAAACATAGGCTGTAGTTTGGAAGTAGCACTTTCACATAATTATTAATGCAGAGAAAAAAATTGTTACAACCAGGAACAAACAAGCAAACACACACCCTCCCACCCTCACCACCCCTCACCACCTCTTAAACACTTAACAAAACCAAACAACAAACGGGAAGTCTTTTGTTAGAAGAATGATCAGAGAAGGGGTGATGTCCCTGTAGCCCCATTAGATTGAGATGGTAAAACATCAGAAAAGAGTATAGGCTATGACAGCAGTTTGAAGCCATAGAGATGTTATCTCAAAGTAAATTAGGTCTTTAAATTTACTCAATTCCATTACCTAGAGAATAATCTAAAAATGTAATGTGTGGTACATGCCCATTAGTTATACATGCACTGCAATAAAACTTCATTCATACTCTTCTGACTAGGCTCATTTAGAGAATGGCTGATCCATGATGTCAATCTTAACAGAGTAATTTCCTTCTGCTTTCCAAGACAGTTAATTTACTGAATGTTTTTATTATTAGTCAATGGATGATTGTTACTCTTTCCTTAGCTCTCATTTCTTTATCAGACACTTGCAATTTCATTTCTATTAAAGGCTTTACTTCTGATAGACTCCTATTGATAAGGTGTTTTGAGCAACTTCTTTCTCACATAGATCATCTTGACTTGCAACCTGCTAACCAGAGACTTCTTCAGATGTGACACTTGGCAAAGTTCTGCTTTAATTAAAGCAGTCAATTTTAGTGTCAGATTATGATGCACTACTCTCACTGCTGAAGCAAGTTGAGTAATACTCACAAAATTATTCATTCAGTGAATTGTGACATTTTTCTAGTAAATTATTGAATTAACGTGCCTTCTTTCATAGTCTAACTCCTAAGTTCTGTCAATTTCTCCTCCATGCTTTTCATTAGTCTGCAGTTGGACTGGTTTGCACATAGCATTGTTAATTATACAAGCAATGAAATGGATGTTACATATTTTGAATTGAACAAGAACATTTTATTTACAAATAGGCACATTTCGCTTTATTTTTATCCTTGCATTCTGAGATAGAAGCTAGTGAAGTATTGTTAATTCACCAGTTTAAATAATGTGATCCCATGTTTACTCTTTGATATTCATTGACCATAACATTTGATTATTTCAACTACTTATGTTTAATGATAAACTTATTTTAGAGTTATTGACATATCTTTCAAAGAGCACAGTCCTTCTATGTAGAAGAAATTGGCTTTCTAATCAAAGAGATTTGTAAAACTTAATATCTTGCCTTCAGCACAAGGCCTTTTAAAAGGACTCATACTATAAAGAAACAGTGAGTGCTCCATGGAACTGTTACGTAGATTTTAAGTTCTTAATGCCTCACTGGGAGAACCCTAAGCTTTCCTTCATAAGTTCTCACTCAAGTCAATGGTATTTTATGTGGGCTTAGGGTTATAGAATTTTCCTTTCAGGAGGGCTGTTTAGAAAAGCTGAGTTTTGATGCAATAAGTGAAGTTCTTAATGACTATACTCCATGTAAATACAACAGAGTTTCCCCTTGACTTTATCTGCCATTTTGGTGTACAGTATTAATTACCTGTAGCTGATAAAAGACAAACTTGTCTCCCTCAAAGTTTCATGTACAGTAGATTTGTATACAAAACTGAAACCCATGTCTTAAATGCAGGCCACTGATTTACCTCCTCCAACTGTGTCAATAAAGTCTCAAGTTTGTGGGTATCATGAAAAACTCAATATAGAGAAGGTTTTAACACATGGCAAGTTGTACATCTATGGCTCTTTTTTATGGAAGATCTGCTTTGTAATAATGACTGCACCCTGTTTTCTCACCAAGCTGCAGCAAACCAAATAAATTTGTTGCCATAAAAAGGGTGTCTGCCCCTAAGGTCTAATCCATTCCCAGTCATTGTGCACACCTATGTAAAAAAGACATGGAGAGGACAAAGGGAAATGTGTACAAGTTACACCAGGAGATGTTTCATCTTAATGTAAAAAAGACCTTATTTGTTTTACAATGAGAACCATCAATCACTGGAAGAATCCCTCCAAGAATGTGGTAGAGTCCCAGTCGCTAGAAGTTCTCAAAATGTGATTGGATGGTGTGCTAGACAATATTATCTAAATTCCCTTGCCCATAAACTATTGGACCAGATGATCTTTTGAGGTCTATTCCAACAGGATTCATTCTGAGTCTTTGATTTTAAAATAACCTCTTAAACCAAAACCACGCAAACCTCCCACTTATGTAGGGCTTAGATGAATCAGACTTTCTACTAGATTTCTACAGATTTTCAATGACTGATCTAAAATGCTTCAAAATAACAAAAATACCTCCTGTAATATAATACCTAGAAAACGTACCATTGATTTTTTTAATGGCTCGCTCGGGCAACAATCTAAATAAATTTAATTCTGATATATATTTATATATATATATATACAGCACTTTGAGCATATGAATGGCCTCATTTACTGAAATGAAGATATTCATACCTTTTGTTTAAATACAATGGATCCAGTACCTAAAGTTAAACATATAAAAAAGTATTTGGAAATGTGAGGCTTATATTTGGGTAGAGAAGATTTTCAGAAGCAGTGAATCTAAGTGTTTTATTGGAGGATATTTCAAAGGAAATTATGTTTATCTTTTTTTCCTCCATTTTGATTATTGCATTTGGTCTCATAGTAGTGAGTTTCTATCTTCTTAAACAGTCAGGACATTACTTTTCACTATGTATCTACTTTTCCAATCAAATATTCAGGTTTACAGTTTCCTTTTATGGTCTCCATATACACTCTATTCCCCCAACAAGCTATCTAGTCAGTAGTCTTTTGGTTCATGTTCTTGGTTGCCATTTTAGCCTAAATGTACTGTGTTGTAGAGGGAGGTTGCTCATGAAATTCAGTGAATGGCAGTATTGTGTGATTTTACTCTGGTAGGCAGCTAAGACTTATCCATGGACCACAGTCCTCGCGGATGCAGCTGCCCCCAGCACAATATTATGTATGAGCCATAGTCTGTTCAGGAGTATACCTGCTGTAGCATGGACTTATCCAAAACTACAGTAGCTTTGTGGTGAAATTGCTCTGGTTTAGCCTCACCCATGGGCCACAATTCCTTCAGGTGTGCATGTGCTCCACCATGGCCATGCCTATGGCCACAGACCCCTCAAGGGTCTACTTCCTGTGTCATGGACTTTTCCACAGGCACAGATACTTCAAGGTCTTCCAACAGGACTTCATGTAGTCAGTGGCATTTCAAAGTGTAACTGTTGTAGCATGGATTTATCCTTGGTCCACAATCCCTTCATAAGCATGGCCACAGATGCTGCATGATGTATCTGCTCTGTTGTGGATTCATCCACAGCCCCAGATGGCAAAGGATGTCCTGCTCCTGTGTGAACTTTACAGGTCACAGTCCCTTTGACTGGCAGTTCTATCCTGCCCAGTACAGTGGCACAGAAACTGTGCCAGCCCTGGTGCATCACCACTGCTGCTGTCACACTTTTCATGGGTACTGCTGAGAATGGTGCTCAGCAGAACAGCAGAACAATGAGCAGTGAAAGCAAAAAGCAGCCTTTAATGAGCACTAGACTGTAATAAACAAGTGAGCCCTGTGGCAAGCACAGGAGACTGCCAATGTATAGCTAAACAGCACTAACAGCAGCCATGACTTTGAACTAGCATATTCCAATCAAATCTGTTGTTATCTGGAACCCTTTGAGCACCATGTTGAGTTCCACAAAGGACTATCTTGGTATAACTCCAGCAGACAAACACTATGTATTTGCTTACTCACTCTTCTGTGCTGGGACGGGGCAGAGAATTGGAATGGCAAAAGCAAGAAAACTCATGGATTAATCACAAAGGCTGATCAAAAGATAAAGCAAAACGAGCCATGAATTGACTGCTTTCCTGTGGCAGGCAAGTGTTCAGTCATCTCCAGGGAAGCAGGAGTCTATCATGTGCACCAATTAACTGGGAAGAAAAATGCCATCACTCTGAACATCAATCCATTCTCCTTCCTTCTGCCTTAATCAGCTTTTATTGCTGAGCACAATGTCATACAGTATGGGGTATCCTTTGGTCAAGTGGGTTCAACTGTCCAAGCTGTGTTCCTGCCAAACTTCTTCCTTACCTTCAGACTACTCACTGGAATGGCAATGTGAGAAACAGTAAAGGACTTGATGCTCTGTAAACACTGTTCAGCAGCAAGGAAAACATTCCTGTGTCATCAATGGTCACAAACACAAAACAAAGCCCCACACAAACTGCTGTGAAATAATCAGCTTTTGAGTGTTAGTCTCAGTGGTTTTTGAAAGAATTTTCCTAGGTGGTCACCAACAGGCATGTGGACCTCAAGTTTCTGTCTTGCTCTTTGGAAATATCAACATGCACACATACATATGCATATACACATACATACAAACATATACATACATATGTATGTGATTTAGGCTTTTTTCTGTGTGCAAGGGTGATCAAGGAGTTGAAATGTAAATTACAGGCTTTCTTTATCAACCAAAGAAAGAAACAGAAGGTGTAATAAAAATGTTTACATAGGAATAACTTATCCAAAGTAATGTGTAATTACATTTCCACTGTTAGTTCTCATTATTGACCAGTTCATCATAACTTCCCAGTAATGGAGTTAGTGAAGCAATGTTTTAAAAATAGGCCTTCATTCTTAAAACAATATGCAGTTTGTCTTTTAGCTATCTAAAATGAGCATCCAAGCAGTTACACTTGGGGAGCAATTACTGGTGTTTTACTGTGAAGTGCACAGAAAGATAGAATGAATTTGATTTTAAAGTAACATAAATTTTGTAAACAACTTCATGTACCAGTGAGTGATGCTCATGAGATAAAAGCCTTTGGGTGGTATGCAATTCTCAAGAAAAGGATAATGTCCAAGGGAATATAAGTTACAGCATCATTGTGTCTGTAACAGGGTGGAAATAGTTTTATTCAGTTTGTCATTTAAAGTTTACCTCATAGCATGAACTGACAGCCAAAGTTATTCAAGATACAAAATAAACAAGCATACCTGGAGCAGTAAAACAAGTGAATAATAAACCCCTCCAAGATGCAATTTGAACTTATTTGCCCTAAATTATGTTTGGGTGTTTTTAGTGAGAACTGCTGTTCTCAGGATTTGTTGGCACAGCTTGGTGCTGTATGGAAATAAAAAATGGTTTTTAATATCTGTGACTCCTCAAACAAATCTTGATAAATAGTCACCAAAATATTACCAGAAAAACTTATGAGACACTTATGTTATTTGTACAGCTTTTTAATGGTAGAATCACTGAATGGAATTAATAACAGAAAAAGTAGTATCTGGGTATCTGAATGGAGACAGGAGTAATCCACACATCATCACTATAAATTTGGAATTTACTGATAAGTTTCAGAGTGATGACAAAATTATAGTGTCTAGAACATCATTTGATGGCAATGTGTTTAAACCATGACAAGTAAAAAATGTAGACTTCAGTGCTGACCTCTGTAACTGTTGAAGATATATCAGCGTGTAGCAATTTGTACACGGTTTCCCCAAAACAAGTAGCTTGCCATATTGATGAATGAGTTTACTTTCTGAGGCTGTCAAACTACTACTAAATTAATCAAGAATAGTATCTATTTTATAAATTTACCATCCTAAAAGTTATCTAGTTTGTAGATACCAATTTACTCAGTGGAGATTGTTCCTATTTTTTTAGCTATCAAACAATCTCTCTACTCTCCTATACATTGAAATAAGTACAAACAAAAATAAATTTAGAGACTGCCCTCTTCTTTGTTCCAAAAAAAAAATTAAAGGTGGAAAGGTATTTTTAGAACAACTTAATGGTGTATTCTAAATAACATATACCTGTTTTTATTTTTCCTTTCAACTTGATTCCCTAAAAGTTATACCTTGAAGCCAAATTGTATTTTTATCTTTGTCTAGATCTCTGAATGTCATTTTAAATGAGTGTATCTGCAGATGTGGAATGTGCAGTACTTCTGGAACCAGAAGCAAACTGAAACAAACAAAACAGAAGCAAGTGGAAAAATAAGTATTTGGAAATCTAGTCACCAGTAAGTGATCAGTACATTTTATGTCACAGATTTGGTAGTATAAAATAATAATAAAAGAAAAGATTTAATATGTTTCTTTCATTGAAATAATTTAAATAATGACTTTCCTCCAGTTTGAATGATACACTGATAGTAAATACAGTGTTAAAAATCAGTCACAGATTTCTGAGTGGGAATTATTGTTGTTTATGGAAACATGAGATTCTTTAAAATGAAAAGCCTACAGAAGTAAGGAGGGCCTGATTATTTTGAATAAAAATTGTAGGTCACTGAAAAGACAAAAATGAAAATTTCTACTATATTTTAATAAGCTTACATTGTGCCCAAATAGAATCTACAACTCCTTTCAGCTCAGATGCAACCCTTTCAGTTTCAAGGGAAATAGATAATGGACCAGGACAAGAAGAGTGATGAAGACTTGCAGACTGAGATCTGAGCTATGAATAGTCAAATATTAACTCCAAAATTTTCATTAGAATAATGTCCATCTATCTCTTAGTTTTTCTTTTTCTTTCTTTTTTTACTGTTGATGTCCACATCCTCTATGCATTTTTCAAAATATGTAGGGGGCACTTGTAGCTGACTTCTCGGTTTATCAATTACCTTTAAAAGTTTATTAACCAAAAGATCACATATGTCATGAAAGAATCCAACTGCAAAACTCAATGAACACAAGCAAAGACTATAAATCTAGTAGCTGATTTCATGTTTAGCAGATAAAAGCAATCTTTATAGAATTCCCTCATTTTTCTCAAGCCTTTTCTGAAAAGTTTTTGTGTATCATAGAATCACAGTCCTTGCACAGTGCTAAGAGAGAGAATGAACAATCTGTAGGGAATTGGGATACTGAGATTTATTTAAATAGTGAGATCAGGGCTTTTAGCATGCTTGTTTCACTTGTTTGCTCATGCCCATTCCCCCTGCCTACATCCAAGAGGACTTGACATCCCTATCCAGTAGGAAGGTCACTGCAATGACTGGGCAGCAAGTTGTGTTGGTTCCTACTCTCTCTCTTTGTTTAGTTGTCTGTATATATACCATGCATATGAAACCTAGATAACTTTTGCACTTGCTGTAAACTCTTCTTTGGACCCTGTTAATCATAGAATCATAGAATAAATTGGGTTGAAAAAGACCTCTGAGATCATCAAGTCCCACCCTTGGTCCGACTCCAGTCCATTTACTAGATCATGGCACTCAGTGCCATGTCTAATCTCAGTTTAAAAACCTCCAGGGATGGTGAATCCATTTCCGCTCTGGACAGGCCATTCCAGTGTCTGATTACTCTCTCTGGAAAGAATTTTTTTCTGATATCCAACTTAAATTTCCCCTGGTAGAGCTTGAGCCTGTGCCCCCTTGTCCTATTGCTGAGTGCCTGGGAGAAGAGACCAGCCCCACCTGGCCAGAAGTTCCCTTAAGGATGTCATAGACAGTGATGAGGTCACCTCTGAGCCTCCTCTTCTCCAAGCTAAACACCCCCAGCTCCCTCAGCCTCTCCCCATGTGACTTATGCTCCAGTCCATTCACCAGCCTTATGGCTCTTCTCTGGACCCGCTCCAGCACCTCAATATATTTCCTGAACTGAGGGGCCCAGAACTGAACACAGTACTCAAGGTGTGGCCTCACCAATGCAGAGTACAGGGGAAGGGTCACTGCCCTGGTCCTGCTGGCCACGCTATTTTCAATACAGGACAGGATCCCATTGGCCTTCTTGGTCACCTGAGCACACTGTTGGCTCATGTTGAGCTTCCTGTCAATTAGCACCCCAAGGTCCCTTTCTGCCTGGCTGCTCTCCAGCCACTCTGTGCCCAGCCTGTAGCGCTGCGTGGGGTTGTTGTGGCCAAAGTGCAGGACCCGGCACTTGGCCTTATTGAACTTCATCCCATTGGAATCAGCCCATCTCTCAATTCTATCCAGATCCCCCTGCAGAGCCCTCCTGCCTTCCAGCAGGTTAACACCCCCTCCCAACTTGGTGTCATCAGCAAATCCCCTCATCTAAATCATCAATAAAGATGTTAAACAGGACTGGACCCAACACAGACCCCTGGGGAACACCACTGGTGACCGGCCGCCAGCTGGATGCAGCTCCATTCACCAGCACTCTCTGGGCCCGACCCTCCAGCCAGCTCTTAATCCAGGAGAGGGTACACTTGTCCAAGCCATGGGCTACCAGCTTTTCCAGGAGTATATTATGGGAGACAGTGTCAAAGGCCTTGCTGAAGTCGAGACAGACACATCCAGAGCCTTCTCCTCATCCACCAGGTGGGTCACCTGATCGTAAAAAGAGATCAGGTTGGTCAGACAGGACCTGCCCCTCCTAAACCCGTGCTGGCTGGGTCTAATCCCTTGTCCACCCTGAAGGTGCTGTGTGATTGCACTCAGGATGAACTGCTCCATAACCCTGCCAGGCACAGAGGTCAGACTGACAGGCCTGTAGTTGCCAGGGTCCTGCTTGCAGCCCTTTTTGTGGATTGGGGTGATATTGGCCAACCTCCAGTCATCTGGGACCTCCCCAGAGAGCCAGGACTGTTGGAAGATGATGGAGAGCAGTTTGGCAAGCTCTTCTGCCAGCTCCCTCATCACCCTGGGATGGATCCCGTCTGGTTCCATAGACTTGTTAGGATCCAGCTGGCTCAGTAAGTCAGTAACTATATCCTCCTGGAATAGAGGAGGGGTATTCAGCTCCCTCTCGCTGTCTACCAGCTCCAGAGGCCAGTGGGATGGGTCTGGCCAACATAGAGGACCCTCAGGTCCCCTCAAAAGGGAGTCTCTGATTACAACAACCCTTCTCTTTGTACTCGTCTCTGTAGTTGTAATCTGTCTGGTAGACAGGGGGTAACCAGAAGACCTTGTAGACAGACCTTCCTCCTGACTGTCCTCCATCAGACTTTCTGAGTCCAGGGCCATATACCTGTTTTTTAAGGGCACCCTGGTAGGTGAAAGGGGTCAAGAGGGGATGTTTTTACCTTTACAACCAGGCACATGTTTCCATTCGTCCCCATCCATTTGATCGGTTCTATCTGTCTGATGGCAGGAGGGGCTGAGCTTCAACACCTCCTGCTGGGCTTCCTTAGGAGTGGAAAGGGTGTGACTCCACCAGTCAGTTTCCCTTTCACTCTCCCTTATGCTTCTGAGCCTTTTCACCTCTTCCTTTAGCTCCGCCACCAGACACAGCAAATTGTTCATCTGCTTACATTGCATGCAGGTGCTTCTCACACTGTCCTCTGGTAGCAGTTCCAGTCTCAAACAGTCTATGCAGTCAGAGGCCTGAGTAGCTGCCTCCTTTTTAGAGGATTCTGTCTGTGTTGACACACCTCTACTGGTAACAGGAGCAACAGCTTTCACTTTTTTTGGAAGGCATGACTGCCTTGAGTTGTGGGGAAAAGAAAAAAAAAACCCAAAAAACCAAAAACCACAAAACACCCCGGCTTGTGCCCTGCCTGCTCGCCCTGCCTGTGTGAACTGCCATGCCAAGCCCTCACTGACATGCCATGCCCCTGTTTGCCCGCTCCTGTTCGCCGTGCTCAGGTCGCTCGCGCTCCCCAGAGTTGGTTTTTAAAGCCTTCTCAACCCCCTGCTAATGAGCAAGCCACAGCTCTGAGTCACCTGGTAACAGCTGGAGGAGCAGCAAACAAGGCCTAGCAGGAAATGAGCAGCGCACTGCCCTTCCCTCCCTTTTAAACCTTCTCAATCCCCTGCTAACGAGCAAGCCACACCTCTGATTCACCTCTGAGTCACCTGGTAACAGTTGGAGGAGGAGCAAACAAATCCTAGCAAGAAACGATCATGGTGTGAACATTTGATTTGATTTCCACGTCTCCATCTGTTCGTTATCTTTCTAGCATGTTTCTGTGTTGTAGACTTTGATAGGTGCTATTGTGGGGTCCTCTATGATGCACTCCTAGTGGTAGAGTAATTGCCTGTATTGTTTTAATATCTGACTTTTCCAAAATGTAGGCTTTGCAAATTTTTTCCCTTTTATTTGTTTTATACTTTGGTGTGAATGTGTGATCAGTTTCTAGGGATTTTCTCAGAGATAACATATAAAAACTTTTTTTCAAGCCAGTTAACAAGCAAATATTTATATTTAAGTAATAAGATTAAAAAATTATTTCACATAGCTTAAAAATTTAATTTGTAAAAATGTACTATTTCAAACACCGGTTTAATAAATTTCCTCCTAAGTCACCCAACTCAGGACACAATCAATGCTAGAGACTATTTGGCATTTTCTTTCATGTCTGTGACCTTTCTTTGAGGCAAAGAAAAACATGGATCCCATTTTATTTCTCAGTAAGTGCAACAGAAGTCTGAAACTATGAACTCATTTTCCAGCTTAACATTTTTAGTGCTGAACTCACTGGCACCACAAATCTGTACCTGTAACTCTTGCAAAGGGGAACAGACTAATATAATTAGTGAGAGTCAGTGATACATTTACTGGCCATACACTATTCCATCCCAAAGGCAAAATATTGACTAAAGAAAACTGTACTTGGATTCTTATTTCAACAGCAAACTTCCCTTTGTGCAGATGAAGAAAATGGAAATTTTTGTCTGGATCACTTATGAAAAGGTTGAACAGAGATTAAGATCCTGGATCCCCACATGGTACAGCTCCGGTATGTAGATTCTTCACTCTTACAGGCCACCTGAAAATCTTGATTGTATAATGTGCATGTGTTTGCAGGTTTCTTTCATTAGCACCTCAAACCTCTGCTTAAATCATGACTACTACATACTTTAAAGTCAAACAGTAAATTGCATCACATCATTCTTGGGACTTTTTTTTGTACTGTCTTTAGGTAGGGATAAAACAGCATTGTCTACAGTGAAAGTGATTTTTAGACAATATAGTAATAGAGTATGGATTTTGGACACTACCAGCTGCCACTGTATTTTCAAAAAGGTTAGTAAAAATAGTTTGTGGTGTTACTGTTTTCCTAATGAGAGATATAAACTAATTCAGGCATATTTATTTTCTTAGAGCACAGTATTCTTACACTATTCTTTAGTTTGTCAAGTTGGATATGAAATGACAGCCAGTGATGCAATGCTGTTTATTATATGACCATATACTTAAGCATATTGATTTACCTTCTTGGAATGAAATTGTCCAAATGTATTCATATGGAAAGCTGCATGCAAGACAAAAGGCATCTTTTCTTACATGGCAAGATGGCTAAGCGAGCTGTGCTTGGTGAGCAGTTCCCTTCTTCTGTTTGAAGATTGTTAACTTGGAGTCTCCTCCTTGGAATGGCACCTCTCTTAGGTTTGGGCTTGAAGTGGAGGTTAAGTTTGCAATGTAGAAGGCTGTGGTCTGTTTGACATTCTGCACTCGGCATCACTTGGGTATGACGGACACCACCAACATTTCTCTGTTGCACTAAGACATAGTCAGTCAGGTGCCAGTGCTTGGATCGAGGATGCATCCGTGTTGTCTTCCGGCTGTCTGTCTGCTGAAAGACAGTGTTGGTGATGGTGAGCTGCTGCTCTGCACAAAACTCTAGCAGGAGGCGTCCGTTGTCATTGCAATTTCCAATGCCATGCTTGCCCAGGACTCCTTTCCAGACTTCAGAATTCTTTCCTACTCTGGCATTGAAGTCACCAAGGATTATGATCTTATCATCTGCAGGAGTCCTTTGGGTGAGGCAGTGGAGGTCTGTATAGAATTCATCTTTTTCCACTGGATCAGCTTGGAGAGTTGGGGCATATACACTAAAAAGAACCACATGTTGCTTGTTGTGTAGTGGGAGGCATAATGAGATAATGTGATCGGAATGACCTGTCGGCAAATTTTCAAGTTTGGAGGTAACAGAATTTTTAATTATGAAGCCAACTCCTGAAAGGTGTCTTTTGGTTTTGGGTTTGCCTGACCAGTAGAGTGCATAGCTGGCACCATGTTCTTTAAGGCTGCCTTGCTTGCGAAGACGAACTTCACTGAAAGCAGCAATGTCGATGTTGAGTCATGACAGTTTGTGGGCAATTAGAGCAGACCGATGTTCAGTACGTCCACTATCCCCAGTATCAAGCACGGTTCTGATGTTCCAACATGCGAGTGTTAATCTGAACACACCTTTGGAGGCAGGTGTATGCCTTTGAAATCTCTTTGCTTTTGTTTGACCGCATGGAAGATGCCGGTTGGCCGCGGTTATCCAACCAGGTGTGGAGATGAGCTTTGTTTAGGCCACCTTTGCTAGGCCCCTCTCCATGTGGAGCAAGCAGTGCTGTCCCTAGAAAAGGCTGCTTGGTCATTCAGGATGCTGCCTCACAAGACTGATCTCCGGGGTCAGTCTCGAATGACCCATATCCTGAACCTCCTGCATGCAGGGTTGGGTCTGCGGCTTCCAGCTGCTTCCTATCACCTGCCCTTTCGACCCTCGCCTGTCGCTACAGGGCTTTGCAATGTGGGTGAACCCTTCGAGCCTGTGCAATGGATTTTTTAGGTGAGGCACAGCGTGTGCAGAACTGGCCCCACCCTTTACTCCTAAGGTTCATCTGACACGGCCTAGCGAGCTTGGATGGTGACAGCAAATACCTCAGGACGTAGGTTTGGTTAGAGTAGCCTTAGATGGACAGCCTTACAGGGCTAAGCGAGCTCCATCTGCTTGGGTTTGGAATAAGAGTTGTCCTTCTCCTAGGGTGGTTGCCAGAGGGCTAGCGAGCCCATCCTGCCCGTGGACACACTTTGTCTGACCCTTCAGCTGAGACCTGTCTGGCATGGGAGACCCTACCAGTGGCACAAACCACCGCCAGCATAGCTCTCAACCTCATGAGGGCATGCAAGCTTTTCCACCATGACAAGGGGATGTCCTCGGAGAAGAATGTCTCTTATAAATATGGGAGAATTAGCGTCCTGTACTTCCTTGCTAATTAAACTTTAATGTTAACAGTAAACCCTGGAACTAATCAACTTGTTTCTGAGCTGCAACTTGATATCATTCAGCAGTGACCAAGTGACCTTTCTTATTATAATTTCCCTGAGAACTTGCATGTTAGTCCAACCAATTAAGCAAATGGCTTTTACATTCTAATTAATGATTAAATAATTTACACTGATAGTGCCAACCATCTCCGATCATGAATGACAAACACATTCATCAAACTATTGATTTTTCTCTTCTTTTTTGTTGTACTTGTACAGTCTGAAAGTTCAGCATTCTAAGCAGTAAGATCAATCTGCAGGACTTTTAGATTTTTTTTGGTAGCAAGCAACAGACTGTGAATCAATAACATAACTTTGATAGGACTTTACTTTTCATTCTGGATGACAGAGTTCTAGTAGTAAATGTTTTTGTTTTTTTCTTAAACACAAGCTTGCAATAGCTTGGCTTGAACCAAATCAGATCGCAGAATTACAGAATATGCCAAGCTGGAAAGGACCCCAAAGGATCATCAGGTCCAACTCTTGGTCCTGCACAGGATCATCCTCGAGTCTCACCCACGTGCCGGAGAGTATCATCCAAACCCTTCTTGAACTGTGTCAGGCACAGTGCTGTGACTACTCCACAGAGGAGCCTGTTTCAGTGCCCAACCACTGGAAGAACCTTTTTCTAATATCCAACCGAAACCTCCCCTGACACAACTTCAGACTGTTCCCTCAGGTCCTGTCACTGGTCACCACAGTGAAGAGATCAGTGTCTGCCCCTCATCTTCCACTCACAAGGAAGTTGTAGACCACAATGAAGTCTCCCCCTCAGTCTCCTCTTCTCCATGTTGAACAGACCAAGAGACCTCAGACATTTCTCACATGGTTTCCTATCAAGGTCCTTCACCATCTTTGTTGGCCTCCTTTGGTTGCTCCGTAAGAGCTTAATATCTTTGCTTTTGGTGCCCAAAACTGAACACAAATACTCAAGGTGAGGCCACACCAGTGCAGAGTAGAGCAGGACAATCCCCTTCCTGGACTGGCTAGCGTTGCTGTGCCTGATGTCCCCCAGGACATGGTTGGCCCTCCTGGCTGCCAGGGCACTGCTGACTCATGTTCAAATTGCCATTGACCAGGACCCCCAGGTCCCTTTCCATGGCACTGCTTTCCAGCATCTCATTCCCCAGTCTGTACATACATCCAGGACTGCCCCATCCCAGGTATGGAACTGACACTTTCCCTTGTTGAACATCATATTTTTGGTGATTGCTGATGTGGATATTTGGTTTGGTATGTGCTTACTGAACTGTTTAGAAAATGTTTCCATTGACTTGATTGGCTTTGTCTTGAGAAATGAATATATTTGTAACCAAGAACCAACATATTTCTGCAAGCCCCATGAATGATTCCAAGCAATCAAAACTCTACAATTTTTTAAATTACCTTTTTTATAGAAGCTCCTTGGAAGAGAAAAAAAATTCAATTAGCCAGAGAAAACCATGAAACTAAACTAAAAATCAAAAAGCAAAAATTCTGCAGAAAGTTAATTTCTTGTATAAAGGCGGGACAAGATTCTGCTCTTTTAGGTTTGCACATTTAATGTAGTACCTTACTTCCTACCTATAAAAAAGTGGCCAAGGTAAATTTTCAAGCACATTTTTTACCCAAACTGGTAATTTATATCTTCATTGACAGTGGATTATGCAGAATACTTCATGTAAAAATAAGAACAGTATTTGTGCTAAGTTCTTTTATTTAGAACTTCAAGTCAAGAAAAGAAAAAAAATTGTTTAAAAGAAAACCATAATGCTTACGTGTCAAATGAAAATAGAAAAGTGCTATTTCTGTATTTTTTAAATGATCTCAAAGTAGCAATTGCTTTAATTGCCCAAAGAGTCTTCTCTTCTTCAAAAATTCTAAGCTTTTACATATAAATATGGTGACATGACAATGTAAAATAGGAATGATTTTAATGACTTGTAGGGATATTCACTCCAGTGAGGTAAAATAAAATGATAGAGATTTTTTTACTATAATCACTGATGATAAACTATTAAATATACTTTGTGCCTTTTTTGGTTGTTATTTCTTACATGTGAAAATACTAGACTGATGAACATTTTGAAGAGTCATTACTTCATTGTACAGCATTTATCAGACCCATGATCATTTATTACCTCGTCATATGTTCTTGACTTTAAAAAAATGAGTTTGAGGAAGAAACTACCTTGCATATTTAAAGAGGAAAAGAATCACCCCCTTCTATAAATATTTTCAATTCTTCTCATTAAAACAGTTTTCATTCTATAAACAGATATTCACTTCAACATTTCTTTTGTTGTGAGTATGTTTACAGCATCAGACAAGTTCTGAGACCATTGTTGATCAGCTTAGCAATTATGAAGAAACTTCTAATAAGATCAAGGTAAGGCACGGTGAGAGAAAACACATTTTTTAAGACAACGTTCTTTTCATTTCACAGTGTCTTGGTTTGAGATAAGCAACTGCCAACCCCCCCAAGCACAGAGAGAAAAGCCTCCCTCCTAACACCAGGGAAAGGGAGGAAAAGAGGGGAAAGAAAAAAAAACACTTCAAACTGCATTTATACTAAATCTACATATATTTCTCACAGAAAGAAAGAGACAATTAGAAGAGAGTACAAATATACACTCACACAAGTCTGGAACAACAAGTTCCCCACCTCAACTTCTTAACAAACACACAAATTCTACTGTCCTAACTACACCTTACTTAAGGGGCTTATTCCCCAGGGAGACAAACCCAAGCAGAAAGGAGAGACCCAGAAGAACACATTTTACTTTCCTGAGGTACCCTGTGAGCCAGTGGTGGGCCTGGTCCTCTCCATCCCCCCTGGGACAGCATCGTGCGTCCTCCCAAGAGGAGGGCTGAGAAGCGACTGCCTTAACCACTCCCACACTGGTTCCTACTTCCCTGGAGATGATGTCATAATGTGGTATGGAATATAAAATTACTGGCTAGAAGAGGTCAGCTGTTAGCTCAGCCCAGCTCAAGTCAGCTGACAGCTTCGGCCTAGTCCAGACTTCAGAGCCCAAATCTAGGCCCACCTAGGTGAACCCATAACACACAGTTATGTGTCATGTGTGTATTTATGCTGAAAGGAATGACAAATGTGAGAAATAGTTATCATATTCATAGAGTGTGTCAGATAAACTCCTGTCTGTTAAAGAATGCTAATGTGAACTTTGGAGGTTTTTGCAGGGCATTTAACTTTTGATTTAGGAGGATGAAGACAATGAAAAACTTTGGATGTTTCACCTAATATTAAGTTAGGTTCAAGCTTCTTGTGGTCTGATCCCCATTTCCTTTTTTATTTTACCTGTGATTGGTAGTTTCTGGACCTTCATTAAAGACTATGCAAAAAACTTTGCTTGTATGTTTAAAAAATTTCTTCTGAGAGTCTTCACAACATTGTTTCTTTCAAGACAGAGAATACATTCTCAACTACTTTATGGGCATAAAACCCATTCCTGGATAGTATCTTCTGATCTGTGTTCTGACCAGATCTCACTGTTAGTAGGAATGAAAACAAACAGCAGCGTAACAAAATTGATAGGAGAAAAGTCTCTGCAACATATAATACAGATCTGATTCGCTTCTAATGGCTTTGCTGTGACAACACTTAATGCTTGGTGTCAGGATGATGACTTTTGGATGTTGTGTTTTCTATTAGCTTTCAGTAGTGCACATTAAAAGTAAGTTAAGCAGTCTTTAACGGAAGGGCTTATGCACATCATATCTACTTTTTCTTCATTTTGGTTTTGATGGCTTATGCTGTCAAATTCAACACTGCTGTGAGAACCTCTTATGCAAAATCAGATTGTTTCATGTTATGAATAAATGTGTTATCATTTGCAATTTGCCCAGCCTTGTTAAACCAAAGTTAGAGTTCACTGGGTGCAAAGGAGCAGAATAAAAGGGAAGTTGACCCGTTTATCTTAATCTGTATTATTAACTATAAATTTGAGCGTATTTCTGTGCAGTTCCTAATTCTTCAAAGCATTTTTCTGAAATCTGTTGAGAGCTCAAGAACTTATTTTGGGACTGACGTGGGAAGTGATGGGAAAATATATTTGCTGGGCTAAAGACTGTTTATCACAGCATCTGAAGAATGGGAAGGAAGGAAGAAGTCAAAAAGAAGAAAAATTGTATTAACATATGGCAAAATATGAGCAAACCTCAATCACCAAAAAAGGGGTCATACAGAGAAACAAATTTGTGTATAAAACACATATTTTCCCAACATTTCTGAAAGGCAACCACCATTACAACTGATTTCTTGACTGAGCCATTTGCAAGGCAAACCTGCTTCTGCATCTGTTGTTGCAGTAGACATTTTGGCTGAATATAATTATTCCTACCAAAAATGTTTTGTGTACATAGAAACATAACAAGACATGATCCAGGAAATAATTCTATGTTTCTTAGAGAAGTTATATAGAAGAAGCTCAATCCTCATTTTCATATTCTGAACTTAAGTAATATTACCTGTTTTCTGGAATTCTCACCATCCCATAAATTGCCATCTAAATGTTTAGGAAAACCTTTGCAGTGGGTTCTCCATCTTGTATAGTGTATAGTATCTCTGATTACAATGGAGTCTAGAGTCTTTAGAAAGGCTGGTGTGAGAGACTAAGGGGAAATTCTTGTAATGTTAGAGTAGTTTCAGTAGAAGAACTTTCAGAGTTTCACTGTACTTGTTAGCATACATTAAGTGCTTTACTCCTTTGGGGAAACAGTATTCTTGGAAGACACACTGGAAATGCTGAGAACAGCTAGAACTGTGCACTTCTAGTGATTCTAAAGTTTGTTAGAAAACAGTGAAAATTGGATTTCAACATTCAACAGCATGTCGCTGTGTATCTCGCTAGAGCAAGCATCAGTGGGAATCATTCTAACACGCTGTGCTGGTTTAAAGATAAACCAGTAAGAGAAATGAACCCACCACAAGAGAGATTATAAGTCAGAGCTACAATTTAATGAAAGATGTTACCATAAATACACTGGCACAAAGAGAAATTGCTTTCAACTCACAAAACCCAGCAGTATAACCCAGTATCCTGGAGCACAAATCCAAAGGGGTTTGTTAGCCCTTGTACTGAGACCCGCGTGGCTCCCCCCCCCCAAATCCAAAGCAAAAAGAAGTGAGAAACCTGTTGGTGCAGGTGATGGCTGTAGTCTGGTAGAGAGTGGTGATCTCCTCCTGTCGAGGTCCTGCTGCTCCTCTGGATCCAACGAACAGTTCCTGAGGTCTTACCCACCACTTATGTACCCTCAGGGAGCACCCAGTCCCTCCCCCAGGGCAGGGACTCACACAATGGGTGATTAACTCTGGGAGCCAGGGGGTATTGTTGAACCATTGATGGCCCATTAGCAGCCACACCCCCTCAGGCTGGGTGTGAAGGTGATAATGGCTCCCTGGGCAGCTGCTGCTAATGGTCCATTGTCCTTGGGGAATGAATAGAGGGGGTAGAATACACAGCTTTGATCACCCCCACACAGTGATAGCTGGTTCCACCTGCTGAACTAGGACACACACTCTGGCAGAGGTTACACAGGCAAACAGATAAGACAGAGAGCAGGGGAGCTGAGTAGCAGAAACAAAGGTTTGCAAATAAATAAATACGATTACAAGAGAACAGGTGCAAGGTGTTGTTAAAAGAAAGTCATTATGATCGGAATTGTGTAATAACAGCAATTAATTTTTTTTTTGGTAAATGTATGAGCCTCTAGTGTGCATGAGCTAAGAACATAATGTGAAACACTGACACATTCTTTGATGGCTCATTAAGACTGGTTTCATCTGAATCACGCAAAAACTACATAGTCTCTGTCATTTTGCTACCAGTCTCCAGGATCAATGGTATCTTAAAAATGCCAGAAAAATGTATCAATTTGATAATGGGGAGTGGCATGTCCTCTAGGAAATCTGATATGCTCATGGTACAAGGTACATTGTTTCAACACTAGATAACAAAAATTGGAAACCTTTTCCAGAAATAAAATCATCTTTCTTTTGGCTAGGATAGAGTTGAGTTTCTTCTCAGTAGCTAGTAAGTTCTGATTTTTGAATTTAGTATGACAATAATGTTGATAACACATCAATGTTTTTGTTGTTACGGAGTAGCACTTATCCTAAGTGAAGGACTTTCCAGTTTCCCATGCTCTGCCAGTGAGAGATGCACAAAAAGCTGGCACTGAGCACAGCCAGGACAGTTGACATATACTGGCCTAAGGGACATTCCACACCATAGAACACCATTCTCAGTATATAAATGGGGTGAGGGGTTGGCTGGGAGGGGCAGATGGCTGATGGGGGATGTGCTGGGCATTGGTCAGTGAGTGGTGAGCAACTGTATTGTGCAACACTTGTTTCTCTGGTGTTTTAGTTCACTCTCTATTCTTTTCATTACAATTATTACTATCTTTTATTTTGTTTCAGTTATTATACTGTTTCTATCTCAAACAACGTGCTTTACTTTCTCCTCCCCACTGCCGGGGGCATGGTGAGCGAACAGCTGTGTGGTACTTAGTTACCAGCTGGGGTTAAACCATGCCAAGTCAAAATTGTTTACATCCTAATTGCTCATGCCTTTCTTCAATCTCCAACTTGATAATGAAATATGTATGTAAGGATATTAGGAATGCCCAGTTGATAAACTAAATAGACTTTATTATCTCTTATTGGGCTTGCTGGTTTATGATCTTAGTTACTTTGGGGACATACCTACATAAAAAACAGATTAAGAGAAGGAAGAGAAACTTTGCCACGACAGGTGATTATGAATTATTTATGACCAATTGGTGATTCTGCTTATTAAAATTATCACACCAAAGAATGAGTCATGCAAGAAGGATATTTATTTGTAACAACTATAACTTGCTTATGTGGAAATAGTAGATCCTTTAATTAGGTTTGTTTTAACAGCTAAAACCTTACCAATGTGGTTTTTGGATTTTAGTGTTGTTTTTTTTTTTGTTCCCCCCCCGCCCCCAACCAAATCTACATGTTGGAATTCTATGCACCATAAAGAATGAATCCAAATCTAAAAACCTTGTATTTACTTTGTTAAAAGTCACAAGACCTTGTGATTAAAGCTACTATAGTAGAAAACTACAAAAAATACTATTTAAGAATAGAGAAAGTAATAGAAGAGAGATAATGATCAAGATAAAGGATCTAAATTAAGGAAGTGAAAATTCATGTACAAAATGCAAATATTATGAGGCTTTTAGAAGATGAGCTGGACAATAAACGGTACCTGTGTAAGAATAAACTTGAATCTGTTTATTTTTATACAGTGTGCTGACTGCATCTCTCTGCAAAGAGTTTTGCTATACTTTGTATGTGACTGTATCTGTATTATCTTCAAGTACAAAATTCTATTCTTTCTTTTTGTGTTTGTCAGTTCTTACGCATCTTTTGTGCAATATTTGCAAATTGAGAGGAAGCCATGCATATACATTTTATTAACTGTATCACCTTTCTATAAACAACAGTGTAGATTTCATCACTTGGTACTGGTTTCATGCCCTAGGAAAACAGTAGATTGATTGAAGAAATATTGCCTACATCACAGAAACTAATTATACTTTCTCACCAAATGTTATGAGTAGATGAGTAAATGAATGAGAATCCCATGAGGTTTATCTGCTTCATTTTATTATTTTATAAATACAATAACAAGTATAGTTTTCTTTCTGCCTGCTGTCACTCTTATTCCCCCCAGTTACAACAAAACCTCTACGAAAAAGTCACATCTCCAGATTCTGAGAGAGAAAAATCTGCAGTACTCTGAACAAATCTTACTGTCTGACCATCATTTCCTTCTAATGTGTGTAGCTTTCCCAATATAACAGATGCTTGCCTAATACAAAACTACTTTCTTGATTTTATTAGTAGACAATATAAAAATCTATGAGTGAATACTAGTATTTTAATGCTTTAATTAGGCAATAGTTTTGAAAGTAAACCCTAATAGTAAAATTATGCTCTGACCAGATAGTTCTGACTACAAGAGCTACTCAGGAAAATACTGCTATTTTAACTTGTGATAGGGCAGACACTAATAAAAATCTCTTCCATAAATATAAAGCATGTGAGAAAGAAATGGAAGAATATTGAAAACAGTGCTCAATTTCAAAATATGTCCTTGATTAATGTTAAGTAGCTTCTTCAATAGCAATGTTTTCACAAACTTGTTTTGATAGAAAATGGTGTTAAAAATACATTTATACTGCATGAATAAGTATAATAGTGATTCAAAATCCCTTAATGAATTGGTGATTAAGTGATTTGGTGTAAAAAAAAAATCAATTTCAGCAAATACTTCTAAATGTTACAATTTGAAATTCTTCTAATTGTTACAATTTAATATCTATTGCACCAAAGTTGAGGCAGTCATGGAATGCTTCTTTGAAGAAGTTTATTTGTGATATGAGCAGCAATCAGATATTTATGGAAATTGTGTAAGAATCTATATGTAACTTAACTCAAAAGCTTCCTTCCATGAAATTGCAAATGATCTTTGTATATGTAACGTATTTTTATATGCATGTGCTGTAAATAAATGGAAAATAGTTGCCTTTTTAAAAGGGAATGACCCTTAGAGAGTCAAGAAGTTCCAATTTCATAGAAATATTTCTAAATTTAAATTATTCAATTCATAATACAGTCAACATTTTCTCAAGTATTTCTGCTCAGAAGATTTACTTAGGCATTCCGTCAACAATCAGCAGTAGCCATTTCTAAACAATGTGGTTATAACAATTTGTGTGTAAAGACAGTACAGATAGATAGGACATCAGGTGCATTTTTGGGATTTGTAATATTTTTTGATTAAATTTCACATTGTTTCAACAGCTGGTGGTTGAGAAGATTTATTATGCAAACAGAATTACTCAATGACTCACTGATTTGGAAATTTCAATGACTGTATGCAAAATGCATCTCATTTCCAAATTTATTCTGATACCATCAATTTCTTCACCCTAGAATATGCAAGGATATTAACTCATTTTTTTGTTTCACTCACTGTTACAAACCAGTGTTTCATGAGCCTTAGAAGTCTTGAGGGTATTGCTTTATCTTGCTGGAAATGATTGTCCTGAAATATTATTAACGAGGCCAGAAGAAAAAGAATACAATTCTTCTGCTCAATGAAGCCCAAACCTTTTCATCATATGCTATAAAGACATTAAATTCTTCTTATGTATTTATGGATTTTTGGATGTATATAGAGAATTAAGAATTTTAACAGTTAGATTCTAGATATTTTTCCAAATTGATTAAAAACCCCCACACAACCTGCTAATTTTCCTTCTTACTTTACTCTTCCTTTTTTTTATTTTTTTAGTCTTAAAGTTATACAGAGGTTAGACATAAGAGAATTAATTTTCAAAGTATTTGGGGACATATGTAGTTAGC
The DNA here is from genome assembly GCF_047495875.1 of Pithys albifrons albifrons. Lineage (NCBI taxonomy): Eukaryota > Metazoa > Chordata > Aves > Passeriformes > Thamnophilidae > Pithys > Pithys albifrons. Next base: position 78,921,941 of record NC_092497.1, on the reverse strand, counting down.
AGATATTGTCAGAAGCATTTACTGTTCAGGTAGTCATTAATGTGAGCCAAAATGTTCCTCAGATAATAGAAGTTTTGTTAGTTGACACTTTTGGCTGCCTTGAGTCCTCAGTGAGCTCTTTCAGAGGTAGGTACAATACTGTACATTCTAGGCCAGAATTTGGATGGCTCATCATAACATCTGTGGCAGAATTTAAAATTCTTGAGGGGAGTCCCAATTCTTTTTCATTGTCTTACTTTTATAACACTGGAGCACTGTATCAAGAGTTAAACAGCTAATAATATGAGATGCACTGAAACTCTAATGTAGATTTGCAAAGTTTAAAATAACTCTAAGCTCTCACCTTTTTCCTGCAGAGAACCTGGAAATTTCCTTTTTACTTGATTCTGTGAAGAGTTAAAGACATTTAGAAAAATATAATGAATATCTATTTCTCTTAAATGTTAGTAGAAACCATTTTTGAGGGTTATTGAAGGTCTGTTAACAGTTCTTAACAAAACATTGAACAGCTGCAAACTCAGGCACTCAGCTTAAGTGTAAATATAATTGCTTAGGAGTTGGAAATATGCAAAGTGACAGGTGAAATGACATGCAGAGTAAGAATGTGAGAGTAAACAGTAAGATTTAAAAAAATAAAAATAATCCACCTGATAGATTGTCCAGGGCATATTCCTCTGTGTTGTTACATCAGATTCATCATGTTACCTGTTAAGCAGTGGGGTGGGTTGGCTACTGTGAAAACTCCCTATAGCTGCAAATCTATCTGAGAGTCTCTAGGTAATGGTTTTTACAATGCCCAGAAGCAGATCCACTTAATGATAACAGTGATAATGCTTAAGATAAAGAGACTGGTTGACGTTGTCAATCTTACATGCATGTGTTGGGAGAGGCTTGGCCTCAGCCCCTGCATTTGCCCGACCCCACGTTAGGCTGGCAAGGTCAGCCTGACCTTGGAACAGCCAGAAGGAGAAGTAAACAACCTCAGCTCCTTGGTAAACAGCGACGAAGTGTCGCCAGAGGTGGGCTGCCCAGCACGTGGACACCTCGTGAAGCTGGCTTTCAGCCAATGGGAAAAGCCCCTCAGGTGGTGCTCAAAGCCCTTTGACCTATCCCAAGCCACCCCGGTTTGTGAGTACCCCTCAAAACCCCATATAACCTGTTTACCACCCCCCAATAAAGTTATGCTGAACTTTCTTTTAACCATTTCGGAGCCTGGACCATATCTCTGTGAGAATTCATCCAGGTATCTGACGCTAAAACCCAAGGTCACGTAGGGGTTGGGCAGGCTGGGACAAAGAAAAACCTCTCACTACAGCAAAATACAGCAGCTTTTTCCCTACATGCATGCAGAAAGCAAAGTGAAAAATTAAAAATGGAAGCAGTGATTGCTGGACATTTTAGTAGTCGAAAGACAGCTAATTATGGACTTTGGAATCTCAAGATGAATTTTTGTTTCATAACAGTAAGGTTGAGGAGTTTTTTTAATTTTAGCAGCATTGTCCCAATTTTCTGACTAATTTAAGGATTACTGATCTCTGACCAAAGCTGTGGTTCCAACATATGTCACAGTAACTGAATACTGATAAATTACTGTTCTATAACACAGAATATACAGAATAACATGTGTCTGTTTAATCTGTTTTAACTGTGGTATGTGAATTATCATTTTATAGTAAAATTTAAGAATTTAGAAAATCAGATTGCAAAGATGAAAGTAAAAGGAAATTTTTGAAGCTGAAGTCAGTGATAATGTAAGAGGCTTCAGTGACAGCTGTAGGGGTAAAGACCTTGTTTCAGTCAGAACATAAGCTTCAAAGGTTTAAAGTTCTCTATAAAATTTAAGTCTGAACTTTAAAGTCTGATTTAAGTCTAAACTAGAAATTTTGGATTATCATTATTCTTATCACATATCTGTAGTTTGCATGCCTTTTGTTTATCTCAATGCTGGTTTCAAACCATTAAATGTCAAATGCTAAAGGCCAAGTCACTGTGCCAATGTTTAATATTGCTAACTTTTGTAATTATATTGTCCCTAAAAATTATGAAGAGATACTTTGAGACTTCAGATATGAACCCTTATCAAGACATAAAAAAATTTTGAAGGAATTGTATTTATTTTATATTGTTAATTTTCCTTTGGATTACAATTTTTTTTATTTTAGAAAAATTTAAAATGCCATTTTATAGATGCCTCATCAAATTAAAAGAAAAGCTTTGAGTTTATAATGTACTACAGTTTTTGCTACAATTCTGGCATAATTGTACTAGTAAAAAAATTTACAATCTGGATAGGTAAACACTCGATAAAAGCTGTGTAGAGATTGTGGAACCTCTTACTGGGATATACTGAAAGCTTTCCCAGAGAAGGCCCTTCACAATCTGACCTATGCTGGCCTTGATTTGAGTGACAGACCAGAACAGAGAACCTCCAGACATCCACTACAGCTTAATTAATTCTATGACATTTATAAAAATGTCAGTCATTTTGCTGCTTGTTTTCTTTTAAAAACAATGGACAATTTAATTCCATCAAAATGAAAATGCAGAAGTGAGAGTATTTTCTTTTAGCAAACTAAGACTTGAAATCCTCTTTTTTTTTCTACTACATTCAGTTTGATATTTTTAAATCCTCAAGAATGTGTCCACTTCACCAGCGTTTTGTGTGCAGTAGGCTATCTATGAAAGTAATTTTAGAGATATGCTCAGACACTTAGGTTCAGCATCTACCTGCTCAAAGTGCTGTGAAACTGCTCATGGTAGATGATGAATTTGATATTTGAAAAAGAATGCTGTGCATTAACACTGCAATCTTCACATCAATATTGATGGAAACTTGGGATATGCTACAAGGGCTTATTTTATTATTAATTTTGATCAAATCTTCTGAAACAGCATATTTTATGCTAAGTCTGAAGTTTGCCCAAACATCCTAAAAGAATTAGTTTTAAATCATTATCTGCTCAAGGTTTTTTCCTTAGTGTTTTTATTTATGCTTACAGCAACATCCAGTGTCTTCTGAGTGTAGCTAATGGAAAAATGGATTAAGTGCATATAAATACATAAATCAGTACACGCTCATTTAGCTGCCAGGTAAAATGATTACTGTAATGACTACGTCAAGACAGAAATAAGTGGAGTGTTTAGTGTATGAGGTATTCATATTGCATTAAGATGTTATGGCAGATAAATATGTGTTTATGTGAGAAATATTTTACAGCTCATAACTGGCTGTGCTAGAAATTCTTCTCTTGTTTTGAGAGTACTACTGAAATATTAAGAACATTCCTTTAAATTCTATGTCCTACAATATTGATATTCTGAGACCTTCAAGTGGACTGTGTAGATCATAATTTTGTGTTGAGGTCCACACTTTAATTGTCTTGATACGCATGGGATGCAAGTTCACAGGCGTTACTTGTAGGCTCACTTGAACTTGAGTATCTCAGAGCTGGGGGGCAAGTGCACATTTGTCTCTCTAGTGAAGTCAAAATTTGAGGGGAGGACATTTTTGCTTTCCTTCATACTTCACATATACTATGTAAAAAAATGAAATAAACATTATCTCTTAATCAGTACTGTAATCTCAATTTATAGGATATGGACGGCTTGTATTTAACTTTTTAAGTTGGTAGTAAAGTATCTATTGCTATGGTATTAATTTTACCTTTTATCTCTATCTAAAAACATAACAGAATTGTATTAAAATTCGTTTTCTGGCTGCTTTAATATGCATATTTTCCTTGTAGAAACCCCATTTCTAGTGGCTGAAGAATTACTACAATTACTGAAACATTGTGAAATAAAAGCCAGTCAGATTAGAAATAGAAAAAGAAACATCTTTTTAGGCTGATTTAAAATATATAACCTTCAAGAGTGTACTATTTTAACAAACATAATTAAACATAACTTAATGACATTTACCATTGTGATGCAACTGGCACTGGCATGTGTACTCTGCATGCCAAGCATTATGCAAATAGCATTTATAAATTTAACATTTAATCAGCTTTTTACCTCAGGGTTAAATAAGAAAATGGATTGTAGTATTTTGTTTCTTTGCATTGTACTTAAGATCAGCACAAGCTGCCTGCTATTTTTAATTTTTTTTTCCTGCAAAAACTAGTGCTCTGAGTATTATTCATGTGTCTCTAAATAAAAGGGGAGTAAAGAATCAACTTAAAACGTAAATTATTGAGATGAAGCCATCTAACACTTACTTTGAAAGCTAAAGCCTAAACTGTTTTGTAAGAAAACACTACACATTTTGTAAAGGCTAGCACGTCTCTGCTATCGGAAAGGATTGTGACTCCCACCATGAGGCTCTATATGCTCACCATCATAGTTCTGAACATCCCAAAATACCCACCACTCAGGAAAGAATGCTTGATTTGAAGTCAGTTCCAGTCTGCTGCTTGGTTTTCTTTGGCTTTTGTACTCCATTTCATACTGAGCCATGTATATCCTTCTCCAAGCTGATCTTGACGAGCTCGGGAAGGCAGTATTCTTTATTGATTAACTTAGTGAAAGTAATTTACAAAACCTCCTGAGCCACTCAAGTGACACAGCCAGTTGATTCATTTTTAAAGAAGTTTATAAAAAAGAAAGCCCATTTTCCATTTATTTCCCTTTATGTTGAGATACTTTCAGTTTTCCTCGCAACAGTCACTTATTCCCTATATTCTTCCTTGAGTTTTATGAAGGTTTTACCTGGGCCTGACTTGACTGATTCTTCTTCCACTCTATGGGTTTGCTTCTCCCTTACACATTTCCCTCAACTGAAACTTGGCTACTCCTAAGAAACAATAATTATTTTCATTTTTCAGAGAAGCAGCTATAGTGGTCTTGGAGTTAGTCCCTAAAATTAAAAGGGGAAAACTTTTGGAAGTATATATAAGCCCACGCACTGAAGGGAAAACCATATAAAAACAACAGTGTGCAACAGTATAAATGAAGATTGCAATGATGCCGTGAATGACCCTTCCCCCAAAAACAGGACTTCGAGCCACGTTAGTGTAGGGTAAGATAAAAAGTAAAGGTCCTTTAGTAACACAGGGCCTACAGCCCACAGGAATACAGGATGACATCCATGTGTCTTAGTTCTTCTTTCTATGGCTTTTATAATAAGATCCTTCCAATCATTGCTTTACACATTTCTCAGTCCAGCCCCAGTCCCACCCCTGGTCCAACCCCCTGGAATTGGGTCTGGGGTCGTCAGGACCCTCTGTCTTCATCAGCTCTTCTTCCTCAGGCACACAAAGGTCTCTTGGAGCTCATCCAATTCTGGCTCTTGGGTCACTCTGACCTGTGTTTATGTTTCATTCTGTAGGCCTTCTGATATCCTTCAGCTCTTTACCTTGGAAAGGAGTCTAAACAAGATTAATTAACTAAAGGAATTTGAGCTCCCTGTTCTGGGACAGGGGTAGTGATAGAAAGGCATTAAACTTAAACTGTTAGAAATATTAACCCTCTAAAAATCTACAACTACTGTGTTCCTAAAATCTACAAAATGTGAAAATCAGAACAAAAACCCTTTCGGCATCAGCAAGATAATGTGTACATACTTAAGGGGAAATTAAAATGGCACTGGAAATCTTCATATATTGGAAGATTATTAGTGATCGTCTTTGCAAATTTGAGCTAGGTGGTAAGGTTTTTCCATCTGAGTTTCATTTTATGTGGAATATGTAAAGTAAATGTGTTCCTAACCAGTCTTCAAGTCTCTCTTCCAATGCAAATAACCTTAATGACTATATAGCTAATGATAAGACAATTTAAGAAAACCCTCTAAGAAACAACCAACGTAGAATGTTTCTGACTAAGATATTTTTTCCAGGCTCTTACCAAAGTTCCTACATCTTTTAAATGGTACAGTTCTGACTCAGCCTGCTTTGATACAGTTAAAAGTTCAGTATGTCACTTCTGTATAGTTTAATTCCATGAACATAAGCTATATTGTTGGAATGAACAGGTCTAGCTGTGTTCAGTATTAACATCTGTTTTATAAAATGTTAACATTAGTCTGTAAAAACGCATTGCTTTTCTCACATTTCCTTTCACTGCTGAGGCTTTAAATCCTGGCATCCATTTAACCTGTGTGCATTGATTTCAGGTTTTGTTTCTCCATGTGTGTATATATAATTTCTCTGTAGCTTTGGAAGCTTTAATTTTGATGCTGCATCAGAATGTTTAATTTGTGTGATGATACTGCTAACAGTATTTTCTCTTTCCTCACTTAGCAGAAACCTACCTTTTGGAAGTGATAGCATTTCAATGCTGACAGGACAAATGACAGTAGATAGAAGCAAAACACTGGATTACTGGATTTTAAGTATAAGTCCCGTATTATTACTGTTGGTTCAGATAAAATGTTAAGGATACAGTCCATACATATGAAAGCATTATCTAAAGGTCATGTCAATAACCCTCTGTAGTTCAAATCTATAGTGTAGAATTAACTTTTGCTATTGTTATTATTCATTGGGATTTGATGAGTGTGGTAAATCTCAACATTAACTCAGACTCTTTCATGCAACTGTGTAATGACTTTTTTCAGTGCCAAGTAAAAGTCTTATTCCCTGTTTTGATGATACAATTTTTACTTGTGCTTTGTGCTTGGCTTTGAATAACTATATGTTCGTAGGATTATGATTATTTTAAAATAGAAATATTTTGCATGTAATATCATTGCTGCAAGGATATTTCTTTGTAAATGTTAGATATGCTGTTCTATACCTATGTTTAAGGGCACACTTAGCATCATAACAGTCTCTGACAATCAAAAGGTAGGTCACATTATCCAAGTATCACTAGAATATTTGGAAGATTTCAGAGTTCTGTACTTTGCTGGTTATTATTTTGAGGAAGAATGTAAAATAAATCTGTAATTGAAGTTTGTTCAATCAGGCTAGGCTTGGCATAAGGAAATGTTGTATTTGCCACAGTCTGAAACGTAAGCTTTGGTTTAATCACAAGTGCCAAGTAGTCAAGCTCCTCACCACTTAATGTGTTAGTAGTGTATTTATGATCATCATCACTTGATATTTTGAAATAGGGTGTATAGATTAATTTTCACAGACTACTTGTAAACCACTAATTATCTTTTGTGCAGATTAGTGACCACCAGATTGAAAAACCCAGAAGTGAAGAATGAAGTCCCTCTCTCCTACAAATGAAAACTTAAATGGACATCTGACCTGTACTACCATGCCTGTGCAATTTTTGACACTACTTATGAATCTATGAACAATTGAAATATCAGTATAAGGCTCACAATAATTTCTATGAAATCAAGACAGAACAACGTAATCATTGATTAAAAATGAATTTGATTCCTATTGTATCACTCTTCATACCACCTGAAGTTATCTGACTCAAGTACTTCAATTAAAGGTATAATATTGTTACACTCTAGGGTTTTTGACATGTTGTATTTGTAGTTCCAGAGGAAAAATAGTCCTTTACATTTCCATATAAGACAAGATTGAATATGGTTGCTGTTATTCTTGCAATTTACTTCTCGCTTTCTCTGTGTACATACAGCATTGTTTTGACCATTCAGTGCAGCTTTAAATGACAATCCAAACACATCAGCATAGATATTTTTGTTCTGTACTGTATGTTGTTTATCAGCCCTTATATCTTTAGCAGTATGGATTATTTTACTTTCTTTTTCCTCAGCTGCTAAGCCCAAAGGCAGGCTCAAAATTTACCTTGGCAATTTTACTTTCCCCTCTGGATAGGAATTGATGTCTGAAATTCTAAGACTTTATTTCTGATTGTAGATTCCACTGTCAAATTTGGTCAGTGACACGTGAAAAGGAGGGGCAGAAATGCAAAGATTTCTTGTTCCACCTTATTAATACAAAGTTGTCAGCTGTAAGCGCCCTCAGAATATTGAAGTCATATAAACCCTGCCTGCCTAATACTGGATAAAATAAAAATTGGATGAGTCGTCAACAGTCTTCTGAGGACTACACTTTAGCCAGGGAGAACTTATTAGCTGTAAGCACCTCCAGAAAAATCAAAATCTTATGAACCTAACACTGCCTGTTAAACAATGGACAGCACACAGGTCTTTCACACTCTGCTGTGAGGACCACACTTAATAGCAAGAAAAGAACTTTCTCCCAAAATAACTTGCATTGATTCAAGTATGTGGCTGTTATTGTGGGGTTTGCATTGCTGGTGATAACATTTAGCTGCAGGATCGTATTTAATTGATGACCAAAAATCCCCCCAAAAAACAACACAAAACACATTCTACACAGGCAAGCACACCAAAGTTAAATTTCAATACAGCAGTCTACTCCTGTTGCCCCTCCTGACAGACATAACTAACAACAGAAAACTACTAAGCAGAAACACAACCTAAAACACAAATCTAGAACCCCCCTTGGTAACACAGAGCAACAAAATGACCTGCACACCACCTTCTCTATAACACAAAGCAAAAGTTAAAAATAGAGCTGTTTCTCATTAACAGTTCTCATTCCAAAAGAACTACACACTGTAAAGGTACAAAACAACTAATATAAAGTAAGATATATACCTAGTAAGTTGTGAAGGGTAAGGAAAGTTTGTGTTATTAGTATTAAACCAGCAAAACAAAATTAGTAAATAATAAATATGGTGCCTATAGAGCAAAGATATAGCCAAATAGAATTAATATCAAAGTATCTCTGAGGTAGAAGTGAAAGCACATTATAAGGGTATAAGGTACTTTATAAGGTATAATGTAACAAGCATAGTGTAAGATATAAGACAGAATGTATAAAGTAATAGGCGCTGTAAGAAAGTAAAGATGTGAATTATAGAGAGTACATGGTTTTCTCACCCCTACATTGTCCAAAGAGATGGGAGGAGACAGAGAAGCTCCTCTCAGCTAACCCCACAGAGACGATGGCATTTCTCCCCAATTTTTGCTTATGCCCAATCTCTTTTATACTTTTTTTTTCTTAGGTGGTTTAAGTGTCTTTAGTCAATAATTGCTTTAGGGGTGATAGACAGATGACCATGATATAGGCCTGAGGGCCTCCTTATGTTCCCAGAAGATATCAGAAAGGAGGGTGATGTCATTTACACATCATTCTACCCTTCATTAATCTTATTAGTCTGGCTTTAGCACTTTTGAAAAGCCATGGGATGTCTTTGTCCTCTGACAATGGTTCTGAGAGCATCCCTCCAGGGGGCTGAGGCATTCCTTCAACTCATCAAGAGTTTATCAGGGCTATGACCCCACAGTCAGCAGTGGAAAAAATTATCAAAAGGCAGTTCCAGTAATGATACTTATTTGTCTGCAAGATGGCCTTCTTTGCTCCTATCTTTTCATTCGATTAAGAGGAAAGATACAAAAGTTCGTCATCATCATCATGGCTAGGCTTTGCGAATGAAGATTTGGGAATGGCTTTACCTGCACTTCCTGCAAGTGTGCTGGTGGCTAAAAAGGCTCATATGGGATAGGCAAGTCTGGTCACAAAAGGCACAGCGGAACATCTCCTCAGGCAATATTGGTGAGGAACAGTTCTTTCTGCATTGTCTTTTCTCCTCAAGACTGACTCTGAGTGCGTTCTCAAAGGAAGCAGCAGCTTCCATGAATCCCGATTGGAGGCCAGAGTGGATAATTGAAGGCAGTCAATATGGCCAAGGCTGAGGTATTGTTTCAGGGAGTCCTAGCATCTCTTCTTCAGGGCTCCTCTCTTGCAGCAGCCGCTGGCGAGTTCACCATAGAGCACAATCTTTGGGAGGCAGTGATTCTCCATCCTGGAGATGTGCCCTGCTCAGCACTACTGCATTCTCAGCAGCATGGCCTTGATACTGGTGACCCCTGCCTGTTCAAGAACAGACACATTGGTCATGTAATGAGTCCAGTGGATGTTTAGGATTGAACAGAGGCAGTGCTGATGGAAGCGTTCGAGAAACCGCAGGTGGTGGCGTTAGATGACCCAGGATTCAGAGCCATATAAAAGAGTAGACAGTACAATGGCTCTGTAGACACTGATCTTTGAACTTTTCTTCAGGTGTTTGTTGCACCAAACTCTTTTATGGAGTTTTCCAAAGGCTCTGTATGCCTTTGCTAGCCTGTTGTCTATCTCTTTGTCGATCTTACCGTCTGAGGAAATGATACTTCCCAGATAGGTGAGTTACTGGACTCACTTAAGCTCTGATTCCCCTATGGTGACATGGGGATGATTGAAGACTTCCTGAGGTGCAGGTTGGTAAAGAACCTCTGTCTTCTTCAAGCTGACTGTCTTGGGTTGAGCTGGCAAAATGCCATCTGTCCAAGACAGAGTGAAAAGGGAAGAGGAGGGAGAGGGGAAAACAACCTCCAAACTAGGTTTATGCTTAAACTAACTATATGTATTTATACAGAAAAGAGAAAATTAAGAGAAAACTACAATATAACACACACTTACATAAGTTATGTATAATAAGAAATAACCATCCACTCCCCAATTAATACAGTCTATTATTCTAGATGTATAAGTACTCTAAAAGACACCTAGCAAGAAACAGAAAAAGTAACAACAAAATATTTCTACTTCCCTGAATTCAAACAAAATGCAAGCAGCGGCAGCAGGAGCAATGCCTAGCAGAGTAGAAGAGCTGCACCACGTCCTCTATCTTTTTCAGCCATGATGGAACTGAACAAACACCTCCCACTTCTACACACATATCTTAGGTTTGCGTCATCTGGTATGAAATATTTCCTTGGTTACCCAGTCAGGTGATAGCCGTCTACCAGTCCACATAGATTCTCTGAGCCTGCTAATTTGAGGCCTAGCTAAAACCACTACACTGACTTCCAGCTCCAAAAGGTCAGCAGCCTCTGCAAAGCAGGATGTTAAGTGATGTAGAACTGCTTCTGTGTGAGCAACAAGAGCGGCATCATCAGCAAAAAGCAGCTCACGGACAAGGTGATTCAGGGTCTCAGTGTGGGCCTTCAGTCGCCTTAGGTTGAATAGGCTTCCATTGGTACGATATCGGATGTAGATGTCATTTTCTTCATCCAGGTCTGCCGTGGCTCTTTGGAGCATCATGCTGAAGAAGATTGTGAGTAGAGTTGGTGCAAGAACACAACCTTGTTTCACACCACTGGTTACTGGAAAGGGCTCAGAGAGTGAATCACCATATCTGGTTTGTGCATGCTGATCATCACGTAGCAGGATGATCATTTCGAGGAACTTGGGGGGACATCCTAAATGTCCCAAGATCTGCCACAGGCCTTTCTGTTCACAGTGTCAAAAGCTTTGGTGAGGTCAACGAAGGTTACATAGAGACCTTTGTTCTGTTCTTTACACTTCTCTTGCAGTTGCCTGAGAACAAATACCATGTCTGTGGTGCTCCTATTGGCTCCGAAACCACACTGGCTTTCAGGTAGAAATTCTGTGATAGAGGGTACTAATCTGTTCAGAAGTATTCTTGCAAGGATTTTACCAGCAACGGAGAGCAAAGTAACGCTTCGGTAATTTGAGCAGTCTGATTTTAATCCTTTCTTTTTGTACTGGGTGATGATGACTGTGTCACAGAGATCTGATGGTAGTTCCCCTTGTTCCCAGCAACGCACAGCAAGCTCGTGAAATTTGGCATGGAGTGCTTGACCTCCATGCTTCCAGATTTCAGGTGGAATTCCATCAACCCCAGCTGCCTTGCCAGTTTTCACCTGTTGTGTGGCCTTAAGTGTCTCTCCTGTAGTAGGGGCTGTATCCAATTCATTTCTCACCGGTTGTTGTGTAATGTGCTGAATTGCTGAGCCTTGGACTACACGGTTGGCACTGAAGAGAGTCTGAAAACGTTAAGATTATTGGTTCAGAATGAAGGTTTTATCTGTGAGAAGAATTTGGCCATCTGCACTGAGTAGGGGGCTTTGAACCTGGTGTGTGGGTCCGTACACTGTTTTCAGGGCCTCATAGAATCCTCTTTGGGCACCCAAATCTGTGCATAGTTGGGTCTTTTCTGCTAGGTTGAGCCACCATTTGTTCTGGATGTCTTGAAGTTTCTGTTGGAGTTTACCACATGCAAGACAGAAGGCTGTTTTTCTTACTTGGCAAGATGGCTGAGCAAGGTGTGCTTGGTGAGCAATTCCCTTCTTCTTCAGCAGTTCCTGGATCTCTTGATTGCTTTTGTCAAACCAGTCTTTGTTTTTCTTGGAGGAGAACCCTAAGGACTCTTCAGAGGACTGCAGGATGCAACTTTTAATATGTTGCCAAAGTGCTTCAGGAGAGGGATCTATGGGACTAGCTTTAAGTCTAGTTTGAAGGTTTACCTGAAATCTGTCGTCTTTCACTTTAGCTGTTTGAAGACTGTTAACTTGGATCCTCCTCCTTGGAATGCTGCCCCTCTTCACTTTGGGCTTAAATTGGAGGTTAAGTCTGCAATGCACAAGGCTGTGGTCTGTTTGACATTCTGCACTCGGCATCACTTGGGTATGACGGACACCACCAACATTTCTCTTGCACTAAGACATAGTCGGTCAGGTGTCAGTGCTTGGATCGAGGATGCATCCAGGTTGTCTTCAGGCTGTCTTTCGGCTGAAAGATAGTGTTGGTGATGGTGAGCTGCTGCTCTGCACAAAACTCTAGCAGGAGGCATCCACTGTCGCTGCAGTTTCCAACAATATGCTTGTCGAGGACTCCTTTCCAGGCTTCAGAGTTCTTTCCTACTCTAGCGCTGAAGTCACCAAGGATTATGATCTTATCATCTGCAGGAACCTTTTGGATGAGGCGGCGCAGGTTGATGTAGAATCTGTTTTTTTCTGCAGGGTCAGCTTGGAGAGTTGAGGCTTGTACGCTAAAAAGAACAACATGTTGCTTGTTTTGTAGTGGGAGGTGTATGGGGATAGTGCGATCAGAATGACCTATCGGCAAATTTTCAAGATTGAAGCTGATGGAGTTTTTAAACATGAAGCCCACTCCTGAAAGGGGACTTCTGGTTTTGTGTTTTCCTGATGAATAGAATGTGTAGCCCACACCATCTTCTTTAAGGCTGCCTTCCTCATGAAGATGAACTTCACTGAGAGCAGCAATGTCGATGTTGAGTCATGACAGTTCCTGGGCAATTAGAGCAGAACGACCTTCAGGACATCCACTATCCACAGTATCAAGCATGGTTCTGATGTTCCAACATGTAACTGTCAATTTGAACACACGTTTGAAAGTATGTGAATGCCTTTGTCTCTGTATTGTTTTTACTGCATCAGAAGATGCCTGTTGGTCGTGGTTATCCAGCTGGGTGAGGGGTGAAGATGAGCTTTGGTTAGATCACATTTTCTAGGCCCCTCTCCATGTGGAACAAGCAACGCTCTTCTTAAAAAAGACTGCTTGGTCATGCAGGATGCTGCCAAACCAGACTGTCATCTCTGGGGTCACTCTTGAGTGACCAATGTCCTGAACTGCCTGCATGTAGGGTTGGGCTGTAGCTTCCAGTGCAACTTATCGCCTGTTGTTTTGACCCTTGCCTGTCACTACAGGGCTTTGCAATGTGGGTGAACCCTTCAAGCCTGTGCAATGGTTTTTTTAGGTAAGCCACAGCGTGCACGGAACTGGCTTAACCCTTTATGCCTAAGGTTCATCTTCCAGGGCCTAGCAAACTTGGATGGTGACAGTGAAGTACTCAGGACATAGGTTTAATTAGATTATCCTTCTCTTAGCTGGATGGCCTTACAGGGCTAAACGAGCTCCATCTGCCTGCATTTTGGAGTTAGAGTTGTCCTTCTCCTAGGGTGGTTGCCAGAGGGCTAGCAAGCCCATCCTGCCCATGGACACACTTTGTCTGACCCTTCAGCTGAGACCTGTCTGGCATGGGAGACCGTATTGGAGGCACAAACCACCACCAGCACAGCTCTCAACCTCATGAGGGCACACAAGCTTCTCTGCCACAAGTGGGTATCTGTGAAGAAGATTTACCCAGTAATGCATAATGAAAACATGTTTACTACATTTTTTTACTAACTTGACTGGCAAGTTTATTTTCAGTAGATTGAAAAATTTAGATTATTTAAAATTAGAAGATAATTTAAGGTCAGAAGACACTAAATATGCAATAAGCTATTTATAACTGAGAATCAGGTCAATTTTTAATGTTTATCATGCACTTGAATAATTTGAATAAAAACAGCTGAATAGATGGCCAATAATGTCTGTAAGTGAATTAAAATATAAGTTGAATACACATTTTGACATGGATGAAAAAGTACAAAAAAAAAGTTGTTTGCTACAATGTTTAAAGCTACATTTTAAGAAAATTTAAAAGCTACTTGTAAGACCCCAGGTTCAAGCTACGTGCCCATCTGTTGTTACAGTAAAATCAAAAGTAAGCAATTCAGATCTACAGAAAACCCTGTGAGACTTAGCTATCAGCCAGAAGCAGCAAGGAGCTCAGCTGCTGCTGGCTGGTAGGAAGGTGGTTTACTCCCCAAGAATTCACATAGTAGGAATTCACAAGACTCTGCAGGTGCATGAAAACAGCCAAGATGAAATAATATTTCAATTGTGAGAGATAGGTCCTAACCAATTGAAGTATCTAGTGTGGTGGTATGTAACTCTTTTAGCCAATAAGCTGTAGTCCTAACCCTATATAAACTGTGTGCTTTCTGTAATAAAATGTCTTCACTATAAACTTCATAAGCTTGTTGGTGAAGTCCTTTCTCTCCGCCAAAAATTGTTTACTTTACCCATCCAAGTGTTTTACTTATATTTAAAATTCCAAAATAATTCACCTATTGATTGTTTTTGAAAAGCCTTTAGTTTTTAATACCTTGAGATCACGTAGAAAGAGAACATTGCATATGTTTCCCAAGAAATTTCTTCTAATTTAGTGAGAAAATAAGCATTTTGGCAAAATTTAAAAGTGGTTAACATACAACCAAGACAAAGTACCAAAGCAACAAATACACACTAACTTACACAGCTCTAGTAAAATACAACCCTCCAATTTTAAGTTACCCAGAGGAGCATAAAGAAAGAGTAAAGAAAGGAAGAAGAGATTAAGAGAAGAAACAGGAGAAAAGAGAGAAAGAAGTAAAGAAAGAAATTAAGGTAAGAGAATTAAATAACTACCACCAAAGACTCCTATGAAAGTCCAGGGTTTCACATGGAGAAGACAGGTCCTGAGAGAAAAGGCAAGATAGAGTCCCTATGCTGCTGTATTTTTGTGGTTTATATACAGTGGCTGCCCCTCCAAGGTGGCACATCTGGCCCACTGCCCACACAGTGGCCTTCAGGCCAGAGTGAGGGGCAGTGCAGCCACTTAGAGGCTCTAGGGGCTATGATGTGGGCTGGCTCTGCCATGCGCCTTCTGTGCGCTCTGCCATGGGGCTGCAGGACTGTCAATGTGGACTCTGACCTGTCCCTCTCCCAACACACACACTTGTGTTGGCTCATAGGTAATAATTAAGTTGTCCAGTGAGATTTATCTTCAGTGTCTTCACTACTCCATTGTAAATTTGGTTATAGAAAAATACTAATCTTGTGAAATTATTAAAACACTGTAGTAACATCTTGATTCTGGCAAGCATTGATTAATACAGCTTTTGAAGAGATGACTGTTGTAATTTTGAATATTAAAGAAATTCTCTCTCCCTGCCACCACAGAATTAGGTAACTAATGATCAACTCCCATGCCACTAGATAAAAGAAGGAGTAGCCAACTGCTTTGAATTCCAACTTGATTGCTTGAGGAGGAAGGGAGAAGTTTCTTGGAGAGTGGAGGGACATCACCTTCTTTTTAGCCAGCTGTGGTGAGTGAAAAAACTCCCACTGTTTGTGAGACTGGTGAAGGTATTTGAAGGGGTCTGAGTTGTCCTGGTTTTGGCCACCCACAACCCTAGCTCAGCTCTGTTGCTCTGTGCTGCTCATCAGAGGGAGAGAGAGAGGAGAGCTGTGGCCACGGTCCTGGATCCTTTGCTACAGATCCCTTTTCCTGTGCCGGCTTCCATCCGCAGAGGAGTGAGCACCACCACCCCCAGCCCCTGTGCCTAGTCTCTTGTCCCTAACTTGAGGACAAAAGAAAAAACTTTGCATTGCCTGCCAGAGGGTTCCACCCCATCCTCTTGGCCTCCATCCCTCCACGTCAGTGATTCAGAGAAGCCAGTGACTCACAGACCGCCTTTTTTCTTTGTCTTACCAGAGAGACTGTGAGTCACTACGCTGTCAGCCGAGGCGCTGCAGCGACCTCAGCTGTCCATAAATATAATTGCACCAAAAGGGAACAGAGACAAAAATTCAGTTTCATTTAAAGGATTTTGTTCCTTTTTCTTTGGGAGTACAGGGTAGTTGTTTGTTTTGGCCTAGTTTTGGTTAGACATATATATATATATGTGTACTTTTAGTTAAGAACTGTTATTCTTTGTTCACATACATTTTTCTGATTAAAACTCCTACATTTCAAAACTGTGGTGATTTTTTTCGGGGAAGCTCTTCTTTTCTGGTCCATATGAATATCTTAGTTGTCTTCTAAACTAAGACAATTACTAAAATACACTCCTAGTAGATGTTACTCCTAATATTAGAGTTAGCATTACCCAAAGAAATAAAAGGGATATGAAAAGTAATTTCTTAAAAATTTAGAACAACGCACTTAATCCCTGCTGTAACCAGAACACAGTAAGAAATTACACAGGCTTCTTTCAATTTTTGTTTGTTTATTTTTGCTATGAAAGAAGACTGTCTCTAGTCTCTCTTCTCTAGATCTTATTCAAAATATTAAACTGCGTAGTCTCCAAAAGAAAGAAGAACATAGCGTGTTTTTGTCCCTTTTATGTGCCTTAAAGTTCCCCTTCATTTATGAGACCAAGAGAAATCCTAAATCAGAACAGAATGAGGCAAGACATGAGGTACATTTTGCAGCTGTATCAGCAAAACATAATTTTGACTCAATATTTTTATCAGAAAAGCACATCTTCATCAACCAGAACTAGTTTCTATACAGCAGTTATGAAATGTTATTCAAAAATTGATAATTATTCAATTTAAAATTTAATCATGGAATAAAATGATACATTCCTCATAAGCAAAAAAAAAACCCCAAACATTTTGGCTTGAATTATATTAGGAAACAGACTCCAGATTAGGAATGTAATGGTGCAATGACAGCCAAAGTTGACTCCTGAACAGGTCATAAGAATTAGTACTGTGTAGTATTCTGAATCATGATAAAAAAAATCTGAAAAAAGGTACAGATAAAACAGCTACTTAGAGTAAAGGTAACATCTGAAAACTTTATTATGTTATGTTGTAGCATTTAAGTGAAAACCAGTCTGAAGCAGGTTTATTCTGAATTCAAAGTGAACTTTAGAACATATCTTGAATTAATTATAAAGATCATTATTTCTTCTTTGTAATTTAGTGTCTTTTAAGATTGATATAGTATTTCTCATGTGTCTCTGACATTTTTTTATCATCATTATGGTACTCAGAGGTCACATGATGTTCTCCTTTTTGAATATGATTTTCAAAGAGTCATAGAATAGTCTGTGTTGGAAGGGACCTTTAAGTGTCCTCTAGTACAAACCCCTTGCAACAAACAGGGACATCTTCAACTACATCATGTTTCTCAGTGCTCCATTCAACCTTGAATGTTTCCAGGTGTAGTGTGTCCACAGCTTGTCTGGGTAACCTGTTCCATATCCTCACAATCCTCACTGGCCATGCTGCCGTTGATGCAACCCAGGATACAATCACCTTTCTGGGCTGCAAGACCACATTGCTGGCTCATGTCCAGCCTCTCTTCCACCAGCACCCCTGAATCCTTCTCAGCAGGGCTGCTCTTGAACTGCTTATTGCCCAGCAGCACCTTGCACTTGTTCTTGTTTAACCACATGAGGTTGCCATGGGCCACTTCTTAAGCTTGTTCAGGTCCCTCTGGACAGTATCCTATCCTTCAGGTGTGTCAACTGCACCACTCATCTTAGTGTTATCTGAAAACTTGATGAAGGGGCACTGGATCCCTTTGTCTATGTCATCAATGAAAACATTAACACTGGTCCCAGCGTGAAACCCTGAGGGACACACTTGTCACTGATGCCCATTGGGACCCTGAGCCTCAACCCTCTGCATAGGACCATCCTCCTCATGGCCTGGGTAAGGGATATTAGCAGGAGACTCTCTGAACTAATTCTGCCCTCCCGATTATTACTCACAGCTTGCTTGCCAGGTTGGCAGTGATGAGACTGATAAGAGGGGTGTCAGGGTAATTAAAAAGGACTTCAAAGCTCTGAGTCGATTAGTTAACGGGACAGAAGTGCAGATGGTGTTCTGTTGAATTCCTTTAGTAGCAGTGATGCATGATGATAGGAACAGGAAAACTCATGTTATAAATATGTGGCTTAAGGACTGGTGCCATCAACAGAATTTTGTTTGTTTGTTTGTTTTTATCATGGTGCAATTTTTATGTCACCAGGCCTGTTAAAATCAGATTGGCTTCATCTGACTAGCAAGGGCAAAGAACTCTAGCTTATGAGTTGGCAGAGGTGTTTGGTGTTTGAGAGGGCTTTAAACTGGGTTTAAAGAGAGAAAGGGATGGAACCACGCTGCCCAGAGATGAGCCTAATGGTGGTAAGACAGAGTTAGGGGTGAAATCAGCAGCACAGCTGAAGTGCATCTACATTAATGCACACAGTAGGGGTAACAAACAAAAGGAGCTGGAAGCCATGGTGCACCAGGAAATCTATACTCACCATCACAGACATATGATGGGATGACTTGCATGACTGGAATGCTACATGCTCTTCAGAAGAGATAGGCAAGGTAGACGAGGTGAAGGGGTGGTTTTGTATGTCAGGCAGTTTCTTGGCTCTGTAGAACTTGAGGTTAGTGATGATAAGGTTGAGTGCCTCTGGCTAAGAATCAGCGGATGGCCAACAAGTCTGACATACTGGTGGAAGTGTGTCACAGAACACCCAATCAGGATGAAGAGGTATGAAGTATTCCATAAGCAGCTGGTGGATATTTGAAGATGATCAGCCCTTTTTCTTGTGAGAGACTTTAACTTGCCAGATGTCTGCTGGGAACTCAATGCAGTGGAGAAGAGGCACTCTGGGAGATTCTTGAAGTGAATGGAAAATAGCTTCTTGTTGCAATCTGTGAGCAAGATTATCGGGTGATGCTCCACTAACCTGCTGTTTAGCAGCAGAGAAGGGTAAGTGGGAGATGTCGTGGTTGGAGGCTGTCTGGCATAGAGTGACCACAAAATGATAGTTTTCAATATTTGCTTAAACAGGGAGGAATATCAACAAAATCTCTACCCTGGACTTTTGGAGGACATACTTCAGCCTATTCAGGATACTGATTCAGAGATTACCTTGGAAAATAGCACCTAGAAACAAAGGGATCTAGGAAAGATGAACAGATTTCAGAGAGAAATTTTGAAAGCACAGGAGCAGGCTGTCTTTATGGGCCAGAAGGTGAGCCAGTGGGGAAGACAAGTGGCCTGGCTGGGCAGGAAGTTTTGCAGGAACTCAGGGGAATAAAAAGGTTGTACCACCTTTGGAAAAAGGGGCAGGCAGCTCAGGAAGTATTTAAGGATATTGTTAGGTCATGCAGAAAGAAAATCAAAAAGGAAAAAGCTCAATTAGTGCTTAATCTGGCTACTTCTTTAAAGGATAATAAAAATGTTTTTATAAATGCATTAATCGCAAAAGGACGGGCAAGGGAAACCTTCATTCTTTATTGAACCCTGCAGGGAACATAGATAAGAAGATAAGAAAAAGGCTGAGGTACTTCACACATTCTTTGCTTCATTTTCAAGAGTAAGACAGGTTATCATCAGGCCATCTGGCCTCCTGAGCTGGTAAAAAGGGCCAGGGAGCAGAATAGCCCCACTGCAATCCAGGAGGAAGCAGTTAGTGGCCACCTGAGAGATTTAGATGCTCACAAGTCTATGGAACTAGATGGGATCCACCCTAGGGTGATGAGGGTGCTGGCAGAACAGCTTGCCAAGACACTGTCATTTATCATCAGTCCTGGCTAACCAGGGAGGTCTCAGATCACTGGAAGCTGGCCAGTGTGACATCCATTCACAAGAAGGTCCAGAAGGAGGATCCAGAAACCTACAGGTCTGTCAGCCTGACCTCAGTGCCTGGCAAGGTTATGGTGCAGATCATCTTGAGTGTGATTACACAGCACCTACAGGACAGATGAGGGATCATCAGACCCAGCCAGCATGGATTTAGGAGGGGCCCTGCCTTTGACACTGTCTCCCATAACATACTCCTGAAAAACTGCAGCCCACGGCTTGGACTCTCTACTGGGTTAAGAACTGGCTGGATGGCCAGGTGCAGAGAGTGCTGGTGAACAGTGCTGCATCGAGGCGGTGGCCAGTCACTAGTGCTGTCTCCAGGGATCAGTGCTGGGTCCAGTCCCATTTAACATCTTTATAGATGATCTGGATGAGAAGATTTGAGTCTACCACTAGCATATTTGTAGATGACACCAAGTTAGGGGGGGGGGAGTGTCGATCTCCTGGAGGGTAGGAGCGCTCTGGAAAGGGACTTGGTCAGGCTTGATGGACTGAATCAACAGTATGAGGTCCAACAAGACCAAGTGCTGAGTGCACTTTGGTCACAACAATGCCCCTGCAGCACTATAGGTTGTGGACAAGGTGAAAGCAGCCAGGCAGGAATGGACCTGGGGGTAGTGCTTGACAGCAGGCTGAACATGAGCCAACAGTGTGCCCAGGTGGTCAAGAAAGCCAATAGCATCTTGGCCTTTATCAGGAATAACATGGCTAGCAGGACCATGGAAGTGATTCTTCCCTGTCCTTGGCATTGGTGAAACTGCACCTTGAGTACTGTGTTCAGTTCCAATCCCCTCAATTTATGAAAGATGTTGAGGTCCTGGAGTGTGTCCAGAGAAGGACAATGAGGCTGGTGAAGGAATGAAACACAGGTCCTATGAGGAGTGGCTGAGGGGTTGTTTAACCTGGAAAGGAGGAGGCTCAGGGGAGACTTTATCACTTTCTACAACTACCCAAAAGGAGGTTGTAGCCAAGTGGTGGTCAGTCTCTTGTCCCAGACAACTAGCAGTAGGATGAGAGGGTACAGTCTTAAGTTGTGTCAGGGTAGGTTTAGATTGGACATTGGGAAGAAGTTCTCTACAGAAAGGGTGATTGGGCATAGGAATGTGGAATTGGCAGAATCACTGTCCCTGGAAGTGTTTAAGAAAAGACTGGATGTGGCACTTAGGTGTCATAGTCTACTTGACAAGGTGGCGTTCAGTCATAGTTTGGACTTAATGATGCCAGAGGTCTTTTCCAACCAAGCTGATTACGTGGTTCTGTGATCCAGCCACTTTCTTGTCCGTCCAGCTGTCCACACATAGAATCCATCTCTCTTCAATTTAGAGAGAAGGATGTTGTGAGGGTCTGTGTCAAAGGCTTTACAGAAGTCCAGATAAATGACACCTGTAGCCTTTCCCTTGTCCACTGATGGAGTTGCTCCATGATAGAAGACCCCTAGGTTGCCTTCACCCCTTGGTAAAGCCTTGATGGTTGTCTCAAATCACCTTCCTGTCCTCCAACTTAGAATAGCTTCTAGGAGAATCTGTTCCATGATCTTTCCAGGCACAGAGGTGAGGCTGACAGGCCAGTGGTTTCCAGGGTTCTCCTTCCAAAGATGTGTACAGCATTCCCTTTTTCCAGTCTGCTAAGACTTCACCTGACAGCCATGACTTTTCAAATGCCATGGCATGTAGCTTGGCAGCTACATCAGCCAATTGCCCAAAAACTCTAGTTCTCAGATCAATGTGCATTGGTTCTTAATGTATCTCACTGGTGCACAAGTATCTTCAGATGTCCATGAACTTCATCTTTACTTACATTGGAAGGGATTTTTGCTCCTCCAGTCCCCATCCTGCTGTCTATTCATTTCAGGAGTGTGAGAAGAGAGACTGCTATTGAAGACTGAGACTGAGTCATAGAAGTTGTTGAGTACCTCAGCGTTCTCCTCACCCCTTGTTACTATTTTTCCAGCTTGTTTATCAGGAGGTGTATACCTTCTTTGACTTTCATATTCTGATTAACATACCTGCAGAAGACCTTTTTGTTATTCTTTGTACCCCTTTCTGGGTTCAGTTCCAGCTTCATCCTGGCCTTTCTCACCCCATCCCTACACAACTGAACTTTGTGTCTATATTCTTCCCAGGTGACCAGTCCTAGCTTCAACTGCCTATGCATTTGTTTCTTTCTCTTTAGTTTGATCAGCAGTAACCTACTCAACCATGCTGATCTCTTGCTCTCCTTGCCTGATTTCTTGTTCCCAGGGATTGTTAGTTATTGCGCTCTGACGTAAGACTTCCATAAAGATCTACCAGCTCTGTTCCACTCCCTTGTTCCTCTGGGCAGTCTCCCAGGCCTCCCACTGACTATATCTCCAAAGAGGTATGTCCTTTCTCTAAGAATTGCTTTCATAAAATGCAATGGTCTAACTTTACTCCTTACCTGACCCATATCCCTCAAACTCCACCAACACAGGACCACTGTGGCCCAGGCTGTTCCCAGTCTTCATGTCCCCAGCTAGCTTGTTTGCATTGGTGACCATCAGATTCATTATCAAATCCCCTCTGGTAGGGCTGCCTATTGCCTGGCTCAAGAAGTTACCCTTTATATATCCCAGGAGTCTCTTGGATTGCCTACAGCTCACTGTGCAACTTTCCCAGCAGATTTCAGGGTGATTGAAGTCACCCAGCAAGAGGGCCTGCAAGCAAAATGCCTCCTGTAGCTGGAGCAACAACTCCTCATCAGTAGGCTCCTCTTTGTCAGGCAGCTTGTAGTAGTTAAGTATTTCCTTGACTGAAACTCAGGCATAGCCACAATGGTCAGAGAATTTAAGGGCAAATCACAGGAACCCTAGGCATATTTCTAAATATTTTGCTATATAAAGCATATGTAGGTGGTAATATATAGAAAAATACAATTTTCCCATGATTAAAAGCTTTAGTGTTTAGAGATAATGTAAAAATGGAGAGTGAAGAGGGAAATGTAAATAATATATTTGTGAATATTTTGACGAAAAATAAGGCTAAACAGGAAAAGTCCTACTAATCTCTGCACAATCAACACAGGAAGATATTAGATGGGGAAATATTTATGAAAATAAAATCTTAGAATCATAGAATCAGTTGGGTTGGAAAAGACCCCTGAGATCATCAAGTCCAACCCTTAATCCAACCCCACTTTGATTGCTAGATCATGATCATGGCACTCAGTGACACGTCTAGTCTCACGTTAAAAACCTCCAGGGTCGGAGAATCCACCGCCTCCCTGGGCAGGCCATTCCAATGCCTGACCACTCTCTCTGTAAAAAACTTCTTCCTGATATTCAATCTAAACCTCAACTGGCAGAGCTTAAGCCCATGCCCTATTGTCCTACTGTTGGTTGTCTGAGAGAAGAGACCAATCCCCACCTGGCTGCAACATCCTTTCAGGAAGTTGTAGAGAGACATAAGGTCTCCCCTGAGCCTCCTCTTCTGCAGGCTAAACAACCCCAGGCCCCTCAGCCTTTCCTCATAGGACTTGTGCTCAAGTCCTTTCACCAGCCTCGTTGCTCTTCTCTGGACCTGCTCCAGCACCTCAATATCTTTCTTCAACTGAGGGGCCCAGAACTGAACACAGCACTCAAGGTGTGGCCTCACCAGCACTGAGTACAGGGGAAGGATCATTTCCTCATACTGCTGGCCACAGTATTCTTGATACAGGCCAGGATCCCATTGGCCTTCTTGGTCACCTGCACACGTTGCAGGTTCATGTTCAATCTCCTGTCAATCCAAACACCCAGCTCCCTTTCCACCTGGCTGCTCTCCAGCCACTCTGTGCCCAGCCTGTAGCGCTGCAGGGGGATGTTGTGGCCAAAGTGCAGGACCCGGCACTTGGTCTTATTGAACTTCACCCCATTGGAATCAGCCCATCTCTCCAGCCTATCAAGGTCCCTCTGCAGAGCCCTCCTGCCTTCCAGCAGGTCAACACTCCCTCCCAACTTGGTGTCATCAGGAAACTTGCTAATGATGGACTCAATCCCCTCATCTAAATCATCAATAAGGATGTTAATGCTGGGCCCAACACTGATTGATCCCTGGGGGACACCAGTGGTGACCGGCTGCCAGCTGGACAGTACTCTGTGGGCCCAGCCATCCAGCCAGCTCTTGACCCAGCAGAGAGTGCCCCTGTCCAAGCCATGGTCTGCCAGCTTTTCCAGCAGTATGCTGTGGGAGACAGTGTCAAAGGCTTTGCTGAGGTCCAGATAAACCACATCCACAGCCTTTCCCTGATCCACCAGGCAGGTCACCTGATCATAAAAGGAGATCAGGTTGGTCAGACAGGACCTGCCCCTCCTAAACCCATGCTGGCTGGGTCTGGGCCCATGTCCATCCTGTAGGTGCTGTGTGATTGCACTCAGGATGATCTGCTCCATAACCTTGCCAGGCACGGAGGTCAGGCTGACAGGCCTGTAGTTGCCTGGGTCCTCCTTGCAATCCTTTTTGTGGATTGGGGTGACATTTGCCAACTCCCAATCATCTGGGACCTCCCCAGAGAGCCAGGACTGTTGGTAGATGATGGAGAGTGGCTTGGCAAGCTCTTTTGTCAGCTCCCTCATCACCCTGGGATGGATCCCGTCTGGCCCCAATGACTTCTGAGGATCCAAGTGTTTAAGTGACTAACTGCATCCTCCTGGAATTTTTGGGGGTTATTCAGCTTCCTGTCATTGTCTATCATCTCCAAAGGCCAGTTGTCCTGAAGGCCACCTGTCTTGCTGGTGAAAACTGAGACAAAGTAGGTGTTAAGTACCTCAGCCTTCTCTTCATCCTGATTAACTATGTTCCCTCTTGAGTCCAGCAAAGAATGGAAGTTTTCCTTGTCTCTCCTGATGTATTTATAGAAGCGCTTTTTGTTCTCCCTAACAGAAGTAGCCAAATTGATTTCAAATTGCACTTTTGTTTCTAATTTTCTTCCTACCTATGTAAGTCCCTAAACTCTTCATGAGTAACCAGTCCTTTCTTCAGCAGTCGGTAAGCTCTCCTTTTTTCCCTAGTTTCTGTCAGAATTTCCCTGTTCCACCAAGCTGGTTGTCTGCCCTGCTGACTTGCCTTTCAGCACACTGGGACAGCCTGTTCCTGTGTACTCAAGACTTCCTTCTTGAAGTACGTCCATCTCTCCTGTACTCCCTTGTTTTTAAGGGTTGTTTCCCAGTGTATTCTCTGAACTAGACTTCTGAATAGGCCAAAATCTCCCCTTTGGAAGTTCAGTGAAGAAGTTTTATTGATGGCCCTCCTCGCATCCCTGAGCATTGAAAGTTCTCTTATTTCATGGTCACTGTGCCCCAGACAGCCTCCCACTAAAACATGTCCCACCAGCCCCTCTCTGTTTGTAAACAGCAGATCTAGCGAGGCCCCAGCCCTGATAGGTTCATGGACCAGCTGAAGCAGGAAATTATCCTCTGTACACTCCAGGAAACCCCTAGACTGCCTCTTTGCTGTGTTGAGCTCCCAAAGGATATCTGGCAGGTTAAAGTCGCCCACAAGAACAAGGGCGGTTGATCTTGAGGCATCTGCCAGCTGCTTGTAGCATAATTCATCCCCTTCATCATCCTAGTTGTGTGGCCTATAACAGACTTCCACCAGGATGTCAGCCTTGTTGGCCTTCCCCCTGATTCTGGTCCACAGGCTTTCAACTTTATTGTTAATGACCTCAAGTTCTACAGAATCAAGGGACTCTCTAATATACAGAGCTACCCCTCCACCTCTCCTACCCTGCCTGTCCTTTCTGAAGAGCTTGTATTCCCCCCATAGCAGGACTCCAGACATGCAAGTCATCCCACCATGTTTCTGTGATGAGATGACTGCGTCATAGTTTTCCTGCTGCACCATGGCTTCCAGCTATTTTCAGATTAACTAGCAGAGTTCCAGTTTGATTACAACCACACCGTGTGCATGATAACACAAAATTCAATAACTAGGTAGGAAAAAATGTGATATATTGTTTTCAGCCATAAAGCATCCTTTTTGCCCTCCCATTCTCCTTCCCTGCACCCACTAAGTCCTTTTTTTTTTTTTTTTCAGTGCTCATGGGTTCTCTCTTATGCTCTTTTTGACCATGTTGTCTTCATTCATAATTTCTGCCAAAGTATAGCACCAGGAACACTTCTTTCTATCTTTCCCTGTGTCTGTCTTCCATGAGTTACATTGTTCAAACACAGGTTGCAATGAAAATGTTCCATAACTGTGTGACTACACATGTAGGTTTTTCTTCATTTGTGACTTTTTCTTAAACAGGATAAGTCAGCAGGAAGATTGAAGGTCTGTTGTGTACAGCTCTCATAAGACTGAATAATGAAATTTTCACTTGAATCCTCCTAGGTGGCCATTTAAAAAAAGTTCTTCAAAATTTACCTGCTTTTTTAATGAATAAAATAAACGTGCTGGTGTAGTCTTTCTAGTTGTCTTTTAAGACAGTCAGCTTGCAAAAAAGAATTATTAAAAAATTACAAGTCTTAAACTTTCTTCTTCAGAAACTGTTATGGGCTCATGATTAAGCCACTGTCAAAGTACAGTGAGGAACACACATTATTCATTCTTGCTCTTGAAGACTTTCTGGAAAATCTAGTACACAGCAAGTGTTTCAAAACAATTCATACTTATATGTGTGTTTACAAAACTCCAGAAATAGGCTCCATGATATTTAACATCAGCCTCTCTTCCTAAAAATATATTTTATTTGCCTCCCACAGATTGGCCTTGTCAAGAGATCACTAAAAAACTCCCACAAATAAAAGAAAAAAACCCACAAAAACAGTTTTATACTCTGAAGAGTTGTGTTATCACTTAGAAAAGAAACAGAAATTCGAGCCTAGAGAAAACCAGATGATGACAAAATTCCAAGAAGTAAGTAGGAGAGGGCAATGGAGAGAGACTAAACTGTGCTTCAGGTAATTTCTAGTGTAGTTTAATGTAGAGAAGCCCAAAACAATAGTATTTCATGCTAGATTATGGAATTACTTTTGGGACCCACTGTCCTAGCTCAGCAGGTGGACCAGCTATCACTGTGTGGGGGTGATCAAAGCTGTGTATTCTACCCCCTCTATTCATTCCCCAAGGACAATGGGCCATTAGCAGCAGCTGCCCAGGGAGTCATTATCACCTTCACACCCAGCCTGAGGGGGTGTGGCTGCTAATGGGCCATCACTGGTTCAACAATACCCCCTGGCTCCCAGAGTTAATCACCCATTGTGTGAGTCCCCGCCCAGGGGGAGGGACTGGGTGCTCCCTGAGGGTACATAAGTGGTGGGTAAGACTTCAGGAGGCATTTGTCAGATCCAGAGGAGCAGCAGGACCTCAACAGGAGGAGAGCACCGCTCTTGACTAGACTACGACCGCCACTCTTGACCCGACTACAGCCATCACCTGCACCAACAAGTTTCTCACTTTTTTGCTTTGGACTTGGGGGGAACCACACGGGGTCAGCACAAGGGCTAACAAACCCCTTTGGGTTTGTGCCCCAGGACACTGGGTTATACTGCTATATTTTGTGAGTTGAAAGCAATTTCTCTTTGTGTCAGTGTATTTATTATAATATTATTATTAAATTTTAGCCTCTGACTTATAATCTCTCTCGTGGTGAGTTCATTTCCCCTGCTGGTTCACCTTTAAACCAGCACACCCACCACAATTTTTATTCTTACTTCCTACTGTAGAACAATTAATTCTGGATTCTGAGCGCATTTCTTTCACAAAGGTGTAAGTTAAATGACAGATAAAAGTACTTAAAAAATACAAAACATAGAAATCTAGCCAAGTTATACTGAGCTTAAAATTAAAACTTGATTTAACTGTAATGTAAAATCTTTCAGCATGTTTTGACAATGCTTATTTTATTTTAAAGTCTCCTCAACTTATTCTTTTGCTTCTCAAACTGACTTGTCAAAAGTTGGTTTATGTTATGATTTTCACTATTTCCAGACTTCAATTTCCATTCTGATCCTGACAAAACACCAGAACTGAAAGCAGTAAGTCTAAGAAAAGAAGGAAAATTCATTTGTTTGCACAAGGTATAACACAGAATTTCATTGTTTTAGGGATAACTAGTACGAATCTTCCTTGATATTTGTGTTGGAACATTGGTTTGATGTGTCTCCCTTCCCTTCCCTTCCCTTCCCTTCCCTTCCCTTCCCTTCCCTTCCCTTCCCTTCCCTTCCCTTCCCTTCCCTTCCCTTCCCTTCCCTTCCCTTCCCTTCCCTTCCCTTCCCTTCCCTTCCCTTCCCTTCCCTTCCCTTCCCTTCCCTTCCCTTCCCTTCCCTTCCCTTCCCTTCCCTTCCCTTCCTCCTCTCTTTCCATCCCTTCCCCTCCCCTCCTCCTCTCTTTCCATCCCTTCCCCTCCCCTCCTCTACCATCCTCTGCCATCCCCTCCTGGTGGTAGGAAAACCTGGACAATGATGAACTCCATATAACTGACATTTTATTATTGTAATTCCCAAAGATATTTTAAGCTAATATATCTGACTGTATAATGTATGCCAGTACTAAAAAGAAACTGTAATAATCCTTTGGTATGATCATTTATCATCTGTCTCTGTCATCACCCTAATTGCCTTGAATGATCTTATCTCCTGTTGAGGTCAGGTACAAAAAACCTGTGTATCTTACATGTTCATATTCATAAGTACTAATCATTCAACATAGGGATGAAAAATGGGCTTGTCAACATTGAATGTGCACTGAGAGCAAATATCAGAAGTTGCAGAATGTTGATTTAATAGGGTTGGATCTCTGATTTTTGTTTTACCATCAAGTAATAACAAGAACTGCTTCTGCATTCTATGCTGAAATGTTTGTTGGGTGGTCACAATGGCCGACACAGATAGTGTTGGTAAAGATAAAATAAGGAAAAAGTAAGTTTTCTGTTGTGTTTCTGGCCTAGGCAGCTTTGGGGATTGAGGGGACCCTGCACAAGAAATGGGCAAAGAGGTAAACTGGTGGAAAGTTCTCTTTGATCAAGAAACCTATCATGACTAAAAGAAACATACATTAAGAGAAAGTGTGAGACCAACCACCTTTTGTCTTTCCCTTACAACTGTCTCCTTGCTAGACACAATAGATAAGCATTCCTTTCTCACAAATAGGGGAAGGGAAAAGACAGAGGGAAAGGGAACAGTGCAGAATGCAGCACTGCACATATCTAAAGCCCCTTTGATATGTATGGCCAAGGAGCCCTGTGTTGGTCAGTTTTTTGTCACCCAGCTGTGAGTTCTAGCAGCTGTGTAGTGTTCCCAAAATAAACTTCTTCTTGCTTTAAAGTCCATGACTTAGCCTTCTGATTACCTGCATGAACACTGTAGCTTGCAGTACATGTGAAGAAAAGTCGATAAAAGTCAGTTAATAATTGTGTGTGATACCACACACAAAGATAATTTTATCATTCAGGTGTGCGAAAGCATCACATTTTCTTTGCATGGATTGTTTTTTTTCCTGTACTTTGTCCTGTGATATTCTTTCCACTAGCAGGATCTGGGAGGTTGATATTTTACCTTTGTTTCTACTATGCCAGAAACTTTTGGAAATTATAAATCAATGTCTGGATTACATATTGATATTGTTTCATGTGCTCTGCTGTTCTCTGACTGTATTCATCGCATGGTTAATCCAAAATTGTACCAGTGAATCCTGCAAAATAGTAATTTCAATTTACATCTACCAGTGTTTGGTCATAGCAAATTGTATGTAGAAGCTGGGGAGAAACAGAAACCAGTCTTTCTTACAATCACTACGGTGGTCTCTGATGACCCAGTTAACTTTGGGTTTTGCACCAGTCTCTACCACTGCAAAGGAACCTGGGGCCAGTGGCAGCATGTGTTGCACACATAGTGAAAACTGCCAAATTTTTGGCAGCCCTGCTATGTGACATTTCTTTTTAGGACTGTTATGTCCAATTGCACTCCACATAGTTAGTGCTATTTACTCTCCAGAATCAGTTTTGTACCTAGGGTTAATGAGTGTAGTGGTTTTAGCTAGGTCTCAAATTGGCAGGCTCAGAGAATCTATGTGGATTGGGAGACAGCTCTCACCTGACTGGGTAACCAAGGAAGTATTTCATACCAAATGACGCAAACTTAAGATTGTGTGCAGCAGTAGGAGGTGTTTGGTCAGTTCTGCTATGGCCGAGGTACAAGCTGGACGTGATCCAGCTTCTGTCTTGGAGCAGGCCTTGCTCTTGCTCCTGCTGCCTCTGCTTGCATTTTGTTTGAATTCAGGGAAGTAGAAATATTTTATTGTTATACTTTCTCTTTCTTGCTAAGTGTGTTTTAGAGTGCTTATGAATCTAGAGTAATGAGCTTTGTATTAACTGGGGAGTGGGAAGTTATTTCTTGTTTTATATATATATATATAACTTGTGCAAGTGTGTGTTATATTGTAGTTCTCTCTTAGTTTTCTCTTTTCTATATAAATACATGTAGTTAATTTCAGCATAAACCTAGTTTGAGGGGGTTTTTTTCCTCTCCCTCTTCTTTTTCCCTTAGCTGGTTGGGGGGAGGAGGAACTCTTTTCACTCTGTCTTGGACAGTTGGTGTTTTGCCAGCTCAACCCAGGACAATGAGCCAAACCAGGAGGAGCTCCTTAATCTCCACCTCACTGCGTTAATATTCACAGAATCAAAATCACAGGCTGGCTGATGCTGCAACAGAACTCTGGAGTTTAACTCTGGGACTGCTGAAAGCCAGGCTTGTTGTAAAGTCTGAGGCAAAGAAAGCATTCATTACCTCTGCATTTTCATATCCTGTGTCACGAGACCTTCTGCCACGTTCAGCAATGGGCCCACACATTGTCTAATATTCCCATTCCTGCTTACTGATTTAGAGCAGCTGTTCTTGTTGTCTTCAGCATCCCTTACCAGTATCAGTTCCAGGTGGGTTGTGGCTTCCCTAACTATGCATTTTTATGAATGGTCAAGTAGTGTCTCTATGATTCTCCCAGATTATTTGTCCTTGCATCAACCTTGTTTCTTCTTCTTTTATTTTATGTTTGAGTTATCTAATAAGCCACTTGTTCATCCTTGTTCTGATATTTTAATCTTATTTTCTGCTTTCTGGAATAGACTCTGTCATATGAAAGGGGGGAGAGGGACTGAAATGCAAAGATTTCGAGTCCCACTTATATTAATATAAAGTTATTAGCTATAAGCATCTTCAGAACAATCAAAACTTTATGAACTCAGCACTGCCTGTTGAAAGTGGGACAGAACACAGGCTGGAAAGATTTTCGACCTTCCTATGAAGACCACACTTTAGCCAGGGAGAACTTATTAACTATAAGGGTCCCAGAACATCAAAGCTTTATATAACCCAGATCACCCTGTTTGCGTCTCACCTGAAGAGACAACACAGGACAGCACACTGCCGGGAAAGGTCTTTGATACTCAGTTTATGAACCACACGTAATAGCAAGAACAGCTCCCGAAATAACTTTTAGAGCTCATAGGTTGCCCTTCCAGAGGTGGTGGAAGTTTTCTCCCCAGTTTTTGCTCATGCCTAGACTCTTTTCATACCTTTTTTCCTTTAGGTAGGTTGAGTGACTATAGTCAATATTTTTGGGGTGATAGAAGCCTGAGGAGTGGCTCCTTGGGTCTCTTCAGGGTGCCACAGGGTACAGTGAAGAAAGGTCATGCCATTTCCATAACACTTCATTCCTCAGTAACCCCATCAATAAGCACTTTCAGGGAGCTAATAGTTTCTGCAAGCATCCCTCCAGGAGGTCAAGGCATTTCCTTCAACTTGTATCAGGGCTATAACCTTACAGACTCCTTTTGATAAAGCCTTATAAATATTCTTGTTAAAGCCTGAAGCCAGCTTTCACATCCACAACCATTTTTTTTCTTGTTTGTGAGTACTGGATACAGAAGAAAACTCTCCTTGTTGGATCCTCTGTCTTTTCCATCAGGAAGTTTTTGTTGATACTTTCCAGGGACCATCTAGATTGCATATGTTCTGCTGTGTTGTTCCTTCAGAAGATAATAGAGTGAATGAAGTGCCCCAGGAGAACCAGGACTTGTGAAAAGCAGGAAACTTTTTGCTGCCTATAGAAGGCATGATCCACTTGTTCTTCCTGATCAGAAAACCTATAAGAAGATACTCACTGCATTGTCACCTGTACTGGTCTACTTGTGAATCCTTGACCATAAGTTCTCAGTTGGCTCCTTATCCAAGTCCTGGCAAAATTCCCATCTAGTCTTCCCATCTAGTCTTTTCTAAAGAGCTTGAATCACTCCATTGCAGCACTATAGCCTCATGAACTGTCTCACCATATCTCTGTGATCTCAGTAAGACTGAAGCCCTGCACTGGCACACAGATTTCTAATTCTTCATACTTATTCCCTATCTCGTGTGCATTAGTGTGTACACAGTTCAAAGAGACTTCAGTATGCTGATTTCCCAGAAACAATATATTTTACATTCGGGTATTGTGGTTTCATTTCTTCCCATAATGGTATCTGCTAACCATTTCATATTTATTTAAATAAAAATACTGCTGGTCCCCCCTGTTAGGCCCAGTATTGTCAGTTTTGTGTTTCCTTTCCTTCAAATTTGTCAAGGTTCTTTTCTAGTCAACTCTGTCTATCACTTCATCAGATGACTGCTGCTGATTCTCCCTCTGCCCTCATTCCCACTTAAAAAACCATTTTACCAGATCAGTGATCCTGCTGGAAAAACCTTTTCCCCACTTACTGAGCTGGATCCCATCTCTCACAACAAGAGGTTTATGCTCAAGCAGGCATGCTGAAGGCATAGAAACCAAACCCCTGTACCAGCACTGCAACCAATTGGTGGCACACAGTATGGAGTGCCTTCTTAACATGCCTTTTCCCTCAGCAGTAGGAATGAAGAAAATCCTACCTGGCTCCTCATACCTCTGACTGTCTATATTGATACTTTCTAGATTCCTTCTGGCAGTATCTTTTCTGCCGACTTGAAAGCACAGCAGATTGTAGTAGTCAAAGGATTGGACAGCCTCAGCAGTTTCCATAACATCCTAGGTCAGAGTCCCAGCAAGCAGCAGCCCAGTGCTTTTTACTGTGTTGCAGAGTACTGTTGATTTGTGGAGAAAAAGCAACCAGATTTCAATGTTGGGTGAAATAATTACTAGGTAGTTCATAAATCAGTGCGAGAGTTTGGGTAAAAAGCATTGCAATAGGATAAATATCTATTCACTGTAACCTTGGCTTTCATTCAAGGCAGTACAAGTAGGAAAAGAGTGCAACTTCATCAGAGAGATCTGTTGTACTACATTACAAAACATTGTAACACAGTGCAAATAATAAAAGTCAGTTTTTCTTACTGCCATACTTTCAAAAATTGCCATCAATCTTTTTGCAGCAGATCTTGTTTCCAGGTTATCAATACGACTTCTTAACACATCACAGTCTTTAGTGTTCTCAGTTAGAATAATGTTCCGTACATCAATCAATTTGCCTGAGTGATCACATTTCTCGTAAGTTTTTTTTATCATAGTGACCTAGTTTCTCTTCTGATAACTTCAGAATAACCTTCAATAATGATGGATTAAAAATGAGTTTCTTATGAGCCAGAATACTCAGAAAGCTGTTTAAAGCCACAGAGAAACTCTAACCCCCCAACATTCAGGAGGCATATTTCTTGAAGCATGGCACAAAGGGCTGAAGGTATCCTTCACTTTGCTGAGCATTGAATATGTCATGTTCCTGGACCTGCCTGTATGCAAATGTTTGGTACGGAAATGAATTTTCAAACTTTGAAGTCTAGACATGAGATTCATCATTCCTTGACCTTGCAATGGTGTCCTAGTTCAGCAGGAGGGACCAGCTAACCCTGTGTGGGGGTGATCAAAGCTGTGTATTCTACCCCCTCTATTCATTCCCCAAGGTCAATGGACCATTAGCAGCAGCTGCCCAGGGAGCCATTATCACCTTCACACCCAGCCTGAGGGGGGGCGGAGCTGCTAATGGGCCATCAACAGCTCAACACCCCCTGGCTCCCAGAGTTAATCACCCATTGTGTGAGTCCCCGCCCAGGGGGAGGGACTGAGTGCTCCCTGAGGGTACATAAGTGGTGGGTAAGAAGACCTCGGGAACCTCTCGTTGGATCCAGAGGAGCAGCAGGACCTTGACAGGAGGAGATCCCCGCTCTCACCCAGACCACAGCCCTCGCCTGCACCAACAGGTTTTTCTTTTCCTTTTGCTCTGGACTTGGGGGAGCCACAGGGGTCTCAGCACAAGGGCAAACAAACCCCCTTGGGTTTGTGCCCCAGGACACTGGGTTATACTGCTGGGGTTTTGTGAGTTGAAAGCAATTTCCCTTGTGTGTCAGTGTCGTTATTGTAATATTATTATTAAATTTTAGCTCTGACTTATAATCTCTCTCGTGGTGAGTTCATTTCCCCTGCTGGTTCACCTTTAAACCAGCACAAATGGCTAGACCTAATGTCTAATTGTTTATAAACAGGAAATAACTTTGCAGAGTATATTAGTTTTCTGACCCTTTTAGAGAAGTGCATTAATAACAATAATTATGGACAGAGCTTTTCAATGGTTTTGTCTGCAGCTGGACAGTTTTACTGATTCTGCTATTTCTACTTTTCAGATCTCTTACAGTTTGATGACAGGATTATAATAATTTATTGGCAGTGCTAAGTTACCAAAGACAGAAGGAGGTCTGAATCCTTCCTAATTCCACGATATCACTGGGTCATATATGTCTGAAGGAAAGATGAATGTTGAAGGAATGTGAGGAAAAGAATCTATAGGGTTAAAATTTAATGTGAGTATTCTTTATTTGTTATAATCTTGCCTAAAAGTTAAATTGTATTTGACTTCTCTGTTTCATTACATTATGTCTTATATTAACTTTTTTTTTCATGTTTTTCTATCACTATGTATTTGCTAAGATGGAAGAACGGTGCTGATCTTTGTTTCTTACCTTCAAATGCATGAGTAGGCTACTTTATGTGAAGTTAGTACTTTCTGGAAATTGTGCTCAACAAAGAATGCCAGATTCCATAAATATTTGTTAGTTCAATCTGCACATTTGTTTTTCCTAGTAAGAAGTTTACATTCCTAAGCAAAAGGATGACTAACTGTGTGGAAGAGACAATGACTCACATATTTTTGTGTTTGATTGCAGCGTACTGAAACAGTAACCTGAGGGCTCAAGGATGTTTTCAGGAATGGGTATAGATATATTGTTCAAGGCTTAAGTCTGTCTATATGCTTTAATCATCTTTATGATATGAAACATATTAAGACAATAGGAATGAAACTTTTGCACTTTTCTTTAGATGATAAAACTGATCTACCTGTAGTACTTAATGCTAATATCTCAGTGTGACTTGCAGAGATGATGGTTGCTCATCACTAAAGTTAACAGAGTAGATGTGCTGGTTTAAAGGTGAACCAGCAGGGGAAATGAACTCACCACGAGAGAGATTATAAGTCAGACCTAAAATTTAATAATAATATTACAATAGCAACACTGACACACAAGGGAAATTGCTTTCAACTCACAAAACCCCAGCAGTATAACCCAGTGTCCTGGGGCACAAACCCAAGGGGGTTTGTTTGCCCTTGTGCTGAGACCCCTGTGGTTCCCCCAAGTCCAGAGCAAAAGGAAAAGAAAAACCTGTTGGTGCAGGCGAGGGCTGTGGTCTGGGCGAGAGCGGGGATCTCCTCCTGTCAAGGTCCTGCTGCTGCTCTGGATCTGACAAGAGGTTCCCGAGGTCTTCTTACCCACCCCTTATGTACCCTCAGGGAGCACTCAGTCCCTCCCCCTGGGCGGGGACTCACACAATGGGTGATTAACTCTGGGAGCCAGGGGGTGTTGAGCTGTTGATGGCCCCTTAGCAGCTCCGCCCCCCTCAGGCTGGGTGTGAAGGTGATAATGGCTCCCTGGGCAGCTGCTGCTAATGGCCCATTGACCTTGGGGAATGAATAGAGGGGGTAGAATACACAGCTTTGATCACCCCCACACAGGGTTAGCTGGTCCCTCCTGCTGAACTAGGACAGTAGAATAGAAGATATAAACACAAAGCTGAACTGCTGAGTTTGGGGCTAATTCTTAAAGGTGACTGATGCTTTTAAATACCCTGGTGCACAGTACATGCCCTTTGATCATGCCCAGCATCTCAAATGATGCAAGAGACAAATTTATAGCTTTTCAACATGGAGGAAGACATGGAGATTCAATTAAGGGAGGAATTTGTCTTAGAAAAACTTTGAGAAGCAGGACCTGAGGTAATTAAATTCTTTGTGAATGAAAATAAACATTGAATCAATTGCTTTGAAATTTCAGAATCAAGCTGAGCTTAATGAATTTTTATTGCAGATTGGAAATAAATAATTGAAGAAATTACTTTATTGTCGTGCAAAGGAGTTTGTCCCTAATAATTTATTTTTATAGCAAATAATGAAATTAGTAGCTTATATTTATATTTTTGTGGGGTTAAGAGCAGACTTGATTGATTTGTTTTTAGGATCTTAAACATTGCAGAAGCAAAATAAATGGTTAGGGAAATAACTTTTGTCTGTAACTGATCCTAAATAATTAAATGCTTGTCTTTATTTCAGCATGGAATAAACAACTCTGTAACTAAAATTACTGCTTTGGACTTTTCAGTAGAATACTACAGTTTGCAATGTGTTATTTTGGGCCCTGACTTCTACTCAGGTAGTCGGGCTTTGATGCCCAAAACGTTTTTGACTAAACCCTATCTTACAGTGATATTTGTGATGAAAATACTGTAGTTCTCTACTGCTTGCTCTCAAACCCAGTGGATTTATATCACCATTCTTAATTTGAGAGATCAAAAAGCTTCACTTGAATAAGCTTGTTCCTTTTTTTTTTTTGCATATGTTTTCATTTCAAGGTACAGAAATCACGTTCTCCACACGTAACAGTTGATCTGTGATAGATGAATCACTGTCTTTAGATAAAAACATCAAATTCTTCCTTCATCTAAATTGTTGATGTGAAATCAGGTACTTTCTTCTTCTCTCAGGGCCTTCTAATAATCAAAACATATAAGGTAGCCTTTCTGTAGAGAAAAAGGATTCTTAGATGTGGAGGACAGGGTCCAAGCATGTTTTGTCCAAACATTCTGAATGTTGTGACAGTGAAATTGTGATTAGAAGAGAGGGTCCTGTGAAGGTGAGAAGGCTGTGTTATGAGCCACCTTCCTTTTTTGGCCTGAAGACATGTGCTGTGTCCCACAACAGACTTTCTGGAGGAGGACTCAAAAGGGCTGGTAGCACACATGTGAATGAAATGACACAAAATAAGAACTGTGCACCAGGTCAACCGTAACAGGAAGAGGATCATTTCCCTTTCTCTGTTTTCCCCCTCCCTTTCTGTTCAACTTCTTTTTCTTGCTACCCAAGTTCTGGACCATCCATTCAGCAGGACCAATGTGGGATCTAACAACTTATGATGGATATTCTTTGTTCTCTCTCTGTCTCCTTTACCCCTTTATTTCTTCCTTGTTTTGTCTGGACAAAGCACAGCTGTCATATTCTACCTCATACCCCGTACTGGAGTTTGTTGTGTTCTTTCAAAGGGCTATGTCAATATTATGAAAGCAATATTAGACTAATGTTCAAGACAGAGGAGAAGTCCAGGATGATATAAAACCAAAAAAAAAAGAAGATAACTTGCTTTGAAACTCTACATTGAATTTTTCTCAACTTAATAACTGTTTAGCTTCTCATTAACATAATCCTCATCCCTTATAGGTAGAAAACAAATTAAACAAAATATCAGGATCCAAATAACATAGCAATGAAAAGGAAACATATACAACATATGCAATAATCACATTTGAAAATTGATAATTAGGTTTTGTAACTATATTGTCTTTTATGAGAATAATAAAAACTGGAAATGATGTTCTTTTGTGTATGTTTAATTAAGGCATCTATCAGCATTAGAAGCCAATGAGTTTTAATTGACATAAACTCACAGAATCACAAAGTCACAGAATATGTCAAGTTGGAAAGGACCCAAAAGGATAATCAGGTCCAATGCCTGATCCTGCATAGGACCATCCACACGAGTCTCATTATGTGCCTGAGAGTATCATCCAAATACTTCTTGAACTCTGTCGGGCATAGTGCTGTGACCACTTCACAGGGGAGCCTGTTCCAGTGCCCAGCCATCATCCTGGTGAAGAACCTGTTTCTAATATCGAACCTAAACCTTCTCTGATACAACTTCAGGCCATTTGCTTGGGTCCTGTCTCTGATCACCACAGAGAAGAGATCAGTGTCTGCCTCTCCTCTTCCCCTGTAGACTGCAAAGAAGTCTCCCCTCAGTCTCCTCTTCCCCATGTTGAACAGACCAAGTGACCTCAGTCACTCCCCACAGGGCTTCCCCTCAAGGCCCTTCACCATCTTTGTTGCCCTCCTTTGGTCGCTCTGTAAGAGCTGAATATCTTTGCTATAGTGTAGTACCTGAAACTGCACACACTATTGAAGGCGAGGGCCACCACTGCAGAGCAGAGCAGGACAATCCCTTCCCTTGAACAGCTGACAATGCTGTGCCTGATGTCCCCCAGGACATGGTTGACCCTCCTGGCTGCCAGGGCACTGCTGACTCATATTCAATTTGCCATCAACCAGGACCCCCAGGTCTCTTTCTGTGGCAGTGCTTTCCAGCATCTCATTCCCCAGTCTGTATGTTCATCCAGGATTACCCAGATGCAGAATCCAGCACCCTGGAAGACTTAAAATAGGTTTATATGTTTATTCAGAAAAGAAAAAATTAAAAGTAGATTACAGTAGAACACGCACCAATGCAAGATAGATATAACAACAATTATCTACCTCCCATCGAAAACAGATCCCATCACTCTGGATCCATAAAGCACCCCAAAAAGAGACCTCCCAAAAGAGCTCAACTTCCCCAGAAACAAACCCAAGCAGAGAGAAAACTAAAAATAAATATTTTACTTCCCTAAGATAACATGGTGGTAAGCCAGCACTGGCCCTCCCGGGACAGCACAGTGTGTCCTACCAGGACTACAGCCATGAAGAAACTGGCCAAGCATCTCCTACTCTACTGTATCTATACTTAAGATGGCATCAGAATATGGTATAGAATACCATTGGCCAACAGAAGTCAGTTGTCAGCTGACCTAACCCTGTCGACTCAGCTGATAATCTAAGGCTTACTCTGAAAACTAAAGCCTAAATTTAGGTCTAGCTAAACCCATAACACAAAGTCATTACAATTCTGCATCTTCCAGCTTTTCAGTGATCCACTTGATTTTTCTTTGGTTTTAATAATACTCTTCTCTTGAAGTTATGCATGCATTTCAAGGTATTTAAATGAAAAAAAGCAAAGTGGGCCTTAATCTTAAAATACAATTAAGATATTACAAACTTTGTCAGTCTCCCATGTGGGAGACATGCCTGATTCTCCTGAACAGACATGTCAAGGAAGTGAGGGAGAGATCTTCTACAGAAGCAAAAAGATGTGTATTATTAAATTTGTAGACATGATCTGGACAGCCATAACTTCCAAATTTTATTTTATCCTGCAGGTTTCAGAAGTGTGTCAAAGATATTTCAATGCACACTGAGAAGTACTTCAAAAAGACAGTTTAAAGCTTTCTTGAATAACAGTTTCTTGGCTTTGAAGGGGTTTGATACTTGTATTTGATCCACTAATGTAACAGGAAATGAAAACAATACACCAAATCAATAATTAAACTCACAAGAAATATTGTAAAGGTTAGACAAGGAATGAGATACTTAATTTTAAATATTGCCATAGTCAGATATAGCCAAATGCAAGTTTAAAAAAAATATAAAAAAGGAAGGGGGAAAGATATTTTGGGCACAGAGAAATGTTGGGATTCAAAACTGAAAAACACCAAGACCCAAGAAGCCTCCCTAGATGATAAGACTTAATCCAGTTTGCAGACATTCTCCCATCTCTTGTCCCTGCATTTGAAAAGACATAGTTTCTGTGTATTCCCTGATAGATACCAAAACCTGTTTTGCAACATCTATTGTTTCCCTGTCTCCTTGTGGAAGCTGAATTTTGATCCATACAGGAAGGCACTTGGAATTAGAGCATTTGTCTTCCCAAGTAACTGTTACATATGGCAGGACCCTCCTTTCCTGGATATGGCTAAACATCTGGCTTTCACTGGGAAATAGCAAATGAATTCCTTGCTTTGTTTTGCTTAAGCACACAGCTGAGTTGTATTTTGCTGTGTCTTGTAATTGTGACCGGAGAAATTATCATTCCTTTCTTCTTAGAAAGATACAAACATATAAGTCATTCATAAGCATTCCTGTGGACAAGACTTAGACTCCCCCTTCCTTTATGTTTTTGTGTGGACAGGTATCACCTGATCTTGGGTTGATGGAAAACTTAGCATGGTTCCTCATTGATTTTAAAACACTTTTCAAAAAATAGAAAACTGTTTAAACTCATAGCCATGTTTGTAATAATGCTTATGATTATCTCTGCCTTTTAGAAAGATATGACTAATTGTCAAAAAACAGTTAACATAAAGACCTGATGACAAAATTCTTGTTATGTCTAAGCATGCATTCCAGATCATGAAGGAAAATTCCAAACACGAAGAATGAATTGTGAAACAACAAAACATATATTTCTTTTTATCTATGCTATAAGTCTAATGTTTTGCCAACTGACCTATCTAAGCTTCTCTTAGTAAATGACTAGCTCTTTTATCTCTCTTAAAAGCAATTAAAAAGAAACACCAGTGGTGAATGATCAGAAACAGTAAGAAACAGTAAGTTGACCATAAGTTAACTATAACTCCACGGAGAAGGCTATTTGTCTCTTTTGTGTTCATGCATTTAGAAGATCCAAAGCCTTGCAAATCTAGAAACGTGAAGGAACTGTCTTTTGACTGAGGTGACCTCTTGCTGTTTGATCCTCATGTCCTGTAGCAAACGCTGGTGAGCTAGAATCCTAAGTTACTTACAGAATTCATAGGTTCTTTGGTTGCCTTGCTAGCCACATTTGTGATGTCCCTATTCCCTCCTTTAGAAATTACATCAGGTCTTTTGCCAAGTGACTCTACTTTCACTCTACAAAATCTTTCAGTCCTAGGAAAAGAGGAGTCTGCTATGCTACATACTTCCAGCGACTGAAGCACACTTGGGGAGGCTGTAGATTTCAAGTCACCAGCCTCGGAGCATCTGAGTTCACTTTCCCTGTGTCCTATATCTCACTACACTGTTTAGTGTTGCTTCCTTCTGGTAAAAAAGCAAAAGCATCTGATTCAGCTATGCATTCTTCTTCTGTTCTGTACAGTTCTGTGTTTGTTAGGTCATATAAATTATAAACTGAACCACTCAAAGACTCAGATAATGGTGTTAAAGTGCCATCACTTCAGTCAACCACAAGGAAGAAATTCTGCCTATCTTCTCAATATGCTAAGAAAATAACTTTGTACACATTCTGCTTGATCTTGTAGGAAAACCACTTCATTTAGGTACTGGCATATTTTCTCATTTGTCATGTTGACACACAGCTGTTCAAAAGTATTCTTTTGAAATGCTGTAAAGAGAATGTCTCCAAGATGCAGAATTGCTGAGACAATTACAAACAGGTTTTCCACCTCTAGGCTATTGAATCCCAGAGCAGCTAGAGCTTGTTTTAATATGGTTAATTCCTCTCTTTTTGAGGATTAACTGTTAACATTGACTCTTCCAGTACAGTTTGGCCTAGATACTTATTTGCTAAAAAACAAGAAAAGTGCTTTGAAGGAATTTCTTGACATTAAAGACTGCTGGCAACACACAAGGTAATCCAGGCAACACAGTCACAGCCGAGGCAGCCTACCTTCTTCAGCTCCTGGTGCACTCCTGCCATCATGTGGGTTCTCACCTCCGTGGAATCTGGCCTGAGCCCTTCTGTGCCAGCCAGGCAATGCAGTGCCAGGCAGCCCCTGTCACTGCCCCAGCCATGCAGCCGGTTGCCACTTGTCTGTGCCACTCCCAATCTGCCTACACATCTGCGTGGGAAGAACAAATTATCCCTCCACCTGTCCCATGCTGCTCTATCTTGGGTGAGCCAGGGTGGGCTATGCTCAGCCCTTGCTTCTCAGCTTCAGTAGAAAGTTGGCCACCAGGGATTCTCCATCATTGGTGACACCATTTCTGCCACCAGCCTCAGACTCGCAGAGACACTCAGGCTGGGCGACTTTGGAGCCTTGCCACTGCCCATGCGGTCCCCAGCCCCGGCAAGCCACGCCACTGGTGGCCCCCACGCTGTCCCCATGCCTGCCACCATTCACAGTGGTGCCACTGCTGTACTCATGCCACTCTTGCACCTGCACCTGCCCAATGCAGGTTGGGGATCACTGTGCTTGAGCCACGAGTGACCACACCTGTTCCCCATTGTTGCCAACATGTTTGATGTAAAGGCAGGAGAGGGTCCTGCCATGGGCTGTCTCACTGCCCAGCCACTTGTCCATTGTGCTGTGTTGGCCCAGTCTTGTTTTGGATGTGTGCTCTGCTGGCTGCTTGCACTGCTGCCCTTGCTGCATGCTGCTGTCCCACCAGGGTCCCAGACTTTACAAAACTCGCTGCTTCTTTCCTTCTCTCCATGCTTCAGCACAACCTTGCTGTGGCTCAGCCCAGTGGTCTTGGCTCAAGCCAGTCCACTACGTGCTGGCATGTTGGATGCAGCGGGGCAGGCTCCAAGCAGGAACAAAAGGGGTCCCAGCAGCTTTGTGCTTGCTGAGTCTGTCCCAAAGTCCCTGAAACTCATCTCTTCATAAAGTTTCCACACAATTTTCTTCCAAGTAGTGACTGGGCCTGCAGAAACCTTGGCACATACTTGTAAAATCAAATTAAAATTATTATTATTCAATCCATTTTGCTCAGTCTTTTACTCGGTGTTTAACAGGTGTCTCTGCTTTCTATTGGGATAATTTAGTCCCCTTCCCCTGCCTCTCACCTCCTGCCTTGCTGAGTTTCCTTTCTTTTTATTGTTTCCCTGTATTCCAATTTTCTTTGCTGTCCAGGAGGTGCTGTATGCATGCGAACTTTCCTTAGAGCTACTTTCCTTGATTTAGCCAGGAGCTGTCACTGGTCTGATGTCTCTGTGGGCCCTGGTGGCCGGTTCCTGACTCCTCTCCTAAATCCCATTTCAGGCTGCCATTTGTGATAGTGCTGGCACAGACAGGCTCCAGTCAGAGAATGGGGATGAATTTTTTCTTAACGGCTATGCTGGAGTATTTATACTTTTCCCCCAAGGGCAGATACATTAATGGAGGTGGTTACATAACAAAGGTAGTTACATTACCATAAAGCACGTTGTAGAGAATACTTTCCCTATACCACCTACCCACCTTTTATATTCTTTGTTCTTTTTCCCCTCCTTTACTTCCTTTTTTTTTTTCAAAGCTGGTTTTAAGCCTTATACCCTAGTAATATTAACCTAATTCTTTGTGCTTGACTTTATCATTCTTCTACTCTTGCATAATACACTTTACAGTTGTTAAGCCATATGCCACCAGTTTTGACAGGCCTTCCAGGGAAGTGTGTTATTAATTGTACAGTACAATGAGTTAGTTGGGTCAGAGGTATTGGAAGAAAATGCCTTCTCTGTACTGAGTTAATTCTAGTACACAAAAATGGACTGCAATTTATTTTGCTGCTATTTGCATCTGTTAGCTTCCTGGAATTTGTTTTCATAGTGTGTTTATTTTCCCTTCTGAAAAAAAACCCCACACACTCTCAAAACAAGAGTGACACACTTTAATTTTTCTTGTTTTGCAGCTATGTATTGATTATCTATAATCATTGTTCTTCCTTTATGTAACCAGTTTGCCACTAATCATAGAATAGAATCATAGAATCGATTGGGTTGGAAAAGACCTCCAAGATCATCAAGTCCAACCCTTGGTCCAACTCTAGTCCATTTACCAGATCATGGCACTCAGCGCCACGTCCAATCTGCGTTTAAAAATCTCTAGGGATGGTGAATCCACCACCTCTCTGGGCAGCCCATTCCAATGCCTGAGCACTCTCTCTGTAAAGAATTTTTTTCTGATATCCAACTTAAATTTCCCCTGGCAGAGCTTGAGCCTGTGCCCCCTTGTCCTATTGCTGAGTGCCTGGGAGAAGAGACCAGCCCCCACCTGGTTGGAACTTCCCTTCAGGTAGTTATAGACAGTGCTGAGGTCACCTCTGAGCCTCCTGTTCTCCAGGCTAAACACCCCCAGCTCCCTCAGCCTCTCCCCATAGGGCTTGTGCTCCAGTCCCTTCACCAGCCTTGTTGCTCTTACTGGACTCGCTCCAGCACCTCAATATCCTTTCTGAACTGAGGGGCCCAGAACTGAACACAACACTCAAGGTGTGGCCTCACCAATGCAGAGTACAGGGGAAGGGTC
This sequence comes from Pithys albifrons albifrons, assembly GCF_047495875.1. Taxonomy (NCBI): domain Eukaryota; kingdom Metazoa; phylum Chordata; class Aves; order Passeriformes; family Thamnophilidae; genus Pithys; species Pithys albifrons. Next base: position 78,877,566 of record NC_092497.1, on the reverse strand, counting down.
ACTGCCCTGGTCCTGCTGGCCACGCTATTTTTGATACAGGCCAGGATCCCATTGGCCTTCTTGGCCACCTGGGCACACTGTTGGCTCATGTTGAGCTTCCTGTCAATTAGTACTCCAGGGTCCCTTTCTGCCTGGCTGCTCTCCAGCCACTCTGTGCCCAGCCTGGAGCGCTGCAGGGGGTTGTTGTGGCCAAAGTGCAGGACCCGGCACTTGGCCTTATTGAACTTCATCCCATTGGAATCAGCCCATCTCTCAAGTCTATCCAGATCCCTCTGCAGAGCCCTCCTGCCTTCCAGCAGGTCGACACTCCCTCCCAACTTGGTGTCATCAGCAAATTTGCTGATGATGGACTCAATCCCCTCATCTAAATCATCAATAAAGATGTTAAACAGGACTGGACCCAACACAGACCCCTGGGGAACACCACTGGTGACTGGCTACCAGCTGGATGCAGCTCCATTCACCAGCACTATTGCTACTATTTGTACTATTGGTACTATTTGTACTAATGGTATTATTAGTACTATTTGTACTGTTCTTTCACATGTGTGGAGAATATCTACCACTTATAAACTCGTTAAAATCTAGTCTGTGACTTCTGTATATATTAACTTTCACCTTCTAGGAACATGTAAATTGAATTTTCACTTGACATCTATATACAAAGACTAAAACTAAATCTCGTGTGACCTTATGATAGGCTGGTATAGATGGATGATATAGGTGAAAAGCGTGGAGCTTTTACTCACATCTTTTCTAAACAAAACTGACAAATTAATTGAGGTCTCTCAAATCTGTATTTGTTCTCCATGCAGGAACTGCCAACACAGAGCTACTGTTTATATTTTGGCTTAATTAAATGTTGTGTCCAATACTGAAATCTTCAAAACCACTGATGTTGCAAATCAGCCTTTAGACAGCTACTGGTATAAACTTAAAAGTTTTGTTTCTAGCTGTAGAGCATGCATGATGTAAGAATTCAGTCTAGAATGAGCTGTTATTTCAAATTTGAATGAAATGGTAGAACAGAAAAAATCCAGCACTTCAAATCAAACGATAATTAAATAATATTCCTTTGCCTAGCATTACAATATTCTTGTTTCTTTAGGAGATTCCTGGAATGGGTGATCAATTGAGGCAATCAAAACAATGCTTTAAGAGAGTGGAAGATTCAGCTTCATACTCATATTGTTCTTTGTGTATGTTAAACAAGGGATCACAGTAAGTTGTATTTTATTTCTTAATATTTAAGTGTAATTTATTTTAAAAATATTTTTTATTTTTAGGGACATCATTTGCATAATCTGTAAAACTTCCCTTTTAAGAGAAGTCATTATTGTATTGTATGCTTCTGGAGCAATTATGCGTTATTTTACACTTACTGAAATTCTTTTTCAAATTAGTGTAAGAAAATTGGCTCTATTGCATTCATTGTACTGTTATAATCGATTTGACCATATTGAGATTGTTTCCAGTGCAATGTCTTTATTTTCAAAGGCTGTAAGTTTGTTTGTTTGTTTGTTTGTTTTTAATACAGCACAGTTTTATGAAACACATCTAAAAACTTATGTGAAATGCCCATGATCTTATCCCAGTGGTGGACCTTAGACCCTCCAGTCTGATTCTACTTTCAAGAACAGAAGCTGAATCCAGAGGAACCTGGATTAAATAATGTATCTGCATAATTCTATACATACAAATCTCTGACTAGTTTAAATTCTCTTGTATGTTTGCAAATGAGGTAATTGTGCGTATAAATCAGTAGTTAGATACTTTATTAGCTGTTGAAATTGTACATAGTGATTGGAAGTAGGTTGTAAGTATGTGATTTTGAACACTGGAATTGCTAATAAGAAAACAAACATTTCAGAGGGTTCTTTCTGGACTACACTATTTCTAACTTTGTTTTATAGCAAGAGGGGGGTGACTTTGGCTAGTTGTATCATTTTGCTCCCTATGTTTTCATAGGGTAAGTAGATTTTATGTCAAAAAGAGATCAGAAGGAAAATATCACAAAATACGATACAATGTATTGATAAAACACTCAAAAGTAAAATGACCATGGTTTTCTTCCGAATATTATTATTTACCTATAAAAACTATAAGTATGGATGGTGCTCATCAATGCAGAATAATTGTACAGTTTATGCCCCAAGATATTATAATCTAGATGTTTATTGCAGAATAAATTGAGTCTTGTTGGGCCTTTTTTACTATTGCTATTTGGAGTGCTCTTTATATTTCTCAAGACAGCATTTTCTGTGCTGCCAGACAATAAATTTGAAAACAGTTTGAGCGCATGCTGCTCTTTGCACATTTTTGAGTGTTTGCAACACCTAGCAAGAAAAATATTTGGTTAGCATGGCATTATATAATGGTATTAGACAGTTTGGATGGGAACAGGAAAATTCAATATAGGGTATTTATGGACTAAATTTATTCTGGTCCTAGAAACTTTACATGGAACGGTATCATCTAGGAAATTGCAGAAACTAATTTTTAAGTCGTCTGATATTGATCAAAAGGACACTAAAAGATTTACTGAGGGATTTAAATAGAGTCCAACAATACAATTGGTTTAATAATTTCATTTGAGAATATATGCAATTTATTCCTATCTGTATTAATATAAGGAGAATTGTATATGAAGCATATCAATTTTGCATCTATTCACATCTTTGAAAAGTTTATGGCTTTTTTGCCAGTCAAATTCACTTTATTAGGTCAGAGGTCTCTGAGGAGTTATGGACCCCTTCTTAAATCATGTCCATCAGTGGAACTCACTGCATTTGCCATTAAGCATGTATGATATGTATATTAGGGATAAAAGAAGTGCAGAGTTGAAAGAAACCTTGAGAAATCATGTTATCTGTCTTCCTGGTCTGAAGTAGTATTAAGAATACTTAGATTATCCATGGTACTGTTAGTTATTTTGTAGTTTAAAAACCTGGTAAAGTTTTAATAACCTTTACAGGGCAGCCTTTATCCTCTTAGTTGTATTTGCAGTAGGAGTTAATTTTTGACCTGGAGTCCCACAAGACAGAAATTTTTTTCATTTTTATTAATGAAATCTACTGTGTTCTTTGAATTTAAGCAGACGTAGAGATGCAGTGTTTCCTCGGGATGAAATATATTTTTTCTTCTGTATGTTTGCTGAAATAATTAAGTGCTACACTAAAACTGAAGTTGTACTCCAAATAATAGCTCCATAGAATACGTAGAATAGAATAGCTGTAATTATTGTCTTAGATACAACATTTTTGTTACTATACCTCACAATGGTAGCTGCCTGACATGGTGATTAAGAACAGCATTGTACTTTTGACTTGCACTCTATTTCATCTATTCAACAATTATTTTCTGTTTGCAGGACTTCAGCCCAATCCATAATTTTCCATTCTTGCATTTGTTAGGTCCTTTCCAAATGTAGGTCTTTGCATATCTTTCCTGAATATCATCTGATTTTATGCCAGATCTCAAATGTGCAAAAATATTTTTTTAGCTAAAGACTTGCTTTCTAAAGGATGTGCAATGCATTTCAAGCCAGTATTATACTTGAATTTTTTTAACTGCACTTTTTATAGAATTTAGTTATATGAAAAGTAGTGTTTTCTCTAACTAATGCAATAGGCCTGTCATAAAGAATGTTGTTTAGCATAATTTTTTTCTGATTAATTTACATTTCTATAACCTTACTAATTTTCTATTTGCATACAATTTGCTTGTAGTCATTCATTCCAGCATTATTCTGGAGACTGAAATATGGGATGACTGGTTACCCTTATTAAATATTAACATATTCCCTGTCTGTTTCTGTCCTCTTAGATGTTAGTATATTAATTCAGAAAATGAATTATTTAGTTTTTTAAAGAATGTTTCCTTTCTATAGCTTTTAAAAAAGAATAGAAAATATTTTTGATTACATTCACTTAGATTTGTTTGCTTTGACATTTAGAAGTTTTTAATAAATAAAATTTAAGAAAAATGTAGTGTAAAACAATGTATTATGCTGTTATGTGCTAAAGGAGTTAGCAACATAGAGACCTCTTTTCCCTCTTCCTTTTATAGCTTCTTATCACTCAAGCTTGAGTATGTGAGAATATGGTGGATGTTCAATATGCAAAGTTAAGTGTTAAATTTTGCTGTGAAAAAATTAAGAAGTATGTAAAAAACAGAACTGCAGGTCTGTATTTCATAAATTTATAGTAACTACAGATTCTAAAAATCCCAAACTGAAGGCTTTTGCACCAGAAAGAATGTTGATGTAACCTAATTCCAGCCTGTGTCTTGGTGCTTTTTTTTGATACTCAGATTCACCTTGTTATCTAGTTGGTTTGGGATTTTATTTTTTCTTTTCTCTTTATATTTTTTCTTTTTATATTATCTTTAAATTCCTTTTTAACTTGTTAAGAAATAGAGTAAAATTCTTTCCCTTACCCATGACACTGGTTGCTAATAATTTAATTTCAAATTCCTATTAGAAACCACCAGGTAGTAGCAGTTTGTTCTTGGTTTGCTATGCTTTGTAAATACAACTCTAGTGTTGACTGGCTCTGATTCTCAGCTGGGCATAAAATGTTCCAGGAGCCTCATTTTACCTATAGAGATACATTTTCTTCTGTCAGTATAATGTATCTAATTAAAAGAGTGTGTAGCATTAACTGTCCTCATCATGTACACTTCCTGTGTTTTTATGTCAAGACTGTCCTTTTTTCACTGGCATATGAAGAGACATTGGTTACTATTGGAAAGAGGTCTCCCTGAGACTATGCTCCTCCTTCTGCACATTGTGCACACCTCCCTTTTGCAACAGAAACTGTAGATACTGTGCTCAAATTGAATTCTGGTCAAGTTCTGGCGTCAAACCCGTCCTTCCAGTAAGCTTCTTTAGTGGGTTCCATAACACTCAATAAACCCCTATCTCTTAATTTCCTTTAATAACAAAGTGGGTCATTCTGTGACTAGGGAGGCAGCCAATTGCTAAGGGCAATAATCATCCTAAGAGCACCCCCCAGGGTGTAAAGTTGTAGGTAGACAAATTTATAATTCATGCTAAGCAAACTTTTTGGATGCAGCAGCAGTTCCAGTCAACTCCCACTGCCCTGCCAGATAATTAGCAGTTAGCGGAGGTACCAGATGGAGCTGTGCTAAGTCCGGCTGATTGAAGCTACTCTTTTTAGAGCCTACACCAGCCATTACCTGTGCATTGCACTTAACCTTCATATGTGGTTGCACTCATGGGTAGATGCTGGATGTGGAACATTCAATTCCTGTGGCATCTGGCATGGTGAAACTTGTATTTGGCTCATAACAAGGAACAAAGAAAACAAATTGGCAATGACCATAGAAATAAGATAGCTTCTCTGGCCATGCAGCACTCCCTTGAGGTAAAATACAATTTTTCTAGTGTCCCAACATCTGCTTGCCAAAGGAAATGGTTTCTAATCTAGGGAGAGTTTATTTCCTTTCTTTATTAAATGAACTCATCATCTCATTACAAAACAAGCTCAGGGCTTCTCAGTGCTGCCAACATATAATGAATTACTGACTCAGCTGGGAAGATGTTTCTGTAGTTGAAACTGAAATCAGAAAATAACATGCAGGTCATTCCATTCTACTGTGTAAATCTCTAGGAGCACAGTACACACAATATTCAGTTGCTTACTGGGTGGGGGTGATGGACTGGGCAAGGAGCTTCTCCAAGTCATCTTCATCCCAGTGGTTACACTGAGAAAATGTAAAGAATAAAAGAGTATTTCTTGTGAATAATACTTCTGGTAGAGTCAGTTTTAAGATTGTTTCTGCATTACCTTATTTGTTTGTTATTAGATTTTTCTAATTATAGATATACATTCATATTTATAACATTTCCTGTTATATTGTAATTATGTGCTGTATTCTAATTATATATACTATTTGAATTATAAACAAAATTATCTAGTTATGTATACATTTCTGACATGTATTTTGCATTCTATTTTTCTAATTTATCAATATATTGTGTTTAATGTAAATAACTCCCTCACTCAGCATTCACATATATAAGAAAAGACAAGATAGCACTATTTGACTATTTCAGGATGCAATCTTATTCAAACTTGTTTATATTAGTCTCTAGGAAAATTACGACTATTGACATAAAAACATCTCTGCTGCTTTCATTTGCATCTGAAAATTAGGAGTTCCACATGTGCAGTGTACATCCAAGGTTATATATTTTCTAGAACCATATAGGAGGAAATTGAATAAAACAAACTTTATAAAATTAAATGCACTAACATGGTATATCTAGAATCTGCAAAAATGGTTGGTTGCTATCTAGTCGGAAGGTCTGTAGATTTATTTTTAATTAATTCATAAAATACATTCCTGAATTGGTGCTTTACATATAAATTATTGCTATATATTGCTTGGAAATATGATAGATCATTAAAATGTAATGAAGATTTTAAAAAGTTCTACCAATTTACCAGTTTGTGGAAGAGCTTAATTCAGGTTTCATTCATTCTTTCTCCAGCCAAAATTGAAATGTAATGATGTAGAAACCCTCAGGATCCTTGTTTTATCAGAGTATGCTTTGCTGCTTCACTTATACATTGAACTATTTAAAACTAATTTATATGACTCTAGCACATTATCTGGAAATATGCAAATAGGATTGATGGTTTAATATTTGCATGACAGCTATCTTCAGCTAGTAATTTTACATCAGATAATTTATATCCCTTGTTCTTAACCTTACTGGCAAGAAAATAAATTCTGTGTTGAAGGAGAAATGCCAAGTTGACATCCAGTTTTCAGCCAGAGAAGTAGTGAGTGAAAAGTAGGGTCTGTACAAACTGCATTTGCTGGGGGAATAGAAGGGAAAAGAAAAAAAAAACAACAAAAACAAAACCAACCAACCAACCAAACAAAAAAAAAGGAAAAGTATGCAGAATGAATATAGAAGTAAATCTGGCTAATGTCTGGATTCAGAAACCACCACAAGTACAAAGTGCTTCTAAAGGGGACGCAATGTACACATAATAAATGAATGGGAAGAACTGAGGAGTACTGTCAATGTGGTTTGGCTGAATATAACTTCCGAGAAGCACCTAGAAAGAGAAGAGTTTATCTTTTATCTTCTGCATAACTGAACAGCCAGTGAAGATATCTTCTTTAGTTCTTTAGCAGCCTGGATTTTGGTTGCCAATGGGAATGGAATGAATGGGATAGCTTCCCGCTCATGTTGAGATATATGTACAGCTGATCCATATCCAGAAAATGTAACATTAGTTCCCAGGACAAAGCAAGAAAACTGCACCAGTATTTCTGCATAGCAACCCATTTTTATTGTTATATGTGGTAGAACATAAAACACTAACTTTTTTTTATGGAAAGAGAAGTGCAAGGAGAGAAGAGTGAGTAGGGCCAGCATCATTTTTTCTGTGTGTGTTTGTTTGTATATATACATAGATGCATATATATATATATATATACACACATATATACACACATATGTGCATATATATGTACGTGCATATATATATATACATACACACAGACATACATATACTGATAAGCATACAGTGAAATGCTTCTATGAATTGTTATTTAAATAGCAATATCTAATGCAATGGCACTTTTTTATTGACATGGCAATTGGAGTTGGCTAAAACTTGTATATAGGTGTACGAGGACACAGTATTAAAGGAAGAATATATTTCTTTATTATTTGCTTTTCTTACTTTGCAGAGATAATTATTTCAATCATTGATAAAGTCTAAGGTAGAGAAGATTTAATTTTTTGCAGCTCCCCAGAAACAATTTGTGGAGCACAGGTATGGAATATAAAGCAAACATATTATTTGTATTTTCTATCTTATCATTTACATATAAATTTGATGCGCAGGACAAAAAAGTGGTCCCAAATTAATGATGTATATTACAGTTAGCTTTCAAACTGTTGTGGTTTTTTTCATTGTTAGCTATGTTCAGTGGTATGCTTTTCTTTGAACCCACAGTATTAGTGTAGACAAATTCTCACCTTGAATGCAGTTTGGATAAATGATTTGAAGATGGAGCTGCACAGCTGTATAGCTACAGCCACAGCCTTAACTGGTCCCAGTGATGGAAAAAGGCAAAACAATGCATAAATTTTATACATCCCAGATGGCAAATGTGTATTGAATTTTGTTCTTGTATCAAACGTTGAGGCATTTCTATTTGACATTTATTGTCAACTGTTTGGCTTTTTTTCCACCATCTTTTAAAATAGCATATTCTGCAGTTCATCTGATTTCTATGAGTATCAAGGTATGAGAGTAACTTGTTTGTGTATGCCAAATGTCTTCTGATTAAAGCTACTTAAGGTCATGCTGTAAAGAGTCTTCTACTGTCGTATGAGACAGAATAGCCCAATAAAGGAAGTGCATAATAATAAGGAAAGAGAAATATTACTCAATATAAGCCAGCTATGTGGAATATGACAGCTGATAGCAGGCACAATGGTAAGCAAGCTGTGTTATTTTTGTTCAGTGTCCTGGTAAAAGGAGGCACAGAAGGATGCACTGTGACAGGAAAAAGAAGATAAATAGAAACAATAAACACCACCATACATTTTTTCCTGTAGATGTCCTTTCTTAAAATTTCTAATGTATGTAATATACCTCAAAACATTACAGTATATGAGTATCTGTGGTAACGTTTGGTTGGCAATTTAGCACCAAGTTTTTTGAAATCAACATAAGCATAAAGTATTTTCAAATAGCAGTTATAGGAAATAATTTTTATTTTCAGGGCAGTAGGTATCTTTTTATAATGGAGTTGATAATATCAGTTCACACCACTGCACTTGTTGAAGTTATATATAAGGTTCACTTCCTATGAATGAGTCTGTGACTCAATACATTAAAAGTGTAATTGAGATTGACTTTGTGCAACTGAGTCATAACAACCCTCAGAAAGCTATTTACAACTAAGTTAAATTTACCTGATGTTTCGTATTTTAAGTGAGATAAGTGGCAGCATTATAAAGTGCTTGAGTAACACTTCAGTAGCTGGCGATTACAGTCGTGAGCTTACGAACGTACTGGAGTCAACAGCAATATGTTAGGCAAATAAATAGTCTCTGGATTTAGTTTGCTTTCAGTGATACTGTGCTGCTAGAAATAGGAATTCTATTCTGTGGATATTGAACACCAAACTATAGTTCTACATTAAATGAATAAAGACCTCCTTTTCTCCTTAAAGTCCTTTTGCCTTTCAGGAAATCTTGATTTTATTACATACCAAGTAGCATCACAAAAATATGTATTAAAAATAATAAAAAAAAGTCACAGAAAACCCAAGTAGAAGAGTTGAAATGAAACAACTGTAACTCAAAGGACTTAGCTTTACTTTTTGTGGCAATACATACCCTGCATGTTCTTGATTTTACCATGATGAGATTTAGTGCATGGTAGTAGAAGACAAATACAATGTGTTTAAGTTCTTTTTGTTATAGATTTCAATAGATTAAAAAAAAAAAGTTGTCTTTATAGTATGGTCTTATAGGGAGTATGTTGTAAAATTTCTACAGACTTATTTGGAAAAATGATTTTTTGAAAAATAGTCAAGGAAAATCTTTAGAAAAAGAATATTTGAACCAAAGTCAAGAAAGGCTAAAGCCTTTTTACAGAAGAGATGGCAGATTTTATATGAATGATACCAGGATAATAAATATTTATTATAGAACTCAGTGTGACAATTACAGCAATTCCAAAAATTAAACAATTGGAAAATAATTTGATCCAAACTCCTTGACCATATTTTTTTTAAGAAACACTTATACATTTTCTATTTGCTCATGGGTCTGGAAGGAAAATATGATACCTGAAATAGATAATTTTCCCTTCAAAGTAACTTACCTCATTTTTCTGCTTTATTAGTTTGTGAAATTTGAAAATTACCAGGAAAAGACTTCCTGTATTTCATTTACCATCTTTCAGGAAATACTGTTTTTCTGCTAAGAAATTAACATTCTTCTAATTTGGTGCACTAGAAAAATTATACAAAAAAAAATGCTTCAGTCTTTTAACCCTGTTAACTATGAACTCAGTACAGAGAAATGCTGAATATTGTCTTCTCATGATACTTCAAATCAAGGTATGTCCAATTTACATTGTTTTTACTATAAGGATTTTTTCTTTTCTTTTCTTTTTTTTTTTCATTATTCATTTATTCCCTAGTTTCAAGGTCCTTTTGGTAAATACAACTCAAAATGTGCTAAAACATTTCTATGGTGCTACAGTCCTACTTGTTGTGAGAAATGTAAGTTCAGTATGAAAAGTGGCTGCGTGGATATGGTCAGATGCATAAATACAAGTTAGTCTGCTCTCCTCTCACCCTACAGGATTGTTTGTGATTTTAGGAAAATATTAATTTTGTGACACTCGTGTACCCAAGATTTAGCTTCTTCCCATTTCTCAGGAATTATGGCAGAATAAAAATAAACAGCCTCTGCTCAGCACAGAAGACAGTAAATTCACACTTATCTTTGTTTTTCTCTGAGGACTGCCTCTTAAAATGTATTTACTGTATTATCTTAAAATGTATTATCCATGCATGGATCCAGGACAGAGGTAATTTTTGCAGGAGCTCTGAGGAGAGGGAGCCTGGAGCCATCTGGGCATGTCTAGGAAGTTATTCTATACCACCCATGTCAGTTGCTGGGGGCGGGGGTAAGAGACTCAAAAATGAAAGACTATGAATCTCCAGCTTTCATATGATCTATCCTGCTTGATTCGAAAGATTGGAAAATATGATGGGTGTAACTCATGCCAGTTTTAGATCCCTCGCTAACAGAAAGACAGTGAGCTGATGGAGATATGAGGAGCTGCTGAGGTGGGGCTGCGGCAGTTTAACCTTGACAAAGGAAGGCTAAGCGAGACCTTATTGCTCTCCAAAACAACCTGAAAGAAATTTGTAGCCAGTTGGAAGTCAATGTCTTCTCTCAAGTCACGGGTGATAAGACAAGGAGATAAAAGTAGTTTCAAGTTGCACCAGAGAAGAAGGTTTAGACTGGATGTTAGAAAAAGTTTCTTCAGTGAAAGGGTTGTCAGGGACTGGAACAGGCTGTCCAGGGAAGTGATGGACTCACCATTCCTGGAGGTACTTAAAAGCTGTGCAGGTATGGTTAGTGGCAGACTTGGAATTGCTTTGTTAATGGCTGGACTCTATGAACTTACAGTTCTTTTTTAAGCTAAATAATTCCATGATTTTATGATTTAAATTTTCTGGAAGAAGGTTTAGCTAGATAAGACAACCTGGGTTTCATTAGAAAGGAGGTTTTGTTTCTTTGTGGGTTTTTTCCCAATTTGAAAGAAAAGCTAATGAATATCTCAAACACATTTCAAATTTCCAGCTAACTTAATTTCATCACTTTTAGGTAGATTCACAAACAGTGCTGTTTAAGTCACACTTTAAAGTAAAAGTCATCTCATTTTACATTTTTTGTTTCTAATAGCATTGCTATGTAACTCCATAAAAAACCTTACTTCTTTATACTGGTGCTTCAAAAATGTGAATAATAAATCTCTAAAGCTGTTTTGGGCTCATTTCTGAGCAGAAAATATTTGTAAAATTTAAATCTTGAAACATTTCATTTTGCTTTTCAGTCTCTAATGGAAAGTAGATACTCTTTAACTTTCCACATGAATATTCTCTTCATGGAACACTTTTGGGAAACACATGGCCTTATGAAATACTTTGGGATCCATCCATGATTAAGTTCCTGTGCATTCTATTAGCATGCTATATTAAAAAACTTTATATTAAAAAATTTAGAAGTTGAAACTTGTAATATCAGCTTCTAAGGCATAGCCTTGTTGTCAGGATAAGTGAGGTTTCTGACCAAGTTTCTCACAGAAAGTACTTTAACACATCTAGATTATTCTAGAAATTCAGACTGATTTCTACCTATATCTGACACATAGTCTGCATTTCTTATCATAGCAGAAAGTTGTGAATTAATAAGTGGAAGAAAAGTATTGAAAAGGCAGAACATCTAAACAGTATGATGGAGGATGAACATCTGTAGCCAGCAATGCAATCCTGTTTTAATTTGATATGATACAATAAAATGGTTAAAATGGTATAAATAAGAAAAAGAAATAATTTGAAGACAGACTAAAACAAACAAGAAAACCCAACACCTCTTTAGAGAGATTAAATAAGTTTATTACTTACAAGTATTCTTTCATTTATTTCTCTAACACTTATTTTTGAAGAAAACTAGTTTAACTACAACCTATGAAGTAATTGGTGTGTATTTTCTCATTGTATTAGGCAGTCTTCTGCTACAATCAGCAGAACTGTTTCCATAGGGAATAATGAAAACTTGAATGCAACCACGCCTCATAGCATGAAATTTCCCTCCTGTTATGTTCTAGCTTTCGTAAAAAGCATACTGGCTAATGATTTAAAGGAAAAGCAAGAAAATAAGTCTTTATGTCAGGGTTTGAATTGTGAATTCTAGTGGAAAGTACCATGCACTGTATACTGCTGGCAAATGAGAGTTCTTTAAAAGCTTCAGAGAACCTCAAAAGACCATGTAAACCTCTCATATATTAAAAATAATTGAGAAGGTCAGTGCCAAAAGGATTTCAGGAGAGTATAACAATTTCAATGGACTGTTTTTATCCTGTGTGATGACATAATTTGTGTCTTTCTCTTTTGAGATGACAAGCCCCCAGACATACTCCTGTAAGATGAAGATACACAATGAATAGAAAGTCTCAAAAGACAAAAATTAGGCATGAATTTTCACACCTTTCTTATTATCCTAACCATAAATTGAGAACATTGTAAATGGACTATCTCTTCTCATCTTGTGTATCAAATTCCAGCTTAAAAGCAGGTCTATTTACTCCTGTATAATAAGGTCATAACTTTATTGCATATAGAGTATGAAGGCAAAAATTTTCTGACTAGATTTAAAAAAAAAAAAATCCATATCACCTTTGAAGGTGTAACCACATTTCTTGATTTGATGTTTCATAATGTACTGGTTTTGCAGGGCCAGCTTTTGGTAGCGAAGAGCTACAAGGGTAGGAATCTTCCCTTATGCCTGGCAGAGACAATGCTAGCAAGCTCAAGGATGGACTCACCACTGGTCAAGTCTGACCCAATCAGAGAAGGTAGTAACACCTCTAGGATAACATATTTAAGAAGGTAAAAAGTTATTATGCAGAAGTAATTGTGACCAGAGGAGTTGAGTAGGAATAAATGAAAGGAACAACTCTGCAGACACCAAGATCAGTGGAGAGAGACAGAAGGTGCTCCAGGTGCCCAAACACAGATTTCCCTGCAGCCTGTGATGAAGACCATGGTGAGGCAGCTGTGCCCCTGCAGCCCATGGAGAACCATGGGGGTGCAGAGATCCACCTGCGGCCTATAAAGGAGACCCACACAGGAGCACGCTGATGCCCAAAGGCAGCCTGTGAACCCATGAGAAGCCATGGGAGCAGGCTCTTGGCAGGGATCTGCAGGTCTGTGGAGAAAAAAGCCCATGCTGAAGCAGGTTTCCCGGTAGGACTTGTGGCTGTGTGTGGGACCCATACTGGAGCAGCTTGTTCTTGAAGGACTGAACACCATGGAAAGTCACCCACTCTGTAAGAGTTCATGAAGAACACATGCTTCGTGTGTGATAGTCAATAGATTTGGACGATGAGTCTTATGTGATGTTAAAAATACATGAATAAACAGAATCAGTTAATACTTCACACCACACAGACATACATGCATGCATCTATATCTTTGAAAGCAGAGATACCACTTCAACATGAAAAAGAGAAAACCTCTGCTTTTCCACAGCATGAAATGTTAAGATCTACAAAATTATTCTAGGTTTGACCCATGGAACTTACAGCTTTTGATTCTTTCTTCTGTGTTCATTTTTTTTTAGTCCATTTTGGAAGCTGTTTTAGTTTTAGATAAGTAAGTTTTTTTGAGAGCTTTGTTTTAAGGCCAAAGAACATTTTAAACTTGCAACCAAATGCATTGATACAATAGCTATGGGACCACAACACCCCATTTTTTTATCCTGTTTTTCCTATATTAGATATTCAGGTTTTAAAAAAAATATTTTTATCAAAGATATATAAATTATGTTTAAGCAATGTTAAGATATGACATTGGAATTACTATCTTATATCAGGGTTTGCTACATACATTATAACTTTCAGATTCTAACTCAATGTTTCATTTCTCTCTTACGCCTTTAGGCAAGTTACTTTCTCACCATTAAAAAGTGTTTTGTGTTGGATAAATAGTGTCAGTCTACTCCTTTATTCTTATCCAGACAACTATGGCTTTCATCTGTAAAGAGCCTGTTGGAATGAATTAAGACATTACTTAAGACTGTGAAAGTTATGTTGATCATTAGAGCAATTCTAGAAGAAGATATTTCTTGAAGCTCCAGTTCTTATTAGAACTTAACAGAATACCTTGTGATAGCCTTTTTATTTTCCTTTTACCTTTTTTCTTTTTTTTTTCTTTTCATAGAAAGCCACATTGTAAATGATAATTTATTCTGGGGAAAATAATTATTTAAATCTTAAAAACAATACATATGGGCATACTTCTGAGTCAACACAGCCATTTAGCCGTTGCCTAGTCCCCTTCTCACCCCACAATACCACTGGAAGGTGTACAGATTTTTTATAACAATTAATTAATATGGTCAAACTATTCTAACCTCAAGTTATAACCTAGGATGAACTCATAGATTTGTAAATTTTATACACATATTTATTATTTTATAAAGGCTGCAAGTGAATGGATTGTACTCTACACAGTAGAAAATCTAAGAAGAAAAAATCGTTTAGTGGAATTATTCCACTTGACACTCACAAAAATTAAACCCTTATATGTAAGTATTCTGCTTTAGGGGATGTCCTAATTCTGCAAGCTGGGACCAGTTTATCACTGTGTGGGTGTGACCAAAGCTGTGTATTTTCCACCCTCTATGTCATTTCTTATGAACTGTTAACAATGGACCATTTTCAGCAGCTGCCCAGGGAACACCTGACCCTCAGAATGTAAGCTGGGTGTTAAAGAAGCTTGTGTGATAGAAGCTGTGATAACTCCCCTCCAGGAAGTTGTTAGCTCCTCCACACCCAGCCTGAGGGGTCATGTCTGCTAATGGGCCATCAACGATTCCAAAAATATCCCATGACTCACAGAGTTAAATCATCTACTGTGGAACTCCCTGCCCTGGGGGAGGTACTGGGTGGTCCCACCTGAACCTGAGGGTATATAATCTTGGACTCTGGGACCTCTGGACCACTTGTCGGATCCAGAAGAGGACCAGAACTTTGACAGGACGAGACCACTCCTCTTGACCGGATTGTGACCGTCATCTGCACCAACAGGTTTTACTTTGGACTCGGGGGAACCACATGGGTCTCAGCACAGAGGCCAACAAAAACCATTGTGTTTGTACCCCAGGGTGCTGGGTTATACTTCTGGGTTTTGTGGGTTAAAACCAATCTCTCTTTATACCGTAGAATCTATTGTAATATTTTTATTAAATTGTAACTCTGACTTACAATCTCATTTGTGTTGGGTTCATTTCTTATGCTGATTTACCTTTAAACTAGCACAGGGGGTAAAAAAAATCTGTTTCAAAGTACCCACTGCAGATAATCCAGTTTCCTTGCTTTGTGACAGAGCAAACAGATCAACACAGGTAATGGAGTTATTAATAAAACTCCAAATCAGAAGATACTGAGTTCACACCAGATGAGTTACAAAGAGAGAATCTAGCATTGCTAATGTAGTCTGAATGCAGACTTGTTAAAAAGTGTGCAGTGCCAATTCACACACCGGGGTGAGGTATTTCTTTTTTTTTTTCTAGTTTGTGCAAAGAGGAGAGCTGAGTGATAACCTGCAAAAGGCTGGCTGCCTTATCATCAGAACTTTACACCATTTGTATACCTGAACAAAGACATCTGCATTCATTGGTTAGAGATTATGTAACTTCACATTAATTAGTTCTCAAGCCCTATTTCCTAGTAGCATCTTTGACTTCTCATGCTAATTTTTTGGCATGCACTATTATTCCCTCTGTTTGAATCTGGGGCCCATTTTGAGTATGTGGTCAAAGAGTCAATGGTTGTGGTCACTCACTGCTGTAATTACCTGTCCCTTAGTTATTGCTGAGTTCTGTTGACTTTGCTCCTGGTGGCTATCATCCACACAGATCATTCATCTTGGAATTGTCTTCCCTTTTCTTTAAAACAAAAGATTAGCCAAGCATGCAATATTTTCAATACAATTGCATAATAATTACTGTCCAGATATAGCTACTGATTAACAACTGAAAAAAATTTGCAAAGTTTGATTTAGATCTTGAGAGGCTCAAATCTTGAGTGGCTCAATATCAGTCATGTTATTGTATCAGCTGATTTACTGTTTCTGAGAAACAATATAGAGACTCTGCTAGAGACATGACCTTAAAGTGCTGACAATTCCTTCATAAACTCAAAACTCACTACAATTTTTATTTTTTAAAGAAATGATATTGTTATATAATTAATGTGGGTATAATGAAAACAAGGAGTAACTGACTTAACTAGGTATTCATTTGAATGTTGAACTCACAGAGGTGTCAGGCTTTAATTAACAACCAGCAAAATGGATGACTTCAGAAGGGACAGGCAAGAAAGCAGAGGCAGTGGCGTAATCGTGTATGTTAGGAACTGCCTTGATTATCCAGATCTTAATTATGGTAACAATGTGGTTGAGTGCTTATGTGTAAAATCAGGAGGAAGGCCAGCAAGGTGGGTATCATGGAGAAGTCTCTTATAGACCCAACCAAGATGTAGAGTCAGACAAAATACACTATACACAGCTAGAAGTCTCACATTTTCTTTCCTCATGTGGGACTTCAAGTTCCCAGATGCATGCTGGAAATGCAACACAGTCTAGGAGGTTCCTGGTGTGTGTGCAACATAACTCCCTGACAGAGATGGTAAATGAGCCAAATAGGGAAGGCCTCACTGGACCTGCTGTTGGTGAGAAGGATTTGTGAGTGATTTGATAGTTGGAGGCTGTCTCAGGCACAATAATCATGAAATGACACACATTTTTAGTTGTAAGCGAAGTAATGAACTTCTGGAGGGCAGGCTTCAGCCTATTTAGGAGTCTGGTTCAAGGAGTTGCTTGGGAAGCAGACCCAAGGGACAAAGAAGTCTAGGAAGGCTGGATGCTCTTCTAAAAGAAAATCATAAAGACACATGAGCAGGCTGCCCCTATGTGCCAAAAGAGGAACCAATGTGGAAGATGACTAGCCTGGATGAACAGAGAACTTTGACTGGAAGTCAGTGGAAAAGGAAGAAGGGGCAGGCAACTCAGGAGCACTACAAGGATGTTATGATGTTATGCAGGGAAAAATAAGAGAAGGGCCAAAGGACAACTAGAACCTAATCTGGCTACTGCCATGGAAGACAACAAAAAATATTTCTGTAAACATGTCAGCTACACCAGAAGACTGTCCATCTTTTAGCAAGTTAGTTATTTACTGCAACATAAGCAGAGAGACTTAAATACAAAAATGAAATATGATATGGAAAATGAACACTAGCTTCTATGTATTTGATCTACATCTACTTACAGCTGAATGTACTTAGATCCAGCTGAATGACCTAGCATAAGATCTGTAAGATGAAAGTTTATTAATACCTCAGCCAACCAAGTAAAATCTCAACAACACAGCTACTGTAACAAAAAGAACACTATAAACAGTACTCCGAGTACCTTTTAAATATTTATTAATATCTGCACTGTGCAGATGTATGGGCTTTTTCAGTGTATCCCCAGGTGTTTTCTAAATTACTGATTTTTAGCACAATGACAAGCAATTTATTTCCATATTTTCTGTAATTTGGTCTTAAAATATTTTTAACATGTCTGCTTTATGTATTTTGTAGGTATTTGCTCTCAGAGTAGGTTGGACCAACCATACCTGTGTTACTGTTTTCTGAGATGACTTTCTTTGTTGTCTTGGTTAGCTTTGTGCATTTTTCACGCCTTAATTTTACTTCCTGTGCCCCAGAATCACTCTCCCAAATTTTATTGTCGTTCAGGATATTGTTATTTGCATAACTTCTTTGAGATTATTATCATTCTCCGTTTGCTTCATGCTGTTTATAAGGGAAAAAGGGCTTTATTTTCTTTCTAGTATGTGCACAGAATTGTCATTATTGTTAATGGAAGTTTCATGTGCCCATTGAATTGTAGAATCTGTTCAAAAAGAAGGGAACTCTAACTAGCCTATCTATTTGCAACATGGAAACCCCTTGTTCATTATCTCTAAACTAAACCCAAAAAATAAATTAATTCTATAAGCTAACTATACATATTACTACTGATAGTAATTCTGCTGTCTGTGTTGGAAGCTTTCTTCAGGGTTTTTGTGAGAAAGTTAAGAACAGCAATAAGGTGTTTAACTGAGATTTCCATCAAGTTTGGGAGGTTTGTGAATGTGTCATATGCAATAAATTGTGTACAATCCTTCAGAAAGAAAATTTTTGCGATGTTAGAAATTACTGTGTCATGAGAAAGGGAGGAGGGACAGAAATGCAAAGATTTCTATTCTTACCTGTATTAAATAAAAGTTATTACCTATAAGCACCCCCAGAGTAATCAAAGCTTTATGAACCCAGCACTGCCTGACGAACTCTGGACAGAACACAGGCTGGAAAGGTTTTTGATTCCCCTATGAGGACCACATTTAAGCCAAGGAAGAACTTATAGCTATATAAGTGTCTCCAGAAAATTAGAGCCTTATGTTTCCCAACACTGCCTAACAACACGGCTAGCACACATGTTGGAAGGATTTTTAACCTCTGCTCTGAGCCCACACTTAACAGCTAGAAAAGAACTTTCCCCACAACAGCTCCCAAAATAACATTTATTAATACAAGTATGTGACAGTTATTGTGGGTTTTGCGTTGCCGGTGATAATGTTTAGCTGCAAGATTGTATTTAATTGATGACAAAAGGCCCCAAAAGAAACCAGCACAAAACACATTTTAGAGAGACAAACACACCAAACTTAAGTTTCAATAC
The DNA here is from genome assembly GCF_047495875.1 of Pithys albifrons albifrons. Lineage (NCBI taxonomy): Eukaryota > Metazoa > Chordata > Aves > Passeriformes > Thamnophilidae > Pithys > Pithys albifrons. Next base: position 78,858,474 of record NC_092497.1, on the reverse strand, counting down.
AGAAGGGTATCCCATTTTCACGACAGACAGAAACTAGCAACAAAGAACTACTAACTAGAAACACAGCCACCTAAAGCACTTATCTAGACACTCTCAATAACGTAGGTTAATAAAATAGCTTCCACACCACTCTCTCTGTAACACAAAAGAAAAGGAAAGAACAGAGCTGCTTCTCATCAACACACATGTTGAAAAAGAAACTGCACACTGCAAGTAGCAAAGTGTAAAGCAAATTACGGTTAGTATTATAGTAGCAAAACACAATTAGTAAAGATGTGCTTATAGAGTAAGAAATAAAGTAGCTGTCAGCAAAAGATGTAAGATAGAATGTATAAAGGAATAAGCTTTGTAAGAAAGTGAAGTTTAAGATATAGAGTATAGAAAGGACATGGTTTCCTCACCCTTACATTGTTCCAGGAGGTAAGAGGAGGCAGGACAAGCTGCCAGCAGTTACTCTCCGCAGAGCCATGGCATTTCTCCCCCTCTCTGTTGCAGCTTAAACTGCACTTCTTTTTATACCTTTTTTTTTCTTGAGGTGATTTTGTGTGTCAGTTTTCTGAGGGTGATACAGATGCTTGAGGGGTGGGCTCCTTGAGTCTGCAGGGTGCCACAGGATGTGGCAGAGAAAGGCTATGCTCATTTAATAACATTCCATTCCTTGGTAACACCCTAACTTATCAGCATCCCTCCAGGGGGCTGAGGCATTTCCCTCAAGTCATCAAGGGTTAATCAGGGCTATCACCCCACAACTGGGTTATGCATAGACTTGATACGAAGAACGCTACTAGTTCTGTCAGACTTCTTGAGTATGAAGGTTTGCATTCTTGTTCTCATTCAGTTTTCTGAAATAATTATCTTTGCTGCAAAAATTTATATGTAAAAAAATGTACATGTTGCAAATAGTCAGTAATGAATATTTTGAATTAGGCCTTATACAAATATAGAGTACTAGTGAAAGCCTTATTGTTGAGAGATATTAGTTATTTAGCCTAAATAAATATGTTTTAATTAGAATGAGTTATGTAAAGTTATACTACTCTGTGATTTGCTGTGCTGTTTTCTTAGCTGTGCATACTTATATGGGTCGATGTATTTGCTGAAACCTGGGGACCTGAGTTGTGAATTTACACTTAGATACATCTTTGACTGGAAGAGAGTTACTTTTCTTAATAATTTTACTGGTAACTGGTACAGTGCTGTATTTTGTTTCTAGTATAAGAAGAATATTGATAACTTACTGATATTTGGTTCTTGAAAAGTAATATTTATCCTAAGTCTAGGACTTTTATAGTTTACCATGTTCTAGCAGGAAGCAAGTCCACATGAATTCCAAACCAGAAGACACGAAGATCACAGAGTCAAGTGTGTGTGTGTAAGAGAGGAGCTGGAAGGAGCACCCTTTGATTCACTGGGGCTGCCCACCGGAAAGGGACTATGGTCCCAGCAGTTACAGTCTCAGGTCATGAGTGTGTGAGTCCTTGAGTGGTGTGAGAATGTTGAGGCAGTGGCTTCTCCTTTAAAATTAGGCTATTCCACTCTGAAACCAGTGTACAGACTCTTGGATATCTTAACATTCCCTGAAGATATAAGTACTGAGCTGCCTCAGCAGCTCACACTTGATAATACTTTTCTTTCAGACAAGGGTGTAGAGAATTAAGTGGGACAAACTAAAAAAGGCAGGTAATTCACCTTCTACACAAAAAAGTATCAGCTTCTGGATTTAAAAGCACATAGAATATATGAAATGGTTCTGTATAAGCACTTGGGAAGAATGCTAAACTGGGAAGGGCTGACGAGTCTCTTGAGGGACAAGAGCCTTGCAGAGGCTGAAACATTGGTCAATCATCAGTGACAAGAAATTTAACAAGGCAAAATACCAGATTCTGCCCCTGAGGTGGTTCAACACTGGGCACAAGTATAAACTGGAAGAGAAGTGTCTGGAGAGCAGCCCTACAGAGGGATCTGGGGGCACTGGCAACAGGTCAGTGTGAGTCAGGAGGGTGCCTGGGCAGACAGGAGGGCAAACTCCATCCTAGACTGCATCAGACATCACCAGCTGCCAAAAGAGGGGATCACCCCGCTGTCCTCAGCTGTGGTGTGGCCTCACCCTGAGTTGTGTATGCAGAGCTGAGCTCCACAGTTTGAGAAGGACTTGAAGGTCCTTGAATGCTCCACAGGAGGGCAACACCACTGGCTGGAAGGCATGTCCTGTGAGCAGCAGCTGAGGATCCTGGGTCTGTCTAGTTTGGAGCGAAGAGGCTGAGTGATGACCTCATTGCTCTGTACAGAGTCCTGAGGAATGACATCAAGATGCTGATCTCCTTCGGATACAATGACAGGATGCATGGGAATAGTGCAAAACTGCATCAGGAAAAGTTCAGACTGGACATTGGGAAACTTCTCTTTTCTGAGAGACTGGTTAAACACTTGCACAGGCTTCTTAGAAAGGTGGCTGAACCCTGGGCCTGTCATGTCTTAAAGATGCATTTGGATGATGTACTTAATATCAGATTTGAACCTTTGGTCAGCCCTGAATTGGTCAAACTATTGGATTAGGTGATCTTTCTAGTCCCTGCCAAATGAACTATTCTTTTCTTTTGTATTCACTTCTATCCCTTAATTTTGGAAATGATCTGTCTGTTGCCTTAAGAGACCACAGAAAACAGGACTCCAGCCAACTTAGTGTATAAGATAAAAAGGGTAGGTCTTTTAATTCCAGGCCTGAGGCCCACAGAAATACATATCCACACTCGTGTACCCAGAATATTGGTTCTATGGTTTTTATAATAATGTTCATTCAATCACTGTTCTGCCACCCCCTTGTTCTTCCCCATCCTGACTCCTGGCACACCCTGTCAGCAATTGAGTCTGGGGGAGTCTGGAACTCTTTCTTCATCATCTTTGTCTTCCCCATAGCATGCAAGCGTTCTTGGAGGCCTTCCAGCGTTCTGAGTTTCGAGATCACTCTGTCTATGTTTATGTGTCTTGTGCAGGTCTTAAGGTGTTTTTCTGCAACTCTGCCCTGGAAAGGAGACTGAGCAGCTAACGGAATTTTGAGAGATTGATATGGGTATGGGTTTGATATGTCTAAACATTCAACTTAAGCTACTAGAAATACTGGTACACTAAAATCTACATTCACTACAACTACTTCTAAAATCTATACAAATTAAAAAAAAATCAAAAAGGCATCATGAAGCATCATGTCACTTTTACAAAAAATTTTAAAGAAATATTCTTGAACTACAGTAAGCACAAGTATGAATATCTGATAATATGTTTGATGTTTTTACTTGAAATGCTGGAGAAATGTGAGTCAAAACTGTCCTTGGGGCTTTCATCTGTGACCCCTACATCTAATAAGTGAATAATATAGGGTGATCTGTGTATACGAAATGTACTACCTTCTAATATCCATAAACTCTCTCATGCTGCTGCTAGGTGCTCCTTCTATTACACGAAGGCTATTTTCTTAAAAGTTCTGCCTCCTTGAATGTTATAGGCTGTGAAAGTTCATAGTCAGGTGCTACCTGAACCCAAACATCATCTAGAAAGTATACGATTCTAGGTCTCCAATGTCTAGTGAGAAAAGTGACCTCAATGTTTGAAGATGGACTTGCATAATTAATGTTTTGACATGGATTTTTCAAAGGCATGGTGTTGACCTGCCCATTTTTTACTTAATAGTTCTTATGAACATTTACTAACACCACAGTAATTTCTCTGCATGTTTCTGAGTTCCCAAAGAGTGCTACAGCCTCTAGTTTAAAGACGAAAGGTTCATGCATTTAATTGCTACCCCCTTTTCCTGAAATCTACAAAATATTTTCATCATAAAGAGAGCAAGCCTCATTCTTCAGGAATTATCTTTATCCCTCCTGTAATCTAGTATTGGGACATGAATCCAAGAAGGGTTTAATTTGTTTTCTGGATCCTGCTTCCAAAATTCATCTGGAATTTAGACTCGATAGTCTTTGTAGGAAGTATATCAATATTGACTGGAGCAAGAAACACAATCAGAACTCTTCTGGAATTTTGTAGGGAGGACAGTGAACATTTTCTTTGCTTATTTGAACCTTCCTCAGTTACCTGTTCTCAAAAACAAAAACCCTAAAAAGAGAGGGGAAAAGAAAAAAAGGCTTGGACTAGCTTGCCTGAAGGTAATGTGAGACACAGTGTCCATTTAGAGCTTTCATGCTGGTAATTGTACTGAACTGAACTTCCACGCAGCAGATGTGTGATGTTTTCTGTGACGAAGGCCATGATTTTTCTCTGTTCTGTACTGGAGATTCAAGTATTTGATTCAACTTTCTGGGACTGATGCTAGAAAACTGAACTATATGTTCAGTTCAGCTCTAAAACCCAGACTAAAGACTGTCATTTTGCCCTTGGGTAGTTGATTCTAAAAATTTAAGGAGAAAATAAAGTACATTCTGTAGTAGTGTATTATACATTTCTTCACCATTAATTTATGTTTGTTTCTGATAAACTAAGACAACTGGTAGTAATATACCATGTCCCACATGAGAAAATACTTCAATAGAGGAAAAATGGCTTTAAAATTAATAAATAATGAATGATTATAAAGCATTTTTCAATTCTAATTAATATCTTCCTTCTGCCCCCTTTATTCTTTTTCTTTACTTTAGAGTAGTCTTCCCTAAGTTATCCCTGAATAAATTATTTTTCAAAAGGTTATGGAGTTTTATTAATTAAAAGTAATATTTACACCCTGATTGCCTAGTAATGTTATTCTAGTTCTTTTTTGTTCTATTTTGATATTAGAATTTATGCAAAATTTGCTATTAGTTAATACTTATAGTGCATTTACTTCATAGAATCCTCAAAGTTTTTATTGCAATTGAAGATAAATAGTAACTAGTCATGTTGTGTGTTTGTTACCTCAAATTATATATATATAATGTTAATTTTACATTTTAGACTTTAATGCATGCAGAATTATTTGAAAGCACTTCTGAGTTTTCTTAAGCAAGCAGGATTATGCTGCTATTTGAATAAAACCTCTAAAATACTTTCATAAAATTCTATAGGGAGTCTCAACTAAATATGGAGCCAATGAAGCACAACATGATGTTTATAAATTAAGTAAAACTTTATAATCCAGACTGGTGTTTAGAAGTGCTATTTGTGTGAAAAAATTATCTTTAAATTGTCTTCATTAATTTAGAAATTAATGTAATTTACAAAAATGAAAGCCAAGGCACACAGCAGCTGCCTTTAATATGGCAAATCCTAGTATTTTTGTGTAATGAGCAAAACATACAGTTTGCTTAGTGATGGGAGATGTCATATTGTCATGGGTTCACCCAGGTGGGCCTAGATTTGGGCTCTGAAGTCTGGACTAGGCCGAAGCTGTCAGCTGACTTGAGCTGGGCTGAGCTAACAGCTGACCTCTTCTAGCCAGTAATTTTGTATTCCATACCACATTATGACATCATCTCCAGGGAAGTAGGAACCAGTGTGGGAGTGGTTAAGGCAGTTGCTTCTCAGCCTCCTCTTGGGAGGACACATGATGCTGTCCCAGGGGGGATGGAGAGGACCAGGCCCACCACTGGCTCACAGGGTACCTCAGGAAAGTAAAATGTGTTGTTCTGGGTCTCTCCTTTCTGCTTGGGTTTGTCTCCCTGGGGAATAAGCTTCTTCTTAAGTAATGTGTAGTTAGGACAGTAGAATTTGTGTGTTCGTTAAGAAGTTGAGGTGGGGAACTTGTTGTTGCAGACTTGTGTGAGTGTATATTTGTACTCTCTTCTAATTGTCTCTTTCTTTCTGTGAAAAATATATGTAGATTTAGTATAAATGCAGTTTGAAGTGTTTTTTTTTTCTTTCCCCTCTCTTTTCCTCCCTTTCCCTGGTGTTAGGAGGGAGGCTTTTCTCTCTGTGCTTGGGGGGGTTGGCAGTTGCTTATCTCAAACCAAGACACATATGCATCAGGGTGATCTGAAATTACAGAAGACATAAGAAACCGCCATTCATATTCAGTGAGACTGAAATATACCTGTTACACTAAAATAACCATGGAAACACAAAGAAGGAGAACATACTGAAGGACAGTATCCTGCTTTGCAGAATGAAGGTGTATAATGGAGTCCTAGAGCTAAGCCTTAAGGACAATAAATTTTCTGATTCAGAAACGTAAAGCTGGGTTCTCAGCTGGTATAAAGTATGTTGCTATGTTTATTGAAATTGAGCTCTACAGATTCAATTCTTGCCAAGAAAAGCAAGACAGGTTGATTATGTAAAAACAAAAAATAACTCCAACCAACCAAAGAAAACATTCCATGCAGTGATGGAGGGTAGAAACTAGTTCATTTAGGTAAACATGGTAAGTCTTCTGTTTTGTTGAAATGTAGAAAAGAGAATTGAGAAAAACCCACACACCTTTCTTTTTTCTGCAGAGTCTGAAAAAAAACCCAACAAACCCCAGGATAAAATAACCTGTTTTGTCTTCTCAAAAGTCAAAAGGGGGAAAAATAATCCTCCCATGAACAAGCAGATTTCCAAGGTTACAGCTGCAGGATGGGCAGGACTACGACTTTCCTTAGCAAACCAACTTCTTGATATTTAATTTCCAATAAAGTTTCAGCTCTTATTGGTGTGAATGCTTACTAAATTCAATTTTAAGCTTGAGCAGTTGTATGTTGGCCAAAAGCAAGTTTCTATTTATTTATTTGATTTTGAAAATTAAATCTTATATAATGCTGGTTAGTTGCATAAATCACAGAATAGCAATAATGTTACTAGAGCTATACAATTAAAGTGAACACGGCTCCAAGCCTGAGCATTCATCAGTGATGGACTACATGAGGAGGAAGTGCATGCTGCAATGAGACTTGAGTGGTTCTGCCTAAAGAGTGCAGATGATTTCATGAAAAGTTCATGAACAGCTAAAGACTAAATTGTTAGACTGCAAGAATAAAAATGAATTATTCATCCACCTTTGTAAGAGAAACCTTCTGGCTGACAACTGTGTTAGTCAAGACATTGAGACCACCTTTCCAGATGCTGTTTTAAAATCAGGACCAAAGGTTTCTATGGCAGTTTGTATTGAGACTAACTCCAACTGCCAGCTAAGTAACAGCTTTATTAACAACTACACTACAAGTAGCAAGCAAGCAAGCAAGCCCAGAGACCCAAAAGCCCAAAGAGCCTAAGGAGCCCAAAGAGGCCCCCTTAACAGAAGCCTTAACTCTTTATAATCTCTGTCTACTGTCCATGCACACATATTTAATTTTTAATTGGCTAAGAGTCTTTGTTCATGAGCCTTAGCTTGAGTCTTTTTAGGTGGCTGATATCTCTCTCCATGTTGGCAGTTCTCAAGCTTTGTGCTGGCATTTCTCAAAACACATCTTATTATTTTGCAGGTGTTTTTCCTCTTCTCTGCTTTCTCATACCACAGTTAAATCCGCTTAAGACCAAGGCCGAGGCTGACAGCAGCACAGGCTTCACCCACAGGCTTCCATCAGAATTTTAGTGAATCCTCATCTCCAAAAAACCCAGTGAGATTTAATTTAATTTTGTTGCAGTTTTGGATCCTAATAACATTTTCTAGCCCTACCAATGCAGAATTTGGGAGCCAATACCCAACACCCATGCCACTAGATAACTAAAGGGGGTGGCCAACTCCTTTGAATTCCAACTTGATTGCTGAGGAGGAGCAGGGAAGGAGACATTTCTCTGGAGGGGGTAATGTAACTTCTTTTTTTTTTCTTTTTTTTTTTTTTGCTAGCTGTAGTGAGTGAAAGCCACAGTGTGCTGGACTTGTGAAGGTGATTTGAGGGAGCTGAGTTGTCGCAGTTTTGCCCAGCCATGACCCCAGCTCAGCTCTGGTGTTCTGTGCTGCTTGTCAGATGGAGAGAAAAGACGGAGAGGATCTTGGATTTCTGCTACGGATCCCTTTCCTGAGACAGCTTTCCATCTGCACAGGAGTGAGTACCACCACTTCCAGCCCCTGTCCCCAGTTTCTCGTCCCTGACCAGAGGACGAAAAGAGGACTCTGCATTTACCTGCCAGAGGGTTCCACCCCATCCTTTTTTGGCAGCTTTCATCTCCTACGTGAGTCATTCGGAGGAGACAACACCTCACCCTCACCCTTCCATCTTTGTTTTACTGGAGGAGCATGACGTCACGGCCAGCCGAGGCCCAGCAGCGACCTCTGCTGTCCATAAATATAATTGCACCAAAAGAGTAAAAAATTCAGTTTCTCTTAAAGGGTTTATTCTTTTCTTTGGGAGTACAGTATAGTTGTTTGTTCTGTTGTTCTGTCCTAGTTTTGGTTATATATATACACATATATATATAGGTATATATATTTTTATATATATAAATATATATATAGGTATATATATTTTTATATATATAAATATACTTATTTTATATATATATAAATATATTTTTAATATATAAAATATATATAAATATATATACACATATATATGTATATATATTTATATATATATAAATATATACATATATATATAAATATATAGTATATATATTCTTATATATATTTGTATATTTTTATATTTATATATATATAAAATTTGTAGTTAAGAACTGTTAACCTTTGTTTCTATAAATTTTTCTGATTAAAACTCCTAAATTTCAAACCTGTAGTGATTCTTTGGGGGATGCTCTTCTTTTCTGGTCCATATAAATAACTTAGTTTTTTTCTGAACTAAGATAAATTTAATGTCCTACCTTCAATGTTTGTAATTTTATTGTCTAAGAAATTAAATAGCTACAGGATTAACGTCTGATTGCATATTATATTTTCTGCTAATAAGTTGATGAGGCAGAAAGTGGGTTTGCATTTGTGTGTGTTTGTCCTTTTGAATCAAGCTGTGCTTTTTTTTTTCTTTAACCCCCCTGGTATGTATCAACTCTACATTTAGGAAAGTCCAAATCTACATTTAACTGCAGTTGAAAAAAACTCTGCTGGTTAAACAACAGAAGAAGTCTTTCTTCAGTCTAGTGTAGAAAACAGAAGATATCTACTCAAAATATATTGAAATAAGACCTTACAAGGGCATTCAGCTGCCTAAAGAAGCTCTTAAGCTGATAGAAATTGTTATGTTCAGACCACGTTTTGCAAACTACTGTATGTTAAATGACTATTTACATAGGACAGGAAAAGATAAGAAAGAATGGGGATATGGAGATATAAAGCTGAAGGAAGTGATGAAAGAATAAGTAAAAAAAAAGGTGAGTGAATAAAGTGATGAGAACCTCAGACACACATTGTAGTACAACCAAGCCTGCAGGGAGGGAAAGAAGGAGAATATGACCTTGGTGAACCTATTCGCAGTAGAGAAAAAGAATGAATAGGACAGTGGCAAAGATCCAGGAGAGATGATAGCAACTTGTAATAGTGAGTGTGTACAACTTAGGAAAATTATTTCATTAAATTTCATTATCAATTTAAGCCTGCAAGCATTACCTGAAGGTTTTCTGTTAGCTACAGATAACGAAAACTGGTATGTTGAGTAATAGTATAATATTTAGGTGGTAATGATTCAACAGGGTAAAAGTAGCTCCATAAGACTTTGGAGTAGTAGTTTCTGATGGATCAGAGTTCTGACAAAGTAGAGGGATAATACAATATTCTCCAATAAGTTCGGGGAAAATAAGAAAAGATAAGAAAATGTATGTATGCGGTAATAGGAATTCAAAGATGATTTGAAGAAATAGCTTGTCAAATGTGAAGACAGCCCCTTTACAAAACCAGACCTTATAATATCTTTTGCACTGGATTTTGTGTCTGTTGCCGTAGAAGTCTGTGAAAGACTCTGAGCCAAGTTTTGTAGGAGATAAGATAATGGGCAGGCACTTTAATGAGCAACCCCGCTCATCCAGGAACACATCGACGCGCGTGCGTGCAAGCTCTAAGTTCTATAGCTTTTATAATATAACCTATCCAATCACTACTGTCCACATGTCCAGTTCTACCTCTGTCCCCTCCCAGTTCCCACCCCCGTTGAATTGGGGCTGGGGTCGTTGGGACACTCTGTCTTCATCCACCTCCTCTTCTTCAGCACACAAAGGTCTCTTGGACGCTCTCCAGGGCTTCGGGTCACACTGCTCCGTGTTTATGTTCTCTTCTGATATGCTTTAATCAAGTACCTTGAGAAAGAGACTAAACAGCTGGCAGATCTCAGCTGCCTGTTCTGGAGCAGGGGTAGAGATAGAAGGACTTTGTGCTACAAGCTGCTAAATATTAATTCACTAAAATCTACAGCATTACATCTACTGTGTCTCTAAAATCTACAAAATATGAAAATTGAAAAATTAAAAAAAACCCTTTCGGCATCATGTCCATATTATTAATTGCCCCATGTTTCAGATTTTTTGGAGAGATTTTTTGATGCTGAAACACCTATTTTACAGTGATACTGAATTATTTCATCTGAGAAATGTTAATCTTAAAAAAAGTCAAGCAAAGAATGCTAATCCTACAACAAGGACATGATACGTGTGCTTTTAGAACTGGAGATTCAAATAGTTTCTTCAAGCTCTAATGAGTTTACTAAGGTGATGGTATTCTTCCAGAGTTTTTGTAATGTAATGTTTCAGGGGTGGGGAAGTAACTACTAAACACAGTTGGAAGGAAATCCCATTTTATTTCCAGTGCCAAGTAGCATATACTTTTCTGCTTGGCTTGATCAAAGCTTTGGATGAGATTCATTTACTGTACAGAAATTTTTTGTACCTGCACAAGTCCCTGTCATGCTCATCTGCTGCAGTGAGTGATAGGAGTCCATAAGCAGAACTGGCCAGGGTGTGCTTTTCAGGGAATGGTATATGAAAAGGTTAAATGAACACAGCTACATTAGATGTCAGCAGTACTAAAGCAAACAAATCAGGTTTTTATGGCAAAGAAAGCCACAAAATGGTCAGCCATCGGACACAAGCTGAGGAATACTTTTACCCCAAATTATAGCTCATTTAAGGAATGTAGGTGTAGGTGACAGACAGAAAACGTGAGGCCACTTTGAACCCACATCCTTGACAGTTGAATGATTTGGGAACTTGTAGAAAAATATCAAAGCAAAAACATCCTAATATTCTTTCCTCACTTTGTTTTGCCCTTGCTTTCTTTCACAGAACTTGTGATCTTATGGCATTTGGAAATAATATTTAAAGCTGTTCTCTGGGGGGTGGGGGAAGAAGTGTCATTGTCAATGTTAATTTAACAAAGTCATTCAGCTTTTTTATTTTAGTGGATTTATTTTAACACTCATGAAAAGTAAGATATTTGACAGTTTTATTTTTCTTAGTCATTATTTCTTATAACATTTGAGCACCAAATTTATCTGTATATGTTTTGTTTTGTAGTAACACTACTTCAATGTTTTAAACTACAACTGTTCATGAATAATAAATATATTATTCCCCTTGGAAATTTATCAGCTATTTATCTATGCAGTTCTTGGAAAAGTCAATTATTTGTCATAATTAATATATTAATAATTCAGAAATAACATAGAATAATAAATTGCATGTTTTCAGATACAAGCACTAAACGATATTGAATCAGTAAAATCTTCTGAAGTGTGTAATCCCCATTATTACCCATTTTGAGTGTTTATTTTTTAATGTTAAAAAATAGAATTGTTTTATGAGGCCGAAATCTATAACCATGTTAATACTTTTTCTAAAATAGACTTTTAAGATAGAAATTACTTTCTAATAGATGTAAAAGAAAAAAGTCCACCACAGTAAAATTGGTATTTTACTTAAATATTTAAATACTTTTTAAATATGTCTTTAATGATTTCAGATAATTCAATTGTCAATATCTAAGCTGTGTATGATTACTGGGGGAAGAGGAGAGCTAAGAATAAAAACCAAACTGAAAAACCCAAAACCAAGAGTCACCTTTCAGGAGTTGGCTTTATGATTAAAACTCCATCACCTCCTAACTTGAATATTTGCCAACAGGTCATTCTGATTGCATTATCTCCATACACCTCCCACTACACAACTAGCAAGACGTTGTTCTTTTCAGCATATATATTCCCCAACTCTCCAAGCTGACCCTGCAGAAAAAGACAAATTCTACACCAACCTGCGCCACCTCACTGAAAAGGTTCCTGCAGATGATAAGATCATTATCCTTGGTGACTTCAGCGCCAGAGTAGGTAAGAACTCTGAAGCCTGGAAAGGAGTCCTGGACAAGCATATTGTTGGAAACTGCAGCGACAGTGGATGCCTCCTGCTAGAGTTTTGTGCAGAACAGCAGTTCACCATCACCAACACTGTCTTTCAGTAGAAAGACAGCCTGAAGATAATCTGGCACCTGACTGACTATGTCTTAGTGCGGCAGAGAAATGTTGGTGGTGTCCGTCATACCCGAGTGATGCCTAGTGCAGAATGTCAAATGGAGCATTGCCTTGTTGAAGAAGAAAACTATTTGTGAAGCACGCCTCACTCAGCCATTTTGCCATGTAAGAAAAAAGGCCTTTTGTCTTGCATGCAGCAAGCTCCGACAGAAACTTTGAGACATCCAGAACAAATGGTGGCTCAACATAGCAGAAAAGATGCAATTATGAGCAGATTTGGGTGACCAAAGAGGATTCTGTGAGGCCCTGAAAGCTGTATACAGACCCACACACCAGGTTCAAAGGCCCTTACTCAGCACAGATGGTCAAATGCTTCTCACAGATAAAACCTCCATCCTGAACCTGTGGTCTGAATATTTTCAGACTCTCTTCAGTGCCAATCATGTAGTCCAAGGCTCAGCAATTCAGCACATTACACAACAACCAGTGAAAAATGAATTGGATACAGCCCCTACTATGGGAGAGACACTTAAGGCCATACAGCAGGTGAAAACTGGCAAGGCAGCTGGGGTTGATGGAATTTCACCCAAAGTCTGGAAGCATGGAGGTCAAGCACTCCATGCTAGATTTCACAAGCTCATTGTGCATTGCTGCAAACAAGGGGAACTACTACCAGATCTCAGTGACACAGTCATCATAACCCTGTGCAAGAAGAAAGGAGAAAAATCAGACTGCTCAAATTACCGAGGTATTACTTTGCTCTCCATTGCTGGTAAAATCCTTGCAAGAATATTTCTGAACAGATTAGTACCCACTATAACAGAACTTCTACCTGATAGCCAGTGTGGTTTCAGAGCCAATAGGAGCACCACAGACATGGTATTTGTTCTCAGACAACTGCAAGAGAAGTGTGGGGAACAGAACACAGGATTCTAGGTAACTTTCATTGACCTCACCAAAGCTTTTGACACTGTGAGCAGAAAAGGCCTGTGGCAGATCTTAGAACATTTCGGACGTCCCCCCAAGTTCCTCAAAATGATCATCCTGCTACATGAGGATCAGCTTGGACAAGTCAGATATGGCGATGCTCTCTCTGAGCCCTTTCCAATAACCAATGGTGTGAAACAAGGTTGCGTTCTTGCACCAACTCTATTCACAATCTTCTTCAGCGTGATGCTCCAAAGAGCCATGGCAGACCTTGATGAAGAAAACGGCATCTACATCCGATATCGTACCGATGGAAGCCTATTCAACCTAAGGCGACTGAAGGCCCACACTGAGACCCTGAATCACCTTGTCCGTGAGCTGCTTTTAGCTGACAATGCCACCCTCGTTGCTCACACAGAAGCAGCTCTGCATCGCTTAACATCCTGCTTTGCAGAGGCTGCTGAACTTTTTGGGCTGGAAGTCAGCTTGAAGAAGACAGAAGTTCTCTACCAACCTGCACCTCAAGAAGTCTTCCATCATCCTCGCATCACCACAGGTGAATCAGAGCTTAAGTCAGTCCAGCAGTTCACCTATCTGGGAAGTATCATTTCCTCGGACAGTAAGATTGACAAAGAGATAGACAACAGGCTAGCAAAGGCATACAGAGCCTTCAGAAAACTCCATAAAAGAGTCTGGTCCAATAAACACCTGAAGAAAGGTACAAAGATCAGTGTCTACACAGCCATTGTACTGTCTACTCTTTTATATGGGTCTCAATCACGGGTCATCTACCACCACCACCTGCGACTCCTCGAACGCTTCCATCAGCGCTGCCTCCGTTTAATCCTAAACATCCTCTGGTCTGATTACGTGACCAATGTGTCTGTTCTTGAACAGGCAAGGGTCAGCAGTATCAAGGCCATGCTGATGGGAATGCAGCTGCGCTGGGCAGGGCACGTCTCCAGGATGGAGCGCTTCTCTAATATTGCGCTCTATGGTGAACTCACCACTGGCTGCTGCAAGAGAGGAGCTCCAAAGAGGAGATGCAAAGACTCCCTGAAAGAATACCTCAGCCTTGGCTAATTGACTGCTATCAATGGTCCACTCTGGCCTCCAATCAGGATTCATGGAGACACACCATTCACAATGCTGCTGCTTCCTTTGAGTACACATGCAGAATCAGTCTTGAGGAGAAAAGACAATGCAGAAAGAACTGTTCCTCCCCAATGTCACCTAAGGAGACTTTCCACTGTGCCTTTTGCAACTGAACTTGCCTATCTCTCATTGGCTTTTTTAGCCACCAGCGCTTGCAGCAAGCGTGGGTAGTGCCCTTCCCAAATCTTCATTTGCAAAGCCTAGCCATGATGATGACAGAAGTTTTCTAACTCTGTATATTTGTCACATGCAATTGGATGCCAAAAAGGACATGAAGCACTGTACTTTCAATTTAGGAAAATCAGATTCAGGGGATGAATCTTTCTTAAACATTCCATTTGTACCTGCTATAAATATTATAAAAAAATATTTGCATATTTCAAATTCTGAGGATTTCTGTATATCTCGTTCCTGCAATCTTAATCATATGAATAGCATGTAACAAACCAAAGGGAAATATTTGCTGTTAATTCAGGATTTCTTAGAGATAATGTGAGTTCTGCTGGCATTATCCCAAGGACCTGAGTTCGAGTCTCAGTGGGGACCGTCCTCTGGGCAGTTAAATGTTTGCCTGCCATCTGATCCTGTCAGATCTCAGATGCTAAGCAGGGTCAGCCCTGGTTAGTACTGGGTGCTGCAGACAGTCCCAAGGACTTCACTGTCACTGTCCAAGCTCACTCGGCTGTGGCAAATGGACCTCAGAACTTAAGCGTTGGGGCCAGTTCTGCACACACTGTGCTTCACCTAAAAAGAAAACCCACTGCACAGGCTGGAAGGGCACTCCCACATGGGGAGAAACTTTCCCAAATCTTTGTTTGCGAAATCTGGCCATGCATACATGCACAGTTAATGGGAAATGCACAGTCTTACAGTCACTCTATACTCAGCTTGTGCTATTTCCAGTATCTAAATCACCTGTTATCAAAATCCATATTCACAAGCATAATGTCATTTCCTAATAATATTGCAGCAATCTATAATTTAATCAGCCTCTGTTGGACCGAACAACTCAGTTTCAACATTTTATGCATCACTTCCACTTTTTCCTAGCTGGGAATCCATGACAGGCAAACCTATGGTGGAGTTGTACAACACTTTCCAAGATTTTGTCTTTGCTTCTCTCTAGTGTTTCACCTTTTTGCAGCAACTTTGGCTCCTGGATGCTGTATTATCACACATGTTTCAGTTGCACGCAACTACTATACAATGAAAGGCAAGCAGCCTAATGATGTTTTGCTCTGTTCATGTAGGTGACTGCTTGAATCTCTTTTGGTTTCCACATTTCAGAGATCAAGCCCATAAAGAAACAATATGACAAAGCATGAGATGGAAATCTTTGAGGGGACAGACCTCCTCAATTCTCTTACCTATGGGAAAAATAGTTAATTTGGACTAGATTGGCTGATTTATCGTGCTTATTTTGACTGCTGTGGAATTATGGTTTGAATCAAAGCTGTCATGTTTTTATGGGAACTGAAAGGACTGCTACATATCCATCATGGAAAGCAAGAGCTTCTCCTCATCCTATATGCTTGAAATAAGCTTGCTATGTTCCAAAGAATGTTGGGGAGTTTGGTATTTTTTCCCCCGCATCGTATATTTAAGTCCTAGAAATCCCAAATATATTGAAGTGTTTAGGTGTTCACAACACAGAGAGTACTATAGTGTGTAAAGACACTATCTGGAGGATTTATTCCTTCCTCTCTGTATATAATATATATGTCTATCTTTTCAGTTCTATAAAGGGTGTAGATACATGTATATATTGAGGTGTGTGTATACACAGTTCACCCTATATTGCTTAACTGTATCTAGAACCACTATATATTTCAATATATAGTAAGTGTGTTTATATGTGTTTATACATATACATATAAGGAAGACACAATATAGAAAACCAGCATTTCAAAATTACTTAAGCTGTAAATTCTGAGTCCAAATTTGCCAAATTTGAGTTTCTTTAGTTTTTGTAGCAATCCTGTTTTTATTTTGAAGAGAGGTTTAAATAGAAACTTTTGAAAGGTTCATAAAAAGGGCTGATGCTATTGGAATATTTGTATAAGATTGAGGAAATAGGAAAGAAAATTTGGACTGAATTGCACATCTAATGCACTTGAGGAGAACTTAATGCAATGTAAAACTTCTCAGCAGTATAAATGGAAATCAATTGGATTGATTTTTTTAAGAACTTGCTGCACTGCTGGTATTTCAAAACTCAATTAAACACTGTGTTTAGTGATAGTCATTAATTGATCAATAGTTTCAGCTAATGTATGAAATTCACAGATTTTTGGAATGCATTTTGTGACTTTTAAAATTGTAATGTATTTTGTATTACAAACCCACAATATGCAAGTTTACATTATGAACTACTGTACAAAAGAATCTTGCTCTTTCATAGGTGTCTGAAAACTTCCATGGGTGCTAATGGAACCACATTTCCATAATATTTACTGTAACAGTCCTGAGATTTGGCACAACAACTGCAGTGGTCTGTATTCAGAGGAGCACTCCAACTGCCAGCAAGTAACAACTTTATTAGCAGCTAATAACTACAAGTAGCAAGCAAGCCTAGAGGCCCAACAGCCCAAGGAGCCCAAGCAGTCTAAGCAGCCCCCTTTAACAGGAGCCTTAACTCTTTATAGTTTCTGTCCATGCTCACATATAGAATTTTTAATTGGCTAAAAGTCTTTTTTCACAAGTCTTAAGTCTTGATAGGTGGCTGGTATCTCTCTCTCTGTGTTGGCAGTTCTCAAGCTCTGTGCTGACAATTCTCAAAACCCTTGTTATTTTGCAAGTGTTTTGCCCCCTCTTTGCTTTCCCATTCCACAATTAAATCTACTCAAGGCCAAGGTCCAAGCTGACTGCAACTCAGACTTCATCCTCAAATAACTATGAAACCAGCAATTTATGTGTTGTATTTGGTTTAACTAGAAAGGTTTTCATGTGTTTTTGTGGTGCTGAAGGGTTGGCCTCCATGAGAAGATACCAGTGTCTGATCCTTGTCATACACAGCAGGCTCCAGTGGATGATCTACTGAAGAACACAACTGAGTCTACAAACCAAGCTGATGGTTCCTGTGTGATAATATATTTCAGAAGGGTTAAAAAGTGCTTCATGGCAGGTGTGTGAGAGAGGGTTGAGAAAAATGTGAGAAAAACACCCCAGCAGACACCACTGTCAGTGAACAAGGAGTGGGAGGAGGTATTTCTGGTGCTGCAGAACAGGTTCCTCTGCAGCCTGCAGTGAAGACCACGGTGAGGCAGTCTGTGCCTCTGCATCCCATGGGGATCTCCAGAGGAGCAGGTATCCACCTTCAGCCAGAGGAGGAGCCCATGTTAGAGCAGGTGGATTCCCAAAGGAAGGCTGTGACCCTTGTGTAGAGTTCATGCTGGAACAGGCACCTGGCAGGACTTGTGGTCCTATGGAGAAAGAAACCTATGTTGGAGCAGGTGTGCTAGCACCAGTTTCAGCACATGGAATTATCCCACACTGAAGCCATCTGTTCTGGAAAGACTGGACCATGCTGCTGAGTTTGTGAAGAACTGCAGACGACAGAAAGAATGTATAGTGGAGAAGAAGTTTATGAAGGACTTTGTCCTGTGGAAGTGACCTAAGCTAAAACAGGGGGAAGAATGTGAGAAGGATGAAGCACTAGAGACAAAGTGTTATGAACACACTGCAGGTCTTGTTTCCCATCCTCCTGCACTGCTCAGGGGTAAAGAAGTGGAAGAGTCAGAGATGAAGCTGAAATTGGGAAAAAATTGAGGGATGGAAGGAAGGTATTTTTAGATTTATTCTTATTTTTCATTATTCTGCTTCGTCTAATTGCAATATATTGAACTATATTCCTCTAGTTGAGTCTGTTTTCCCCTTTATGGTAATTGCTGAGTGATTTCACTGTCCCTATCTTAACCCATGACCTTTTCATTGTATTTCTTTCCCTTGTTCTATTGACCAGGGACAGTGATAGACCAGCTTCATGAGCACCTGGTGTCCAGCCAAGGTCATCCTACCACAGGCATTGTACTGGTGCCCAACATGGGAATTTTAAGATGTTCAAGATAAGAACAGTAATTAGAAGGGTTAACAAAACATGGACTGAACTTTGCTGGAGAGCAGAATAATTAGGTGGAACTCCTGTTTTCGTTGCAGCAGGGCTTCTGGCAGGAAATGCAGCCTAGCAAGGACCCACGCTGAGTAGTCTGTTCCTGAAGGATTTTGCCTCTCATCAAGGATCCTGTGCTGGATCTAGGGAAAAGTCTGAAGAGGAAGAAGCAGCAGACAGTTTCTATTATACAGTGAGCACAATCCCCATTCCCCACCCCTCTTCATTACTCAGAGCAGAACAAGTAGAAAAATTGGGAACAAAGGAACAAAATTGAGCCTGAGGCTGGGATAAAGGTGCTTTGGTTTTCTTCTTGGCTTCTCACCACCCTATTCTACTTTTAATTGCCATTTGATTTCACCAGGTCAAGTCTGTTTTGCCGGTGACTGATTTCCTTACCTTTTCTTCAACCAATAAACTTTTCTGTCTGGTGTTCTCCTCAAATATTTTTGACCAGGGGAAGGAAGGATTGTTTTGGTATGCGCCTGGCAGCGAGCCAAGGTCAGCCTGCCACATGTGGCATGATGCCACCTCATTACTCCAAACTTACAAAGTTAATTCTCTCCCTGAATTTATTATTTTAAGAACAGTGTAGACTGAAAGGGAGGCAGAAATGTTGAGAAACTGCAGATTGTCTAAGGTTATATTTTGGAATTGATTTCATATGTGATATCCCAGAATCATGACATCATACTGGCTTAGCTACATAATCAGCCACAGAGTAGACAACATAGAACCATACTTATGTCAATCTTTCCAGATGTTCGAATACTGCTGTATCTGAAGTAGAGGAGAGCATATGAGTGGTGAACAAAAAGCAAGCAATCAGTGGAGCTATACTGTCAGAGAACCTGACAGCTCAGAGCTTGTTTAAAGTAAAGGCTACCCTTCCTCTCCTGCTCATAAGTAACTGCTAGTTAATGAGTAAGATTTACTATCTCTAAGGATCCTTCTTAGAAATCCCTCAGAAAAGTGAACTAGGGAAAACCAGTTGGCAAGAAGATGCCTCATGGAAAAAGCCACTGTGCTATAAACCAAATTTTTATACAAAGGTTTCACTTTGAATCTGTAGGCTAGAATATTCACCTGCAATGGTGCTGTTCACAGTGAAAAATCTTTCAGTGTTAATAAAATATTCTTTAAGTGTATTTCTGAGAGTTGGAACTTCCTTTTAAATGCAGGAGCTGAAGATACATTCTTGGAATCTATATCATGCTGAAGAAGAAAACACAATCATCAGCCCTGTCCTTTGTGAGTTTCTTCCACACACAAAAAAGTTTTAATTAACTCTATTCTTCTTATGCTGTTTTCAAATGCCAATACGATATTTCAATTTGGGAATGGGCTAGAGATTCTGGTTGAGAGTACTTTTGCATAGTAAGAGGATGGGTGTGAGTTCAGATACACCTTCCTTCAGACAGTTTTTTTTAAATTATCCTTCAAAAAGCTTGCATTTTCTTTAGCAGAGTACAGGAACTAGTGCTTAGCTGTGTTTTGAGATTCAGATTTTGAAATTTTCCTATTTGAATGCTCAGTAATCTGCTCTCCTATTTCTAAGACTTTGCATACCCAGAAGAAAAGTAACTGATTTCATCTGCAGCTGAAGCATCTAGAATTTGATACAAGTATTGCTTTCTGCTGTTCCTTCCTACCTTTTCTCCTTTGGCCTCACACTATATGAATACTGTTATTTTCTCTCACACATTTCAGGAACAGCTTGCATAATTTTTAGCATTCATCTTCTCTTTTACCTGGCAGCATTACTTTTGTTATCATTACTGCTGAATTTTCCTGAACTATTTTCTTGGATTGCATATTCAGAAAGACCCATGCTGTTAAATGCTATCACATGAAGGCCCTCTTTACTCTAGTTCTGCCCCTAAGTGCTGTGTGGCTGTCTGATTAAACTGTCTCCTAGAATTTCTGTAGTCAGACCTCATTGTTTTACATTTTCCTGTCATTTTATCACCTGTACCTGATTCAGTTTTGTTGTTTGGGTTTGAATGTTCTTTGGAATTCTTTATCCCTCTCTTTTGAGTTTGAACTTCATTTAGCTGAGATATGTTTCCAGGTTGTCTCAGTGAATTTAGAACTATTTGAGATGTCAGCCAAAGGTGAATTGATTCAGAAGTGATTTCTAGGTTGAGTGGTAGTTTGCCTCCTTCCTGTCAAGTGTTGTCATTAAAAGACAAAACAAAATTCTAATGAGACAAGTTTATTCATATACTTCATATTCTGTGTAATGTAATTCTTAAGTATTTCATATGAGCAAAAGAAATTAAGACAAAGTTTTACTTTGTACAGATATTTCCAGGGTTGAATGCCACTGTCATATTCTGAGTGATGTCTATGAAAATGGTATCAGCCTTAATTGCAAGTGTATCAGGCTACAGGCTGATTATTTTGTCTCCTTGTAACAAGCTTGACTTCCTTTACACAGCCTTTCTTGTTTCAGACTTTACTTTTTAAATGTCAGATCTATTCTCACATTAATGAGAATATAATTGCCCCTTTAAAATGAATGTGGGTACCCAAAACATTGCGGCACTTCACTGGAATTCTATGCAATGTGTAGTGTTGTGTATGTTTATGGAACTAGATATTGCTTTGATTTGGGGGAGTTAGATGTTCTTTTAATTTCTTTGATTTCCTTATAGTCAAGAACTCTGAATTAGTTGATGCTTAAAATTATCTTCCTCATTCTTTGCAAAGAAGAGGAATGCATGAATTCTTTGGAGGAATAAATATTGAGGTCAACCACCTTTCCATCCTCCTTGTATTCAACTATCTTATTGGCAATCCTAGGACAAATAAAACAAATTGACACAAGTATCAATAGTTGCCTATTACCTGGAAGATAATAAGTTCACTGTACATTTATTTGAAATTGAATGTAAGATCTAGTCTCGTTTGCAATGCTATTCTGCTTGAGATACCAAAATTGAATTTTAAAAATATTTTTGAAAGGTATTCTCCAAGAGTCAAAGTGCTCAGTCATCATAATATTTTAAACTGAGGTGACAGTGTGCAATGTGAATGCCAAAACTCTTGTGTTGACAAAACAATGTCAAGAAAGAACATACATTTTATACATTCTGTTTCCAAAACTTTCTATTTCAGAGTCAGGACTTCCTTCTTTTTCAAGTGTTTGGGGTTCTTTACAGAACATAGATAATGATATAGGAACTAGATTTCTTCTACAAGTAAGAAGAAATTAAGAGAAAGGAAATGTTGGTTGGGTTTTACAGAAGCTGACAGTGAACTTAAATAATTCAATTCATTTAAAAACAGTAGCTCTGGAAAATAGGACAGTATTTCCCAAAAGAGACAACAGTTATATAATCTTGTTGCCATCTGCAGTGTCTGGAATGCGTGAATGAAAAATAATTAAAAGCTCAGTTATTAATAAATCCACTTTGTTTTAATTTGGTGATTGTTTTGTTTTAATCTTATTTTAGTCACAACAACTGAAGGAGAAATATTTTTACAGCATTTTCCCAGACAGTTTTACAGAAATCTACAGAAATCTATTTTCTTCAGCAGGGATCCATTTCAAATTAAGTAATTCACTGATATTTATCTAGAAAGAGGTTTTAGACCTAGAGTATCTATTAATTTCTTGAAAATCCTTAGGTGAAACATAGTGCTTTCAGAGGTACTTTGAAACAAAATTTGTATTTTATTTTAAATCTTATCTGCATGAATTTACTTGCAAATATTTCAAAAAGATACTTAATCTTATTATGATGTCATTAGGATTCAGTTTCTTTGGAGGCTGTAATATAAATTGATAAAAGTAACCATTTTAAAGCCATTAAAATGAGAAGAGCTTGCCTGAAGCTAAAAATCTGTAAGTTCTTTAATAATATCATGTTTTTAATCTATAAGTAGCTGATTACTAATAATGCAGCAACCAATTGACACTAGCTAAGCTACATTATTAACATGAAGATAATGAGAAATAATGTTTTCTCATACATTTACATAGTATTATACTCTAGCAATTAATTAACTTGGTCAGATATTTGCTGATTAAGTAATATAACAGATCTTTCGAATATATTTTATTAACTCCAGCAATGGTATTTTTGGAACAAAACTTTTCTTGGGGAGGTTTTCATAAATTAAGCATAGTTCTGTTCATGTTGGGGCACTTTGTCTTTTACTGATGAGGAATGACAAATGTAATCCTTTTTAAATCTTAATTTAATTAAGAAATATTCTGTTGCTGTCATGGGAGAAATCACCAAGGAAACCAGGCAGTGTATTTCCTGCTGCACAGCAGTGTAGTCCTAAGTGTATCCAATTTCTGCTGCTTTCTAAGGATTAATGATTAGTGGAGTAAGTCACATATTTAACACCAACCTAGAGTGACATCCCACACAAAGCTTAAGTGAACTGACAAGGAGAATGATGCACCTGTCTTTTTGCTGTTATTTCATTGCAAATGATATTCTGATCTTCCTTTTATATTTTCCTCCTCCCCCGTCAATTATGAGGAAAATATGAACTTAAATAAATATAACCAACTTCTTTGTATCTCAGTAGATGAAGTATCGGACTTAATTTTCATTGGACTTGAGGCCTCTCTGGAGGTGATTTTTTTTTTTTTTTGGTTTCAAGTAAGAATCATTGGTGCTAGCTCAAGTAGTAAGTTTCAAAAAAGACTAAAAACACTATAATTGTACTTGCTATGTTGAGAGAGCACTTTGGGAGGCAGGGAGGAAGGAGATGCCTGTCATACTGCTGCTGAATCTTTCTTCCTTTCTGCCAACACTGATTAGAATGACAGAAATTTTCATGACTCATCCTGACAGTTAATGAAAACTTTCCTTGCTTTCAATATCTGTTCTCGGGGAAAGCCAAATGCATTAGGGGAAGTTGATAGGTTCAGGAGAATTTTTATTACTAGAACTCTGATCTAGAAACAAATACACAGCAAGAAAGAAGGCTCCCAAGTAAAATTTTAGACAAATCACAGTATCACAGAGTGGCTGAGATAGGAAGGGACTTCTGGGTATCATCTAGTCCAACTGCTCTGCTAAAACAGGTTCTCCTGGAGCAGGTTGCTCAGAATTGGGTCCAGGTTGGTTTTGAAAATATCCAGAGAAGGAGACTCCATAACCTCTCAGTGCAGCTTGTTCCAATGATATGTTAACTTCAAAGTAAAGAAAGTTTTCCTCATATCCAGATGGAACTTCCTGTCTTTCAGTCTGTGATCATTGTCCTTTCTTCCTGTTGCTGTACACCACTAAAAAGCTTGGCCCTTTACACCTGCCTATGAGTTATTTCTAGGCATTAGAATCATACAATCATGGAAGTATTGAGGTTGTCAAAGACATTATAACTATGGAGTCAAACCACTAACCAATCACTGACAAGTTCACCACTAAATTGTGTCCCTAAGAGCCACATCTACATGACTTTTAAACAACTCCAGGGATGGTTAACTACATTACTTCCATTGGCAGTCTGTTTCAACACTTTGATGGTCATTTTGGTGATGAAATTACTCCTAATATCTAAACTAAACCTCTCACAGTGCAACTTGAGGCTATTTCCTCTCACTCTTACTACTTGGGAGAAGAAACTGACCTTGACCTGGCTTCAACCTTCTTTCAGATAGTTGTAGAGAGCAATAAGGTTTCTTCTCAGACTTCTTTTCTTCAGGCTAAACAACTCTAGCTCCCTCATCAGCTGCTCCTCATAAGACTTGTGCTCCAGACTCTTCCTCAGCACTATTGCCCTTCTCTGGACTTACTCCAGCACCTCAATGTCTTTCTTGTAGTAAGGGGCCCAGAACTGAACAAAGCACTTGAGGTGTGGCTTCACCAGTGCTGAGTAGAGGGAAATATTCCCTTCCCTTCTCCCGCTGTTCACATTGTTTCTGAGACAAGCCAGGATGCCACTGGCCTTCTTGGCCACCTGGGCACACTGCTGGCTCATGTTCAGCCACCAGCTGGTCATCACACCCGGGTCCTGTTCTGCCAGGCAGCTTTCCAGCCTCTCTTCCCCAAGCCTGTAGCTTGCTTCTTCCTTTGACAAGAAAACAGATTTTGCCTTGGATTTTTCCAAATGCAGCAACTGTACCCTCTTTCTTCTCTGCTCCTTTTCGATTGTGGCAGCTAATTTCTATTTTCTTTGATTACCTTTCACAGTAAAGGATCTTGTAATGTTGCAGTTTAGATTCAGTGTTGTTCTCTGGAAAGAATTCAGCAATCTTAGGCTTTAAACTGTGATGGAAAACACCATTACTGAATGATTTAAAATCAATGTTGTTTACTGAAGAGCTTTACCATGTGTAGGACAAACAACAGGTTATATGAAAAGTCTTTTCAAGAGAAATTGTGATATTAAACTCCTCAACAGGTAATGACTAGAAAATTTGTATTATCAAGGAAAATCTAACCAGTTGGTCAACTTATTTTAATTCAGGCTATCACATAAACATTTCTAGAGCTTTGAAGAATAGCATTTTTTAAATGTCTGAATGATTTGATAAACTAAAACTGGAAAGAAAAAATTCCTTTCCAAATCACCAATGTAGCAAAGCTATTTCATATATGTTTAATTCAGATCTATTACATTTTTATTTCCACCAGTGAAGGGGATTTTTGGTGAAATGGCCTGTGTATTGTAATTTTTTTTCGGGTGACCCTAAGCAAGACAGTTTTAAAGGATTTTTCTTTAGTGCTGATCAGCAACACGTTGATCAGGAGACAGAAGTCTATGAGATCAACAGTCAATAGATATCTACATCTAGAAGACAGAGGGAAAGATTTGAAGATTTTCAGTTTGCAACAGAAGCAACTGAAGAAAGCTCTGATAACACTTAAAATTACAAAAACATGTTTCAAAGGAAAGAAAATAATCAGTTTTTCATGTCCAGTGTAAGTAAGACAAGGAACAGTCGGCTCAAATTTCAGTAAAGGTGATTTTATGTTAGACATTTAAAAAAATGTATTAATAAATAGGACTGCTATAGTTTACTTGTGGATGCTATTGAATCTTCACTGCTGAAAGTTTTTCAGAAGGGGATAGGCTGTCATGAATGACACTGGCATTTTGCTGTCATTGTCCTGTAGCAAGACCATTGGCTAGATGACCTTTCAATGTTCTTTTCTGCTCTTTGACTTTAATAATACAGTTGATAAAAGCTTCTGACTTTGAGCAGAAAGTTATAAAGTGTTAGTAGAGAAAATCATTACCATAATTAGGGTTTTCCTTGATCCAAGGTAAGTCTGCAACAGTAAGAACCAAGTGACTGGACAGTATATCAGGTTAAAAGACTTTCTGGGTAAAATAAGTGAGTTACAGGATAGGAAAAACTGAGTAAACGTATTACTAAGTCAGGAAGGAAAATATTGCAAGCTTTTGGAGAAAAGAAAATACATTATTTTGTTAAAGGTGTGAATGACTCTGAGGGATATATAATACTACATTCACTTTGTGACTTTCAATTTGAAGTAACATAACCAACATTAATGCAAATTTTCTTAAGGATGGTTACTGCTAAGGAATTTGTTTTAGTGATCTAGTCTCTCTCCACCCCCAATTAGAAGTTATGAAATTGCTCTTTCAGGAAAACAGAAGGGGGAAGAGAGAGAGGCAGAATGCATTCTGACAAAACATTTTTTCTGTCATATTTGGTCAGAAAGAGATTTGACTAGACCCAAATAAAATTGTTATTTTTTAAAATCATAACTTTACCATATCAGGATCACAGTCTCCATCAACTAATTGTAAACCAACTTTGCAGTGCTGAATCCGTAAACCAACTTGCCAGTGCTGTATCCACTAATGCCACAGCAGCTCTAGCTTGTTCTCTTTCTCCAAGCTTGGATGGTAACTTTCAAGCTCTGCAAGCATTAACCAGTCTGTGTCAACATCATGTGTAATCACAGTCAATCCACTTATGAAGTCTAGAGTTGCAGTAGACTCAAGAAGCATGTGGTGTGCCACTGTAATATGGTCAAGCTTACTAGCAGAACTTTACAGTGTCACCATAGCTCATTTCATTTGCATTATAAAACCTTTTTGTTTTCTACTCTTTCAGTGACACTCATCAGTGTATATATTTTGAAGCTAGATATTTCCTGCTATTTTGTTTTCCTAGGCTACATAAGGTATGGATATTATGGAGGAAAAAGGAATGGAAATGTAAATCTCAACACTGTTCTCTGAAGATGTATAATTACACTCATCAAGAGTCAAACATACTCTGAATTCTCCAAACACCCCTGGCATCCTAGTGAGATATAGGAAGTGGAAGAAGGAGACATAAATTATGAATTACTAATAGTTTTTGTCTGTAGCCCTACTATATGAGTGGTTAAATACCATGACTAACTTACAAGTACTTATAGAAGTTCAACCTCATATAAGTTTCTCAGGATTTAGAAAAACAAACAGGCAAGTATCTGTGTATGGGGTGGGACTCCTTTTTTTTTATTGGATGTTTCTTAATTTTTTTTTGGTAAGGAAAGGGTAAATTGCTCCTTTTTTCCTTTCCTTTTCCTTTTCCTTTTCCTTTTCCTTTTCCTTTTCCTTTTCCTTTTCCTTTTCCTTTTCCTTTTCCTTTTCCTTTTCCTTTTTCTCCTTTTCCTTTTCCTTTTCCTTTTCCTTTTCCTTTTCCTTTTCCTTTTCCTTTTCCTTTTCCTTTTCCCCTTTTCCTTTTCTCCTTTTCCATTTAACCTTTTTCTTTTCCTTTTTTCTTTTCGTTTTCCTTTCTTTCCTTTTCCTTTTTTTTCTTCTTTTCTTTTTTCTTTGTCTTTTCCTTTTTCCCCCTCTGCTCTGATAAAATCTCTACTGACAAACCAGTGAGAACATTTCCTGTGTAAATATTAGTTAGGACTGCATCGTTTGGCCCAGGAAAGTTTTTTATGACAATTACTGCATTTAGAAGTTTAAAGAATTATAGTTCGTTCATTTTTATTTTCTGTGCTTTTACACACAAAATGTTTTGTTTTGCTTAGTCACTTATTACTACTGTTGTAAAAAAAGTCAGAGAGAAAAATGTTGTTGCACCTACGGACATCAACGGTAAATGAAAAGCAAGAATGTATTTCAGGTTAATTGCTGTGACTCACCCAGAACTTAGGTGTTGGTTTTTGAGGTTCAAGGGAGAAACTTTCAGCAAAAAAGGAAGAATAAGTGCTGTTCTAGATATAGAATTGCTTATGTTTTACCATCTGTTTTTGTTTGTCTGGTGTTTTTTTTAAAATACTGAACAAATATGGAGAAATATAGTAGAATTTAAAACTACCCCTTACCATCTTTTGAATGGCTTATATGCTGCTGTGCTGCTTCAAGAATAGGACATATTTTTTTGTTAAAGACTAACCTCTGATGCAACTGATGTTACTTAAGGTACTTTATACTGTCTTTCTAGATAGTAATTGAAAATCATAATGGGAAAGTGAAACCCATGAAATCCTTATTTCCAAGTAAACTAAGGATATAAGCAATTGAGAATAATGTATTTGAATTTATAAGTCTTCAACATCAATTGAAAATTAATTTTTTTTCAATTCCCCCCAAAAATCAACAAGGAAATTATTTTTATTAATGCTGCTTTGTAAGTCAGTAGCACAACCAAAGCTGTAAGAATCTTTTAGCAAGAAATGAAGATGACTACATGACTCTCTGATGAAAAAATAGCATTGTGACTAGGTTTTACTACATATTGTAATTCTACAAATTCTTTAAAATTGACAGATTAATCAGAATACCTTGCATAATCAGAATACCTTGTATAATCAGAACTTGTTATTTTCATTTTTCCATAAATATCCACTATTTTTATTGCCTTGAATGGTGTTTAGAGTCATGCTCCAGTCAGTGTCAATGTCAGTGTATATTTAACAGAACAGCTGTGATCTGTAGAACTAATACTGTAAGCAAGAAAAGACTTGCCTATTGATCAACACTTCTTTTGGTAAAATGTTCTTTCTGCATTTGGATTATTTGTCTCCTAGAGGTTTTCTTTCACATAAGCTCTTGCTGTGGTTCAAGAGAATCAAAACACCATAGCTTTTGTTTATTTATTACCACAACTGCTTAGTTGGTATTTTCTGTTGAGCTTGTTTTGTCCCCTAATTGCTGATCTTGTTTACTGATTCTGCCTAATACTTGATGAAGCATAAGCTATTCCAAGGTTGCCACTAAGCTGAAACAAGATAAAAGAAGATATCTAAGTATTTACATCTCATGGTAGTAGGGACTTTTGTATCTCTTCTTTCAACTTTTCAGTGTTAGAGTTCCAGCACAGCATTGCTAGAATAGCAAGTGCAATTTGTTCCAGTGTATGTTCCAGTGTATGGTCAGCTATACAGTAAAAATGTTCTTCCTTATATTCATGTGGAACTTCCTGTGCTGCAGTTTCTCCATGTTGCCTCTTGTCCTAGTGCTTGGCACCACCAAGAAGAACCTGGCTTTGTCCTCTTGATACCCTCCCTTCAGATAATACAAACATAGATGAAGTCCCCTTTCAGTCATCTCTTCTCAAGGCTTAACAGGCTTGGCTCCCTAAGCCTTTTCTTATCAGGAGGGTGCTCCTGGCTCCTAATCATACTTCTTGCCCTCCACTGGACTCACTTTAGGAGCTCCATGTCTCATCACAACTGGACAGAGTACTCCAGATGTTGCCACACCAGGGCTCTCAACCTGCTGGCAATGCTTTTCCTAATTCACCGCAGTATACCATTGGCCTTCTTGGCAGATTCGTGGCCACTGCAGGCTAATGGACAGACTATTGAGGGGTTAGAAGTTTGAGATTTTATGATCTCATCAAACCCAAACCATTCCATGATTCTATGATTTCTTTCCCATTGTCAACATAGTGAAGAATTCCACTTTTTTGAAAAAGCTTTTGATTTTAATTAATTAGAATTTTCTGACAGAAAACTGTTTAAATGGAAAATCCCTGACAGATGCAATAATTTTTATACTAATTAGTATCCAAAAATAGATCAGATAAGAAATGAATTTAGAATGATAATAATATGATTATTATGTTCTGCATATTGTGGTAGTCTACCTGTAAATATTCTATTCAAACATCTCTAAATAAGTTTTTAAAATAATACCTGATTATAATTTTCTGTAGGTGCTGTGTTTGTAACATGTTTTTCCACATATGCACATTCCCCATTTTACAAAATTAACTGCTTTTTTTTTCCCACTCTGTGGTTTCTGCCTTGATAATTTCCTGTTTCCATTTGGAATCAGCTTCTCTTTAATTCTTGCCTCTCAATCTATTTCTTTTGCAGGGTAGCAGACTTGTACATCCCTTCATTTAATTGCATTCTAAATTTTTTTGTGGCTTGAAATATGTGATTAACTTTCTTCCTCAATAAAAGTACTGTTATGGGTTCACCTAGGTGGGCCTAGATTTGGGCTCTGAAGTCTGGACTAGGCCGAAGCTGTCAGCTGACTTGAGCTGAGCTGAGCTAACAGCTGACCTCTTCTAGTCAGTAACTTTGTATTCCATACCACATTATGGCATCATCTCCAGGGAAGTGGGAACTAGTGTGGGAGTGGTTAAGGCAGTCGCTTCTCAGCCTCCTCTTGGGAGGACGCACGATGCTGTCCCAGGGGGGATGGAGAGGACCAGGCCCACCACTGGCTCACAGGGTACCTCAGGAAAGTAAAATGTGTTGTTCTGGGTCTCTCCTTTCTGCTTGGGTTTGTCTCCCTGGGGAATAAGCTTCTTCTTAAGTAATGTGTAGTTAGGACAGTAGAATTTGTGTGTTCGTTAAGAAGTTGAGGTGGGGAACTTGTTGTTGCAGACTTGTGTGAGTGTATATTTGTACTCTCTTCTAATTGTCTCTTTCTGTGAAAAATATATGTAGATTTAGTATAAATGCAGTTTGAAGTGTTTTTCCTTTCCCCTCTCTTTTCCTCCCTTTCCCTGGTGTTAGGAGGGAGGCTTTTCTCTCTGTGCTTGGGGGGGTTGGCAGTTGCTTATCTCAAACCAAGACAAGTACTTTGACTGAAGAGAGTCTGATTGCTGGGTTAGGGTCTTGCAAGATATGTTGGTCTCAGAATATTTTGGTTTTAATTAATTTCTTGGTCTAGAGTCTGTGTGTTTAAAGAGTTGGAGTTTCTTTGGTTGTTGTTTGTTGTTTTTCTTTCAAAATAGTGTCTTTAACAGTCAAACCACTTTATTGAAAAGGGTAGGAATACCTCATTAAACATCTGAAGAGTTTTCTGATAAAAGCAACCTGTAACTTCTGAAAATGTTGGTTGTTAATAAAAACAGGCTTCTTTTCTTATCTGTGTTATTAATACAAACAGTTGTCTGTCCCTCCGGCATAAAACATGGTTCAGAACTCTTTTTTTTAAATAAAAAATTTTTTTCTTAATCCGTATCATGTGAGATTTAACTGAAATTTGTAATAAAGAGAAGTTAGCTTTGTACAAGTGTTTGTTAAAGGGACATGCTGTAGTTCTACTGTAAGGTTAAGAGATATCCACTAATATATTTAGAGTACATTCTAAACACCTGGTAAAACAAAAGTAAATAATTTTTACTACACTATTTCATTAATTTTTTAAAAATGTTAAATAATGTATCATGCTTAATTTTTGAGGAACTACTTGTCTCAGGGGCAACTTAAATTTGTAATGTTTTGAGTAAAAACACTGACCTATATGACCTATATTGTTCATGATTTGATTATTCAGGTTTGACTAGTAATGCCAAGTAAATAAAGACAACAGCTTTTGCACCCACTTGAAAAATAAAAATGTATTGTAACTATTTCTCTCTCAAGAAAAAAATTACATAAGTCATTCTGTGAACACGTAATAAGAAAGATGGTCTCCTAAATGAAAAATTACCTCCAGATATCCATGTATGGGACTTTTCAGTGAGACATGTAAGAAATGAGAAATCCATAACATCAAAAGATAATCTATAATGCATAATCAGCATAAATAAAACAAATTTTTTGTGCTTTCATGTGAGTTAGTGATTCTATAACTGAGAAAAAAATAGAGTTGAAAAAATGTTTAAAATTTTAAGGTATAGAAACACACTTGTCATTCTTTTCCAGAAGGTATCCTGACATCATGAATTTTCCCTCATCAATTTTAAAGACTTTGAAACTATTATTAATAATTTTTAAAGGTATGGTCTTTTGTAACACTATTTTTTTAATTCATCTACTTGCTTTTAGAGAAATGATGAAATATATATATTTTAGGGAAACTAATAAGTCCTGGGTGATCAGCAGTTTTTTAAACTGTGCTTTTTGTACATCTACATGCAAAATTTTAACTGAGGGACTCAGAAGGATGTACTTATGTATTAACAAGGAAGTGCATATTAAAAAAATTGTAAGGCCAGTAACGTATTCCCAGGAAGCTGTAAGTAGGCATAAAAGTGAGTTCAAATAAGAAGCTTTATTTTTAGATATGAAATTGAATACTTCAGGAAGACTACTATAAATAAGTTGAATACTGATATCCATTGGAAGTCAGAAAATAATTAACAAAAATTAAAAAATAGTAAAATATTTAAAGAAAAAAGATGGAATAACAGTGCAGTGTAATATATTAATATCTATAATATTTATATATATATAGAATAATTATGCTTTGCATTACTTATGTGTACTTCTTTTTTTAGTTCTTAAATTTCACCGATAATATTTCTTGAGAATTAAAAATACAATTTATAAAGAACTGACAATTTCACTTCTGTGCAATGAAACCATCCTACAAAAATTTTTAGTATTTAGAAAATTAATGACTTACTAAAGCTAGACTAGGATCTGAAGGGTTTTATGGTATTTTCAGATATAAAAATATACTTTGATTTTATAAAGTGAATGTTCTAAACTAAAAATGAATGTGAAACCTAAAAGCTCACTGAAGATATGCTAGTAAAAGTGTTATCTTAAGTCAATCTTCATTTTGGCCTTGTGATTTTAATTTTATTTTCTAATTCTTGTTGGAACATTTACTAAAGTAGTAATAACTGGATGACTGATGTGATATCTTAACTCAAACCACTGTAACCAGGTCAAACCTTAAAATGCATATTTAAAAACTTCAGAAGTATTTTGGCTGTGAATTCAATCTACTGGTTTTAATCTTACCTGCTTTTCAATACCTTCTTCTGATAAATCTCATATATGAAAGGTGAAATTTGTACCATATTAAGGTTTTCCATGCTCTGCTAATTATGCTAAAATTCCATTTGTAAAAGAAGGATCCATAAATTTATGCTATTATTTCACCAGACTTTTTTTTTTTTAAGAAATCATTTTTTTTTGTTTTCCAAAATGAGTTTTAATTTTAAATTTTTAGCTTTTCTGTCAATAGCTTTTTTTTGTTTTTAGTTATCCAAAGACTTGGTTTAAAAAACAGACAAAAAATCCAAACCAAACAAACCAACAAGCAAAAAGCTCAGTCAAGCAAGCAAAAGAAGGAATTACTAATGTCATAATAGCTACAGAGTTAAATCACAGTTAGGAAGTTTGAAAAGATTGAGCATCAGTTTTCTGAAGATTTGGTTGAGTTCCCTGAAAACTTGCTGAAAAATGTTAACCTGATCAAGTTTTCAAAATATGAAGTAGGATTGTGCATGCCTGAAAAAATTTGCAGCTTACCATGACAATGAAACTGACTGAGAATACCAACAACTACTCAAGCAAAATACAGTTATGAGTATAATTAATGCAAAACCTATTCTGCTACAGTTTTTCAGCCAAACTCCAAATTTTGACAAAGATGTAGATTCACTTTTCTGTTTGAGAATGTTTTACCCTAAGCAATGTGCTTGAAAAGAATATGGTTTCATTGTAGATTTTCCAGCTAGCAAATTTTTGTTTTCTTTTAAATAATTCTTAGTGAAAAGTAATGAAGTACTGAGATGAGGTCAAAGGTTCTGGCTGGTGGGCATAAGCATCTGTGAGGATTTTGCTGCTGCCACATATTCAAAATAGAAAAAAACATATTACTTAAAAAAGGGGGCGGGGAAAGTGGAGGGTGTCTTTTGAGGGGCTTTGCTGTCAGAGAAAGGTCAACTAAAACCTCAATTTCTATATAAAAGAAAAGGTAAATATTAAGACTGATTGAAAGTAATTTCCTCAAAGTATTATTTAAAGGGAGAAACAAACTTTTTACTTATAAGCAAAAAAAATTTAAATATTGATATTTTTTACAGATATAGAGGAGTTATTACAGATAGAAACAGTTGTTACAGGAGGGACTATATGCAGAACTAATTTTTCACAGTTATACACAATCTTAAAACCCACACACACCATGTAAACTTGTCTTGGTTTGAGATAAGCAACTGCCAACCCCCCCAAGCACAGAGAGAAAAGCCTCCCTCCTAACACCAGGGAAAGGGAGGAAAAGAGAGGGCAAAGGAAAAAAAAACACTTCAAACCACATTTATACTAAAACTGCATATATTTTTTCACAGAAAGAAAGAGACAATTAGAAGAGAGTACAAATATACACTCACACAAGTCTGCAACAACAAGTTCCCCACCTCAACTTCTTAACGAACAAACAAATTCTACTGTCCTAACTACACATTATTTAAGAAAAGATTTATTCCCCAAGGAGACAAACCCAAGCAGAAAGGAGAGACCCAGAACAACACATTTTACTTTCCTGAGGTACCCTGTGAGCCAGTGGTGGGCCTGGTCCTCTCCATCCCCCCTGGGACAGCATCGTGCGTCCTCCCAAGAGGAGGGCTGAGAAGCGACTGCCTTAACCACTCCCACACTGGTTCCTACTTCCCTGGAGATGATGTCATAATGTGGTATGGAATACAAACTTACTGGCTAGAAGAGGTCAGCTGTTAGCTCAGCCCAGCTCAAGTCAGCTGACAGCTTCGGCCTAGTCCAGACTTCAGAGCCCAAATTTAGGCCCACCTCGGTGAACCCATAACATTCTATATAAGATCACACAGCTATAGTTAATATTAAGTAATATATATCTCACAAAATTACTGGATCCAAACAGTCTTATTTATCATATTTTTAACTTTATCAAAGAGTTCCTAAGTGTGTTACTCTGCAGGGCTTCTACAGACTTCATTTTTTGCTTCTGCACCCGCTCAAGGTCTCTAGATAAATTCCATTCTTATCTTAGAAGCTGGCACCTGCAAATTTGTCTTTGGGTTGCAAACCTGAAAATGTATGAATACCAATATGCTCCCAATAGTGAACTCTATCCTTGATCAGTGACAATATGATGATAACTGATGAAAATGCAAATAAATTTTTTCCAGTAATTTTCTTTTTTGGTAAGCAATGTTTTTTCTATGTAAGCAACATAAATTCTTGTTCTCCAAAGTTTAGTTCTATATCTTCATTGATATAATTGCATTCTCTTTGAAGATGTGAATGGACTTTCAGGCAATAGAAACCTCTTTCAAACAATAGTGCTTTTATTGCTTTGGTTTTTTTTCTCATTTTGTTATTTTAGTATCTCATTGAGTGCTTCAATTATTTGTTATTCTTTTATTTTCTTTCCATTTTCTTTCATTTGTTGCATTGTTGGTTTTTTTCATTTAATTTCTTCTCATATATCTTCACATCTATTTTTCTTTTAATTAATTCTTCTTTATCAATTTATTGTTATTGTGAGACAGAAAAGGAGACAGGGAATGCAGTTAAATAAACCAAATAGTTTTCTTAACTTTATTATTTTCTTCTTTGTGTTTCTCATTGGGTTTAAGATATCTTAACATCTCTTTTTTATTAGTTCTTTTTCTTTCCCTGGCCTTTCTCACAGCACTCCTGGAATTTGTGCTGATGATGTGCTGAATATATTTATGTTGCTCAGTTCCGACCCTGAGAATTTCAACTGAATTAATTTTTTCTGTTAGATAGAATATAAACTGATGTATGGTTCAAGTAAGTGAGGATATTTCATCCCTTCATTAGACACCAGATGACTTTTCTGACTCCATTTAGTACTTTCTTTGTTGGTGGCTTTTTTGTTTGTTTGCCTTTTTTTGGTTGGTCTTGAGAATGAGAAGTTATTAATTTTGTAAGAAACTTATAGTGGAAGAACAGGATGAAAAAATGGCGGTTAATGAACAACCTGCCTATGAAGTGACCTTCCTTGGCCTTTAATGTGTCATAGCCCCACCATATTCATTCCTGCTGTTGAGATATCTTTTAACCTTTCTTACTAAACTGCTTTTTACTTTTTTCCTTCATTTTCCCCCCTTTGGCTTTACCTTGTTTCTCTTTCTTCTATTGTTTTTCCTATGTTGTTGCCTTTACATGTTTTCTCCTGCTTATTGGTTTTTTGCAATGTCTGCTGGCATTCTTCATTTTTTTTTTTCCTTTCATATCTTCTTGGGTTTTGTTTCTTTGTGTTTGTTTATTTTTCTTTTGAATCACAAGCAAACAACCCCAAAACAAAAAATCCCCTCTAGGGATAATATCCCTTCAAAGAGTTAACAATATCACACAATATCCTGTATCATACATTATGTAGATGCCTTTGTAGTTTAAACTACTGAGAGAATTTTTCCTTGTTTACAATTTCTCATGCCATTTCTTGGATTTTAACTCAATTATCTTCTGGGTAGTACTGGATTCAAAACACAGCTGTCTAAGATTAGGTGAATAAGGATAAATTCTGCTGTTATGCTGCATGGTGTCTATGAAAGAGATTTTCAAGATAATATGCTTTGTGTATATCTTATTTAAATTGGCATTGTGGAATCAAACTCCCAGTCATGTTTATAATTTCTTTTTCTTTAATTACTTGATTACATTTCTATTTAAGGCTGCTAGAGAAATTATTCATCTCTTGTAAGTGAAATATAATGCACATACAAAGGAAAACATTAAGTGGTACATGTTAGAGACTGTAAAATGAACTAAGTTATCTCAGAAAAAGATCTGTTTATCGCGGACCTGTTTATCACTGCAAAGGTCTTGCTAAAGACTTTTATTAAATATGTAGCTTTACATAATGTTACAGTAATATGTTAGACAACAGTGCTGTTAAACCTGCTTTGAGAGATCCTGTCCCTGAACTTCTATAAGCTGCTGGATTTATTTATTTGTTTGCACAGTGAACAGAATTGGACAGAAGTCCACCTGAGAGACCATATAGCACAAAATTGATTAAACTTAACTGGATTTTATTTTTTATATCACAGAGCAACTCACATGGTTATATAGACACTATGCAGGAAGCATTAAAGGGGCAGAAATGAAACATGGAGTGAGGAAAAAATATTGTAAATACTTACACCAATGTTTTCTTATCCTGTATTAAAAGTTGCTCTAGTTAATGTGATGTGTGGCTGGTACCTGCTTCCCTGTGAAGAACTGTTCTAGAGTTTCTCAAAACAGGTAATTATTTTTAAGGACTACTGCTTCTTCAATACAATTAATCCTTGTATCAGTTAGCTGTGAATGAAGTGGCTAGTGAAGCATCACAATACTTGCAGCTCGGCGTCATATAATTAGAAATCACTGTGGCTTAGCTTTTAAGCTTTGCACAAGGATTGCTTTAAAATGAGAAGTTACAGAATCATATATATGCTATTCATAAATTGCCTTCATCCATAAGCCTAGGTACATCAATGGAATTGCTGACATTTGTAAAATATTTTTAGTGCCCATTTATAAAGATTGTTTGTACTATTTAAAGTTTTGAGATGTACTGCTGAGATCTGTGACACAATTTGAATAAATGTGAGTGGTAAAGACTCATTTAAAATGTAAGTACTACCATTCTTGAATGAGCAAGGCAATGCAGTCTAGATCCTATATAATACATCCCACAAATACCCCAATAAAAAAAATGGTCTGTGGAAATCCTAGAGCCTTTCGCCTCACTTTTCCTGAGAAATAATTATGTAATTGAAAGGGAAGGAAAGAGTTCTTTGAATCTAAACATGATTATCTTATGTAAAAATGAAAAGGGGTTCTTTTGTTTGTGGGGAGTTTTTTTTTTTTTTTAAATATTTACGGTTAACTCAGTTTCTCAGTGGTTGGATATGCAGAAGGAATTAAATGAACACATTGTCAGATGTCCTTACCGGGCAGGGGAAACAATGAGTCTCTAATAATGATGGTTAACTTCTAGATATTAGGACCAAAACTACAAAATACTTGACCTATGCACAGTTTTAGAATATATTTAATTTGAATAATTTCATTTGGATGTAATTAAAAATCCCAGCAATAATCAAAGAAAATTTTCTTGACTAAAATTTGAAGAAACTTCCAAATTCTCTTTCTAATAATTCATCCAGTTCACTAGGTTTAAAGCAAATATTCTAGACTTAGAACTACTCATACAAATTTTGAAGTAGAAGACAAAAACATTTTGTTCTGCATAAAGTTGTGACCCTTCTATGCCATGAACAATGTCATTGGCATATGTGCTATTAACTGTGGATCTGACAAAACACTTTGTCTTCTTTTAGAGACAAACTCCTTTGCTTTGCTGTGAAAACAAAACACACAATTGAGCACTCAATATTGTAGTTTTAAATGCTGCAATAAGAAATGGAATTGCTTAAACCAGGAGCATTGGAATTTGTTACAATGTCAAAAAAATGTACAAATATGAACTCCTCCAAATCAATTCACCCAGAATTTCTGGTGAACTACATTTCATAAAAGAAATAGTCATATGTATGGAAATAGCCTACTTAATTCCTTTATTGTTTGCCTGATTAGGAATAAGTTAGTAGGGGGTACTATTTATTTTAAATGAGAAACAACATTTCCTTGGCCCCCCACAGGACAGTATAATTTGGAGAAATTCTTCACAGGCTTTTATTGGTCCCAGCTGTGAACAAAAACACTATTTATATGTTTTCAATATTATTTCAGCAATTCACTACAAAAGGAAATTTGCAACTCCATCTCCAACTCTAACTCCAGTATCTCTTCTTTACTCTCCTGTTGCCCCACCCTAACATTCTCTCTGTGCCACACTGTAATCACAGAGCATAAGACAATGCTTTTATTAAATAAATTAAATTAAATGTTGCACTGAAAACAAAATCTAAAATGACATTGCTGCTGATCTTTGCTGTGTCAGTGTCAGTCAAAGTCTACTACTATGCAATCCTGCCTACAGCAGAAGGGACCAATGGAAGATCTTCTAGCATGGCTATAACTCCAAACCAAAATCTTGTAAAAACTAGAGGAGAAAATATAGAGATCTTTCTATATGAGCACTTTCATTGTTGATTTGTACATCATGTCAGTTAAAAAATTCTTTCATCATTCTTTTTATTTTCTTTTTGATTACTCTATAAATACCCATAGTTATTCCTTGCAGGCTGAGTACCAGGTAGTTCAATTACCTGTAACACCAGATTCCATTGAACAGACAGTTCAACCTGCTTTTAACAATACTGTAGCTGTTATTAAGTAAATTATTAAAAAATTCTTCAAACTTAATGTTCAACGACACAAGGGACAGAATCTTTAACATTTCAATACACATATGTAGCACAAAAGCAGTTTTATTTCCTCTGCAGAAGTTCAGATATAAAATGAATTTGTGTTTCCCCCAGCCTTTATTGAAATGATAGTTGTGCATTTATCTTGCCAACGGTTCAAAAAATCTAGTTTTCTAACTCTGACCTGCCAAGGGCATTTTTGTTAGCTGCTAAAATTGCAGATATTTTCTACAAGATTTATAGTTCCACAGAAACAATAATTTGCAATATTCCAGGAAAAGCAATTGATTGTATCTCTCCTGGGGGTTCATGGCAAGGTGTTAGTAGCCAGAGCCAGGGCCATCCTACAGGGGGGCCTCTGTGAGATGAGGCCAGAGGCGTCCATGTGTTGGATACAGCTGGTTCCCAAAAGCCAAACGAGCCCATCAGCAAAGCCAGTGATGCCTCTAGGAAAATGTGTGTTAAAAAGAACAGAAAACACTATATGGAGAGACAAGGAAGGAACAAAAGGTGGGATAGAAAGCAGAGGGAGCACTAGGGTCAGAGCAGAAGCAAGAAGAGGTGTTTCATGGAGTAGATCTCCAAACTTCAGCCTTTAGAAAGCCCATGCTGCTGTAGTGGGATATTATTGGAAGAACTGCAGGCAACAGAGAGACAGCACTGGAGCAAAGAAAAATGTGAGTGATATAGTGTCATAAAGGTGGGGAGGTACTAGTGTTTGGAGTGACAGAATGATGGTGAGCCTGGGAGAGGAGAGAGGAAAGGTGTTTTAACATTTGGCTTTTTACTTTCTGCTAAAGTAATTTTCTTGGTTTATCTGGACACACAGATGATCTCATTGAGCTTTTTCCTATTTCAGTCCCCATCCCAATGTGTATGGGGTGTGTATTTTTGCTAAGACTACCAAAATATCTGTATTCGTATAAGGGAAAAGAAACAAACAGCCCCTCCCCCCCCCCCCCGCATTTATATTTAAAAACAGAAAATATGAGCAATTTTGCTTAATGGTGTCTTCTTAATTAATATTTCAGTTTAGACTTTCTCCTCCATCTCAGTGAATTTAAATTAAAGATTTTGTTTTACATCAGGGTTTACTATAAAAGGGCAAACGACTGGTTGACCATCATTACACAGATCAACTTGCGTGATTATCAAGACTGGATATAAGCATTTCCCATCCTTTCTTTATGAGTGACTTGCCTCAGGTGTGAAAGAAAGAAGTGCAAATGGACAATCTACAGTGCTTTAGTTTATACTTAAATTTGACCAGGTCTGATTTAACTAAGAATGAGAAAAAGAGTGGTATAGATGTATACCTAGAGAAAAAAGTAGGCATAAAATTAACTGAATTCCTTAGTAAAATCAAAATTAATAAAGTTCATCTGATATTATTAAGATGCACAAAGTTTCATTGATCTCATAGAATAATACAATGTGCCTGTTGTAGAATTTATTTTTAATATCGCAATCATGCACACAATTAAATATTCATTTACATCCATTTTATATTTTGCTATACCAAATCTCTCTGAGTCTCTCACAACCGTTGCCTTTTGTAATATTTCTCTCTGCAAACTGCTTCAACTACAAAATTGAGAGCACTTAATGATGCAGGGAGTTATGGCAGCTGAGATGAAGTTCTGTCAGGAACTGTGAATATGTCTGATTCTTTTGTGTGTGTGTTTGTATACATAACTTTCTACTTATCCTTCCATATCTTACCTTTTCCCCTTCAAAAACACCTACATAGCAGTAGTAGCAGCTGTATCATTAACATCACCAGTATTCACAAAAAAATCATGAAGGCTGTAGAACTCCAGCCTGCCCCCTTGATTGTAGAACTTAATAAAATTGAATAATGGATCTTCCCTGTAGAAAAGATATGCCACCAGTTATGTACTATTATGGAAACCTAATGGTTTCCACCTGACATCAAGATAGGACAACCCAGCAGAAAAACATTGTACAAAACCAAATTGCCTGTGGTCAGTAAATTCCATGTCGTCCTATCCCTTCTTGACTTCTTGCATGACCTCAGTTGTTTGGTTAATCATGAAAATCTAAGACATGCAAAAGAATTAACGTGATGAGAGTTATCACCTTCCTGCTTCTTCCTCCACAAAGTCTCACTGAATTCCAAGCTTTTGACTTGCCTTCTGTAGAAGCCTAGAAGATAAGAGGGCTAACGTATATCATGTCTTAAACACCAGTATCTGAAAGTCTGTGGAGCCTACTAAGGATTGTTGTTAAAAAAAGCCAAGGATTGTTGATAATAAAACACTGAGAATTTACAGGGCGTGGCTGGAGAAGGAAGCTGTACAGAGGTAGTCCAACTATTTTCCAGGACAAGATAAGCCTAACACAGTACAGTGCAAGTGCAGGAATGAAGTCACAAGTGGGCATGGACTGTAGGTAAGCATCAAGACCATCAAAGACCCTGAAGCCCTCCAACCCATTTCCAGAAAGGTCTAGAAGAATGGACTGCACATGTAAATGAATTTGCACAGAAAGTGAGAAACTTTTGTCCAGGGCAGGGAAAACTTATCTGTTAAAAGTTATCCGCAAGAAGCCTGGGCACATGTGCAACCCCAAGACTGTGGACTCCCAATCACCCCATCAGCTCAATTGACAATGGAGCCAGGGCACTTCCTTTTCATCTTCTGCAAAGTCTAAACAAACTAATACAGGTCACTAAAACTACTGAGAGTAAAACCAGTGTGCTATTTGTGCTGTGAATTTCATAGAAAAAATACACCTTCATAAATATTTTTAATGGCTTTTTAATGTATTGATCCTGCTCCTTTGCTACATTCTTCCATTTGTAGTGGTATACTAATTTGAAAATTTTTATACCTCTTCCATACTGAAAATGGTACTGGATGAATGTTCATAAAAGTGAAGTAACTGAACTTATATGAAGAGAAAAAATCAGACACATCTGCACAATATCACATGGCTATAAATAGCACACAAATGACAAATATATATGCAGTCAGTTCTTTGATGGACTAATAACCACCAATTCTGATTATCACATATAGATGACTATGAAGGTTTTGTTATCATACATTATTTGGCTTTAGCTCTTGGGACTAAAAAATTATGCTAGATTTACACCTACATCCTTTTACACTCCATTGCCATGTAATCACTGGGTCTATATGCTTTATATTTTTCCATATATTTCTCATTGTCATGCCATTGTTTGTTGTTTCTTAAACTCTTTGATGAAAGGATAATACCCTTTTCACTGTTCATGGCTACTGACATTGTAAATTGAATGGGATCTCTGAATATTAGGTAGTGCAAATAATAATAGATGAACTAGCTTTAGATAAAGAAACTTGGATCAGGACCAAAGTCCTGTGTGATTACTAGGTGATGGAAGATTTTCAGTGATGCAGTTAATTTAACTGTTTCTATTAGTGTCATCATATTTATAAAATTTGATTGCACCAGCAAACACTTCACTTCAAAAGCCGTGGACCCATTTCACCTCTCACATCTCAGTTTTTTTCATTCCTTCTTATTAATGTTGATATTCTCCAGTATTCTTAATGCATTTTAATATATATAAGTAGTATTCTTTGCCTGGAAGGCAGCTGTTACAGTGCATAATGAGAGAAATTGTTAAATAACATTTCTACATAATTTAAGTATTACAGCAGGGAAATTCATTACAAAGATGTTACATATTTCTGTCATTTAAGCTCTTTGTTTTATAGGAGTTCTAACAGGCTGAAATCAGTCCACTTCCAAGAAATATACATAGAAACAGATGAAATCTCTTCTTTTGTTGACATTGTTGTTTGTTTTTTCTTTTCTTTTTGGGAAATACTTGACAAACTTGTGTAAAAGCAAATCTTGTGGGCATGAGTGCCCTATTTTTTGCGTAGAATTGGAAATTAAGTTCATGTTTTATCTTCTTAAATGGTCAGTAAATATCTAAGTTTTCTAAATTACTATCCTTCCTATTAATACCTTTGGGATAATTTTTTATTATTGAGCACTTAGAAACATAAGATCTCACAAATATTGTTAACTTTAAAGAATAAAAAATAAATTGGAAAATCTGCAATGAAACCTCAAATTTAACTGCAATATCAGACAAGGGAGCATTCTGTAAAACCTGTATACTTCAGAAGCAGAAACTATACCTTTATCTGCATAGTTTGGTTGTAATTTTACTCAACTGGCTTTTTCTAGACTGAATATGGTTCCAAAATTTCAAAATGTCTGCAAAAACTCTGAAAAAATTATGTCTGGTTACTCAATGTAAGATAATGAATATGGTGTCTCATAAATGCATGGGAAACACACCTAAAAGATCCAACAAAACTACAATTATTCAGATTTCTGCAGCAAGGGGAAAGTCATATTATGGTTCTGCCATGCTTTTGCTTTGCAGATGCTTTGTGTATGTGAATACTTGACCTTTCTGGTTTTCTGGTCTAATTGAACAGCTAGAATATAATTGCCTGTTTTGGTTTAGTTTAGCAAAATGACAGCTGCCCAATAGTCTGTCAGAGTCCCCCCACCTAGGGAAATGGAGGGAGGGGGAAAAAAGAAACAAAGAAGGAGAAAAAAACCAAAGCCCAAAATGGCAAGCTTCTTATGTTTATACAAAAGAGAGATAAATAAAAACAGAATAACACATATATATACAAATATGGAAAAAACAACAACCATAGAGTTGTCAACCCAACAACAGATTCCAAACACCCAGGCCACAAAAACACTCCAACAGACTCCCTGCAAAGGACATCCAGCAAGAGAGAAGAAAAACAATAACAAAAAAAAATGTGTACTTCCCCTTCCAAACAGCTGTGAAATGATGGCAAGGCCTAAAGCTACCAGCATGGTGATAACATGTTCATTCATTGTCAACCATGTAGGGGATGGACTGAGGCCCCTTCTACACCTGTTTCTATGGCTGCTGTGACGTCAGATGATATGAAATATCTCTTTGGTTGCTTAAGTCATGTAATGCTTGTCCCCTCTATTCTACGTAGCATTTTCAGGGTCTACTAAACTGAGGCCTAGCTAAAACTAAAGCCCAAACTACCTCACTGCCCTAGGTAAACAAACAAACAAACATACGCCATATGTTTGAGCCATGTAATTACCTTTGTGGTCCCGCACTGGACTTGTCACTGTATGTCAATTTCTTTTTTGTACTGGGTACCTAAGTCATTGTCAGTGATTGGTGAGTAAAAGAAGTCCCACACTGAACGTTACTAGAATTGGATTGAAGTCGACAGAGGAGAAGAAATCTCTAATGAATTATTATTCATTAGGTACACATATGTGAAA
Source organism: Pithys albifrons albifrons (assembly GCF_047495875.1). Lineage (NCBI taxonomy): Eukaryota > Metazoa > Chordata > Aves > Passeriformes > Thamnophilidae > Pithys > Pithys albifrons. The sequence goes on along the minus strand of NC_092497.1, from coordinate 78,814,256 downwards.
GTTAATATCTAAGTGCATGTGTGAGAATATAAGTATTTTGGCAAAAAGGCTTTTACAGAGATAACATGAAACGTCACAAAAGCATTACAACAGATTACCAGAACTAATAAGCATTGCTGCAGTAAGGAACTTTTGTTATACCCAGCAAAAACAAACTCCAAATAACTTCAGTGAGGTACAAAAAATAGGTGTTTAGGTTACCTGTAAGAGGAAGAAAAGAATAAAGAAAGAGAGATTAAGAGAAGAAGGAATAAACAGAGGCAGAGAAGAGAGAAAAAATTTAGTTATCACTGGGAAGGTCACATGTTCTTGGTTTAGGAGAGAACAGGCCAGGGCAAGATGGAGACCTCTTTATTTGCTCTGGTCTCTATGACCAAACCCCCCAGGTGAGGTCTCTGACCCCTTGGGCACTCTGGGGTCCCAGGCCAGGGTGAGGGGCCATGTTCTCACTGTCCCTGCCAATCCCAGCTGGGTCAGGGGCTCCAGGAGCTGTGGGGTGTTATAGTTTTCCTGAGCTGTTTGTGAATTGCAGCTGCTCCAGCGCGTCCTCATGTGGTGTGGGCTCCAGGGGCTGTCATGTTGGATGATGACGCCCCTGCTCCGTGAACTTTGACTCATCCCTACCCCCCTCACATACACACCCCCCACCCCTCCCAAGGTGGTTCTGACTCCATAATGTCTGAGTTGGTGTCTAATGGTAGCATTCTAAAGAAAGAAAGAAACAATATGTTACTAATCCCATTTCATCCAAAGTTTTCAATGAATTTGCCATTTGAAGTAGAAGACAGCATTTCTTAATCTCACATTATTATGTACAAGGATTTCACAGTGATTACTTTATGATTAAAGACAATGAAAGACTTATTTTTGTCCATGATTCTATCTCTACTCCTTCCTATGCAGTGACTCATGATGTGTACAGTTATGGAAAGAGGACAAAAAAGAGAGATGGTCTGTATATTAATGGTAGGTAAATAAACAGTTCATCCAATTTGACCAAATTTAATAAACACAGAACTTCACTTCAAATAAGATTATTTTTTGGATGAGATGATAGAAGAAGTAAGTGAATTATTTTATTTATTTTTTAAACTTACATGATTAAAGGGGAAACATACTGTTGTTGAAACATTTAAGGTTTGAAATTGGTTAGTTCAGTGTCTTTAATATTTTCCCACATTCTGATGTTTCATAGGAACTGTTAGCTTCTGAGTTCTCACTGAGTTCTCATGAATTTACATCTGTGCTTTTTCATATAGTATTAGAAAACCATAAAGCAGCAAAGAAAGCCCCTGCCTACCAATTTAGAGCAAATAGCAACATTTAGGAATGATCATAGGACTCGAATAATTTTCTCTCCTTTACAATTTTTTCTCTACTTTGAGGAAGTGTCCTTTAGGATAATACCACACAAACTGTACGTATCCAGATTTGTTGTCAGAAGGATCTTCATTTGCATTTAAAAATTTCATCAAGAGAAATTTATTTCCCATTAAATAAGGTGTTAGAGTTTTCTACCTCTTATATGAAAATATATTATACAGTTCATCCCCTTCTTCAAATCCCTTGAGTACTGCAGATTCTTTCATCAGACCTGTTAAAACGAGGATTTGTAAAAAGTGAATATCCTGGTTATTCAGCAAAAGTTTCAGTGTGCTCTTGTTGTGAAACTGAAAATTGTCTGATACAACAATAAACCTTTAAAGAATCATTTGTTACGGTGATTTTTAACCTTCTGATTGAGTCCTTGAGAGGAATAAAAGGACAATTTTGAAAAAGAAGTCATTACACATATGGCAATTCATGACTGACTGAGATCTTGTTTTTTCTGAAGACCACCTTGGTCTAAACAACCCACAGAACCAGCAGGTTTTATTTATCAAACATCACCAGGGAATGTAGTGGACCTCAATTATCACATAAAAAGAATTTGCTCTCTAGTCAGCAGAGAGCTGGGAACAATCTGTAGCTCACAAAAAGCCAGTTAACCAGTAATACTGAGAAAGTAATTTTCCTCAAGGATACTTTTGATTGACATGACATTATTCTGGGACAAACACATGTCATAACCCAGAATCATGTAAGATATAGAGCAAGATTTCTTGAAAAGGCATTATACAATTTTTCGCTTTTTTTTTCATGAAACAGGGAAATATTTTTTATTTTCTTTACTTTTATAGGTTTTGTATTTTTAAAGGGGTGGTGGTGGTGATGCACATGTTTTCCTGTTGCTTGTACAGGGAAAATCATGTCTAACAGAAAACAATGCAGCTGTTTATATTAAAAAAGAAAAAAAAATCTGTGATATACTAATTTCATGTAAAAAGTTGTTGTTAACTGGCCAAGACTCTGAAATGTATGTTGTGAATTAATCACTATATGTTCTGTTCTAGTCATAGCCCTTTGATGTGTTGTTCATACTTGAGAGAAAAATATACTGAAAAGCTACCTATAGATTAATTATCATTCTGTATTTCTATCGGAACAGTTCTTAATAAATATAAAAAGCTTGATCAATTTTCTATGTGGTAAAAAATGTATCCTTACCCTCCAGGTTGAATATATTTTTGTTAACCAGACTGTATTTAATCAGAGAAAAGATAAAAATAGGGGTTATTCCAGGACCCAAATCTCTCTTCTGAGATTTATGAGTAATGCAGTCTGTCTGTCTGTTTGTTAAACCAGACGTGAACCTATCATGAAATGAAAATATAAGAAAATGCTAGCTCAATGCATGGCATTTCTCTCTTCCTACACTGAAAAATGAAGTCAGGTAGTTGTGGCCTTCTTTTAATGTTTAAATTCATAGACTTTCAGAATAAATCTGTTTCAAATTATTATATAAAGCATTTATTTCTTCTTTCAGATAGTATATTAACTTTAATACCAGGAAAGATGATGAGAGAGGTAATCATTTCCTTAGCAGAGTGTAGTAGTTTTGGCTTTAGTCAGCATAGGTCCCCATTTAGGCCTCAGTTTTTAGCAGGCCTCAAAGGTTGTGACACAGATTAGAGGGGACAGGTATCATCTGACTTAAGCAGCCATAGAGGTATTTCATATCATCTGACATCATCAGGAAGTGTCAGGGAGTATAACAAGCAAGGTGGGAGGAGTCTCTGCTCTCTTCGGTCCATGCTTCTGACCAGGACGGTTCCCGCTCCCTGACTGCTGATATCAGGCCCTCCTGCCGGTCCGCACGTCTGTTTAGCCGGGGACGTGAGCACATTCCGGTTAATTCCTCTTTCCCTCTTGCTGGGAGGTTTCCTCTGGGGAGGGGGTTTGGTTGGTTTGGAGTTTCACCTGTTAGCTGGGGCGACCTCGGTGAGCCTGTTGTTGTTTTCTGTCACTATGTGCTATTTCATATTCTGTGTTAAGCTCTCCTCTTCTCTGTATAAATATAAAAACCTCACTGTGTCTAAAGCCTCGTTTCTGCTGTTTTCCCTCACTCTCCTGCTCTGGGAGTGGACTTTATGACTGGGTACCAGGCAGTTGGCATTTTGCCAGCTCAAACTATTGCACTTGAATATTGTATTGTAAATATACCATGAGGTCATTCACTAAATGTTTTAAAATAAAGGATTCTGAATAGCTGGTCTTCAAGTAAGCATAGTCCCTTCTGTGCACAGAGTGAGCCAGTTATCCTCAGGGAGAAAATAATGCCTGATTATGCAATTAAAAACTCTGTTACAATGAACACACAAGGTAGGCAATTAAAGGTTTTCTCAATATCTTAATTCAACAATTCATAATTCTCAATACTTGGCGATACATTCCTAATAATAATTTTATAGCAGGTTTGTTGATGTTAGTGAAATAATCATATTACAATTGTCAAAAAAATTTTAATTCTGACTTTGAAATTTTCAGACATGTCTTTTACTTAATTCAATTTGCCCAATTAATTTAATGGTCATTTTGCCCAACTGTTGGAACAATAAATTCTAAAGGAAAGAACACCCTGAAAGAGACCAAAAATTGAAAAAAGGCCTATTGGATATATTACAATGATTGTCTTTTGATTTTATGGAACAAAATGCTATTGTTTTTGAAGACAACACAAATTGGTTTCCTGATTATTATTATTGTATGTACGGCCAGGCTTTGCGAACAAAGATTTTGGGAAGGGCTCTATCCCTGTGGGTGTGCCCTTCCAGCCTGTGCAGTGGATGTTTTAGGTGAGGCTCAGCGTGCACAGAACTGACCCCACCCTTTAACTCCTCAGAGTTCAACTACCACAACCGAGCGAGCTTGGACAGTGACAGTGAAGTCCTCAGAACTAGAACCTACAGCTCCCGGCATTCCCAGAAGGTCTCCCATCCAGGTACTAACTGGGCCTGACCCTTCTTAGCTTCCAAGATCTGACAGGGTCAGATGTCAGGGAGGCATTTAACTGCCCAGATTATTACCACAACATAAGGAAATTAGCCAACTATTCAGTTTGATAATCTATTTCCTTTACTTCGCAACTCTACACTGCTTTGCAGAATACTTTGAATTGCTTTCTGCTTTTCTCATTACACAAATGTCTTAGAATTATTTTCTAGAAAATGCTTCCTTTTATGCAACTGCTATCTAATAGTGAAGCTGCTATCTCTACAAAAGTGTGTTGCCTTAAAAATATGTAGCTGTATGCTAATAGTCTGTCATGTGTAAGCTACTGTGTAGCTAACTATCATCAGAGATCAGTGATAGACTACAAATAATCACTCTCATCTTTGGTTTGTACAAATGCCATCTAAAATCAAATACAGGGCCTAGTGTTTGGGCACTAAAATATTTCTTTCTCTCTGATAGTGACTGAAACAGTGACTAGAGGTGGAAGTACATGTTCATTTTCTCCTTAGACTCAGGTTTCTGAGTAAAAAACCATAATGAACTCAGTCATAAACCATAATGAGCTGATATATACCAAAAGCATTGGAAGTTAAATTTACATATGTTTTTTAAAAACACTACAATCCCAGGATTCATGACAGTGGGAAAATAGTCACTAGTCTTTTATAGTTGTTGTAATGGGGAAATTTCCTTCTTTATTCCACAAAAGGCAGTGATCAAGAGGATCTGTTGTCTTTGTGAACAGCCTCCAAACGTTCATTTTCATGAGGAAGATAAACTTGCAGCTAGGGCAAGACAATCCAAAAGCCTGATGAAAGCGAACAAGGGAAGTGAGTGGTCAATGCTGGTTTCCCTTTATATGTTTTGGGGAAGAAAATTTTTGTTAAACTGGAATTTTTCAGGTATGCCAAGTACACATGCCTTGCTCTTCTTTTGTTCCTGCTGATCCATAGCCTGATCAAACATTCCTAGATTTCGGTCAGGTGTGTATTTTCTGAGAAGGATAGGGGTATGTAGAGCCCTATTTATCACTGTTGGTGTAGGATATATGTAAGGAGGTTAGTTCAACCTATAAACTCAAATCTATCTTATGCTTTCTTCCTCATTTGAACTTATTTTCCTATTTTGAAATGCAAACTAGAAAATATCCAGTCACATCACAAAAGACAAGTAACTTTATTTTCTTTTCCTACAGCAGAACTTTCTTTGAGGTGGATGTCATAAAATTCAGATGTTCTTGTCAACTGAATGTCAATTTACAGGTCCACTGATATCCTGTAGTCCTTACTGAAACAATAAAGAAATCTACCTAAACAGAACTGAAATGAATATTGTCCAGTACATTTTTCTCATAACGGTCAATATTCTAACTAAAGAAAAAATTCATAGCAACTATTTGAATATAAACATAGTTTAAAGTTTCTTCTCTTTTTAAGATATTGTGCTATTCTGTCAGTTTTCTCTTTGATAACATGATGTTTTACATAACTTTGGTAAGTATTGTTATTATTGAATGGACTTTTAAATCCTAGGTTTCCATGAGTGACACCATGCCCCAAGTGTCTCAGTTTGCTATAATTTCAGAGTGTTGAGTAGCACAGCACTTATTTTAAAAAGTTTGTAATCAATAACCTGCTGTTGAATTACTGAAAAAATTTGCTGGTGACTGTTTAAATTCAGAATTCTATTTGTTACAGAAAGTGTGGGGTGGGGAAAGCTGGAAATAAATAGTTTTGTGTATCTTCATTACACCTGTTTTTCTCTCAAATTTAAACGTCATGTATGACTTGGAAAATTATATAAGAAGCCTTAAAAACTCTGGAAATCTTGGGCTTATTATATGACTTTTTTTTTCAATATTACAAATATTTTTACGAAACAAATTGAAGAAAACTGAAAAAAAATCAGTGATAAATCCAGTAGGAAATGTAAACATTTATAGTTACTGAATCTTGGCAGGAAGATACACCATGCAAAGCTAGAGTAAAGCTTAACTGTAAGTGGATAAAATAATTAACTCTGACGATTTGCCAAGGATTTGTCTTGAAAATATTCATAGGGTTTTGAAAATAAAGTAAAATTATTTCAGTCTGAAGAGTGGGCTAATTAAATTATTAAATTTATCTATAGTCTTTGACCATTCAAAAATGCTTACTAAATTATTCATTTAATATTTGTGTAGAAACTGGAAACCACCATAAATTTGCAGATTGTCCTTATTTCTTTTCAAAGTTCAATGCTGGTAAATCTTTCTTCAGTTAGGAAGCATTTTGTTTTTAATTAATGAAATTAAATGGAAGTTTTCCAAAACTACAAAACACTTGAATACCTCATTCCCTCAGTTTTCCGGTTTTGTTCCAGAACTGAAATACCAAATTCTTGGATTTATTTTGTGTTGAATTTTTTTGTGTTTCAAGGAGTCATCTCAGGAACACTTAAATCATTACAGTAATATATTAGCTGCATGCTTATTGCATCCTATGCAATAGACTGTATTTTGATATATTTAAATCCGTTTAACTCTAAGTTACTGTTATATTTTTTGATTTCCCAAATGTCTTCTGTTTGGATTAAACAGGAGAACACATTTGGTTATTACCTTTATTAACCTCACAGTTCAGGAGAGGCAAGAGTAGTCCAGAGGACCTATAAATATTACTGGCTGTAAGTCTTTTGCCAAACTAAAGTATGCTCAGCATATTTGTAGGTGAAAAGGACAGCTCATCAATTGCTGAATAAATGAAATAGAAGAATTACCAGAGTCTTAATGAAAAAGGGAATCTGCTTCCCATAGAATATTTAGTTTAATTTATTTCACTTTGTTGCAAATATTTTTGCAATTACTTCCGTACCATGCAGATGGCAACGTCTTCATCTGTCAGTCACACTGATAGTAAGAGTGTATTTAGTTAAGATGCAAAATGCCAACTGCTCAATACAGAGTCAAAGCTTCCCTGCCCCTGACAAGAAAAGGGAGAAGAAAAAATTCTAAAACTTGAAAGTGGTTTATATATTTATACAGAAAAGAGAAAATTAAAAGAAGACTACAATATAACACACATCAACACAAGTTAGAAATAACAAACAATAACATCCCACTCCCCACTGAACACAAATCCCACCATTCTAGCAACAAATCACCCAAAAGAACTCAATCCCCTGAGGGACACACCCAAGTAGAGAAAACTAAAATAAACATTTTCCTTTCCTGTACATAACATAGCAGTGAGTCGGTACTGGGCCTAATCAGCAGAGCAGCACAGAGCACCACTTAGCACCACAGTCATCAGGAACTGAGAGAACTCCTCCTGCTCTACTGTATTTATATTTGACATGATGTCAGAATATGGTATTCCATACCATTGTCCAGTAGAAATCAGCTGACAACTGGCCTGGCCCACCTCAAGTCTGCTGACAATTTGAGGCCTACTCTGAAATTAAAGCCTAAATCTTGGCCTGGCTAAACCCGTCACAAAGACATTGCTTTTATTTTTGGCTTTTTTTTTTCCCCAAGGTTCTCTATATTTTCTACCCAGTTTCATAAGTGAGAATATCATACACTACATGCCTACATCTGTCTCTATATATGTAGATAAGTACACATACATAGCTACATATTGAAAGGCCCTACAACGTTATATCAGCAAAAGAATATACCAGTGTGAGCATCTTCTCTACATCTGCAGTCTGCACTGTGAGGAATTATCCTGTCAAGAGTACTAAGAACAGGCTCACTCTCCAAATCTTTGTCAAAGATGTTTTACTGACCTCTCCCAATACCTCGCTGCTGAAAGCTGGAAGCTCCTGAACTCTCTGCTGAAGCACAGTAGTGCCAAGCACACTCACAGTTGCCTTTTGTGCCATTCTTTTAAGGCCAATTTCAGGGATATCAGATGCCTTAACAACATTTCTTTGGTGAAGCTGTGCACACTTTGATTGGGTGTACACTTTCACTCATCATTGCTGGTTAGATTTTATCCCTTAAACTCCATTTCTGGTAGACAGAAATGTACAGTCTTTATTCAACTAAATGCAGTAGAAGTTCACTGGTTTGCCCTCTATTTGCTAAGACACTTCTAACCACACAGTGTAAATAAGAAGGAATCCCTCAAGAAGAATTATTTCATTTATTGATAAATGCCCTCCTTACCCAAGGAGGATATAGAGTGAAATCCCTGCCCCTGTTCCTCAAATGTGCTCTTCTAAAACCACGTGGGTTTTCTTTTTTAATTCATGGCCAGGCTTTGCAAACGAAGATTTGAGAAGGGCACTACCCACGCTTGCTGCAAGCGTGCTGGTGGCTAAAAAGGCCGATACGGGATAGGCAGGTCCGGTCACAAAAGGCACAGTGGAACGTCTCCCTAGGTGACATTGGCAAGGAACGGTTCTGTCTGCGTTGTCTTTTCTCCTCCAGACTGACTCTCTGTGCATTCTCAAAGGAAGCAGCAGCGTCGTGAATGGTGTGTCTCCACGAATCCCGATTGGAGGCCAGAGTGGACCATTGGTGGCAGTCAATGTGGCCAAGGCTGAGGTGTTGTTTCAGGCAGTCCTTGTATCTCTTCTTTGAGGCTCCTCTCTTGCAGCAGCCGGTGGCGAGTTCACCATAGAGCACAATCTTCGGAAGGCGGTGATCCTCCATCCTGGAGACGTGCCCTGCCCAGCGCAGCTGTGTTCTCATCAGCATGGCCTCGATACTGCTGACCCCTGCCTGTACTAGAACAGACACATTGGTCACGTAATCAGACCAGTGGATGTTTAGGATTGAACGGAGGCAGCGCTGATGGAAGCGTTCCAGAAGCTGCAGGTGGTGGCGATAGATGACCCATGATTCAGACCCATATAAAAGAGTAGACAGTACAATGGCTCTGTAGACACTAATCTTTGTACTTTTCTTTGGATGTTTATTGGACCAGACTCTTTTATGGAGTTTTCCGAAGGCTCTGTATGCCTTTGTTAACCTGTTGTCTACCTCTTTGTCGATCTTACCGTCTGAGGAAATGATACTTCCCAGATAGGTGAACTGCTGGACTGACTTAAGCTCTGAATTGCCTATGGTGATGTGAGGATGATGGAAGACTTCTTGAGGTGCAGGTTGGTAGAGAACTTCCGTCTTCTTCAGGCTGACTTCCAGCCCAAAAAGCTCATCAGCCTCTGCAAAGCAGGATGTGAAGCGCTGCAGAGCTGCTTCTGTGTGAGCAACAAGGGCGGCATCATCAGCAAAAAGCAGCTCACGGACAAGGTGATTCAGGGTCTTGGTGTGGGCCTTCAGTTGCCTTAGGTTGAATGGGCTTCCATCGGTACGATATCGGATGTAGATGCCGTTTTCTTCACCAAGGTCTGCCGTGGCTCTTTGGAGCATCATGCTGAAGAAGATTGTGAATAGAGTTGGTGCAAGAACGCAACCTTGTTTCACACCATTGGTTATTGGAAAGGGCTCAGAGAGTGCATCGCCATATCTGACTTGTCCACGCTGATCCTCATGTAGCAGGATGATCATTTTGAGGAACTTGGGGGGACGTCCGAAATGTTCTAAGATCTGCCACAGGCCTTTTCTGCTCACAGTGTCGAAAGCTTTGGTGAGGTCAACGAAGGTTACATAGAGACTTTTGTTCTGTTCTTTACACTTCTCTTGCAGTTGCCTGAGAACAAACACCATGTCTGTGGTGCTCCTATTGGCTCTGAAACCACACTGGCTTTCAGGTAGAAGATCTTCTGCAATAGTGGGTACTAATCTGTTCAGAAGTATTCTTGCAAGGATTTTACCAGCAATGGAGAGCAAAGTAATACCTCGGTAATTTGAGCAGTCTGATTTTTCTCCTTTCTTCTTGTACAGGGTGATGATGACTGTGTCACTGAGATCCGGTGGTAGTTCCCCTTGTTCCGAGCAACGCACAACAAGCTCGTGTAATTTGGCATGGAGTGCTTGACCTCCATGCTTCCAGATTTCAGGTGGAATTCCATCAACCCCAGCTGCCTTGCCAGTTTTCACCTGTTGTATGGCCTTGAGTATCTCTCCCATAGTAGGGGCTGCATCCAGTTCATGTTTCACCGGTTGTTGTGTAATGTGCTGAATTGCTGAGCCTTGGACTACACGGCTGGCACTGAAGAGAGTCTGAAAGTGCTCAGACCATCGGTTCAGGATGGAGGTTTTACCTGTTAGAAGCATTTGACCATCTGCACTGAGTAGGGGGCTTTGAACCTGGTGTGTGGGTCTGTAGACTGCTTTCAGGGCCTCATAGAATCCTCTTTGGTCACCCAAATCTGCGCATAGTTGCATCTTTTCTGCTAGGTCGAGCCACCATTTGTTCTGGATGTCTCGAAGTTTCTGTTGGAGCTCACTGCATGCAAGACAAAAGGCGGCTTTTTTTATATGGCAAGATGGCTGAGCAAGGTGTGCTTGGTGAGCAGTTCTCTTCTTCTTCAGCAATTCCTGGATCTCTTGATTGTTCTCATCAAACCAGTCTTTGTTTTTCTTGGAGGAGAACCCTAGGGACTCTTCAGAGGACTGCAGGATGCAACTTATAATATGTTGCCAAAGCGCTTCAGGAGAGGGATCTATGTGATTATCTTTAAGTCTAGTTTGAAGGTTTACCTGGAAGCTGTCTCTCACTGTGGCTGTTTGAAGAATGATGACTTGGAGCCTCCTCCTCGGAATGCCGCCTCTCTTTGGTTTGGGCTTGAAGTGGAGGTTAAGTTTGCAGTGCACAAGGCGATGATCTGTTTGACATTCTGCACTCGGCATCACTCGAGTATGATGGACATCACTGACATTTCTCTGTTGTACTAAGATATAGTCAGTGAGGTGCCAGTGCTTGGATCAAGGATGCATCCAGGTTGTCTTCAGGCTGTCTTTCTGTTGAAAGATAGTGTTGGTGATGGTGAGCTGCTGCTCTGCACAAAACTCTAGCAGGAGGCGTCCGTTGTCGTTGCAGTTTCCAACGCCATGCTTGCCCAGGACTCCTTTCCAGGCTTCAGAATTCTTACCTACTCTGGCGTTGAAGTCACCAAGGATTATGATCTTATCATCTGCAGGAACATTTTGGGTGAGGCGGCGCAGGTCAGTGTTGAATTTGTCTTTTTCAGCTGGGTCAGCTTGCAGAGTTGGGGCATATACGCTAAAAAGAACAACATGTTGCTTGTTGTGTAGAGGGAGGCGTAAGGGCATAATGCAATCGGAGTGACCTGTCGGCAGATTGTCAAGTTTGGAGGCAATGGAGTTTTTAATCATGAAGGCAACTCCTGAAAGGTGTCTTTTGGTTTTGGGTTTGCCTGACCAGTAGAGTGTGTAGCCAGCACCATGTTCTTTAAGGCTGCCTTCCTCATGAAGACGAACTTCACTGAGAGCAGCAATGTCAATGTTGAGCCGTGACAGTTCATGGGCAATTAGAGCAGAATGACGCTCAGGACGTCCACTATCCCCAGTATCAAGCACGGTTCTGATGTTCCAACATGCGAGTGTTAGTTTGAGCACACCTTTGCAGGCAGGTGTATGCCTTTGAAATCTCTTTGTTTTAGTTTGACCGCATGGAAGATGCCGGTTGGCCGCGGTTATCCAGCCGGGTGTGGAGATGAGCTTTGTTTAGGCCACCTTTGCTAGGCCCCTCTCCGTGTGGAGCAAGCAGTGCTGTCGCTAGAAAAGGCTGCTTGGTCATTCAGGATGCTGCCGCAAGAGACTGTCATCTCCGGGGTCAAGTCTCTAATGACCCATATCCTGAACCGCCTTTCAGGGTTGGGTCTGCGGCTTCCAGCTGCTTCCTATCACCTGCTGTTTCGACCCTCACCTGTCGCTACAGAGCTTTGCAATGTGGGTGAACCCTTCAAGCCTGTGCAATGGATTTTTTAGGTGAGGCACAGCGTGCGCAGAACTGGCCCCACCCTTTACTCCTAAGGTTCATCTGCCACGGATGTGATATTTTTCTCTACTAGAGTAAGATGTTTATTTCCTTCACTTGATAATTCATAGAAATGGTAATGTCTATCATTCCCATAGCCTGTAATCATTATTCATCTTAATTATAATATGAAGAGAGGAAAAAAACCCCCAAGAAAACAACAAACTAACAAAGAAATAAGCTTGCAATTTTAAGTCTTTCTCTGAACCTGGAAGATTTATAGATTTTCCTGACACTTCTTTTATACTGAGAGCTATCCCTATTGTCCCTAAACAAAATACTGTCTTCCAGTTTTGATATTATTTGCTAAAGAAACACAGAGATCTGGATAGAGCACATAAGAATCTCTTTTAATATCCCAATTATTGTTGAAGATACCTAAAATATGTGCTGGATTCTGTCCTCTACCTTGTGTTTAATTCTTACATTGTATCCCTTGACTTGATTTCTCACCATTTACAGTGTTTCTTATTTTACGAGTTTTGTTCTGTCCTGACCTGCACATTAAAATGAAAGTCCTCTCAGTAACCTGCTGAAATTGCTCATTTCTGTCTATAAGAGATTTTCAAAGTAAATTATTCAGGAACTTACCAGCCCTAATTATACTTTCTCTTCAGACAGAGAAAAGGAAACAAGCAAAAATGTTAATGCAGTGATAAATGTACCTGAGTTGTTTCTCCTGTACACTCTTGATGCAAATTGGTTGCTGTGATATGCAAATGCATATTTGTTTTTATTCTGGTTTTGGCTTAGAAGGAAAATTGGAGAATTGCTCTTTGTTGCTAAGTGGTGTATATTGTCCAAAACTGCTTTCCAGAAGGCATTAGTATGCCTCTCAAAAGCACATTTTTCTAAAACTATTGTGAGAATAATAAGGTAGGATTATTACTCATAGTGTATATGCCTGCACTGAAGGGATTTTATTAACTGCAAACATGGATAAAATTATGAGTCCATCAGTTTTCAGACAAATGTTTGAAAACATCATTCCCTAAGTTGCAGATGAAAAGACATCATTTTGTATTGAATTAGTCAGGGTCAATAAAAGGTGGATTTGGTTGTCAGGAAAAAAGTACATTTTAACATCATTTAAACACAAACTTTTTAGAGTATAAAACCAAAATTACTGTCTCAAATTGCTGTAAGACAACACTTCCTGAACTTTTGTTGTCTTGATAATATCCTAAGACCAGCTATCTCTGTAGAGAAGCTGTGAGAGAAGACAATTTTCATAACAGCTAAAAGACATTAACATGTTATGGTGAGGCACTTCCAAGCTCAACTATGCAGTAGTATGATCCAGTACCACTGACAGTTTCATTTCACAAAAAGAATCTGAAATCAAGATATATGTCAAAAACATCAAGGTAATTCAAAGTAACAAGTTGAAGTAACCCAGCCCATTACTTAAGTCTATACTTTCACATGAAAACTATTCAATTCTTTCTTTGCCTCTGTAACATTGATGATGAACCCTTGAACCCCTGAAGTCTTGAGCTGGAAGACTATGACTGGGGGTTGATAAACTCCCAGATGACTCTGAAATTGTTCAAGACTTGCTTCTCCAGCTGGGAGTATCTAAGTCTATAAGCTCCAGTGAGATTTATCCCGGGGTACTGAAAGAGATGCCTGATGTCATTGTGAGACCTTTTGCTATTATTTTCAATGGTTTTGGGAGTCTGGAGAGATCCCAGTTGTCTGGCAGCTGGCAAAGGTTGTCCCAGTTTTCAAGAAGGGTAAAAAAGTAGACCTTGGTACTTATAGGCCTGCCAGTCTCACCTCAGTGCCTGTCACAATTGTAGAGGCTGTTATTCTGGGAGTTATTGACAAGTACTTGAGAGACAATGCAGTCACTGCTAGTCACAGCCAGCTTGAGTTCACAATGGCAAAATCTTGCTTGCCTAACTTCCTTTTATGACAGGGCCACCCATCTAGGTGATCAAGATGTGGTGGTTTGTGATTTTAGCAAAACTTTTGGTAATGTCTCTCATGGCATCCTTCTGAATAAAATGTCCAGTGTACAGTTAGATTTGTCCATAAAGCACTGGGTGAACAACTGGTGGATGGGTCCAGTCCAAAGGCTTATTGTAAGGGGAGTTACACCAGACTGGTAGCCAGTCACAAATGGGGTTCCCCAGAGCTCAACTTTTAGGGCCAGCGCCCTTTAATGTTTTTATAAATGATCTGGACATAGGAATTGAATATGTCTTCAGTAAGTTAACCAATGATATGAAATGAGGAAAAGCTATGGAATCCTTTGAGGGTACAGAAGCCTTACAGAGAGATCTGGATATACTGGAAAGCTGGACAATCACCCTCATGCAATTTAACACAAGCAAATGCCAGATTCTTCACCTGGAATGGGGTAATTCTGCTTATAAATACAGAGTGGGGTTTAAGAGGCTCAAGAGAAGCCCCATGGAAAGAAATATGGGTGCTTAAATTGATGGGAAGTTAAATATGAGTTAGAAGTGTGTCCTGGTAGCCAAAAGGGCCAACCATGTCCTAGGGTGCATAAGGCAAAGGAAGATCAATGGGTCAAGGGAGGTGATTGTGCGGCTCTGCACTGGTGAGCATCAAAATATAAGCAGGACATCAGAATATTAGAATGTGTCTGCAGGAGGGTGACCAAGATGATGACAGGTCTCAAGGGAAAGACAAGGAGTGGCTGAGGTCACTTTGTTCAGTTTGAAGAAAAGGCTTCTCAGGGTGATCTCATGGCAACCTAAAGCTTTCTTCAGGGGTAAAACAGAGGTGAAGACTCTAATCTCCTCTCTCTGGAGTGACAGGACATGAAGAAATAGAATGAAGTTGCATCAGGGGAAACCCAGACCGGACCTTAGGAACAGACTCCGCAGGCAAGTGGTCATGCCATCAAGACTGTTAGATTTCAAGAAGCAACAGGATAATGCTTTTAATCATATTGGTTTAGTTTTAGGCTGTTCTGTGATAAGCCTGAATCTGAATCCTTGTGGGTCCCTTCTGACTTGAGATATTCTACAGTTTTATGATTCTGTGATTTTTCACAATGTAGTCAAAAAATTTAATTTTCATAAAACTTTATTCTGTGAAGAAATTATAGAATTATTGAGCTAAAGTCCACGAGAACAGTATCTAATTATACTGCATGACATAATTCTAAGCAATCTAAAAAACACAGAAAAATATAATATTGCTCTAATTGTAGGTCTAATTTAATATCGGAACACATACAGCTCATTCACAGACCAAATAACCTATTCGTTAGCAGTTACAAGTTATTAATCAGTAGCCTTCTCTATTTGTCTCTGTTATTTGCCGTAGGCATTAAGATACATAAGAGCAGTCTGTTTGGAAGAATATTGCCATAAGTGGTACTTTCTATTAAATATTCTTTAATTTTCATGTATTTCAATTAACTCAGCTATTTAGAGAGTATATACTGTACAGAGGGTGTACAACCTCTTTCTTCAGTAAGAAGGTGTCCTGGGTTTAGTTTTAGGCCTAGGTTTAGGCTTTAGTGTTAGGGAAGGCATTGAATTATCATCTGACTTGGGCTGGGTCAGGCAAGCTGACAGCCGATTTCTACTTGCCAGTGGTATTCCGTACCGTATTCTGACACCATCTCAAATATAAAAGCAGGTGTAGGAGGGGCTTAGCCCAGTTCCTTCATAGCAGTGGTCCTGGTAAGGATGCACTGTGCTGTCCTGGGAGGGATGCACTGTGCCATCCTGGGAGGGATGAGAGGACTAGGCCCAGTGCTGATTTACAACCATGTTATCTTAAGGAAGTAAAATATTTATTCTTAGTTTTCTCTTTGTTTGTGTCTGTTCCTCGGGAGATTTATAGCTAAAATAGTGAGATTTGTGTTCGATGGGGAGTGGGGAGTTATTGTTTGTTATTTCTAACTTTTGTGGGGGTGTGTTATACATTTAATTTTCCCTCTTTCATGTAAATAGATAAGTTAGTTAAGTTTAAGTTGAAGTTTTCCAGGTTTTTTTCTCTCCCTTTTCTCAGTGAGGGGCAGGAATACAGGGCTTTAACACTTTGGTTTATACTTGACATTTTTCCAAGTTTTCAAGCCAAAGCAGAAGGGCATTTTCTGAGCAGTCAAGAAAGGAATAGGGTCTCCTGAAGAATTTGAGACAAATCTGTATGTGAATGGGGATTTGGCAATAGATTGGTTGTGTGAGAAAGATGGGCCCTTAATACATGTAAGAACAAAGCACTTGTAATATTACTGTTGAAGATTCATCCATAGAGGTATCTAGAAATATATATTTACTTGTTTTTCTAGAATGTCTTTTTTTACTGATTATGCACATTTAGAGAAATGGCATGTAAGATCTGAGAGATATTAACTGAAAGAAAAATATCCATTCCTGATACTTATAGGAGTTGAAAATCCATTGCGCTTCTAAAACCAAAGTATAATATATTCGAGTTGTCTTGGAAAAACTTTTATGTCTAATAAAAAAAGACCAGCATTCAAGGCTGTACTCAAGCAAGTTTTTTTTCAGCATTGTAGCTTTCCAAGTGTGCCTAAAGGTTACACTCACATTTCTTTTTTTAAACATATTAAAATATTTTGCTGGTGGGAGTTATGCAAAACAAAATATCTGCTCTTTTTGGATTTTGTTCATCTTTCAATGCTGTCACTATGTTATAATTACAGTTAATGAATAACTGAAATTTTTTTGTGTGTTTCATCACACAAGCCTTCTCTGAAACCCCCATTTTCAGCAGTAGATAGATGTGTGTCCTGACATTAGCAAACATATCCATCACCTTACTAGTATTGATGCACTTTACAAGGAAGTACCTAAGACATTGAGATGAAAAGTGGATGCACGTATACTTACATGTCCAACAAACAAAATTATTTTCATAAACTCTTAATTGAGCACAATGGGTGGTATTTTTTTGTTGCAATTCATGAACCATATTTTAAAAAACAAAAAGCAATTTACAAAGCAGTTGGCAGTAGGAAAACTAATAAGAACCTGATTTCTACATGCTGTTCTAATAATAACTAGGAAACCACCAATATTTCTGAATAAAGAGAAAAATATGGTAAACAATGAGATCTTCTAACCTAGTATCATAAATTAGAAACTGATAAAAATAAAATCTGTTCAGACAAAGAACACTAAGAAATAATGTGGTAATGTCATGAGAAAAAAGTAATAATTAGAAGTGAATGATATAAGAACTCTCAGTCTAAGAGGTTGCCTAGAGACCAAACTCTATTCATTTTCATGGAAAGGAAGAATCTAAATGTTGAAATTGTGAAGTTAGCAGAAAGGCTGTTATTCAGAAGATACGATATTTTATGGAAACAGCAAGACTGCAATGCTTTAAGAAAACAAAAATTGAAGAATTATTTGGACGGTATGTTGACAGTACTGTAGGTGCTGACAATCTCATCAGCAACCTGCATATTCCTTTTAGATACATCACTTAGCAGATTTCTTTGTTTAGCTGTTACAACCTGTCTTTCTTTACGTATAAGTTGCACTTAAAAATAACATTTTTGGTGGGCTACCTCAGCCAGCAGTGACCAGCTGCCGACTCATTCTCCACCACCACCACAGAACCAGAAGAGCAAAAGTGAGAAAAACTCGTATGTCAAGATAAAAGCTGTTTAATAAGTGAAAGAAAGAGAAAAGCAAACAAACAGGGGATGCAAAGGCAATCACTCACCATCTCCCACCAGTAGACTGATGGTCAGTCTCTGAGTAATGTCTGCATAGGAACAACTTCTTCCCAGGTTTATTGATGTGAATGCTGTTATATGGTACAGTTTGGTCAGCTGGGCTCAGCTGTTCCATCTCCGTTTCCTCCAAGGTTCTTGATCACTCCTGGACCATTCCTGGGATGGTGGAGAGGGTGTGCTGAGTGAGAAACAGAGAATGTCTCTGTCACATGAAAAGGGGAGATTTCCTTAACCCTTAGTGTGGGGAGATTTCCTTGATCCTTGGTGTTTGATTTGTCTTTTAGTGCCCTAGAACAGCCTATACCCTTGTGCCTGACCAGTGTGTCAGTGTCTTGTTATGGGGATCCTTCACTGAACAGTCTCGATGGATCAGAGGGAAACTTGAGTGCCCTTTTCAGGGAACTTGTGCTGGTTTAAAGGTAAACCATCAGGAGAAGTGAATCCAACACAAAAGAGATTATAAGTCAGAGTTACAATTTAATGAAAACACCACAACAAATGCAATGATACAAAGAGAAACCAGCCCCAACCCTCAAAACTGAGAAGTACAACCCAGCACCATGGGGCACAAACACAACAGTGTTTGTTAGTCCCTGTGCTGAGACTCCGCTGCAGCTCCTGTGAGTCTGAAGTAAAAGGAAGTTGTTGCCTGAAAAGTCTGTAAAAAAGACTCTAAGCCAATTTTTGGTAGGAGATAAGATAAGAGGGTAGTGGCTTTAATGATGAGCACCCAGGCTCACCCAGGAATATATCGACGTGCATGTGGGCAAGCTCTAATTTTCATGGCTTTTATAATATGAATTATCCAGTCATTACTTTACACATCTCTAGTTCAACTTTTTCCCGCCCCAGTCACACCTCTGTTCCGCCCCCTCACGATTCAAGTCTAGGGTCGGTGAGACCTCCTCTTCATCAGTGTTCTCTTTCTCAGGCTTCTGGAGTTCTTCCAGTGTTCTGACTTATGGGTCACTCTGCTGTGTGTTTATGTCTCCTTTTGATATTCTTCAACCTTCTGCCTTGAAAAAAAGACTAAACAGCTAAGGAATTTGAGCTTACTGTTCTGGGACAGGGGTAGCGATAGAAAGACATTAAACTCAAGCTGCTAGAAATATTAACACACTACTGCTGCAGCTCCTGTGTTCCTAAACTCTATCAAATGTGAAAATCAAAAATCAAAAACCCTTCCTGCATCAAAGGGAAAAACCTGTTGGTGTCCGGATGACGGTCACAGTCTGTTCGAGAGTAGTGGTCACAGTCCTGTTGAGGTTCTGGTCCTCCTCTGGATCCAATGAGTGGCTCTAGAAGTTCCCAAACCCCAAGATTATATACCCTCAGGTTCAGGTGGGAATGCCCAGTATCTCCCCTACAGTGGGGAGTTCCACAATGGATTATCTAACTCTGTGAGTCATGGGGTATTTTTGGAATCATTGATGGCCCCATTAACAGACATGACCCCTCAGGCTGGATGTGGAGGTGCTAATGACTCCCCAGAGGGGAGTTATCACAGCTCCTATCTCACAGGTTTCTTTAACACCCAGCTTGTAGCCTGCGGGGTCAGGTGTTCCTTGGGCAGCTGCTGCAAATGGTCCATAGTTAACAGTTCATGAGAAATGACATAGAGGGTGGAAAATACACAGCTTTGGTCACACCCACACAGTGATAAACTGGTCCCTGCTGCCAAACTAGGATAGAACTACTCCAACAGTTTAAGGGACACCTCTCATCGTGTCTTCCCACTTTATTTGAGTGTGTTACCCTCTGCCAGCAACTGCCTGGGCCCAGGAAGGACCACTGCTAACGATTTATGGGTAACACTCTCTATTAATATGAAATTGTGACAGATAACTTTCAAGGATTGCCAGTGAGAGCAGCTGACTGCAAAAATATATTTCAAGCAAGATACAGAAAAACTCTAATACCGATAAAAGTATTCAGCATGCATAGAGTGCAGTTCTTACCCAATAAGCATCCCTGGGGGAGAGAAGACAGGTTCATCCCTGCAACTACAGTGGAGTCTTCCCCAACATTTTCTCCACATTCAACTGAATTTCATACTATTTCTTTATGTTTTGGTGGAGCTTGAATGATTTGAGAAATAAATACTGTTGTTGCTGATTAGTGTAAAATTCTCTCACTGAGATTTTAAAGATACTGTCAAAAGAATCTAGGGCACATGCCCAGTGGGGAGTAGTCATACTTTGTATTAATGAACGACGTTCATCTAAGGAAAATTATTTTGCCCTATTTTGCCACCATTGTTGGCTCCACAGCAAGGATACCTTTGCCTATCTCCCTCAGCTGCCAGCTCCATGATTATTCCTATACAACAGTAAGCACCTGCTAAGGGAGATGGAATGGAGGGTGGACCAGAGTGGAGACATCATGGCCAGGCTCAGTAAAAATCCTTGGAGAGAGGGGAACTAGAGGCCATGTGGCAGATGATAAACCGTGTAGCACCTGTCAGTTGAGGGAGATAGGAGATGTCCTTGCTGCTGAGCCAATAATGGTGGCAAAATTAGGCAAAATAATTTTCCTCAGATGTTGTGTGTTGAATGTCTCATCCTCATGCTTATGCCTCTCTTCTCTGATAGAAAAAACATTTAAATACCTGTCTTTCAGCCACTAAATCACAGCTAGTATGTCTTTAGTATGAAAAAAGGGAATGGTGTGAGCTGTGTATGTGAAGGAGGAACAGGAAATCTGGAAAATCCTTTCTTAGAAAATTTGGGAGTGAGATTACTTTTCCACCTTGTAAAAAAAAATCTGTGTTTTCCACCACTTAAAACCTTAAAAACCCTTTGCAATGTTTTGTCAGATAACTCTGGCTCTGAATAATAAAACAAATGTTAGTATTTAATACACTTTAAGAATTAGAAGATCCACATGAAAAAAACCATATTACATATGCATAAGTACACTTACATACATATATACATACGTACATGCCTACAGATACATGTGTACAAATACATGTATATGTGTACATAATGAAAAAGCCTTTCCTTCACAAAGCATTTAAGAAAATCCTACTGTTTATTTTCTAGTTTACTTACCAGAAGTTTGGGAAGGACTACTCACAGAGTAGACTTCTACATATTAGCATCTGGGAAGATGTAATGTGAAAAGTGAAGATACCTAATGCAAATGTCAAATACCTTTCCAGTATTACAAAGAAGTTCTTCCCCTAGGAATTGGTTTGAGATGCTCTCTGAATTACTACAATCACTGAAGGGAAGCATGGTTCATTGCAAATGTGTTTGCACATGGGTCAAGTAGAGATGCAATTCATTGAAAACACAGTAAAAATATTCATGTTTTCTATTTAGCTTATATAGCAGAGCATGGAACTTTCTGGAATATGGGTGGAGTTATGGGCGGAGATAGGGAGGAGCAAGGCACCGGATTGGTGGATATGCAAATGAAGGGGAGGAACGGGAGGAGAACCAATCAGGGAACACAACCATATATGGAAAATGGTGCACTGCACCAACTGGGGACCAATCAGGGAAGGTTTGGCGGGAAAATGCCCTAAAGGTTTGTGGGGAGAAGAAACTTGGACAGGGATAACTAAGGGAAAAAGACAAAGGCAGCCATCTTAGGGTATAACAATTAAGCTGGGGAAATGTCCAAATAGTTTCTTCCAGGTTCCTGCACTTCGGCGTCTTCATCAACCCATCTTTTATAGTATTTCTGCCATTTTATAAAATCCTCATCTATCTGTTGTCCTCCAACATTGTACTGTTGTACATTTTTTCGCCTGTACTATGGAACCAGTGTCTGTGAGCTTTTGTTACAGCACTGTGTTCGTTGATTCACTGTAGATTTTAGGGGCTTCAAAGGAAAACAGTCTTTTGCCCCAGGCTATGTATTGATAGTACAGCTGTTCTATAGTTTCTGCAAAAGACCTCTTAATTTAAAAAGTTAGTCACACAGAGATATTCATTTTTAGAAAAGCTGAATGACCATAATTGTGGTCTCTAAATATTTATTTACGAGCAATACCAAGAGTCTTAAAATGCATGAAAATAAAACCCAAACAAAACAACACTACCAAGGAGATAATTTAGTTTGAGTGCAAAAAAATACATGAAAATACTTTAGAAACTTGGAATCCTGAGTTACATTGGTTTTTTTCTCTATGTAACTAGAACTATAATAGAAAAAAGTTGATGTCGATTTAATTAGGCCCCTATCAAGTTGATTCACAGTTCATCTACATTTATTCAACCTGAACTTGTTATGTTGCCATTTTTCCTATAAGACAAAATGTTACACTTTCCACTTTCCAGTGGACCCCAACCCTACCACTGCAACTCCTGTTGGTAGAGAGAAGACAGCAGGCAGAAATGGGAGGGCAAGAGCAGTGTGAACTACAGGCGCTGCTGACAATCTAACTCTGAAAGCCAGAGCACAGTGTTAGGTCAAGACAGAACCTCATAATAAACCCCCAAAAAATAATTTTTTTAGTGTGCTGTGCTGAAATGAAAAATTCTGAAGTGATTTTATAGAGAGTTTCAATATAAATATCTGTTTACTAGGCACATTTCTTTTTACATAAGTGTCTATATACTCGATCATATGTGTTACATGCATGTTACAAAGCTGGATATCTTGACAAGAACGTTGTCTTCAAGAGGAAATTAATCTCAAGGCAATGTTTCTGGAAGGATGTAACGTAATAAAAATTCTATTTAATTCAGTCTGGGTTTTAAATAAAGCAGCTACTGAATGCATATATATCCTTGCTTCAGATATGAGTCCATTTCCAGAATTATCAGTATGGATACCAATACATGAATTATTTTTTATATGCCTATGAGCTGCTGATCTTTGGAATGCCTAGTGCACATGGAGAAGATACTATACTGAATCTGAATGTGATTTAGCTCTGCTGAGGATTCAACCTCAGTATTATTGAGGATGACTGTATATTTGGAATTGGAGTGGAATCTGTAATAGAAACAGAAGAAAAATAGCTTCACTGCCTGTAGACAGGACAGTATTGCAGAATGGAACACTGAAAGATCCCTAAATATGCTTTTTTTCTCAATAGGAGGTAAATTTGATGTATTTATTTAGCTGAATATTTTGTTGTAAATCATGTGGAGACTTTTATTTTAGAAGACCTTAATCTTCTGTTTAATTTATTTTCTTGCCTTCTGGCATGCAAACAATTTTTAGCCCTTCTCCTAGGACTGAATTGAGAGTTAAGACTTGTACCTTTTGTTTTCAGTGCCATATATGGCAAAAATTACTTAATCATAGAATCACAGAATCATAGAATCGATTGGGTTGGAAAAGATGTCCGAGATCATCAAGTCCAACCCTTGGTCCAACTCTAGTCCATTTACTAGATCATGGCACTCAGTGCCACGTCCAATCTGCGTTTAAAAATCTCTAGGGATGGTGAATCCACCACCTCTCTGGGCAGACCATTCCAATGCCTGATTACTCTCTCTGGAAAGAATTTTTTTCTGATATCCAATTTAAATTTCCCCTGGCAGAGCTTAAGCCCATGCCCCCTTGTCCTGTTGCTGAGTGCCTGGAAGAAGAGACCAACCCCCACCTGGCTAGAACTTCCCTTCAGGTAGTTATAGACAGTGCTGAGGTCACCTCTGAGCCTCCTCTTCTCCAGGCTAAACAACCCCAGCTCCCTCAGCCTCTCCCCATAGGACTTGTGCTCCAGTCCCTTCACCAGCCTTGTTGCTCTTCTCTGGACTCGCTCCAGCACCTCAATATCTTTCCTGAACTGAGGGGCCCAGAACTGAACACAGTACTCAAGGTGTGGCCTCACCAACACAAAGTACAGGGGAAGGATCACTTGCCTGGTCCTGCTGGTCACACTATTTTTGATACAGGCCAGGATCCCATTGGCCTTCTTGGCCACCTGGGCACACTGTTGGCTCATGCTGAGCTTCCTGTCAATTAGTACCCCAAGGTCCCTCTGCCTGGCTGCTCTCCAGCCACTCTGTGCCCAGCCTGTAGCGCTGCAGGGGGTTGTTGTGGCCAAAGTGCAGGACCCAGCACTTGGCCTTATTGAACTTCATCCCATTGGAATCAGCCCATCTCTCAAGTCTATCCAGATCCCTCTGCAGAGCACTCCTGCCTTCCAGCAGCTCGACACTCCATCCCAACTTGGTGTCATCAGCAAATTTGCTGATGATGGACTCAATCCCCTCATCTAAATCATCAATAAAGATGTTAAACAGGACTGGACCCAACACAGACCCCTGGGGAACACCACTGGTGACCGGCCGCCAGCTGGATGCAGCTCCATTCACCAGCACTCTCTGGGCCCAACCCTCCAGCCAGCTCCTAATTCAGGAGAGGGTACACTTGTCCAAGCCATGGGCTACCAGCTTTTCCAGGAGTATATTATGGTAGACAGTGTCAAAGGCCTTGCTGAAGTCCAGATAGACACATCCAGAGCCTTCCCCCTCATCCACCAGGTGGGTCACCTGATCGTAAAAAGAGATCAGGTTGGTCAGACAGGACCTGCCCCTCCTAAACCCATGCTGGCTGGGTCTAATCCCTTGTCCACCCTGAAGGTGCTGTGTGGTTGCACTCAGGAGGAACTGCTCCATAATCCTGCCAGACACGGAGGTCAGGCTGACAGGCCTGTAGTTGCCAGGGTCCTGCTTGCAGCCCTTTTTGTGGATTGGGGTGACATTGGCCAACCTCCAATCATCTGGGACCTCCCTAAGGAGACAGGACTGTTGGAAGGTGATGGAGAGCAGTTTGGCAAGCTCTTTTGCCAGCTCCCTCATCACCCTGGGATGGATCCCATCTGGTCCCATAGACTTGTTAGGATCCAGCTGGCTCAGTAAGTCGGTCACTATATCCTCCTGGAATACAGGAGGGCTGTTCAGCTCCCTTTCCCTGTCTACCAGCTCCAGAGGCCAGTTGTCTTGAGGGCCACCTGTCTTACTGGTAAAAACTGAGGTAAAGTAGGTGTTAAGTACCTCAGCCTTCTCCTCATCTTCCTTAACTATATTTCCCTCCAAGTCCAACAGAGAATGGAGGTTTTCCTTGCCCCTCCTTTTGTTATTAATGTATTTATAAAAGGACTTTTTGTTATCCCTAACTGAAATAGCCAAATTTACTTCACATTCCACTTTTCATTCCCTAATTTTTTCCCTGCATGACCTAGCTCTATCTGTAAATTCTTCATAAGTAGCCAGCCCTTTTTTCCATAGTCTGTAAACTTTCTTTTTATCCCTGATTTCTTTCAGAATCTCCCTATTTAACCAAGCTGGCCGTCTTCCCCTCCGGCTGGCCTTTGGGCACACTGGTATAGCCTGTTGCTGTGCACTCAAAATTTCCTTCTTAAAACATGTCCATCCCTCCTGGACCCCCTTGCCTTTAAGGCTTGTTTCCCAGGGTATGCTCTGAATCAGTTTTTTGAATAGGCCAAAATCTGCCCTCTGGAAGTTCAAAGCAGAGGGTTTAATGGTGGCTCTCCTTACATCCCTGAGGACTGAAAATTCTATTATTTCATGGTCACTGTGCCCCAGGCGGCCTCCAACCACTACATCATCTACCAGCCCCTCTCTGTTTGTAAACAGTAGCTCTAGCACGGCCTTATCCCTGGTACGCTCGTTTACCAGGTGATGAAGGAAATTGTCCTCTATACACTCCAGGAATCTCCTTGACTGCCTCTTCTCTGCGGTATTAAGGTCCCACAAGGTATCTGGCAGGTTAAAGTCACCCACAAGAACAAAGGCTGGAGATTGTGAGACATCCGCCAGCTGCTTGTAGAACAATTCATCTCTTTCATCATCCTGGTTAGGTGGTCTGTAACAGACACCCACAAGGGTGTCAGCCTTGTTGGCCTTCCCCCTAATTCTGGCCCAGATATCCTTTTGAACATCACAGGTAACGAAAGAGCCTATGGATTAAAACCGTTCAGCTCTATGTACTTAATTGTAGTGTAGAAGTCCAGAGTCAAGGTGACTTTTACCTTGTCTATATAGCGAGAAATAGAGAGTGCTTTGGGCTGGATGTATGAACCAGCTGACATAAGGCAGGCATGCCAGGAATTCATTTGTTAGACACTGTCTTTTGCTTGATATAAACTTGTGGATTTTGTAATTGACTATGCAATTTTTCTACTTGTACTGTTGCTTAAAATAAAGGCAAAAAACCTTGCAAGATGATTTAGTATAGATAAAGCAGAAAACAATTCCTTAATGAAACCTTTCAGGCACACAGAGCACATAAGTGCACACCCAGTATAAGGTCCTTGCAAATTTTTAACACTACTTATTTATCATATCTAATAGGTACATGCAACCCAAAAACCTTTTACTCCTGGTACCACACTCAGAACTACCTCGTTGGAGCCCCTTGAAGGGTTTTGCGTCTTCCATCTTGTTTTGACTACAGTATGTCTTGTTATTCCTATCCAGGTGAATGTGTCCCAAACAAGATGTCCTTGCTGAAATCTCCTTCTCTCCTTCCTTGAAAAGACCATTAAACAGAAAATCAAGAATGTGGCACAAACAGTGAGAAACTGTTAGAAACTGTTAGTTGCTATTTCAAGTGTGAGAAACTATACAGCTATATATAAATCTACAAATATATAAAATATTAAAATCTACAAATACAGAAAAATCCCAAGGCACCAGTACCATGTATACATTTTGTAAGATTTTTCTCACATAAGTTTTTAGGAAATCTGTAAATCTGCTCTTCCAGAGTTTGAATTTTGTTTCATTCTTAAAATTTCTCTTTTTTCCCCCTTCTAATATCAAGTTAAAATCAAACCAACATTTATGATAAATTTTAACAATTATTAGTCTGTTCATTAAAGGTTTAAAATTATAGTTCTCTCATATACTACTTTTGATTATAGAAATATTTTGGTACATAATTAATGAAGTTAATGTAATATGAATGATGTTATCCAAAGGTTGTCATTTTGCGAGATGAACTGTGCCAATCTCAGTCTATATGCTTACGGTTACTCTCATGTCTGGACATCATACCCATGCACTCAAAATCACATGGCTCATTTATGCTGTATTACAATAACAAGCCTGTGAAATGCTCAGAGAAAAATCCATTTTACAAGCTCCAAGGTTCAAACTCCATGAAATGGAAAACTTAAAGATACCAATATTTCTAAGACAGATGCTTTTTTTTTCATATAAAAAAGGAGTGAAAATTTCCTTACCAAGGTATTATCTATAATTTCCCTCTTTACATTTATATTTTCACTATAAGCAAATGCCATATTGGTAATTAGGTGATTCCAATGAATACTCAGAAGCTCATTTATATATATATCTTTATCTGTAAGGAATATTAACTTCCAGAAATCTGTAATATTTTTACTTTGTCTTTTCATTCTTTTTAAACCCATCACTGCATTCATAGGTATATTTGGACCACAGGCAGTGCCAGAGCTCAGTGTCAGCATTATCTCCCTAGATATGTTTGTTCTCTTGATGTAAGACGTAAGTCAATATCTGCTACTGAGTGGTGTGAATGAATTCAAACTTTGCCAACAGTCAGATTTGCCAGATCATCAAAGAAGTGGAAAGAATTAAGCAAAGATGGAAAGTGTTGATGTGTCTTCATAGGGCACAAGTGATAACTACTCTTATTTTAAAGTCAGTTACGTGAGAAGTTTCAAGTGCCTATGCAGAGTAATTTTGCTCTGACTTAAAGTGGCCATACTTCAATTTTGTTTCTGGTCATTCCCCAGATAATGAAAATGTGTGGAACTGAAGGACCTTCACTTCCCAAAACAGGTGTTTACATTGATTTAATGGGATTTAACAAAGACACATTAAATGCATCTTTCTTTGGAAGTGCCCATGGATATCAAACTTTAGTTAGAGCAGATATTTTCCAGTATAATATGGTACTTCAGTGTCTGATGATTTAAAATAATCCTTTCGGTTGTTCATTTTACAATCTATTCTCTCTTATTTGTGATGAAAAAGTGCTTGTTGAAGTGATCTCACAAAATGATTGAAACATTTTAAAATAGAATAAAAAATTTATAAATAATGAAAAACTAATAAGGAATAATTAATATTCAGTTCAATCATTAATAATGTTATTACTATAAAGTAGATCCATTGACAGATAATTGTCTGAACACAAAACCCTGCAGATCCATTGTATGATTAGGTGCTGATTTATTTCTCAAAATATAAGGACGTGTAGATATACCCACAGTTACAATAAAGAAGTGTACTTTGCTAGAACTATAACATTCATCTAGCTCACTTATTCAAATAGCTATTATCTATTCATGTGGTCCTTGAGCATTACTGATGCCTCAGAGAGTTTTTCTATTTTTTCTGATTTTCTAATTTCTATAGATTTGAGAAGTAATTGTCATGGTCACGGCTCGGCTTCACAAGCGAAGATTTGGGAAGGGCTCTATCCACATGGGTGTGTCATTCAAGTGTGCACAGTGGATTATTTAGGTGAGGCACAGCGTGTGCAGAACTGGCCCTGCCCTCGCTGCTTAGGTTCATCTGGCATGGCCAAGAGAGCTTGGATGGTGACAGTGAAGTCCTCAGGACCAGAACCTACAGCCCCTGGTATGGTATTCCAAGGAGTGATCCCATCCAAGTGCCAACTGGGGCTGACCTTGCTTAGCTTCTGAGATCTGATGGGATCGGGTGTCAGGATGGCATTTAGCTGCCTAGAAGTAATTGTAATTGCAGTGAAAATGCAGATTTAGTGTGTCGATATTCCTGGCAGCTTAAGTTCAATGTTTATGTATTCTAACCCCTACCCCATAACAATGTCTAAAATTCCATTAGTTATTTAGTCTTGTTTTCAAATTAGAAAGCTAAAGAATATCAGAAGGCCTGCAGCACTAGACATAAACATAAGCCAACAACCTTGGGGTCTAAGCACACTGGAAAAGCTCCAAGGGCCCTACATGTGCTAAGGAAGACGAAGATGAGGAACAGAGGGGCCCAAATCTGGCCCAGACTCAATTTTTGATGGAGTGTGCCAGAGGCAGGACGGGGCTGGACCAAGAGATATGTAAAATGAGGATTGGTGTACAGTATTATAAAAACCTTGGAAATCAGAGTTTGAGCACTCACATCAATATGTATTCCTGTAGATCCTAGGCCTGACATTAAAGGACTTTCACTTTTTATCTTATCCCACACTAACTTGGCTTGGAGTCCTGATTTCTGGGGTCTCTCAAGGCATCATTACCTTAGCTGAAGAAACAGCACAGCTGTAATATAGAGCTAAAATCAAGCTGAAGTGTTTTATAGTAAATGGGAAAAATGATAAGAACAAAATGAACAGAAGATTATACACCCAAACTGTGAACACCAGAGAGCAAGAGAAATGCAACCTGCTGAACCTCTTGACTTAGCAGGTTTTTTTTTTTTATTTAGTTATGTAAGAGTTTCTTCTATTTTAAAATAAGGAAGGAAAAATATTTAGCATTTTAACAGTATATCATATGCTTTGCTTTCTTCTTTTCTTTTTTTGTTTTTTCTCTATCCTTGGCTGATAACCTGAATTTGCTTATGTATTGAGTTACATTAAATGTAGACAGATTATGTAAGTGTTAGTCTCAAAAAGGGGAGGCTGCTTTACTCCACAGACCTCATGATAAACCTAAACACTTGCCTTAGTTTCACAGATGTGCACCACTTCTTTGAATGATGATTGCTGACCTATGCCACTCATGAGTGGGCATCAGCTTATGTCAGCCACAAAGAAACAAACTCTACTTTTGTCTCACCTGAGGATGAATTTGAAGGAGTCATGTTGTCACTCTCTTATGTCAATTCCATGGGAACATAAAAGAAACTGCTCTGTGGGAAGTCAAACCACACAGGCCTCCCTGGGCCCAAGGGCTTCTTTGCTAAAACAGATAGAGGGGAAAGGTGTTTTGTGCCCTTGTTTTCAGAACAGATTGCTCCTTTTCAGATCAAGGCCCCCCTCAGTCTTTTGAGTAGCTGCACAGTGAGGGATTCAGGCAATGGCTAATCCTCCTAATAGATAGTGAACATGAGCAGTGAGACCACAGGGGCTTTGGGGTGGGATCCCATGGTCTGGAAAAAGATTGACTTATCTTACTGTCATGATACCCACTTCTGGGTAGGAAAACTGGAGTCAGGAAATCTAAAAGACTCCGTTTCTGGTTTGCTGTCCAATTAAATAATCCTATACAACCTAAAGGCATTCAGTACTCTTGTCCCAGAGCAGAAAAAGGAAATCAAGAAGTTGTGGCATTCAGTTTCATGTCTGTACAGAAGCATAGACACAATAAATCTTGTGGTCAGTGACTTGATCTTAAAATAATTCTTGTTATTCTAAGACTCACTAAGAAGTCTGAATGGCAACAATCAGCTTAGCTTTTAATGGAAATGTTCATGTCTCTAAAACCAAGTAATTATGTAACATGTTTCAACATTACTGGCAGGTCAGAAGGCTGAATATTTGGTTTGCCTTCATCTGCTTTAGCTTCATAATTGTCCAAGTCCATTTCAGCTCTTTTTACTCTGTTTCTTGTCTCCAGAAGACCCCTTGCTCACTTATTGCTCCTAAGCAGATGCCACCAGCCTCACTACTGTTTCTTTTTTCCTTCATCTGTTATTTGTCTTCATGAAATATGATGGTAGGCTGAAGTACTGCCTCTGGAAGTCTGACTGGAGTAAGGTGAAATGCCACTGACTCCTTCACTTCATCATTTTCCCATGCCTGTTTTCTTTTTGCTTCAAGAGCTTGCAGAGTTTCATATCTGAGCTCTCCTCCCCTATTTACACTTAGATATTGGAAGACAAATCACAGTCAAGGCAGTAAAATTGCTTTAAAAGTGTTCTTAAAAAATTTACCAGTCAATCACACTTCTTTCAGTGCTGTAGCTCACCAAACAACAGCTTCTTGGGAACATGTGCATCATTACTCTGAAGTCTAGTTCTAAACTCGGGCACTTAAATGCCACTCTGAAGCCTGATCCCATCAGATCTTGGAAGCTAAGAAGGGTCAGGTCCAGTTAGCACTTGGATAGGAGACCTCTTGGGAATAACGGAAGCTCTAGGTCCTAGTCCTGAGGACTTCACTGTGACCATCCAAGGTCGCTTGGCTGTGGCAGATGAATCTTAGGAGCAAAGGGTAGGGCCAGTTTCACACACGCTGTGCCTCACCTAAAAAATCCACTGTGCAGTCTCAAAGGACACAACCAAATCTTTGTTCAAAAGCCTAGCCAGATGATGATGACTTCTAAACCCACAGCATCTATACCTTCCTTGTTAAATGTTAATGGATACAAGGCATCATGCTATAATGCTTTATCAGGAATTAGTTTCTGTGACCACCCTACACAGTACAGAAAATTAAGGCTCTTCAGCTGAAGCCTTGCCAAGTTATTGATTTTAACAGATTTTATCTATGTCAAGACTGAAACCTTCTTTAGACCACTATCAAAATGCATGTTATTAAGAGTGAATGTTTGATTCCACCATAGTACTTACTACTAAACTGTTTTGTGAAGATTTCTCTGTGGTTTTCTTTAAAGTTGTGTGGGAAGGCAGATAAAACAACTGTTTTTAATAAACAAACATATGTAACTATTGTTTATAACCATAATTTCTTTAGCTGAATAGATGCTATTTAACTGTTTACATTTAAACATTTTTTCCATCTGTGTTAAGCATTGTATTATAACTTTTGGTAAGTTTTGTTTAATTTACATAACTTTTGGTCTAAACTAGATTAAGATAAAAGTATTACAAGAATTAATCTTTCTGTTACCTGAACAGAATTATTTCTGAATCTAAGAATTTCCATTGGAAAACTAAAAATGAAGTTGGAAAACTACATTTGCATGTTAAAGATCTTTCAGTTACAAAATAGCAATTACTTGCTACATCTTTCTTTAAACTCACATCCTTCTTGATATCAGAGACAGTATATTTGGCTGTTGTTCTACTTTTTGCAGTGAACAAAATTGAATCATTTTGGTCTGGTCTGGTCATTTGTATGTGCTATGAATGCTTGAAAAGAATGGTCAGAAGAAGTGATGCACTCATCAGCTGTGGAGCACTTTTGGAAAACTCAGCCAGGACCTTGTCTTCTTTGTTTCCTGGACAAGAATGTCATCCCCATAGCTATAGAAACTGAAGCTAAATGTCAAATTACTTCAAGGCAGTGTTGCTCTGTTGAGTGTACAACTGGCACAGAAAATTTTCACTGTCAAAGGCATTTTTTAATTGATGAGGTTAAGGCATTAATTCTTTGCAATGCCTTTCTGCTTTCCCCTTCTACAACTGCTGCCCTCCTTGGAACCAGCAGTCATGCCTTTGAGTCACCTTTCTATGTGACATTGATGAGCCTCCCAAATTTACAGATGGCCAATACCAGTTTGAATACAAACATTTAAATTTGAAGGCAACAGAGGTAAGTGTAGCATTTTTGGTAGTCAGTTTTGAAAGTCAATAGTATGATAGATTTGACTGCCTACTCCATAATCAAAATTATTACTAAGAAATCTCTTATATCCAGGGTGAAAAAAAGGAATTTACTAATTATAAATAAACAAACAAACATTATTCAGATTTTACTTCAGCTGGAAACAATAGATAACAAAAATAACCTTTTGGAGACGAACTTCTATTTCATTCACTTAAAAGAAGTTCCAGCTGTTGGTAGTACTGAGATTCTGCCCTTTAAACTGGTCCTTAGTAATACTCAATAGTGATACTCAAAATTGGTTGCATTGCTGATCAAAGCAGAAGGATAATGATGAATATAATATACTGCATATCTAAGACAGCCTAGAAGGGGCTTTAATCTCCTAGGTGAAAACTTAGAGAAAATCTTAAGATCTGCATTTCTACTGCATTCATCATCTGCATTCATCATTTTGTGCTATAGACAATAAAAAATCTTGATTGTAGCTGAAAACAAATACATTACCAAGACTTACTTTTCAAATGTGAATCATAGAAATGATTGATATTAAAGCAGCTTAATGTTCAATTATTTGGGTTACATATTGCTCATACTGAAACAAACATGCAGTTTTGCAAAACTAAAATAAATACAGATAGAGAATTTGTCTGTGTACAAGAAAATAGGTAGGTTAGGGAAGCTGGTGAGGTAGCAACAACAACAACAAAATAACAATTAGCTTGCTATATGATTCTTTGAAAAATTTTCAAAGAGAGTTTGATTATAGATATGTCAGATATATTCTTTAAACATAATGGAAAAGAGATAACACTATACTGAATACTGGTCACTGCCAATACTACTAATAAAGATGAAAGAAAAGTTTTGATTAACATATCTGACTGTTAGGTATTTAACCTGCTAATTGTTGTAGTAACATTTTGTCTTCAACAAGAACTACAGCTTTAAGTTGTAGGACACTTCACTTTCATAGAATCATAGAATTAACCAGGTTGGAAAAGACCTCTGAGATCAAGTCCAACTTTTCATCCAATCATCGTGCTTACTAGATTATGTCGCTAAGTGACACATCCAGTCTCGTCTTAAAAACGTCCAGGGACAATGAATCAACCACCTCCCTGGGCAGCCTATTCTAATTCCTGATTAATCTCTCTGTAAAAAATGTCTTCATAATATCTAACCTAAACCTGCCCTGGAACAGCATAAGACTGTGCCCTCTTGCTCTACTGCTGGTTCCCTGGGAGAAGAGACCAATTCCTGTCTGGCTACAACCTCCTTTCAGGTAGTTATACAGGGCAATAAGGTCTCCCTTGAACCTCCTCTTCTCCAGGCTGAACACCTCCTGCTCCCTCATCCTCTTCTCATAGGCCTTGCACTCCAGTCCCTTCACCAGCTCTCTTGGCCTTCTCTGGACATGCTCCAGCACCCCAATGCCCTTCCTGAATTGAGGGGCCCAGAAATAGACACAGTACTCAAGGTGTGGCCTCACCAGTGCTGAGTACAGGGAAAGGATCACTCCTCTGGTCCTGCTGGCCACACTATTCCTGATACAGGCCAGGATGCCATTGGCCTTTGTGGCCACCTGGGCACACTGCTGGCTGATGTTCAGCTTCCTATCAATCAGAATCCCTGGGTACTTTTCTGCCTGGCTGCTCTGCAAGTACTCTGTCCCCAGCCTGTACTGCTGTATGGGGTTGTTGTGGCCAAAGTGCAGGACCCAGCATTTAGTCTTGTTGCACCTCATCCTGTTGAAATCAGCCCATCTCCTCAGCCTATCCAGGTTTCTCTGCAGAGCCCTCCTACCTTCCAGCAGATCAACACTCCCTCCCATCTTGGAATCATCTGCAAATTTGATAATGATGGACTCAACACCCTCATCTAATCATCAATAAAAATGTTAAACAAAACTGGACCAAACACTGACCCCTGGGGAACACCACTAGTGATCGGCCACCAGCTGGATGCAGCTCCATTCACCAGCACTCTCTGGGCCTGATCCTCCAGCCAGCTCTTAACCCAGCAGAGAATGTCCCTGTCCAAGCCATGGACTACCAGCTTTTCCAGGAGCATGCTATGAGACACAGTGTCAAAGGCTTTGCTGAAGTCCAGATTGACACATCCACAGCTTTTCCCTCCTCCAGCAGGGTGGTTACCTGATCATAAAAGGAGATCAGGTTGGTCAGATAGGACCTGCCCCTCCTAAACCTGTGCTGTCTGGGTCTGATCCCTTGTCCATCCTGTAGTTGACTTGTTACTGCACTCGAGATGATCTGCTCCATAACCTTGGCAGGCACTGAGGTCAGGCTGACATGCCTGTACTTTCCCAGGTCATCCTTCCTGCCATTTTTGTGCATTGGTGTGACATTTGCCAACTTCCAAACATCTGGGACCTCCCCAGTGAGCCAGAAGTGTTTGTAAATGATGGGTAGTGGCTTGATGAGCTCTTCTGTCATCTCCTTCCCTAGGATGGATCCCATCTGGCCTCACAGACTTGTGAGGGTCCAAGTGGCTCAGCAGGTCACTGTTTCCTCTTGGATTAAAAGGGGCTATTCAGCTCCCTGTCCCTGTGTACCAGTTTTGGAGGTCAGTTGTGAGAACAACCTGTCTTACCATTGAAAATTGAGGCAAAGAAGGTCTTAAGTATCTCATCGTTTTTCCTCATCTTTAGTAACCATGTTCCCTCCAGGTCCAACGAAGACTGATGGGATTTCTAGCCCCCGCTTTTGCTACTGATGTATTTGTAGAAAGACCTTTTGTTATCCATAACAGAAGTGGCAAGATTAACTTCAAATTGTGCCTTTGTCTTCTAATTTTATTTCTACTTGATCTAATTACATTCCTAAACTCTTCATGAGTAGTCTGCCCTTTTTTCCATAGTTAGTAAGCTATCTTTTTTCCTAATTTCCTTCAAAATATCCCTGTTCTGCCAGGCTAGTCTTCTATCCTGCTGGCTCAGCTTTCAGCACACTGGTACAGCCTGTTCCTGCATGGTCAAGACTTCCTTCTTAAAGTATGTCCATCCCTGCTGGACTCCTGTGTTTTCACGGGCTGTTTCCCAAGGTACACTCTGAACCAGTCTTCTGAATAGGCTGAAATCTGCCCTCTGGAAGTGCAGCACAGGGGTTTTATTGAAGGCCCTCCTTGCATTCCTGAGTATTGAAAACTCGACTGTTTCATGGTCACTGAGCCCCAGATGGCATCTGACCACCCACATCTCCCACAAGCCCCTCTCTGTTTGTGAACAGCAGGTCTAGATGATCCCCACCCCTGGTGGGTTCATTTATCAGTTGAAACATGAAATTATCCTCCATACACTCTAGGAATCTCCTAGACTGCCCCTTTTCTGTGTTTTAAGTTCCCAGTAGACATCTGGCATGTTAAAGTCATCCACGAGAACAAGGCCTGGTGATTTTGTAGAAAAATTTGTCACATTCATCATCCTGGTTGGGTAGTCTATAACAGATTCCCATCAGGATGTCAACCTTGTTGGCCTTCCCTATGATTTTTTTCCACATTCTCTCAAATTCATAGTTACTGACCTCAAGCTTTACAGAGTCAAGTGACTCTCTGAAATACAGAGACACTTGTCCACATCTCCTACCTTGCCTATGCCTTCTAAAGAGCCTGTTCCCATCCATGGCAGCCCTGCAGTCATGTCAGTCATCCCACATGTTTTCCTGATGGTGACTATGTCATAGTTTTCTTGGTGCACAATGGCTTTCAGCTCCTCTTGCTTGTTGCCTGTACTGTGTGCATTAGTATACATGTACTTCAGCTGGGTTGCTGGTCTCGCCCCTAACTCCACGCTTAGTCTTATCAGTGGAGAGCTTGGTTTCA
Organism: Pithys albifrons albifrons; assembly: GCF_047495875.1. Taxonomy (NCBI): domain Eukaryota; kingdom Metazoa; phylum Chordata; class Aves; order Passeriformes; family Thamnophilidae; genus Pithys; species Pithys albifrons. Next base: position 78,778,088 of record NC_092497.1, on the reverse strand, counting down.
ACCCCTTCCCCCTTCAAACCTAGTTTAAAGTCCTCCTGATCAGCCCTGCCAACTTAGGGGCTAGAGTTCTTTTGCCCTTGCTAGATAGATGAAGCCCATCTGACTCTAACAGGCTTGGTACCATAGAATTTGCCCCATGATCAGAAAAAACAAAATTCCACTGGTGGCACCAATCCTTCAGCCACCTATTAATGAGGTGGGTTTTCCTACTTTACTCATCCATTCTGGCTATCACAGGAACTGAGGCGAACACCACCTGTGCTCCTGTCCCATTGACTGATCGACCCAGACTCTTTCCCAAGTATTTGTAGTTCTTATGCATATGGTGTCATTTCAGAAACAGAGAAGAGAACTATATTTGGAGAACTCCCTGAAATATGTGTAGTTCAGAATTCAAGGTAAATTTGAACTGGTTTAACAGTTTGAACACTTTGAAATTTGATGGGGATGTTTGAGTGCTGCTTTATGAAACAGACAGTGACATTCCCACAGAATTTAGTGTAGTGATATTTATCTTGCTTTTTGTTCCAACAGAAGTAAAGATAACCAGATACAATTCAGAATAACTGAACTGGATAATATGTAGAAATATCAGTGCTAGCTCAGCTTACTAGAAGTGAAATGGTCATATTGGTGTAGAAATCCACCTAGGACTAACTAGTTATGAGAGCCAGGGATGAGCTATGCCACACAGACATCCCCTTAGTGAGACTATTTTTGAGCCAAATACAATTAACAACTCACTGAGAAACAGTCAATTCCACAGAGACTTTTTGTCTTTATTTCTCTGAATTCTATTTTTTTGCATATTTGCTCTGGCATGCAGTCCCTCCTTCCTTCTCCCTCTGTCTTTCCACTAGGTCCTTCAGCTCTGAAGCTCCAACAGGGCAGATGGAGTTTCTCTCTTTTTCTTTCCTGAAACCCAAGCATTGTTCTTCAGCATGCAAATCAGTCACCATTTGCAGAAGTGCAACCGACAGAAATCCACATCAAAGTAGATTTGTAAAGTCAAAAGACTTTCACATAGCAGCTGTGTAGACAGAAATCCACAGCATTGTGTCTCCATTTTCTACTCCTCACTTCACAGTTTTCATGTTTCACTGTAGAGTTAGTACACACAAGTCTTTGTGAGCATATTATGGTTGTTGAACCATATGAAACAGGTATGAAGATGGAAAGCACTGTGGACTCATGCCTCTTGAAGCATGACTATTTCTAACAAAAATTACAATTTGAAAGGGTGGTTGGTTATTCTGAAATGAACTTCGATGTGGAAGAGGCTTTCCTTAGGGAAACTGTGGCTATTGTATTGCCTTATACAGTTTTCTTTCATCAGTCTGTTTGTCACAAGCAGACCCCTTAACCATCTGCTGATCATACACCACTATTTTAATAAAATATGCAGGCAGACATATTGGGTTAAAAAAAAAAAAGAAAATGCTTATTTATCATTTGTTCTAATAGTGACATGATCTGAAATTCACCTAACCAAATAAAGTATTTGTTCTGAGTTGTGACTTTGCTTTCAGGAATCTGCCTTCAATGAGCCTTCTAGTAGAATCTCAGCAAAAAGTAAATAAATCCACTTAAAATCTCCCTTGACTTCATTGCACACAGAAATCCCATGACTATTTCTCATTCCAGGTCAGTATTCATCTACTTTTCCAATATTTTAAGATACATTTCTGGTTGTTTTTCTTACATTATTTATTTTTCACCACATAAACAGCCAGTTACCTGATTTTTTTGCCTATTGTGTGCTTGCATTCAGTGATCCACTTTTATCTGAAAAAGGCGAAAGCTTAGCTAGAACTCCATCTGTGCACTTCCGTGAAAGGTAATAAAAAGAGTTTATATAAAAAAAAGAAGAGCCAAGGAAAACCTCCATCCTTTATTGGACACACTGGGAAACAATGTCACCAAGGACGAGGAAAAGGCTGAAGCATTTAATGCCTTCTTTGCCTCAGTCTTGGACAGAAAACCTGGTTATCCTCAGGGCAACCAGACCTCTGAGCTGGTGGACAGACATGGGAGCAGAGTAGTCTTCCAGCAATCCAGTGTTCAGTGACCTGTTGTGCCCCTTAGACACTGACAAATCTCTGGGACTGGATGGGATTCACCTGAAAGTAATGAGAAAGTTGGCAGAAGAGCTCATCAAGTCATTCTTCATCATTTATCATCAGTTCTGCATAACTGGAGAGGTCTCAGATGACTAGAGTCTAGACAATGTGACACCCATCTACAATAACGATCAGAAGGAGGATCTGTGGAACTACAGGCCTGGTGCCCTCCAGCATTATAGAACAGGTCATCTTGAGTGCAATGACACAGCACATGCAGGGCAACGAGGGAATCAGGCCCAGTCAGCATGGTTTTTTTGAAAGACAAGTCCCTGTTGACCAACCTGATGTCTTTTATGAGCAGGTGACCTGTCTGGTGGATGAGGGAATGACTATAGATGTTGCCTTTGATATTCCCCGATACCGTTCTCCTGGTGAAGCTGGTAACCCATGTCTTGAATAGGTGTACTCTTCACTTAGTTAAAAACTGAGTGGATGGCCAGAAAGTGATGGTGAATGGTACTGCATCCAGTCAGTGGCTGGTCACTAGTGGTGTTCCCCAGTGCTGAGAACTCAGGCCAGTCCTGTTTAATATCTTTATCAATTATCTGGATGAGGGTATTCAGTGTATCCTCGGTAAATTAGTGGGTGACACCGAGTTGGGTAGGAGTGTTGTTCTGCTGAAGGGGAGGGTAGGAAGGTTCTGCAGAAGGAGCTTAACAGGCTGGATTCATGGGCCCAGACCAATGATATGAGGTTCAATGAGGAAAATTGCTGTGTCCTGCACAGAGGTCACAACAACCTCATGTAGCACTAAAGGCTCGGGGAAGAGTGCACGGAAACATGCCTGGTGGAAAAGGACCTGAAAGTGCTGGTTGACAGCAGGTGTACATGAGGCAGCTGTGTGGTCAGGTGGCTGAGAAGGCCACTAGCATCTTGGCTTGGGTGAGACAGTGTGGACAGCAGGACCAGTGAAGTGATTGTACCTTTGTATTTGGCACTGTTGAGGCCACACCTCAAATCCTGTGTCCAGTTCTGGGCCTCTCATGACAAGACCTTGAGGTGCTGGAGCAAGTCCAGCGAAGGGCAACAGAGCTGGTGAAGGATCTAGAGTGTAAGTCCTATAAGGAACAGCTGAGCGACCTGGGGTTGTTTAGCCTGGAGAAAATGAGGCTCTCTACAACTACCAGAAAGGAGGATGTAGCAAGGTGGGGGTTGGTCTCTTCTCCCAGGCAGCTAATGGCCATATGAGAGGACAAAATCTCTAGTTGTGCAAGTGGAAATTCAGGTGATACATCAGGAGGAGTTCCTTCACAGAAAGGGTTGTTAAACCTTCAAATGGACTGCTCAGGGAGGTGGTGGAGTCAACATCCCTGAAGGTGTACAAGAAATCACTGCACATAACACTTACTGCTTAGGTCTAGTTGTCAAAGTGGTGATCAGTCAAAGGTTGGACTCAATGGTCTCAGAGGTATTTCCAACTCAAGTGATTCTGTGATTCTTTCAAGGAGGAATGATATGGAAGCGAAAAGAACAAAAGTTCTTGTATGAGAAAAAGTAAAAGGATAGAGAAATCCTAGTTAGTTGAAAATAAATTTTGATAAATAGCTGGGAAATAGACTGTGAAGTGCATACCAATATCTTATGATGAATGAGATAGAGAAAAGACAATGAATAATACTTGCAAAAAGAAAGACAACCTAAAAAACTGATGAACTTGAAAAAAAAATCTATTGCAAGGCTTTTTTGTGCTGGTGCTTACTGGTAGAAAATCAATATTTCTGTAACACAACTTCATATTCTCTGATTCTGACAAGTGCAATTTTTGTTTTCCTTTCCTGGACCACAAATATAAATTGACTGTTATCATTTATTCTGTCATTCATATGCAAGCATCAACTATCTGTTTCAGAATCTAAAAGTATACGCTTAACATCCCAAAAATATTGCACATGGAGGGATCTGACTGTGGTTGTCAAAATGAAAAACAAGAAATGTGAGAGAAAAACATATATAGCATGAGCATGCATACTCTATTCCTTACCGGGATTCTTAACGAAGAGATAGAATTGTCTTTGACAAAAGTTCCTTTGGTTCATACAGTGCTAGTGAGAGTTTCTGGAAAATATTTTTATTCATGCAATGGGAATAAATTACAGGTGTTATGATTAGTGAAAAAAATAATGAACAGTTTTGAGCTGGACTGTTCTTATACTTTTTGAGATATATAGGATAAAAAATAATTAGATAAGTAATTATCAATATACTGTTATTTTATAGCTGTCTTGGAATATACTTGCAAGCAAATCATGGTTCAAAACATATAGAAACACTGAAAGCCAGGAAACAAATTCAAAAAGGAAGTTGACTTGTTAGCACAAGGTAGTGATAGAACTGTAGAAGGATCTACACTTCATTTCTTGTCCAGTCTTCATATCACCTGAATTTATTGATTCCATAGGCTAAGTGCAGAAATAATCACAAGATTCTCTGAACACTTCAGAATCCTTCATTTGCTTAGAAAGTTGCTTTTGGTTCTTGCAACCAATCTGGCATTTCAGCTTCCTTTCAGTGAAAAATCCAGCTCTGTTTTATGAACATAGAATTGCTCCACAGATAAGATGAATTGTTTCTAGGCCATACAGCTATCCTTTAAATGTCAGAGAAACTTTTAGTTTTCTGAAGTGTGGCAACCATTGTGCAACTGAATTAGTCCAGCTTTATCTTTTACTTACTGCCATGATGTTTTTAAGAAGTCATAGAGTCTACATGCATTTTACAGTTTTATATGCTTTCCTGTCTCTGTGTTTCAATAAAGCTACAGCTACAAAATGTTTAAACTCAGCAACTGAGGTTGCAGATTTGTCATCCCATGGATATTTATTCTACAGTGTAAGTGATGGAAGATTTATAGACATTAGGTGAGAATACAAGAAAACAGGTGCAAAGCAATGAACCAAGGGGAAAAAATAGAAGAAAAAAATTGAGTAAGACATTAACTATGCAATTGTATTCATATTAATACATTATAATTGTGAGAAATGTTCTAGGAATTCAATTAGCATTTAATACAAAAACCTGTAACAATTTAATTAGATATCACTTAGCCTACAGACATTCATTATTAAAAGTTCTGACTTTAATAATTCTATCTTGCTGTATTCATTAGATCCACACATAAACTTGTGCACTACTGAGATGTTATTCCACATATTATGACTGTCTAAACTAAGGGAAAAAAAGGGGTAACTATCATCAGTAACTCCCTTCTGAGAGGAGCAGTGGTCCTGATAAGCCAACAAGACACAACCTGTTTGCAGCCTCCCAGGGCCTGGGTAGGAGACATTACCAAGAAACTCTGGCCTGAAACACCATTCTGTTTATTATTCAATATTGGTTTTACAGGTTTGGTGAAGTCCAAACAAGAAGTATAACGACAATCAAGAAGGACCTCAGGGTTATGAGAAGACAGGTTGGGGGATCTAGAGCACGAGTAGTGATATCCTCAGTCCTGTCAGTAGTAGAGAACAATAGAGGTACAAACAAGAAAATCATATAGATGAATATCTCTCCCTGAGCCTGGTGACTCCAGCAGAATTTTGACTTTTTTCATCATGTGTTTGCACATCATGGATCCTGCTGGAAACATGTGGGGTACACCTGCCTCAGAGGGGAAAAAGGATCCTTGCACAGGAGTTAGAAGCCTTCATTAAAAGAACCTTAGACTCATTTTAAAGGGGGACAGGAATGAATTCAGGATCACAGAACCTGTTTGAGGGACAGGGTCCTAGGGAGATCTTTCAGTCTGCTGTCTTAGTAGGTGATGAAGATCCATGCAGTGCCAAAGATACAAGGTTGCAAGATTTTTTGTTATGTTAGAAACATGGAAACTCCTGATAATGGTAATGCAGGAATTAGAGCTTCTTCCCCTGAAAGGGGACCAGGACTGATAACCAAACTGCAGTGCATCTACACAAATTCATGCAGCATGAAGAAGAAACTGGTGAATCTAGACACCATGATGCATCAGGAAAACTATGACATAGCTTCCATAACAGAGATTTGGTGGGATAAGTGACACAACTAGTGTTGCACTGGATGATTGTAAACTCTTCAGGGATAGGTAAGGGATAGGCAAGGAAGGAGAGGGCAAGGGGGATGGTTCTGAATATTAGGCACTGTTTTGACTGTCTGGAGCTTAATGTTGCTACTAGAGGGTTGAGTGTTTATGGATAAGAATCAGATGAAAGGCCAACAGGGCAGATATCATAGTAGGACTCTGTTATAGACCCCCCAATCAGGATGCAGAGGCAGAAGAAGTATACTTTAAGCAGCTGTGTGAAGTCTTGTGATTGCTAGTCCTTTTTTTTTCACAGGGGACTTCAACTTCCCAAATGTCTGCTGAAAAGACAACACAGAAGAGAGGAATTAGTCTTCCTGGTCAGTGTGGAGCATAAGTTTCTGACACAGCTGGTGAGTCAGTCAAATAGGGAAGCTGCCCTACTGGAGCTAGAGGTTCCCACATTGAATGATTTCTTGAGCTGCACATTTTGGCAAATCTTCTCCCTGTTCACATTAAATGGGGCGGGGTGCTTGGCTGTAAGCGCCACCCTGGATCCTCCTATCACTTCTCCCATCACCTCATCGTCTGCCCCTAGGTCAATAGGGTCCATAGTTCCTACATCACTGCGTGCCACTTACCCAAAGCGGACAGTCCTCCTCCGGCTGCCAGCGCCTCCCACATGCTATCTGATTCCCAAAGGCAGAGCCCTGCCTGCTGTTATGTTGGCTCCAGCCATCTGAGTGGAAGCCCTGCCTAACCCAGCAGCCAAAGAGGAAGTCCCACCTGGCTGCCCCGCTCTGGCAGGGCCTGTAGCTCCTAATGCCATGACAACTGAATCTGTCTGCCCAGGAATTCTGGCTTCCCCCACTCCTGCTGCAGCCTGAGCTCTGGGTCTGCCCGCCTACCAGGTGAAGCCTACTAAGCTTGGCCCCCCTGCACTGGCTCCGCACCCTGTGGCAGCCTGAGCAGCAGCAGCGTCAGCCACTCTGTGTCCAGCGGTGGCACCCGCTATGGGACTCGTGCTTGCTCCTCTTACCACCCCGGCAGCACCTGCCCCTCTCCCGGGGCTGGCTCCTGCTCTGGCACCGACACCAGCACTAGCATGGCTTGCCCTCTTAAACCAGGGGCCATCAGAAGGTCTTAGTCCTCATCCCCTGGACTTCTAATATAGATTTGACTGAAGGGATCCTGTCGATGAATTCTAGCATGCCATTTTCTCTTTCCAGTACAGAATGCTCCGCCTCCCTGGCTGGGGTCTTATCCTTCTCATATGTTGCCATCCATTCTGCACGGGATAAAAAACCTAAAACCAGCTCGGCATACACCACTTCATCCCACCTTTTCTGTCTGTGCAAGCTATAAATAAACTGCAACACATTATTTCAAATGAGCCAAACCTTGGCCATGCCCTCTCTCACCTGCTCACCAGGTCATAGAGAGTCTACACAATTCCTCTCTTTTTGTGGATTTTTCAGAACCCGTCAGATGAGTCCAGTGATGCAAAACCAAAGTCAAAGGAGAATCTTCAGGAATTTCATCCTCTATATTTTGTACACAGCCCATGACAACAGTAACAGGCAAAAAAACTCGTCAGTGCTAGGATTCAAACTCATGGCCTCAGGACTACCAAGTGAGCTTCTTCTACAAGCACCACCACCACTTCAGACAAAGACAGAGCACTTTAACCCTGGAGAGGCATCCTCCTCCTGGCTGACCTCCAGGAAGCACAAAACCCCTGAGCTGCTCTCTGCCTTGACCTTCCTGAAGTGCCAAGGGACCAATCCATCCCTCACAGACTGAGAAAACTGACTGGGGACCAAAGTCAGCCCTATCTTCCCAGTTCTCTGTATTTCTCTTATCCTCCCCCCCCCCCCCACCCCCCCGCCTTTCTTATATATAATTCTTATATAGCTGATGCTTTAGGGATTTTAATATTTTTTATTTTTTTATATTTTTATAAATTTTACAAGCAATTCTAGTGAATGGAGATTTTAGTGTATCAGTATTTCTAGTAGCTTAAGTTCAATGTTTAGACATACCAAACCCATACTCATATCAATCCCTCAAAATTCCGTTAGCTGTTTAGTCTTCTTTTCAAGGGCTGAAGAACATCTTAAGGCCTGCACCAGGAGACATAAACATAGGCAGAGTGACTTCGAAGCCCAGAACACTGGAAGGCCTCCAAGGTCCCTATGTGTTACAAGGAAGATGAAGATGGTGAAGGAGCGGTCCCAAGCCCCCCCCAGACTCAATTCCTAATGGGGTGTGCCAGGGGGTGGGATGGGGCAGAACCAGGGAGTAGCAGAATGCAGATTGGATGGACATTATTATAAAAACCATGAAACCAGTGTTTGGGACACACACTTGGATATGTATTCCTGTGGGCCTCAGGCCTGGAATTAAAAGATCTACCCTTATTATTTTATCTTACACTAAGTTGGCTGGAGTCTTGTTTTCTGCGGTTTCTCAAGGCAACAAGATGTTGAGAAGAAATGGTTTTTAAATGATTATGAACTTGTATGTCCTACAGCAGAAGGCAAAAAGGAAAAAAGAACACACATGAAGTTAATAAATCATACTACTCTGGAATGTTTATATTTTTTTTAGCAAACATATATATCATGCCTGTCAATTCTCCATAAGTTAATCTCCTTTTTTTTTTTTTCAATTAACTTTATGAAGATACTTACTAGAAGAGGTTTAATATGAAGTATAACTGTCCAGTTGAATTTTGCTTGAATAAAATTTAAAAAAATTATGCAAAATAGTTTGCAGAAAATATAGTGGGTTTGTGTTAACAAAGTGCTGTATAATATCCAATTTTTAAAACTGTGTTCATAGATGACCAAAAGAAAATAAATATATGCTAGTAATTAATAAAAAAGACAAAATTGAAAACACCTAAATTTTTTTCCTGCAAATCTTGTCGCTTAAATTCTAGAATGAAGAAAGCTGACAATTTCTTACTACAATTCATAGATATTTATGGTCTCCGCAATTATAATATGGTCCACTTATGAAATAAGATTTAGGCAGATATTTCGTTCAGTTTTGACACTGATTTCCCAAAAGTCTGGAATGGTTTGGATGCTTCAGTGTCTTTTAAGGTATCCTTTAACAGGCATGCATTTCACTTTTATCTAGCAGTCTTAGGAATTCATATCTTGGGGATAATGCAGCTAAAGATACTGTGGCCATGTTCCTTTATGGGTATCCTAGGGAGTTTGGTACTGTAAATTACTAAATTAAATTAATTGACTTTTGAACTATGCTGCCTTTGGTTTCATTTAAAGAATGATCAGTTTTCCAGTGGAAAAGAAATATATGACATGATGGCACACAAAAATATGAACGCTTTGTTTTGCATTATAGACTTGTAAAGAAGTTAGTGAACGAATTAGCAGTTATTAATTATTTTTTGAAAGCTTAATAAAATATGTCAGTCTTCAAAAATAGGGAAAAAGTTGACTACAGAAAAAGCAACAACCATTTACACAAGGAACAGCTTGTATGTATGTTGTACAAAGAAGTAATTTTAAACTGATGTTTCATCCTTTGTTCATATATACTTTTAAATTTTTGATAGTTACTTGAAAATAATGAAAAATAGCTACAAATTCCTCATATTTGCTTCTGCAAAAGCCATTTGTAACTAGTAAGTTAATGAGAAGGGAGTTATCGAAATAAATACTTTACCTTGCAAAAAAAAGTAATCAAGAAAACAACTTTGCCATGGTTGTATATTTTTAGTACAAGAGTGGATTTTTAATATATTTGTTCTGGATGACATAGCGTGGTAGCAGTAGAAAGTTGGAAGAATGATTCTGTAAAAGCAAAGAGCTAGTTGGATTGATGTATGAGTCAAAGTACTGAAAAACAAGAGACTTCTTGTTTTGAGGTTTTTTAATGCATTTGCAGGTACTTTGTAGTGCATAGCTGAGCTGGATTACTTCAGAAGGACCATTAGAACAGATAAAGTTGCCCTTTTATAACTAATGTAAATCAAAGGGTCTACATGTGCAAAAATTTGTAACAAACAATCTTAACAACTTTATTGCCTATGGATTTTCTTTTTGTATTACGCAGTCATTTATTTATATTGTTCAGGCCCCCAAAAAACTGCATTTATTTTGATTTTATTAAAAATAGTTGCCAATCCCTTAAAGTTGTGTCAAAACTGGTGAAAGAGGCCTCGTATGAATTCTTAAAGAAAAAAAAAAGTAGAAAATTACCTTAAATATAATTGTTTCTGTGCATTTCAAAATTTCAGGGAATTTTAAACATCACATATTTCTGGCAATGCAACTTACACTTTTAAAACATGGTTGTGAAGAAACCTTTGTTTGTCTTCTTGATTCAAACTGCAAAGATGACTCTGGCTGTGAAAAATGGATTCTGTTTGGATGAAACTAAACTATAAACTTCCAAACAGTAATTTTACTAACAAAAGACGATTCTATATATATGCTCTCTGGCTAGGAGCAGGTGTCAGACAACTTTTACTTCTATTCTATAAGGCTGGTGAGCCTTGACCATATGGCAAAACACTAAAGCCTGGGTAAAGAAAAACAAAAAGTACTTTTTACATTTATTTGTCTGGAAATTGTGTTTACAGAAAATGATTAAAGATATTAAAGTTCATTATTTCTACTGCTCTGTCATTAAAAGAGGGAGACTAAGGAATGACAAGAGATAACCTTTCTGAGTTAGAACTGAAGAATCTTCACATTCAAAATAGTAATCGAGATTATATTTTTCTGAATGTTTATAAAAAGTCATTAGAAAATTGCAAGTAAATGGCTGAAATACAAGGAAGTGTCTTGTTTATAATAACTCTCTTTAGCCAGAATTAAAAGCACATTTTTTCCTAACACAATAAAGTCCCTCTAAAAAAAATGAGAGATGTTAGTAAAGCAAACCTTTTCCTGCTCCTATTGCAAACGCAACTATAGTGCAAACAGTAAGTAATGAGCCATGAAGGTAATTTTTTCTAGTAGCTTTATAGTTTATGGGATGAAGATGCAATGATAAATTGAAATAAACGACAAAATCTAAGTTGGTACTGAAAGCAACCATTAAATTAAATTCTTGCTTCTGTGAAAAACAGAGAAACACAGAAGTTCTTCATGTTTCTCACTCTAATGTACAACTGGATTTTTCTATGTGCATTATAGAGGAGGTGGTGTGCTTTGCTCTTGAAAAAGATACAATTAGACACGAGGCATATCAAAATCTAGAACTGCTCAACCACAATGAACAGAAGAAAATTTCTTAATTCTGAAGGATTGAGGAATTTATCAGCCTGAGCTAAAAATTGCTAAAGCTAATTCAAAATTTTTCCAAAAAGTGTTGTAAATTCAGTGGGGAAGATTTGTGGTTTTGTTTGGTTTTCTTTTAAGAAAAATATACACAGAAAAAAATTCCATCTGTATCTGTAAAAGCTGTGTTGATTCAGACTTGAGTATGGTTGCTGTCTTCTTCTAGTACTTTTGACATTCTATAGGTCTTATCTCCTCTCCCTTTATTAATCAATTTTCTGTGTTATGACAGATAATTTTTACCTTTATTTTTCCTTTTTAATAGGGCTGCATATGTTGTTTCTGTGGAGCCAGTCCACATAGCCTTACGTAGTATTTCCAGGGAAGATGATACTGAGAAGGGGCAAAGAATTATGACACATTCCTAAGCAGACAGATTTCTTTTAAATACATTTATCATTTAGGAAAGAACACATACATTTTTTGTATTTTAGAGAGATAGTATCTACCAAAAATTATCCTCTGCACACAAAGCCCTGTGGAATTCATTAATTGTGAACCCTGGGATTAATTATTAAACTTACGAAACAGGAATTATTTGGAGCCTCCCATCTTTTAATTTGTAACTTGTGTAAATCGAAATTAAGGAGCAGATTTGCTTCTGGCTGTTCAGGGTGGTTTCTCAAGTGTTATGCAGCAGCAAGTCTTTCTCAAAAGTAAATTTAAGAAATTAATTATAAATTATTAGTGTAAAATACTTGGCTTTGCTAAACAGTCTCATGAAGACTGCCTGAGACTATTTGAGATGAGGCTACACAAATATAACCCATTTGTAAATTGTATAGAGAAAACATCCAGACGTTCAATTGTGTACTTTATATACCAAATAACTTTTCTTTTTTCTCCCCCTGAATCATATATACATATATATATATATGTATACAATTATATATATATATCCAGGAAGATGATAGATAGATAGATAGATAGATAGATAGATAGATAGATAGATAGATAGATTTTTTCTTTTTAATATTAACTTACCTTCCAGTTCTTCAGACATGTCTGTAAAAGTTACATTTTCTTCACTATTTGTAAAATAGAGAAATTTTCCTTCTCTTCTGTGCCTGACTGGCTGCCACTGAGAATGTTCAATGAAAAAACATGCCTGAAGACTCTCAGAAATTCCCACTGGACAAAAAGATCCAGAGATTTTCTTAGCTCAGCAAATCAAACCCATCAAATCTGAACACTCTCCTGAAACACGTATTTGAATTTAATTATTTCCTCATGCATATGTCAAAACAATTTTCTTCTAGATATCCTTATGCAAGCAAATATCTGTTTTTATAACAAAAGCTTCCAGTTAACGACTTCACTTAGTTTTTCTTGGGAAGTCATAAAGATCCTGAATTTAAAAGCCACTGGAAAAAAAGGAATTACTTTGAAAAGAAAAATCTGTAGATGGTTATTGTGTGTAGTTTGTTCATCTTTCCTTGCTTCCATGGCTAAAGAAGTTGATGTAGACTTAGATGTGTTCCATTTTTTGCCTGAGGTTCCCAAACCAACTCACATTTCAACAGAAAATATACTCAATAACAAACATTTTTTGAAGCCCTTTCCTGGTAGGTAGAAAGCTAAACAATGTAAAAAGAAATCACAATGCATTAGCATGATAAATTTCATCAAGAAAAGTCAGACCTGACATGGAAGAAATATGGAAATATTACTTTCTTCTATGTTTTTTTTTAAGGATTTTTATAGACACAGGCTTTGTGATATGTTTGTCTGGAGCATATGTCTTACAAGGCAGACCAAGCAAAAAGTGTTATTCAGTTTACTATGAGATTTTCCTCACTTATCAGAGTCTTATCGCTGTGGTGGTAAGATGATGATATTTTTAAGACTTAAAACCCGTTGATCTGTCATCTAGAAAACTGAGTTTTACAGTAGACCATATATTTCATATAATCATAAAATCATGAAATGTTAAAGATTGGAAGGGACTTTGAAGATTGCCTAGTCCCAGTCCCGCTCCCATTGGCAGGGACAAGGACAGCTTCCAACTGACCAAGTTGCTCAAAGACTTATCCAGCCCGGCCCTGAACACTAACAGGGGTGGGGCATTTACAACCTCCTTGAACAGCTTGTTCCAGTATCTCACCACCCAAACAGTAAAGAATTTCTTCCTAGTATCAAGCCTAAATTTCCCCTCTTTCAGGTTTTACTCATTACTCCTTGTCCCATCACTACAGCTCCTGATGAAGAGTCCCTCTCCATCTTCCCTGTAGGCCCCCTTCAGATGCTGGAAGGTTGCCATAAGACCACTATTCAACCTTCTCTTCTCCAGGCTGAACAGCTCCAACTTTCTTGGCCTTTCTATACAGGACAGGTCCTTCATGGCCTTCCTCTGGACTTCGTCCAACTGTTTTGTGTCCTTCTTCCACTGGATGCACCAGAACTGGACACAGTGCTCCAGGTGGGGTCTCACAAGAGCAGAGTAGAAGGGGGGAATCACCTCCCTTGACCTGCTGGCTATTCTGCTTTTGATGCAACCCAGAATGCAGTTGGCTTTACAGGTTGTGAGCACACACTGCCAGCTCATGGTGAGCTTTCCATCAACCACAAGTCCTTCTTCACAGAGCTGCTCTCAATCATATCTCTGCTCAACTTGTTGGTGTGCCTGGGATTGCCACAAGCCAGGTGTAGGACCTTGCACTTTGCTTCATGATGTTTGCATTGGTCCACCTCTCAAGATTGTCAAGATCCCTCTGGATGTCGTCCCTTTCCTGCAGCATGCTGACTGCACCACACAGCTTGGTGTCATCAGCAAACTTGCTGGGGGTGCACTCAATCACACATTCTCTGTGTCAAGGACAAAGATGTTGAACAGTATTGACCCCAGCACCAAACCTGAGGAACACCATTTGTCACTGTTCTTCATGTGGACAAAGATGTTGAACAGTATTGACCCCAGCACCAAACCTGAGGAACACCATTTGTCACTGGTCTTCATGTGGACAAAGATGTTGAAGAGTATTGACCCCAGCACCAAACCTGAGGAACACCATTTGTCACTGGTCTTCATGTGGACAAAGATGTTGAAGAGTATTGACCCCAGCACCAAACCTGAGGAACACCATTTGTCACTGGTCTTCATGTGGACAAAGATGTTGAACAGTATTGACCCCAGCACCAAACCTGAGGAACACCATTTGTCACTGGTCTTCATGTGGACAATGAACCATTGACTACAACTCTTTGTGTGTTGTCATCCAGCTGGTTCTTTACCCAGCAAGAGGTTCATCTGTCAAATCCACGTCTCTCCAATTCAGAGACAAGTATGTCATATGGGACTGAGTAAAATGCTTTGCATAAGTCCAGATAGATGAAGTCAGTTGCTCTGTCTCATTGACTCATGTCTTATTTGCCTACCCTGTTGTCTGTGCTTCTTGATGTTTAAATTTCAAGAGCCATACCCCGTCCACGCCTGATTGGCTTGTCAGAGCTTCTGGGTCCACACGGGACTCTGGGCTGCTAATTGGCTATCTCTAAGCTCCAGAACCTCCCTCTACAGCATGACCCAGCGGTCATCCCTGGACTTAAACTCAGTCACCACTGCTACGGCTGCTCTACTTGAAAGAATGTACTTTTACTGGCAACTTACTTTTACTTTTTCCTCCTCGTTGCTTTCAATTAATTTTATTCTGAAATTTCCTTATGGAGTGTATGGAATACAATTTTATATAGATATAACATGCTCTTTGAATAACAAGGTAGAAGACTAAAAGAATGAAAATGGTTTCCTGGTATACAAGGCACTATTCCTTGTTTAGGCCACTTTTGGAAAATTGTTCTACAATTTTATTTTAACAGATTTGATATAAATTAGAACTTGGAAAGTGAGAAATTTAAAACCAAGGCATTTCTAAATTGATCAATCAAGAAATAGGATTTTAATGCAGCATGATTTTTGGTCTTAGAAAAGAAATATTCAAGCAGAAAAAGCATGTCTATCATGGGAAAAAATATGTCAAATATGTCAGGCTTTAAGTATCTTTATCATCAGACATTAACTCAAATCAGTCTTATAATTTATCAGCATTTAACTGATAACAAAGTTTAATATTGATGAAATTGGCTTAAATTTACATTACACTTACTCATGAGTGTTTACCTAAAATGTGTCTTGTGCCAAGGCCATGATAAAACATTCTGTATTTATATGGATCGCCTATAAATATGATAAAGAAATCTGAAAGAAACCACAAAATATTCAGTAGAGACTTGTATAGCTCCTCATTGTCTAGAGAGCCTTTACTGGGTACTCTCACCTGACTGCCTGCAGTTATCTCATATTGAGATTTCTGGTCTCTGTCAGTTCTTGCATTGTCACAGTTTTTTGTTTCAAAAATGTGCCAAAAACTCTTGAACCAGTGGGATCAAATGTTGCTGTACTGTTTCTCTGTGAGAAGTTCAGGATCTGTGAAGAGTGGAATAGGCAGCAGTGCAGAGCAGTGTGATTAGTCATTAGAAATGCCAGTCTTCTTTGGGGACCATCAACAGATGGTTACAGTGGTTACAGCACTTTCACCTGTGAAAATACAACATAGACCCAGTTAACTTCTGAGAAAGAATGCTGAGAGGTAAGAGTTGGAATCTGAAAATTATTATACTTGAATAAAACCACTTAATTCCAGCTGATAACATAACAATTTAAAAGCTGAATTGGAATTGCTATTTTAAAGATGTGGGCGCTCTTTCTCTAAAGTAGAGAATGAAAAAATTGCGTAAAAAAAAAAAATTATACCATGAAATAAGTGGGAAAAAAATTCCAAGGTATTAAAAGAAAAATAATTAATAAACAAGAGAACGTTCCACAAATATATCATCATATCAATTTTTAAAATTATGCATATTTAGGCTGTCTTAATTTAAGTTGACCTTTTCATATTTTTAGGTTCTCTGATTCAGTAATTTATCTATATTATATAACAATGTCTAGCAATGCAGATATCAAAATCTTGATCTTAAATTGTTCTTTTTTTAAAGGGTAAATGGACACTACTCCTGGTTTATTACGAAGTTCTGATTTCCTTGGTTTTTTTTGCCATCTATGTTTATTTCCATAGACTTTTTAAATATAGAAATAATGAATATCTCAGAGGAGGGCTGGTTTCCTATGGTAAACAATCACCCATTACGTGGTTCCTCATAACAACTACTGTGCGTCAGTAGCTTTGACCTATAGCAGTAGCTACTTAAAAACAAAGTGTCTATATGATGAAGTTCCAGCACAGTTAGAGTGAACTTATTTAGGATTATTTAAAAGTTATTTTCAGTTTAACATAATTATCATTAACAGATATGGTGTGGAAATTGCCATGCAGACTCATGACCAGGGTTGTCTGGCTTTATATGCTGAGAGGTTGGAGCACATCAGCAAAGGATAAACAGGCTGCACAATTAAGAAAAGAAACAATGTACACACAACTTAATTTTGGGCATAGATAGTTTGTTTCATCTGGATCTCTAAAAGACAACTTTATGACTTGCTTCACTTTTAATACTTAAAATGTACAGACACAGATCAGTAAAAATTTATCTCTTCTAGAACATTGCTTCCAAATATTTATACTGTGTGTAACATACCACGCATCTGAGAAGTTGCAACAAGATCAGGGTTTTGAAAAAATAGATTGGGATAAGGTGATAGGAGTCATTTGTGTTGTTGTCCCAATATTCTGTCTTGTATCTTTTCATTTCCTTGTGAAAAAACTCTCCCTTTGAGTCAAACAGAAGTAATTTTATCATGCATATACAACATGCAGATGTCTACAAGTCACACAAGCCCTTTTTGTTCAACAAGGTAACTGCCCAGGCTGAAGAGCACAGATCATTGGATAGCCTAACATACACAAAGGTTACATGTGTGTTCATATACATGTGCCTGTTAGAGGTTGGGGAGACACTATTGCCATTCAGAATGTCTAATCTTTTTCACATTCAAGTCTGGATAAAGAAAAGAGTTAATCTTAAATATTGATCAGGGGGCAGAGAGGAGACAGTGTGAAAGGTTTATGTTTTCACTAATCATTTTCTAGGCTATGATGGCATTCTCAGTTGAAAATATTTGACTTAGATATATTGTAACCAATTAGTGGTTGTAATTGCCAGGAGTCATCATAGAAGCGAGCATTTCGCTGGAATTCTGATTATTGATGCTGGAGTGATTTTTGCTCCTAGGTCCATTCTTGGCAAATTAATCTATCTAGGTTGTTTGAAGCCCATTACATACCTCATGGTTTCAAAAGTTTGCCTGTGTCAATAAAGATTATAAAGAAACGTTCGAAGCATTCAGCACCCTCTAGCATTTTATAAGAAGCTGTGTGTTGTTTTTTTTCCTCATGTGCAGTTCAATCCTTCATTCTTGAAGAGATAGATAGATACATTATTTATCTGTCATTGGTTTTCTAAATTATATATATAAATTGAAGATATATCATGGCAGAGAATGCAATTACATTGGTGGCAAGCAGTAATAGCATAGTTACCATGTAACTTATCACAGTCAATTTCACAATAACTCCTGATAACACCATTTTCTCTGTTCCATAAAAAAGAGGTAAAAGTAGAAAATTTGTGTTAGGGAGAGAAACAGAAGACTGTTGTTGGTGTTCCTTCCATACTTCACTTCCACTGCATCCTACTTATCTGTAAACAGAATCAATTACATTATTATTAGAAAAGAAATCACAACTCCCTTCAAAAAAACCAAACAAAAAACAAAACCAAAAAAACCACCACCAAAAATTAGATGAAAAATTTGTAGCCTTTATATACTTATTTATAGAAATTTTATGGTAATTCATACAAGAACAATATACATGCATCCCTGTACAGTACCTTTTATCATTGGTTTGGTTAGATTAAAAAAGTTGTGTTATGGGTTTAGCTAGGCAGACCTAAATTTAGGCTTTAGATTTCAGACTAGACCTAGGACTGTCAGATGACTTGAGCTGGGTTGAGCTAGCTGACAGCTGAGTTCTTCTAGCCAATAGTAATCCTTATCCTATTCTGACATCATCTCAAAAGGTAAGATCCAGTGTGGGAGTGGCTTGGTCAGTTGCTTCAAACTGTGGTCTCAGGAGGACGCACTGTGCCGTCCCAGGAGGGACGAGGAGCTCCAAGACCAGAGCACTGGTTTACCATCATGTTATCTTAGGGAAGTAAAATGTTTGTTCTTAGTCTTTGTCTCTGCTTGAATCTGTCTGTCTGGGGATTAAGTTCTCTGGAGTGTCTTTTAGTTAGAATAGTGGGATTTGTGTTCAATGTGGAGTGAGGAATTATTTCTGGTTATTTCTAACTTGTGTAGATATGTGTTATATTTCTTTTAATTTTCTCTTTTCTATATCAAAGAACCATAGAATCAATTGGGTTGGAAAAGACCTCTGAGATCATCAAGTCCAACCCTTGGTCCAGCTCCAGTCCATTTACCAGATCATGGCACTCAGTGCCACGTCCAATCTCAGTTTAAAAACCTCTCCAGGGATGGTGACTCTACCACCTCACTGGGCAGGCCATTCCAATGCCTGATTACTCTCTGTGAAGAATTTTTTTCTGATATCCAGCTTAAATTTCCCCTGGCAGAGCTTAAGCCCGTGCCCCCTTGTCCTATTGCTGAGTGCCTGGGAGAAGAGACCAACCCCCACCTGGCTAGAACTTCCCTTAAGGATTTTAGACAGTGACGAGGTCACCTCTGAGCCTCCTCTTCTCCAAACTAAACACCCCCAGCTCCCTCAGCCTCTCCCCATAGGACTTGTGCTCCAGTCCCTTCACCAGCCTTGTTGCTCTTCTCTGGAATGAATATATATATATATATATATATATATATATATATATATATATATATATATATTTATATTTATATATATGTATGTGTGTATGTGAATATATAAAAATACATAGAATTAGTTTTAAACCTAGCTTGAAGGTTTGGGTTTTTTTCCTTTCCTCCTTTTTCTCAGCAGGGGGAGGGGAGCTCTGACACTGTGTTGTGCAGTTGGCATTTTGCCAGGTCAATCCAAGGCAGGTTGCAATCACCATGTTTTTCATGGAAGCCTGCAGTGGGTGAGAGACACTAGAACACAGAAGGGAAGCGCTACTGTCCGTTTAGGAAGAAGTCTAGCAAGAGGGTTGGATTTAAGTTAATTAGATAATGCTAGTTGAGTGTTCTAAAGTTGAAAATGAAGAGTTTAGCTGTGCTTCTTCAAATACTGGGATAAAGAAAAGGACATATTAAGTTACTATCATAATATTGTTTTTTCCTGTCTCTCTACATGTCCCTTGATTTTATTCATACATAGAGCAGACAGAAAAGTCATTCCCATCAGAATGATAAATATTGTGGCAAAATAGGCTTCTTAATGAAATTTGTGCAAGAGAAACCAGGTGCTTATCTTCTCTCCATGTGTGGACCTCTGAGGCATTGCAACTCTGGAGGGAGAACACTGAAAAGATAGTAATAATCTTGGCTGTATACAGTGCTAGTAATTGGGAAATATCCCAGTGTCCATCTGCTTTCCTCTCCTGCTGATCAGGCACTTGGCTTTCATGCAGAATTTTATCTTCAGTGCAAGTCAACAGTATCTTACAATATCAAACAAAGTTTAAATATTCATCACTGAATCGAATGAAATTCTATCTGGTTTAGTACCAGACATAATCTTTCTCAGGCCTTATGTGCATACAGGTACTGCAGAACTCCTCAGAGCTAGTGCTGCTGCAGCTGATTCTTAAGCAGCTGTAAGGTTTCTAATACAGACTCAGCCTACACAAGCCTCCAACTTATCAACAGTTCAATTAACAATGATGCAGCTGAACTGGTGATAAGAGCAATGGGAATTTGTGTTCTAAATGTCTACCAGGTATAATAAGGCTGTCTCAGCAGCACTGTTAGCAGCACTGATGTGGGAATCAGGGGCAGGAGCACTGGATTTATTTTTTTGGTCCTGAGGCAACAGAACTAGATTAAGAACAATGGGATTTGTGTTTTCCTTGGGGAAACTTCAGACCCTAGTCAAAAAATACTTATAGATAGACTGAACTTCTGTCTGACTGGGAAAGAAAAGGCCACAGAGCCCATCTATGAAATTAGGAATGCTTTTGCAATGAATCCCCCAGCAAGTAATATAATAGGCTTAAAGTGATTGTTAATTTGATATTTACTATTGATCTGTATCCAGAGCAAATGTATGGAAAGTCATACCAATATTGATATTAAGGGACTGTCTAACATGTGTTTTTAATTATGCCTAGTGGTGGGCTATAGTCAGAAAATATTTCAGAGTTATTTAACCCCCATATGTTTTACTTTCTTAACATCTATTCTTTTTATGCCATGCTTATTAGAGTAGGATAACAAAGCTCTGATAAAGCATGTTGTTATAGGCACGGCAGGTATACATGGCTGACATAGAACTGGGATTTTTAATTCAATAAGTATAGTGGCCAATAGGATAAAAGACCCATCTCAGGCTGAAACTCTTATCCACACTAAATTATACATAGAACAGAAAAAGAATAACTAGAATACCCTCAGGTACAAGAAATGGATATATCACAACTCAATACTTTAGTAGGCAGTAGAAAGTAATAGTAAGAGTGATGGTGGAAGCCTGGAGAGAAATTTGGAAATATAAAGTATAAAATATTTTTGAAAAGGAAAAATATCCTTCATTTTAAAAGAAAAGCAAAAATTTTACTGTTGATACCTTAAAGTAGCAGATTTTTTAATTTATATTTTCTGTAATAGGAGCTGAAAAGGGTGTTAGGTGTAACACTATCCGTATTTTTCATTCCCAGCCCAGAAGATCTGGGATAACACATGCTACATTCTTTCCCTGGATAGTATAGTAACTAAACTGATTTGCTTTCCTTGAAGCATAGAAATGATTTGATTCAGAATACAACCTGAAGCAATTCCTGGGAACAGTACAATTTCACGCAGACCCGTACTTTAGGTTTGCAGCTTCATTGAATATAATTTTTCATTTTTGTGCATTGCATATACCAGAAAATAGAAATACAGAAAATTAGTGACTAGATTTTTTTATTTTTTTGTGTTGTTCTTATTTGCTATGTTGTCTTCAGCCACTAATGCAAACAATTCACACAAAGTCTTCATTTATTTTTACAAAGTTGTATGCACTTCTGAGCATGCTATTCTTTTCTTTACAGCCACTAGAGCAAGCCAGCAACAGAACACAGATAAATTAAAACTAGAAAGACAAAATCGTGAATGTAACCTGCAATTTAACCTCAGAGTGCACCTTCAGGAGAGGGTTTACTATTAATCCTTGCAAGCAAAACTGTGGGATTCTTTTAACAAATGAAATTTTAGAGAGTTTGCATAGCCTTTGTATCCATTACAATTGGTGCACAGCCAAAATCCTAAAAGAGATATGTTGGGGGGAAAGTTGAGCTGGTTTGTTGCGAGAGGTTTTTTCCCATGCCCCTGTCTGCTCACCCTACACGATACCCTGGGTTCAGCGGTGAATACCCAGATGTATTCTCACAGAGATAGGGTCTAGGCTCCGATAGTTAAAAACAGGAATGTACAAACCCTTTATTGGGGGGGTAAACAACTTATATAGGTTTTTGGGGTGTACACAAGGACCTTAACAAGTTCTTATAGGCTGAGGGTCTCTGGTCATGCACCGGTGGGCTGCTCCCATTGGCTGAGGTATGGCTGTTCATGTGGCAGCCACGACTCCCTTGGCATCAACGGGTCTATGTTTACCTGGGGTCTGGGGTTGTTTACCTGCCTCTTCAGGCTGCTTCAAGGTCATGTTGACCTTGCCAGCCTGTCAGCTCCTGACATGGGTCGTGCAACTGAGGGGAGGCCAAACCTCCCTTACAGAGATAATCCTAGCAGTTTGCCTGCTTAAGAAGAAAAAAGTAGATGCTAATGAATTTTTATCAGACAGTAGAGAAAGTTCTTGCCAAGTGATGGAGTTTAAAAAGGCATAGAGAGGACAAGCAGTTTTTAGCATATGGTTCAACTGTTCTTGTCTTTGTCTTCATTGTGTTTGCCTGTCACTGTTGTGACTCTGCATATTTTGTCCATGGCTTTGCCCTTTTTCCTTGTTATCTGCTTTGACAATATCCTCAATCAGGTAATTGTCCTGAAATGATCATTCTTATGTTCCAATGCCCTTACCAATGAGCACAGATGACCAGATTTCGTTCTCATTAATGTCTCACTTATCATTTGTTGGTCTCATTTGTGTCTCTGTATTACAGAGTCACAGAATATTCTGAGTTTGATGGGACCCCCAAGGATATTCATGTCCTGCTCTTCAGTGAATGGCTCCTCCAGAGACTGAAACCACAACTGTGGCAATGTTAACACCAGGCTCTAGCAGAACGAGTTAATCTCAGTGTTATGTTTTTGTTTATTTCTTCCTCCTTTACTTATTTTCCCTTTGGCACTGAAAAGGTTCTTGGCTTGATACCCCTAAGGAAGCAGACACCTCTGTTTACACACACTTGAATCATTTAAAAGCCAGTCAGCCACATATATACACATCCTATAGATCAGCAAACAATGAAATGGAAGTTGTCTTTATGGTGTAGTGTTTTCAGGAGACAGAAAGACCTATTTCCATACCAGTGGTAACAAATTTACTTAGAACCACTCTGGCAGCAAAAATGACCTGGGAGGATGGTTGAGGTGCAATGTTCATGATAGTTTTTGTGTATCAGAAAGCAAGGTTTATACTCATGGTATGGTTTAGGAATAATTTTAATTTCAAATGTTCTAAACAATTGCAGTATTTGTTGGTTATTGCTTATTTTTTATGTTTGTGTAGTTTCCCCTTTATATAATCAGAAACTTTGAATTAAATTCTTGCTTTCTCCAGTAAAGATTGGAACAATTTCTTAGTTCTCTAGAACTCTAAGAGGAAGGGAATGCTATTTTCTGTTTACTTCTAATCATCCTGACTCAAATACATATTGCTGTAACAGCTGATCTCCATGACTGCTTATACAGCATGGGTCTGGGGATTTAAACACAAATGAAAAAATCATTAGAAACCTGGCAATAGAAACTGAATATTTAAAGTCTGGAATGTAAAGTTCACCGAGGCAGCCATTTTAATATGCCATTTGGGGTTTTTTCTCCATGCTTCAAAGGCGCTTTCCCTATAATAGACTACTGCTACTGGCATTCTGATCACTTTACAGTGGGAAGAGAAGCAGAAAAAGGGAGCAACTGTTTTATCTGGAAAAGCTTTAACAAGGAGGAGCTCGATGGCATTAACATATATGAGCAAGTCTGCTAACGTCAATAAGAAATGCCAAACAGCATTGTGGAAGATTGAGAAACTGGCCAGAGGTCTTTGAGTGAAAAGATGCCCTTTTAGTAAGAGTACCTGGCTTTAATTTTCGGTCAGACTAATTGATTGATGCTTTCTTTCCAGAAGACAGTGTAGACCCTAGGCTCTAAAGGTGATAATTATTCTATAATCCTTTTAAATTCCTCTGATTTTCTGAACATCATGGAATGATTTGCAAGTGCTGACCTGAAACATATACTTTGTCAAGTAAAATATCCGTAAAGCTTATAACTATTCGTTTGGCACCTTGAGATAAAGACTAAATGTCACATTTAATGACAATATTTTAAGTATATAAACTTTTTTTTTAACTGGAAAAATGTGACTTCTGTTCTTTTTATCACTAACCTTTGACAAGTAATAAATGTCCCTGGGCCTGAAAACACTGAGAATCAATTTAACATGTGTAACTTGCACAGCAGATGGAATCAGAGATTAATTTTGTTTGGAAGGAACCTCCAGAGGTCACCTAGTGCAACTTCCTCGGTGTGGAGTGAACTAGAGACTTCATAGGGTCCTAACAAGCCCAGTTCTGAGAATTTTTGGGGGAAGGAAATTCCAGCGATTCTAAGCAACCATCTGCTGCATTTGACCACCTTGAAATGCAGAAGAAGAAAATGACATAAGAAGTATCTTGAAGTGTAATTTAGATATTAAAAAGACACTTTAGTTAAAATATTTCTGCTGTTAGCTGAGCTGAGAGTAACTCATTTTGTGTGTGAGGTTCATCATACATATAAAGACATGTTTATTTAAAGAAAGACCAAGAATAAACCTCAAAGAAAAACCACAGAAACCAAAACATACAATTTCCACCCCCCAGCACAGGATTTTAAAAACAAGTGCACTGTTAAAATTCCCAAGCCTTAGCATCATTCTAAGAAACAGGTAGTACTGGAATATTTAATTTTAAATGCCTCCTTGTCTCCACAACATCTCTCATTTGTGACATTATATTGCAAAATAAATACCCAGGAACACACATGAGAGAAGACTAATACCAAAAAGAAAGACTCACAGGCTTCAGCAAATAACCGTCTATTTTCTACACTAGCAAAACTAATTGTAAGCTCCTGAAGTAGGACACAAGCATTATTTTTTGAGAGATGATTGTGTTTTAAATGTGTTTTGCATCTTGCTTTCTATAATCTACTAAATAGTGCAATCCTTAGCAATCCTGTGGTTTAGGTGGCTATGGATTATGTCTCTCAGAAAAATGCAAGAGAATCAGAAGTTCTTGGAGAGTCTGACTGGGTATATAAAGTTGTAAATAAGAACAAGATCTGAGGATAAAATGTTTTATTTTTTCTTATCTGCATGATAGAATGTAAAATCTGCGGGTATTTCAGACACTTGCCAAATTAAGCTATGATAAGAATTGTTTTTGAAATAATGTCTTGAGGATTTAGATCTGTCTGTTTGCTATTAAGATATCAAGAATTTTGGAAGATCTTTCAGTGAGAAATACTGGGACTAGTCTCTTGTATTTTGGTATTTAACATGGTTAAAGTCTAGGATACAACCTAACATAAGTGTACATATGAAGGAAAAACAAATAATCATTGAATAACTGTATTACTTTTTGCCAAATAGGATGTGGAAAGGACTCTAAAAGAGCTAGAAATTACGTATAATATTAGTGACAACAAAAGACAGGGAGAAATCTTATGCAGAAATATAACTCTTTAGGATATTCAAATAAAATGTAAATATCTGTAAAGGTAAAGTTAGTTTACACAGACATAACTGAATACCATCAAACTTTTTAAGGGTTTTTTGAAGGCTATTCAAGAGGTATTATACCTCATGGAATTTCCAGTTTTTGAATAATCTATGAAAATAATTTGAGAAAACAGTATATCCTTCAGTTTACCATTGAAAATGATTAGGAAATGGGATTAGGGCAATAAACTAGGATTATAGGATAATAGGATTATCTTCCATTTAAAAAAAAAAAAAACAAACAAAAAACCAAACACACAAACAAAGCAAACCCAGAATACATGTTAAAAGGAAAATAATAATTGTCTTAAAGGTCAGAATATAGGTTGCTCACTATTCTATCTTCCTGATTTCTTTTCTTATTTTCCAATTATAATCACTGTAAGAACTTGAAATAGAAGATGTTAAAAATTGTTCTATTTGCCATAAGGTGGTACTATGCAGTAAGGCAGTGACATGGTTTAGAAAATTCAATTTAATTGTTGTAGTGTTTTAAGTCTTAAGTTTCCATGTAGAACAGGTCTCAGGTACACAAAATATATAATGTACACCGTTTCAAAAATTATAAAGATTCATATATTACAATCAAGGTTCAGAAAACACAAATTACAAGTAATGTTAACAGGTAATGTTTTTTAATTCTGCCATCTAGAAAAGGTTTTCTCTGTCTGAAGATATAAGAACACTCTATAAAAGTGGGTGTACAATGCTGAGGATAGTGTGTAACAACATCATTGTCCTGTAGCTTTAAGACAATTCTAAACTTGCATTCATAATGAAGGAAAGAATTTACTCTCAGATGGTCCAGGCCTTTAATCATGTTATTCTGGACTTACTCAACTGTATCCAAGTTTTTGGGGCACTAAAGAGACTCAGACTGGGCTCAGCATTCCAGATAGGTTTCAACAACCCAGATTAGAAGGGAAGGACTGCCTTGATTAGCTTGATGATGTATTTCCTAATGTAACCCATGAGACTGATCTCTTTTTATGACCCAAGGGCATATTTCTAGCTCATGGTCAGCTAGGTAAATGGAGATCTCCATTTCCTTCTCTGACAAGGTGCCTTTTTTTCTGCCTGTATTTCTGCCTGAGATTACTCTTTCCCCATGTTCAAGACATGGCCTTTGCCTTTATTGAACTCTGAGTTAATCTCTGCCTATACACATGCTGTACCAAGCACTACTTCACTTTCATACCACCTGAAAATTTGCTGAAAGTGTGCTTTCTCCTCCTATCCAAGTCATTAATTATATTGTTAAACAGTTACTGGCCACAGTATTGAACTCTGAGTACACTGTTAGTTACTGTCCTTTTACTGGTCTCTATGCTGCTGATCCACAAACCTTTGAACTGGCAGTTTAGCTAGTTTCTGGTTCACCTTACTCTCCATTTATCCAGTTCATTCTTCATCAGTTTCTCAATAAATATGTTGTAGGTGATAGTGTTAAAAAACTTACTAATGGCAAGATAAAACACATCCAGCCTTCTCCCTTGTCCACTAAGTCCATGTTCTAACTGCAGAATGTTGTCAGGTTAGTCAGGAATTATTTTCTCTTCAATGTCCACGCTGACTACTCATCATCACCACTTCCTCTTTGTTCATGTGTTTGTCAATTATTTCAGGGATTATTTGATCCACCACATTCTAGAAATCCAGGTGGGGCTCATGGGCTGTAGGAATTTCTCACTGGGCTCCAGGGACTTGCATAAATCACAATTTGTTCAAATGTTCTCTAATCCAATCCTTCTCCACTTAGAGTCTTTTCTCCAGGACTTATTGGAAGGGACTCTTACAAGGAGGTCCATAAAGGACCCAAAGTCCTCTCACATGAAATCCAGGGCTGAGATCCTACTATTTATCTTCTTCCCTTTTCTCAGCGTCTCAAACTCCAACATCTTGTGGTTGCTGCAACCAAAACTGACCTGACTTTCATATCCCTGAAATTCTTTCTCATTTGTAAGTAAAATAGATAGCAGAGCAACTTTCCTCATTGTCTCCCTCACCACCTTTGTCAAGTGTAACTAATGTTAAATCTACTATTGGGGGGAGAAGCTTGCGTGCCCTCATGAGGTTGAGAGCTATGCTGGAGGTGGTTTGTGCCACCGGTAGGTTCTCCCATGCCAGACAGGTCTCAGCTGAAGGGTCAGACAAAGTGTGTCCATGGGCAGGATGGGCTCGCTAGCCGTCTGGCAACCATCCTAGGCGAAGGACAACTCCAACCCCAAACCTGGGCAGATGGAGCTCACTTAGCCCTGTAAGGCCATCCATCTAAGAGAAGGATACTCTAACCAAACCTACGTCCTGAGGTATTTGCTGTCACCGTCCAAGCTCGCTAGGCCGTGGCAGATGAACCTTAGGAGTAAAGGGTGGGGCCAGTTCTGCACACGCTGTGCCTCACCTAAAAAATCCATCGCACAGGCTTGAAGGGTTCACCCACATTGCAAAGCCCTGTAGCGACAGGTGAGAGTCGAAAACAGCAGGTGATAGGAAGCAGCTGGAAGCCGCAGACCCAACCCTGCATGCAGGCGGTTCAGGATATGGGTCATTAGAGACTTGACCCCGGAGATGACAGTCTCTTGCGGCAGCATCCTGAATGACCAAGCAGCCTTTTCTAGGGCAGAAAGAACCGTTCCTTGCCAATGTCACCGAGGGAGACGTTCCGCTGTGCCTTTTGTGACCAGACCTGCCTATCCCGTATCGGCCCTTTTAGCCACCAGCACGATTGCAGCAAGCGTGGGTAGTGCCCTCCTCAAATCTTTGTTCGCGAAGCCTGGCCATGATGATGACTAATGGATAATTTGTTTTTTGATCTAAATTTAATACAATTTTTTTATTTATGCATTCTGAAAACTTATGAGCATTCTCTAAGTTGATTGGTCCAATACACAATAGCAATTTCTAGAAATAGATATAGGAACTCATTAAATGAGCTGTTAAATAACTTTTAATCATGTGTCCTGAAGTTAAGGTTTTTCCATGTGCATACTTGTAGGGAAATGAATAACATATGAAGAATGGGAACATTATTGCCAGCAATTAATGGAACAAGACTGAGAAGAAGCAGAACCTATGGGAATAGAAATAGACAGTGGACCTGAAACTCATGAAGTTTGAATGTTGAATGTTGCAATATTTTGTATGGGTTTCCCGCCTGCTTGGTTTCTACACCCCACATTCATTCCCCCGCCGTGTGTTCCTGCTTTGGCTTTTCCCTAATCAGGGACAGTCTCTGCCACGTGCTGCCAGCACAGCCATCAATCTGGGTGCTGCCGCCATGGTGTCCGGGGCCTGCCAGCAGGTTTGACAAAGGGAGGCCCCTCCCAGGGGCACTGTCTTTGCACTGTGCTGCCGGTGGTCCACCAGAAATGTGCCTGCCCCTTCTGTCCATCCTGCCATAATCTCTGAGTCCCTATTGGTTAATTCTGTTGTCACTTGACGAGTGCTTCTCCATTGGCTATTCAGGTCATCAGTTAACCACTCTGCTCCTTCCCTCGCCCTATTGAGTCCAAGTTCCAAAGCCCTCCCCTCAGATTTCCTTCCTCTTTCCAGGACTCTGTTCTTATTGGATGTTTAATGGTTACTGACATACTGTTCACCTAATCCCTTTTAAATTTCCACTCTATCCTGAGTACCTCCCCTAAACAAGCTTTTACAAGTTGGCTCCTTCATTAATAAAGGGCTTTTTTAGTTTACTCTCTCACTGTGTGTGGAGGGTTTCCTTGGGAGCCAATCCCCCTCGGGTGGTTACCGTTACGTACTGGATGAACTGTGCTGATGCTTGTTGAGAGTTGTCTTTGCTTCTTTGGTTCTCTTCAGAACTGGAATACTGGTGCAAATACCACAAGCAATCTATCTGAATCTTCTTGTGACCACAGATTTCTTTTGACACTCTTGATTCTGAGTTTGACACAATGTAATCCCATCTTCCCTAAAAATCTCTAAATAATTCTTTGCTTCATTTGGAAATTTCTCAAAATTACTAGCTTAATATGTCAGATTTTTTTAACAGAATGGTCAATTTAACATGGTCTGTTGATACTTGTCGTTGATAAAAACCTCCTGAAAGTTTGTGATGCTTTCACTAATGGTGACATAAGATAGGTATTTTTAAGATTATTTCTGTTTGTCTTGAAAGCAGCAGTAGGAAAACATACCTACATCAGTATAAAAGATTGGTCATCATATATGAAATGATAGTTTACTCTATCCTTTATGTAGGATAGACTGTAACAGAATAAATGTTCTCCATAAAGATAAGTCAAGATTCACTGGTCATAAAAAACCATACTTCAAGAAGATTCTAAAATTTCTATGCTTGATTGATAATTTTGTATAGTATCACAGATTATTCAAATTTGCAGAGTCAGGCCAAGATAATCTAACTTCTCATTTCCTGTTTATATGCAGCTGGCATTTTAAGTGTTTCTCAACACAACAGCCTCAAGTTTATTTTAGTAAAGAAATGTAAAAGAAAAATTATTCTACAGGTTCTCCAGCAGCTTTTTAAACTTTTTATTTAATCTCCTCCTCTTCCTCTATCTTGTCTCTTTTGCGTCTTCCTGTTTGACAGTCATAATGATTTTTGAAAACATATTTGATATACTCTGAGATAGAAATCTAATTTAGCAACATTGATACTACATGGATAAAACAATTTAAAATGGTCATTATTATTTTGCTAGAACAATTAATGTAACATTTTTAAAATTTACTTCCCACAACAAGACATACTAGCTCAATTTATTTAATTGCAGTTTTAATTAAGATTTTGCCAGAACTTGGCCTGGGGAAAAAATCAAAAGTTTGACCTAAAGTTTTTAATGAGTCAGATGTAGGGATTTTACAAAATCCCTTGGCAGCAAACAAGCAGAAGTAATTCAGACTCCTTACTTTAGATAAAGCTAAAATTTGTGAACAGGGAAGAAAGGAAGGAAATGAGGTTACCTGAGTTATGGATTCTTCAGTATGAAAGCCTAATGCTGACAGACCTTCAGAGATCCATAGTTGAACTAGTGTCATATCATCATCATCATCATCATGGCTAGGATTTGTGAACAAAGATTTGGGAGGGGCTCTACTCATGCTTGCTACAAACAAGTGGGTGAACCATTCTAGCCTGTGCAATGGATTTTTTAGGTGAGGCACAGCGTGCACAGAACTGGCCCCACCCCTTACTCCTAAGGTTCATCTGCCAGGGCCTAGCGAGCTTGGACGGTGACAGTGAGTACCTCAGGACGTAGGTTTGGTTAGAGTAGCCTTCTCTTGGATGGATGGCCTTATAGGGCTAAGTGAGCTCTGTCTACCCGGGTTTTGGAGTTAGAGTTGTCCTTCTCCTAGGATGGTTGCTGGGGGACTAGCAAGACCATCCTGCCCATGGACACAGTTTGTTTGACCCTTCAGCTGAGATCTGTCTGGCATGGGAGACCCTACCAGAGACACAAACCACTGCCAGCATAGCACTCAACCTCATGAGGGCACGCAAGCTTCTCACCTGCGACAAGGGGGTGTCTGCGGAGAAGAGTGTCATTTAATATCTTCACTGATGACACAGACATAGGGATCGAGTGCACCCTTAGCAAGTTTGCAGATGACACCAAGCTGAGTGGTGCTGTTGACACACCTGAAGGACAGGATGCCACCCAGAGGGACCTGGATGAGCTCAAAAACTGGGCCCATGGGAACATCATGGTGTTTAACAAGACCAAGAACAAGGTGCTGCACCTGGGTTTGCAGAACACCTGGTATTGATACAGGCTGGAGGATTAACAGATCAAGAGCAACCCTCCTGAGAAGGACTTAGGGGTGCTGGTGGGTGAGAGGCTGGACACAACTCAACAATATGCACTTGCACTCCCAGAGAACTGGGATTGTTCAGCCTGGAGAAGAGAAGGCTTTGGGGTGACGTAGTTGCAGCCTTTGAGCACACAAAAGGAGCCTACAGGAAAGATGGGGAGAGACTATTTACAGAACCATGTAGTGACAGGACAAGAAGAAATGGATTTAAACTGAAAAACAGTAGGTTTAGGTTAGATATTAGGTAGAAATTTGTTACTGTGATGGTGGTGAGGCACTGGAACAGGTTGCTCAGAAAAAATGTGGATGCCCTATCCCAGGAAGTATTCAAGGCCAACGTGGGTGGGGATCTGAGCAACCTGATCTAGGTAAAAGTGTCCCTAACCATGGCAGGTCTGTTGGAAATCTTTAAGGTTCCTTCCAACAAAAAAATATTTTATTATTATATGATGTAATTTATCCTTGTAAAATAATCCTCCTTCAAAAATATTACTACATTATTCTGTTCTTTCCCTTGAAAAGGGATGAGGAGTAATGGGCTGGGGTGGGTGTGTCAGATGTGAGTTGAATAGCTGCTTCATACACATGTTTTATATAGATGCTTTACATTCATGTGTATATACATGTTGAATCAAGTATCAAGTTCATGTTATAAAATGTGCTGTTTACAGATAGCAAAAAGGGCCCTTTCATGCCTTTTGCCTGTGATTACATCTGCTTCCTTTCTGCCTAGATGCAAAGTCTTAAGTCACTTGAGCTAGTGCACTAATGGAAAAAAATTATAGGAAAAACGTTTTATGAGGAATTAATCATTAGTTGACATAATTGCTGTACTGCACTCTGTTAGAGAAATACTTTTGGACCTTTTTGAGGCCAGAGTCAGAACTAAAATCTGCTTTAAATTGATGCTTATTTCAGCAGGTTTTGGATAGCATTGTGTCTGACACACTGTGCATGGAACAACTATTTTTCTTTCTGATACACCTATTCTAAAAGAGTAGCTAGATTTTGGATGCAATGTGGTTTAAAACAGAAGGCACAATTTTCCTTATACAATGGAATTTCATGGAGAAAGAGAAGCTAATAACTGAAAGTGCTAACCAAAACATTAATACAGATGATTTTTGCTGATATTAGTTGATCTAGGGTAGCATTTACTGTTAGCCAAAGTACATTTGCTTTGTCTATTTATTTAAAGCAGTTTTAACAGACTGAAGACTGAATACTTGCAGAAAATAAATAAATAAATGCATACATAAATATCTATATACACATACATACACACGTACATACATATATACAAATCAATCAGCTCTGCAGTGCTGAGCATGACCTCATTTTGTATTAATCATTGGATGTCTGGTATTGACTAGTTACAGGAGTAGTGAAGAATTCACATGTTTTGAAATCCAGCTAAGCATACTTGCATAAACTTTCCCACAAGAAAGAATTTCACCTTATGGGAAAATAAAATTTTAAAAAATTGGCTCTGAAAAGTGTAAGTGTAAAGGACAGAGAGAAACCAGGACAATAACTTATTTTGTCTCCATTCATAACACAGAATTGTACTCAATATCATAATCCAAAATGGAAATATGTTTACAGCTGAATACTTGGAAGATTAAGATATTAGTCTTCATGAAAAATTTTGGTTTCTGTTTTCTATGGTGAACAAAATAACAGCTGGGAAGATGAAGGAACTGCATTTTTAACCAAAGCA
Source organism: Pithys albifrons albifrons (assembly GCF_047495875.1). Classification (NCBI taxonomy): domain Eukaryota; kingdom Metazoa; phylum Chordata; class Aves; order Passeriformes; family Thamnophilidae; genus Pithys; species Pithys albifrons. The sequence goes on along the minus strand of NC_092497.1, from coordinate 78,745,068 downwards.
GCATTTGGATTCTAGCCAGATTAATCACCCTGAAGCATGTCAGTTTTATTTCCTACAAATGAAAGTTTTGCAGCTGCCATAGAGTAACTGATGAAGAAAACGAACCTTTAGGTCATTGCCATTGACAACAGATTATGAGGTACCCCGACGTACGATATACAACAGCTGATTCTAAAACCATGTTGTATATTTAATGTTTGTGGCCTTCGTAAATTGTCATGTTTCCAACTTCATTAAGTGCAAAGCTTCTGTGAGAATGCTGATATGTGGTTTTGCTGTGTGTCACCTGAGGGAACCATTGCAGACTATATATGTGTTACAAGAGGCAAATATTTGCAAAGAGGAAAGGATTCTTGCATCTTAGGTGAAATGTCTTAAGTTTGCAGCAGGATTCTCTTGAGGAAACTTTCCTGTCTGACTATCAGGAGACCACTCTGGCAGTCACACTTCAACCACCTGTGCTCAGACCAAGGCCTTTTCTCAGTTACACACCCCCCTCTCACACAGACAGACCAGCTTTCCTTACCAGGTTTGCCACAGCAGAGTCTCAGATGTATTGACCTTTAAAATAATCATGGTGCAACAACAAAGCAACAGCTGAAGTTGTTGGCCTTTGTCATGGGTTCACCTAGGTGGGCCTAGATTTGGGCTCTGAAGTCTGGACTAGGCCGAAGCTGTCAACTGACTTGAGCTGGGCTGAGCTAACAGCTGACCTCTTCTAGCCAGTAACTTTGTATTCCATACCACATTATGACATCATCTCCAGGGAAGCAGGAACCAGTGTGGGAGTGGTTAAGGCAGTCGCTTCTCAGCCCTCCTCTTGGGAGGATGCACAATGCTGTCCCAGGGGGGATGGAGAGGACCAGGCCCACCACTGGCTCACAGGGTACCTCAGGAAAGTAAAATGTGTTGTTCTGGGTCTCTCCTTTCTGCTTGGGTTTGTCTCCCTGGGGAATAAGCTTCTTCTTAAGTAATGTGTAGTTAGGACAGTAGAATTTGTGTGTTCGTTAAGATGTTGAGGTGGGGAACTTATTGTTGTAGACTTGTGTGAGTGTATATTTGTACTCTCTTCTAATTGTCTCTTTCTTTCTGTGAAAAATATATGTAGATTTAGTATAAATGCAGTTTGAAGTGTTTTTTTTCTTTCCCCTCTCTTTTCCTCCCTTTCCCTGGTGTTAGGAGGGAGGCTTTTCTCTCTGTGCTTGGGGGGGTTGGCAGTTGCTTATCTCAAACCAAGACAGCCTTTGAGAAGGGACCCAGAACAAAGGAAATATTGGAATTTTATACCCTCACGGTCAAAGGACTGAAAAGTCTGGGTTCATTGGCTCCTGCTGACACCACAGGTCCCCATGCTCTTTGTTATACCAAGGGGTTGGTACCAACTCATGGCCTCATGCTCCATCCATCCAGAGCCCAACCTCCAGCTGGCAGTGCAGCTGCACACCAAGATACCTGCACTGAATGTATTCTCAACAGTTCATGAAACCTGTGAAGGCAAACAAGAAACAATGAGGGGAAAAGAACTTGAACATGTGGAAGAAAGTAAGAAAGGAAATGATAAATTTTCAGATGTATAGCTAAACTTGATTCACATTTTCCTCAAAGTGCTACATGATCTTGAGAGGTCAATCTTCACATTTCTACAAACATCAGGAAATTTATTTACATTATGATATAAATATTTATATTTTCTACATATGAATGAAACCCCCATTGTAAAGTTTTGAAACTGACAATAAAAAAAAGAAAAATTTTACAAGTTTACAACACCTTTCAAGGTCTGGAAGCTTTTGGATATACATAAAAAAATCTCCTGTGCTACTGTATTTCTTGTGGCCAGGAGAAACACAACAAAATAGTATTCCAACTGGTACCTTGAGTGAGGAAAGATTCCTACTGATAACACTGTTCCTGACACAAACTACTTTCCCCTCTTCACTGCAATAGCAACGTGACATATTAGGATTGATTTGCCACATAGTCTATTGACCTGTACAAGAGAGGATATTTAACTATTGGTTCCATGTTAGCCAGCAACACAAGCCTGATAAAAACACACAAACTAGTTTGAAAAAAATCAAAACGTGAAATAAAACCTAATTAACACAAATAGACTGGATTGATACCCTTAAATTTATTGCTTCATTTCTCATGTTCTTTAATACTGCTTTATGATTAATGAACTTCAATGTTTTGATTGGTTTTAATCATCTCTCCCTGTTTTTCCAATGCAGAGTTTCCCCACACCAATGATTCTCTTTCTTTGTGCTTGTTGCACTCCTGTATTGGATTTCTTTGTAGTCAACTGCTGTTCCTCAGGCTATGTCTGCAATGAAATCCAGAGGTGTGACTGCACTACATGTATCGATAACTGATCTCACTTTAACCTCATTAGTTTGCTTAATGATAGGAATGAAATCACAGGCAGTGTATTCAATAGCAGATGTCCTTGCAACAGCAGTTCCCCTTCTGTGAGTAGTCAGACAGATTACAGCAGTACTGAGTATAATCTGTCTGTACTGCAATCAGAATAGCATAGTGATATCAATAGTTTACACAGACAAAACAAATAGACAATTCGTAAGGTATAAAAAACATTTAGAAGTAACTTTTGAAATATTTTTCAATCTGCATCATTTTGGTTGCTGTCAAGGAATTCAATAGTTCTTGCAGGAAAATAAAAGTGAAATTATAAAAAGAAGATATTGAAAATAGAAAAATAGAATGAAAGCCTGATTCCATGTCATATACTCACAAGTTCTGGTAAAAACTTACAGCAAAATATTGCAGATTGATGTGCAAGGAGTAGAACTTCTATATATGAAGAGAAACTCTGGTCATTAATGTAATTAATTATTTTTATTGGAAAATGAAGTTCAGATGTTCAAACAATATAGGTAAGCATTGTTTAAGGTACTCTAATCAAGTGCATATGTGTATACGTATTTATATATTACAGGAACAGTTATTGTCCCAGGAAGATTTTGCTGGACTTCCAAACTGACTGGACACACACAAATTGCGAAAAACACCTACAGCTATGTAACATTAAAATGCAGGAACTCTTTTAAACAATCTATTGAACTGATTGTACCTTTTCTGTTCTGAAGCTTGCAGTACAGTTTAGTATTTTCTTAGTTGTATACTGATTGTGCCTTGCCCAAATTTTCTGTAAATAATCATTCTCTAAAATACATAAAATGTGCTAAGAATTCCAGTGTGCTCTGGAACTGGAATACATAGTATGTATATTCATTTAATTCAGAGTCCAGATCATTCTGGGGGAAAAAAAATGCTTGATTAAATCTACCTATACAAATCACCGTTGTTTAGATAGAAGGAAGATAAATATGCAGCCTTCTAATGTTTCTTGGACCCTTCTTTGAGAAGCTCCTGAAGCTTCTTTCTGAAGTGGCATTGCAATTCCCGGGATTTATAGTCCAGCAGATTTAACACTTATTTTTATGGCTATCTCTACTGATTATTAAAACATGCATCATGAAACTGCTTCTGCACATCTGTTGAAATACATACATCCTGGAAAGTTGCCTTTATAACAGCCAGGGAGAATTCTTTTACAAGAGGAAATAGTGAAGTTCTCTTTATCTGCATAAAATGCAGACCCTTAAACCCTGTTCCTCTGTTAAATATAATAATGATTTTTAGATAGTTATCGTGTCATTTATTTACTACACATGGAAAGTAGATTTGTTCTAAGCTAAAAGCCACATGTGGAACTTGCAACTTAAAATGCTGTAGAATAAGAATGAACTTTTCACTTTATCTGAAATCTTGAAGAATTCTATTGTGCATTAAAGCATTCTATAACATTTTTCTATTTTTAGTCCTGCATATGTACTGATTCAAAAGGACACCACCTCTATATTTCCATTGATTTTTGTGGTGTTCTTCACAATTATTTATGTGGCTTGTTCTCCAAATGCTCAAAAAGTGTAGGTTTTAGTAACTTCAAGATTAGTAACAACCTCAATAAAGCACAGAGAAATGGAACAGCTTTTCTTAGATGTCAGTGGTATGCATCTCTCAAATTGTTTTTTATCTAAAATTTATAGTGTGAATAATTTCTTAGAGTTTCTAAGAATTTCCTAGCTGCCTTACTAAGAAAATACGATATTTAAATATTTCTGTTTATAGATATTTTCTTTTTTCTACATGCAACACTATTGAGGTGGCATAATATGCAAATGGTGGGACAAAACGGCAAGAAGTACTTTTGAATTCTTTTTAAAAAAGCATTTAGCACTAGGGAATATGCAAATGAATGAGAGAACATACAATGTACCCAATATAATGGATGGTATATAAAACTATCTTTATACAAGAAGTAGAGGTAAAGGTAGGCTGATAAAGACGCAGGTGAAAAGCTCTGTAAAGTTTTGTACTTGGAACTAGACTGGGTTATATGTAGAGCTGGAACTGGGTACATTTAGTCAGAAAACTGTAGAGGAGTTTCTTTAAATCTTCATTCTACACAGCTGATCTATTTTAGATTTTCAAGTTATGAACATCAGGATTTAGGCTTTAAAACATGATTTTGAGAAGCTGAAAAGTATTAAAAAATTTCTGTGTCAAATGCTTTCTAAGTAGTGCAGACAGTAGAGTATTAAAGGTTCAGCAAAAATTATGTCGAAACCAGCATTAAGGAATGCACTGCTGTTTAGTAGATGCAGCTGACTGATCTATAATCTTTATTTGAAAAAGATTAGCAAAATCAAGGAACTGCCTGGTTGATATTAACAAAATTTAAATGGTCTTTACTGTAACATTCAGTCATATCTTTGAAAAACTACTAATTACTTATAATTAATTTCTTGTAATCATTATTTCCAGTTTTGTTTAAATTCTAGGATGCAAATAATGTCTTCGTGCCCCTGGCTCCTACATCTTCTTCTATAGAATATAGCCTCTACTAGTGCAGACTTTTATGACAAGTGATCTTAAGTGTGGCCCCTCGCTGGACTTAAAAGAGTAAGAGTTTTAGACTTTAACTGAAGGGAGAACAATTATGGTTTTGTTCTCAAATCTGAAGACTTGTGTGTCTCATTTCCTTAGAAACATTTTGCACTTCAATTTTATGGGTAGTCAGGCTTTTTAAGAGTGATTTACTACTGGAACAGGTCCTGCAATGCAGAGATGCAGCAAGGAGAGCCATTACATTGAAGTAAGAAACTATAAACCAGTATTTGTTTTACTACGTCCCTGAAAATGAATCTGCAATCTAGGTGTTCTAGACTTGAAGTATGGCAGTCATCTGAATGTCTTCTCAGATAATGTCCAGTTATGGGAGATTCAGTTAACATAATTAGAAGTGTTTTCATTTTTCTGGGTTTGTTTGGGCATATATATTTACTTTCTGCACTATTAATTCTCGAATGAATTTTGCACCAAATGGATCTGAGATCTATAAGTAGCTGTCAGCCCAAAGTTAGTGCCTCATCTAACCATAGTGAGTTTTCCCAAAGAATTTCTCCGTTAATATTGCTGACATAAGATCCAGTTGATAGTACTTGTCTTCAATAATTCAAAAAGCCAGTGTAGTTGTGTAATTGCTTACAGAGGGAGACAACAATTCAGAGAATCCAAAGCTGAGAAACTGAAAAGTACTTTTAATCAACAGTTCTGTTTTCTGATAACATAGTTCCTTAAGGACAGAACACAACAAAAGCATCTCATTGATACGGGTTCAATCCCCAGCATCTCCGCCATTGGGGGGGTTGGCAGTTGCTTATCTCAAACCAAGACATTCTAATGGTGCCGAAACCCGGGAGCGATGGAGGACCTTGGCGGGTGTCCCAGAATCTTGGCAGGCTTCCCGGGAGGATTGTTGTAGAAACATAGATTGATAAGTGCCTTGTTTAAGTACATCCAGAACAGAAAATGTAAACAACTCTCCCTTACTGTTGAAAGCTCCTTTTCACTGTTTCACTGTCTTTGTGAGTTCAAACAGCTCGACTGGTGCCTGCTGTGAATGTAGCCACTGCAGAAAAGAGAGGCCCATGTAAGCTGTTCGTGTGTGGCAAGACACGGCTGTTTGAGTTGAATCCCTGAGGACTCATCATGTGAATGCTGATGTGCCCAGGAGCCGAGCTGATGAGGAGCATCTCACCTGGACTGGCATGGGGAGGAGGTGTTCCTGGCTCAATGGGCCCATGGTGCCTCAGGCCACCTGTAGGTGGATAAAGTCGAGGGGTGGATTTAACCATGAACACTGTTCTTAAGGTTATCCACAGCTGTGAAGCGTGTTTGCCATTGTGAGACCCCAGTGAACGAGGAAAAGAGGTGCTGCGGAACCCCCTGCAGAGAACCCTACAGATGCGGCGCCCGGAACCAGCGCCCACAGTGCTGAGCGACCCGCAGGAGCCAGAGCTGTCACTGGCGGGGCTGCCGCCAGGGCTGCGAGTGTGCCAGGGAAGGCTGCGAGGCATGAGAGGCTGTGAGCCGTGAGAGGCTGCGAGCCGTGAGAGGCCATGAGCCATGAGAGGCCGTGAGCAGTGAGAGGCCGTGAGCCGTGAGAGGCTGTGAGCCCTGAGAGGCCGCGAGCCGTGAGAGGTTGCGAGCCGAGCCAGGGCTGCGAGCGAGCCAGGACTGCGAGCCGCCGGGGCTGCTTCTGCCTCTGCTGCTTGCTTGTGCTGCTGTCGGGGCTGCTTCCGAGGCTGCCAAAGCTGTTAGGACTGCTGCTAAGGGGGATGGGTCACATGGTGAACTGTAGTACTTCTGTGTGACCGAGGAAAAAGACATGACCACAGACACATTAGCTATAAGCATTATTATGGGGATCCTTCTAACCACTCTAAAAGAAGTGTTAAACATTCTCTTTTATTAAAAGTTAATTAAAATTGCTGAATGTAAGGGTTGCTGATAAAATCAAAAGACATATAGATATTGGGAAGATTTTTCATTTCATGCATAGGATTGAAAACCAGAGCAAGAGATTGCAGTGTTAAATTAGACCACAGAGCTACCAAGTCTGAGACAGAAAAAACAGACTTTCATTGTATCTTTACTCATTGTCAATTAAATTTCCCTTATAGAATCATAGATACACTAGATATGCCAGATACTTATAAAAATTGTAAAGGACTCCTGAAAAGGTCTTTTTTTTTTGAGTTGTCTGATTTCCATACTCACATAACTTATTGAAAAATACAGAAACAGAATTTATTGAATTAAAAAAATGAAACTAAAATGAATACAGACATTTAGCCAATTGAATGCAAAGCATTTGTTACGTCAGCTTGTGTTGGTATTGTTATTGCTTCTCTGTAGAAGAAAAAATCATTACTAAATATGTTATGCAAGTCTAGCATCCAGTTGTGGAGCCATCAAGATGAATTTTACTCAAACACATGTTTCTTGCGGTCCTATATATGTATACACAGATATCCTATATATGTATACACAGATAAAGGTTTTGAAGGTGCAAAGTGATTTTCACATATTCTGCTAAGGTTTCTACCCTGAGAAAGCATAAATTTAATTTTACCTCAAAGATTTTCTGGGAATAGTATGTTATTTAGAGAACTTGAATTTTGATGTTTTACACATGTAACCAACTACTGGCAATGCAATTTGGAAAATAAATTTGGGGTTGATCCTGGGTTTAGTAGTTTATAAAAATTTTGAAATTGGCCTTGGTGTCACCATGTTTTCTTATGTACTCTTAGCTATAATCATAAAAATTAGAAAAAGAGCTGTGGTTGAACATGCAATTCCAGGCAGCTCATAAACTTTATTGAAATTAAAGATGCAGAGGAAAATCCCCAAAAGTCTAACTATAAGGCAATTATAGTACTGTAAGAGACATTATTTTACAGTGGTACTAAGCACATGGGAGCATGGCAAATAAAATGGAAGTTGAGAATTTGTTGCTAATTTTTTTAAACTTTCTGAGGTAAAGAAAAAAGAGAAAACATGCCCCAGAAGTGTTAGTCAGCTTATTTTTGTCAAATATATGGCTTTGTAACAGAAGTGGTGTTGTCTCCTTAAGAAAAGAGATAATTTTGCTTTGTTGTCACAAAGTATTTTCCAGTATTCTTTCTCATAGAATTTATTTAGATGACTTTACAATGTAAAATAGTAGAAAGACAGGACACTTAATAAAGAAATTGATAGCAAGAATTATAACAGCTCATCGCTTAGCTATCTGGTTTATGTTGTGAATATTCTCCTGTGCCTCTTATAGTAAGAGTATTCAGTTGATGATAGCTCAAAGGTTTCATAGAGGTGCTATCCCAAACAGTATTATAACTAGATTATATTTCTGCATTGCTTTATATAATTAATAAAATCAAAAGAAATAATTACTTAAAAAATAGAAAAGTCGTAGAAATACAAAAAAGATTTTTAAACTACATGGATAGATTAAGCCAATACCATAAAGGCAATCTTTCCAAAAATGATAACACTACTGAATTCAGCTGAGGCTTTAAATAAAAAAGCAAATAAAAAATAAAGAGATACATGTAATATAAGAGGACTTGCATGGTCATACTTTCTGAAATGTGAATGGTGGAAGCTTTAAAAAAACCTGAGAAGAGTCTTGATTTTTAGTGTTCCATTACACCACGATTTCCAACATGGACCGATAAATGCTGCGGATATACTTCAAAATAACAAATTTTTCAATTATTCATTCTCCTTTTAGTGTTTGGATAGTCATTTCTTAGAAATTTCCTCACAGATACCCATAAGATACCATTAAGTCTGAACAATCTGATAAGATGGAGGTATTATGCACAGTCCATAGTGGTAGTTCAGGCAATACTTACGGATATTTTTCTTCTATTTGTTTACTTAGTGTTAGAACTATATGACCACTTTTTTTTTCTTCATTTTTGATAAATGTTTCAAGATTTTTTTAATATTTTTTTATTCGCTGTCCCAATGTAATATGTAAAGAAGAAATATTTGACTTAAGATACGTTCAACCAGTGTGATATTGACATTAGAAATAACATCCATCAAATTTCATGTGAATTTTGTAATGAAAGTTTAATAATTTTTACACATATATTCTCATTATTGTCCTTTCAGTTATGGTTTATATTTTCCAATAATGTTTGTATATAACATGGATATACAAAGAAAATACTGTCAAAAAAGGATTTGTCAGGAGGCTGGAGGAAGAAATCCTGCACAAGCAGAAGCCTGAGCTTAGTTCATCTCCATTCAATCTGACTTAAACACCAGCAACCTTATTTATGAGTACTATCCTTAATTACTAAACAATTATTGCAGTGATACCTGAATTGTCAAAACTAGCACCACTGTGAATCTTCTGTGGAAAACAGTACAAAAGTCTAAAATCCAACACATTTTCTTTCCTCAGAGAACTCTGAATATATATTCAATTCTGTCACATGTCATTTTAGAAACTGGAAGGTCTAACTGCAGAGGTGAACTTTATGATATATTATGAGCTAAAGTTCAGGATCTGATAGAAAGTTCAGACTGAAACTTCAGGATCCTGTCCATAGACAGAATTGTCAACTATTATACTGGTGACTATATTTAATTGATGATGTCTCGAAAACCAGCTCAAAAACTGTTTGCAATAAGTGAAAGTTTAATATTACACTTTTAGGTGTCTCTGCATGACTTTTACTAAGTTGTTTTGAAAATTTATTGTATCATAGAATCTTAGAATATCATCTGTTGGAAGGGTCCCCCAAGGATCATCAAAAAGTAGAGTAGGATAATCACTTCCCGTCACCAGCTGGTGATGCTGTGGCTGATGCACTCCAGGACATCCTGGCTGTCCAGGCACTGCTGACTCATATTCAACTCACTGTGGACCAGGAATCCCAGGTCTCTTTCCACAGTATTGCTCTGCAGCTTCTTGTCTTTAAATCAAACTTTATATTGACTCAAGACTATTTTTCATCTTGCTTTCCTTCCTCTTGTCCTACTGAGAAGGGAGAGAACAGTTTGGTGGGCAGCTGGCAGCTAGTCAGGGCCAACATACCACAACTGGTCAATCTTAAAAGCATCATAAAGTTTGAGTTTAGAAGTGAAATAAGTATTCCTTTTCAAGAATCTGTTGTAAAGCATTTTTATTCTAAATAAACAGAAATATTTTTAAATAAAACACTTTAAATGTAAAATGTGGTGTGTTTGATTTTTTTTTGTTTTTGTATTGTGGCAAGAAGGTCTCTGTAAGCTACCGATAGATGTTTAAATTCTTCTTTTAGAGCTCAGATTTTGTTTTAAACATTGTTTTCCTGCATGTATATATATAATGTCTAACCATTCAACCAAAGAAGCCATTATCAGCTAATAATTTTTTAAATTGGCTCCCTTTCTTTGACTTATATGGTGCTTATACAACACCTTTTTTCAACAGGACAGTACCTGTGGCAGTAAAAAAAAAACTGACAATATTTATGACTTTAAATTGTTTCTTCCTTTAGCTATATAGGATTGCAATTGTGGTAACTTAGCAAGTTGAGTCTTATTCACGTTGTATTTTGGCAATATGCCTGCCTACTCACCTGCAGGGCTCTTTAGTTGGGGGAAATACCATCTTTGAAAGGTGACTGATGTGCAGGTTACTTAAATTAAAAGTGTTGTTTATATAGCTCTGTCATTAACTTCTACCAGCTGCCTCTCTTCATTGTTCAATATTCTCCCACCATAAGGACAGTGGAAGTTGTCCACCTTTTAAATACATGATGAATGTTCCATAAATATGTTAGCATGGATGAATCAACAGCTGTTAGGCAAAAAAATGAGACAAAAATTTATTTCATACATCAGACAGTTGTCAAGAAATATGAATATCCTTTAGTCATTAGAAGGGTGCAAAACAGCTGCTGAAAGGACTATGATAAACAGATGGCAAGAGTAGTGGAGTTAAGCTGGTATTTACTTAACTCCCTTTTATACTATTTCTCAAGCTGAATCCCTTTGGAAGAACTTGAACTAAGAAATAAGTTACTTTGAAAAAAAATATGGTTTATCTGGTTTGGAATTTTTTAACAAGTGTAAGCTATTGTATTTCCACAGCACTCTGAAAATCTAAGTTTCAGTGTTAAAACTGGTCCTTTCCTGAACCCTAAGGGCTTGAAGCTCACATGTCTTAGAGGAGATCTTATTAGCATGCAAAATTCGCTGCCCAAAGCTCATTGACCAGATTTTATTTTCCATAAATATATAATGGCAAATTCTACAGTAATTTTCATTTACTCCCCAGGTAAACTTTTGAATGATCTCTGCAAAACCAATTTGAATAACATCTGTTTCTTGTCCCAGTTTGGCTAGATGTTGACTGAAATACTGAAGAAATATAAAGCAGTATGTCCAATTACATTTCCTAACAGTTGGGTTTCTTTGAGTAGAATCAGAAATCATGTTTTTTAGACCAAATGTAGACATTGAGATTCTACGTTTTAAATTGCAACAAAATATAAAGTAGTGATGACAGTCTTTGCAAAACATATGGGCTACATATTCCAGAAACAGCAAAAGAATATGCTTCAAATTACCTGACAGTATCCTTAGGTTAGTTCTTGATGGCTTGAATTTCCAAAAGTTATTAAGATGCTGTTTTGGGTTGAGCTGGTAAAATGCCAACTGCCCAATACAGAGTCAGTCTCCCTCCAGTCCACACCCTACCCTACCCTCCACCCCTGAGAAAAGGGAGAGAGGAAAAAACTCCAAAATTTAAATTTAATTATATACACTTATACAGAAAAGAGAAAATTAAAAGAAGACTACAATATAAAACACATCTACACACGTTAGAAATAACAACAAATCTCACCATTCTAGCTACAAATCACTCAAGAGAACTCAATCCCCCGAGGGACAGACCCAAGCAGAGAGAAGACCAAAACTAAACATTTTACTTTCCTAAGGTATCATAGCAGCAAGCAGCAATGAGGCCTGGTCCAGGAGAACAACATGATATGTCTTTCCCAGATGAGAAGCCATCAGGAACTCAGAGAACTCCTCTTACTACACTATATTTATATACCAGTTTGCATCATCTGGTATGAAATAGTTCTTTGGTTGCTTAAGTCAGGTGACACCTGTCTCTCTTAATCTATGGAGCACTATCAGGCCCACTAAACTGAGGCCTACCAAAAGTCCTAACTGAAACTGCCACAGATGCTTAAAGGAAGGGATTTCTGTTTTTCAGTATCATCATTAATTAGTTCTGATAAGACATTTAGCCATCATATTATGTTCCTATCAGATACTGTAATTATGTTTTAGACTTTTTAATTACAACTTTAAATTTGATTTTATTTATTTCAACTAAATGCATGAAAAATTGACTCGTTTTAATACCATTAAGTTAACACAATAAGCTCACATTCATCATTTTATAACTTAGATAGTAGAAATAAATTTAATCCAAATATTTGGATATTAATGTGTGTAGAAAATATGTAAAATAAGATCAAAGGGTAAGATTCTTACACTGATTAGTATTTTACTCTTCTCGTAGCACAGCAAATATCAGCAAAGCTATTCAGCAATTATATATAGATACAATAATCTATACAGGATACATTACTGAGAAGAAATTCACTTCTGTAAACATGAACATGCAGTAATATTTTAAATATCCTAGGATATATGAAATTCTTTCACAGGGTTTTAAGATCTGAGCCTGTGGTCTTCCAAATTCAGTCTACCTCAAGATGGGTGATCCTTACGTGTCTGAAATGCCAGTGTATTACTCTGCCTGGGAACCTGCAAAGTCTTGTATAAACTCTGGAAACAAAATATCTTCATATTTTAACACAGAGTACTATCATGGGGGTGAAAAAAAAAGAAAAGAAAAAGAAAAAAGAGAACAAAAGGCTTGGAATAGTGTTAATGTCGCTGTTGTCTTGCAAGCTGCCACATTAGCAGTGGAATTTATGAATGCACTACTTCACCAAAATTCCTATGTAATTCAAGTTTCTTTCATCTAATTTATGAAATTATAAACTCTTTAAATATTAAAAAGACATTGTATGGTTAGATAGCTTTTGCATACTATTTTGAAACTGTTAATGTGATAATCTTAAAAATTTTGGTTCCTATGACAGCCTTCTATATTTTTTTTTTCATTCTTTAGCCTCAAACTAAGCAAAAATTTGTTAATCTCAGGATAATAATATTTTTTAAAGCATATATTGTCTCTCTGACAGCTAATATGGATGAATTTGGGTTTTTTATATCCATGAAGAAAAGTTGGTGCAGGTTGGAGAGAACAAATTTTGGTTTGCTTTTGCTAATGAGTTCACTGGTCAAAGTCTGAGAGTGAAAAAAGTCTGTATTAGTCACATTATAAGAATTCGACTTTTTAATTTCCTTGGAATTATTTATTATTTAATAATGTTTACCCTTTTATTAGAGGCAAGAGTTTGAGATTGTGTTATGGGTTCACCTAGGTGGGCCTAGATTTGGGCTCTGAAGTCTGGACTAGGCCGAAGCTCTCAGCTGACTTCAGCTGGGCTGAGCTGACAGCTGACCTCTTCTAGCCAGTAACTTTGTATTCCATACCACATTATGACATCATCTCCAGGGCAGTAGGAACCAGTGTGGGAGTGGTTAAGGCAGTCGCTTCTCAGCCCTCCTCTTGGGAGGACACACGATGCTGTCCCAGGGGGGATGGAGAGGACCAGGCCCACCACTGGCTCACAGGGTACCTCAGGAAAGTAAAATGTGTTGTTCTGGGTCTCTCCTTTCTGCTTGGGTTTGTCTCCCTGGGGAATAAGCTTCTTCTTAAGTAATGTGTAGTTAGGACAGTAGAATTTGTGTGTTCGTTAAGAAGTTGAGGTGGGGAACTTGTTGTTGCAGACTTGTGTGAGTGTATATTTGTACTCTCTTCTAATTGTCTCTTTCTTTCTGTGAAAATATATGTAGATTTAGTATAAATGCAGTTTGAAGTGTTTTTTTTCTTTCCCCTCTCTTTTCCTCCCTTTCCCTGGTGTTAGGAGGGAGGCTTTTCTCTCTGTGCTTGGGGGGGTTGGCAGTTGCTTATCTCAAACCAAGACAGATTGATTTTCATCTATTGTCTCCCAAATTCTTTTAAGGATCCCTGATCATGTAGTGATGGCTTCCTAGTTCTGACATTTTGCAAATCAAATACTTTCCTCCTCAGATAAGACATTGAAATGCAAGACTGACATTCCACTCAGAGAACCTTTTTCACATGCATAAGGTTATTACTGTATCAGTGAAGGGGGATCTCTGTGTTTGATATTAGTAACCTAGCATTGCCACAATTGCAATCCCATATAGCTAAAGGAAGAAACAATTTAAAGTCATAAATATTGTCAGTTTTCTTTTTACTGCCTCAGGTACTGGAGCTGTTCAAATGTTTATTCAGTTTTTGGGACTTCATACATTTCCTCTCTCTCAACTTTGATAAATCTTTCATTTACTTGTATGATGATGGCACTGTCTAGTTGCTATCTGATAAGGGGACTAGCAATATCAAAAATGTTCTTCATGCTGAGCGAACAGAAAGAAACAAAGTGATTTCATGAAAATTAAGCTAATACTCAATTTAGATAAGAGTTCTGGGGTATTGTTCACTCCTTGACCTCTGTCAAGGGGAGGCTTTTCAGATTAATTCAGACAAGAACACACAGTTACATAATAGATACCACTAAAAACCTTCCAGTATCACATCTGGCCTTTTTTTTCTTTTAACTTTAGTAAACAGCAAGGCAGGAGAAAAGATGACAGCACATGCTTATTTATATGTTACTCACATAGAGATAATCTCTCCCAAGATGATTTGTTGGGATTTTTTTTACCCCTCTGGATTTTGAATATTTCCCTACTTTTCTGTCATTGGATTTTAATCTCTTTTATAAATGCTTGTTCCTAAGGCAGAGTTAGGGGCAAATCTCCCTATATTTATTTCGTATGTACATATTTGCACTGCATAATGAGGATTTGTTTCAGTCAAACAGAGCAAACAAGGTAATGTGGAACTATATATGACTTATTTTTGTATCTGAATTATTTAGATAAAAACTGTGTGGACTTACAGTAGTTTTTTTTAGAATATTAGTCCAATTGGAATTGTGGATAGCCTTGCAAGTCCTTTTTTATGGGGAGTGAAATGGTAGTAAGTGTGCTAGAGCATGTGCAAATCCTGCAAATCATAAAGAATTATATAAATCCTTGCATCTTTTTAGGCCATTTACCATATATGAAATAGTCAAGTCTGTATGTTAATTTGAATTCTTTCCAGTCTTTCTCAAATCTTACCAAGCTGGAGTTTTTTGGAACGCATGAACTGATCAAATTAACTGAGAAACTAGCTGAAAGGCAAGCTTAATCCAGAAAAGATGGTGTTGTTTGAGAGTCTACTGTTCTGAGTTTTTTCTGTGGGGTCACTCTTACCCAGTTCTGTAAACAGCCTTCAGTAATCTTCAAAGAGAAAACAATAAATATCTGTTCATCAGAGAGTCTAAGAAAAAAGCCCACCTGTTTTCAAAAACTTCTGAAGTATGTTTTAATTATGTTTTCCTCTTACACAGTGACTTCAGCAGAATTTCTTTACCTTGGGTGTCATGACATTTGAACTGACAGTAGGAATGTGGCAGGAGCATGCTCTTAGCCATTAGGTATTATTAGTCTCTTTAGCCCTTCACCAAATTTTCACTGTATGTCACCTGACAGACATTAATCTGCTAGTTTATATGGTCTATTTTTCTTATCTCTAGTGTAAATTAGTGACTCAAACCCCTATTTTTATGGTGTAGATGAAGTACTGGAACATAAGTCACAATAAAAACCCAAGATGTTAAATATGTGGTATAACTCACTAAAAAGATCCAGAGACAGAAGTAAGTGGGAAATGACTGTAAAGAATATGATGAAGACCAGTTTTTACAACTGCATATACCTGCATTTTGCTATTATATACATACAGGCATAACAATATTATGTGTAATTTATGCAGTGCAAGGATAACATATTTCAGAAACAGCATCCAGCTAAATAGACACAGGCTGCTATAAGCAAACACATCAGGAGAGCATGAAAAAAAATGGTTCAATGTTTTAGAACTGCTGGAAAAAGAACCCAAAGCCTGCTCATTACCCAAACAATATAATAGTTTAACTGTGTTGAACAAATGTCAGTAGTGAGATGCATTCATTTTTACCCATATAGTAAAATACTTAGACTTGCCTTGAATAAAATGCACGTTTCTTGCATTAAACCTAGAAATTAATCTTTTTTTCTTTTCTATTTTTGCATAGTCCCCAGGGTGTGCCCCGCTCTGTTCAAGGTGTACTGCTCAATTTGCATACCCATCAGGCTGCTCATGCAGCCCAAAAGCACTAGCACCTCTCAGAGGCTATACGTGGAAAGGAAGAGCAGCTGCCAGCAGGCCTCTGTGAATTAATAAATCAGTAACAGGTCCTCCAGGCACCTTCTTCAGAAAGACTGGAGATCAAGTGAACTACTTCTAGAAGGAACAACAGCAGAAAAAAAAAGCAAGCTGTTTAGTAGGCAACATGAAGAAACTGTACTCTTGTATTTGGCTCTTATGAAACTAAAACTGGCAAAGAGGTGAAAATCTACAGAGTTAATGGGTAAAGTAGCAGTGAGCATAGCTAAAATACAAATTAATGAATAATTTTACCATCTTTACTGAATAGTGAAATAATTCAATTGCCCATGAAAACAACTAGGCATCCCTTGCATTTTCCAGCTAAGGGACAAAGAAATAGCTGTTGAAACTAAGTTCATGTAGTGGTGTTTCAAATAGGTTTCAGAGAAGTCATTAGTCAGACTGCAGAATTATAGTAATACTGTTTTTTCTCTTTTATTGTTTATCTTCTTTCTCCCCAGTTACACCCCAATCCCAAAGGCCTTACTTTTGCTGGGTGTTACACTTTAATTTCAGGCTCCAAGAGATTTCATTTACACAAACTCTTGTAAAGCCATTGATTCTTTGATTTTTTTTTTTTGAGTTGATGTCTGGAGAGTAACTACATATTTTTCTTTTAGAGAGTTCTTTTAATTTGGTGAGAAAATAGGCATTTTGGTAAAAAATACCCCGAGCAATTTCACGAAAGCATTACAACATATTGCCAGAACTACCAAGCATTGCTATAACAAGGAACTTTTGTTACACCTAACAAACACAAGCTCCATGCAACTTAAGTTACGTACCCATAACTTACAGAAAATAAGAGCTTAAATTACTTACAAGAGGAAGAAAAGAATAAGGGAAGATCGATCAAGAGAACAAAGAGAGAAAAAGAGAGGAGAAAGAACATAGTTACCACTTAAAAGGTCACATAGAATCATAGAATCAGCTGGGTTGGAAGAGACCTCCAAGTTCATCAACCCTTGATCCAACCCCACTTTGATTACTAGATCATGGCACATCCAGTTTCATCTTAAAAACCTCCAGGGATGGTGAATCCACCACCTCTCTGAAAGATGGCTACTCTTGTAGTTGCCTTTTGATTTCCAGTTTCATGTACTTTGGAAAGAAAAATGTTTGAAATCTTTATATGCATAGTTTTTCTCATGTAACATAATTTCTTGAATAATGGGTGGCCAAACACTATGAAAAATCTTAATAAAAACCCCAGGCCTTGTTATTCTCCCTCAATATTGCAACTCTGAATTACTTTTCTTATTGATTCTAAATACTGTTATAACTACAAAGTATTCTAATATGCTAATACATCATCCAGATACTGTTTTGGTAAAATAATAAACTAAGAGGGTTTGGGGTTTATTTTGATTTTTTTTTCCTGTGTATTTTGTTGTTTCTGATTTCCATTAATATTTCTTTGGGATTTATCTTGTCTGGTAATGAGGGATTTTTGTGGCAATTTATTATGTATATTTTCATTGTTTCAAGGAGAACTGATAAACAAATTAGACTTAATAGTGAGGTAAAAATGAATACTTTCACACACCTTTATACACCTTTACATCCATTTAGCAACTTTTCTCTCTTTTATTTCCCCAGCAGCAATATCTGATAAAAAGGGTTTGCTCCATAGAACCTTTTATCATGGGGCACTGATTTTTTTCTCTTTCAATTAGTAGTTTGTTTATATGTGAAAGGATAATCATGATAAAAGGTTCTGAAGAAGCAAGTTTGAGAGAAATATGTTGGGGTATTTTTTTGTTCCTTTGGGGTGGTACTTTAGTTTCGTACTGTTTGGGGTTTCTTATGGTTTTGTTTGTTTGTTTATTTGGTTTTAGTTTGGATTTGGGTTTGGGGTTTTTGTTTGTTTGTTTGTTTTTTTTTTTAAATAGTAACATTTGAAAATAGTAGATGGAATAAAACCCTATATCAACCAAATTTCTATATGGGGACCTACATTTGAGATGTTGAGTAAACATAACATAGCTTGAAGTCCTAACCCTGAGTGCCAGAGACTTAAATGACCACAAAAAAAAAATAAAAAAAAATATATATATATCTAAAGAGACTGCCCAGGGAAGATGGTGCTTTTTGTCTCTATCACTTAGTACTGACTAATGCCCTATAACTCATGTTCTATTAGCCACATAAATGTTAATTATTTTTCTTTTTGTTGTTGTTAAAAGCTGAGATTGTTCTCCTGGAATATTCAGAATTACATGATGTAAATAAGGAAGAACTGAGACTAGAGTCCTCTTTGTATTTAAGCTCTGCCTTAGTTTTCCCATAAGCCCTTCTCAAATACAAAATAGGCTTGTGGATTTCTTTTTAAGACTAAACAGGAGTGTCCTTAAGGACATAATTTATAACTTCCACCCAGTGTTGTTTGTCACATCTCAGGCTGAGACAGTTCTCTGTTTTAGTAATTCAAAATAAATTCAAAATTAAAAACATGTTTTGCACAGTTTGCGGCTTGCTATCCCACCACTGAGCAAGGTAATTAAGTAGCAAAAATCACTCCTTCACCTGTTCTCTCTGCAGTGACTTATATCTGTTCACCAGCAGGTAAGTCTGAACCTGATGTAGAGTTCTGTGAGAGGCTCGAATGAGAGTTTATTTTTTTCCATTTGTGACAAGATCACAAATGCTAGGACCCAAAGTTTTCATAATGTGGAGTAGAATAATTTAAAACAGAGATGTTCCTTTAGACTTTAAATGAAGTATCAAAGGATATTTACTGGGAAAAAATATTATTTGTGAAAGAGAAACTAATGGAGTGAGTAAACAAAATCAACGTCTTTTCTTCCTCTACAAATTTATATTAGGCTACAAGAAGCAGCAGCAGATTTTATAAGTAAATAATTTGTATGTCCCACCATCATTCATGAGCTGGAAAATTCCTTAATTTAGTGAAATTGTATTTGAAGAGTGCATTTATGACTTTTGAAATTATGGCTTTAATTATTGATCAGACATTTCAACATAGCATCCATAAACACTATTAATTATGCTAGGAATTGGCTGAGAAGTTGAAAATGCTGAGTAGATACTGCCTGCCTATTTATTGTAAACTCTAAATAGTTTGATGTTGATTACCAAAGGAAATTAAATTAGTTAGCCAGATAGGAGAACCATTTTGATCCTTTCATTAAAATATAACAGACACTAGCTCTTATGTGTGTAATTCAAACTAGTTCATATAGTCCAATCTGTGATAGCTCTTCATACTCTTTATGGATAAACATGCTATAATCTCATAGGGATAGGATACTACTCATGTTTGTAATATTTTTTTCTTTTTCTTTTTCTTTTTTTTTTTTTTTAGAAAGCATGTTTTTTTATTTAATGTTAATTGAAGTGATTTCGTATTAAATATTCACCCTTTTCTGGGATAGTCACATGCTGAAACCCTGAAGAACTGTTAGCAGAGTCTCATAAAGATGGACAGTACGTTAATATATTCTGCCTCTGTATGCTCTTGTTTAATAATTCATGTCATGTCATTTTGGTGCATGGCTTATTCTCTCCTCAACTTAACATTTGTTTATGAATATTATAACAGAAGTTCTTCATTTGTTAACCTATTTAGAACAACAACCAGAGAGATCCCTCATTTTACTGTGTGGAGCATGTGCCAAAAAGCTGTTCTTTAGGAATAAAAATACAAATACTTTAGGACTTCTGTAATGATGCAAAAAGTGAAAAAAGCCAAACCTGTTTTGCTAGACTTTTTATTTTTTGTTAAAATTTGAATAAAATTTAACTGAATTTTCTAAAAAAATGGCAATATATTTGTCTATCCAGGAGTAAGTTAATGAGATCATTTTATATTTCTATGGGCTTGAATTGGTCTTTAATTCTTTTAGTTTCTTTTTTCCTGTTTTCCCTCCAGTTGAGTGTTTTGATGAATAATTCATGTTGATGTATGTGCATGTATAAAATACATTAAAAGTGGGTTGTTGGAGTGGAATCATAAGGCTGGTAATAACTGAATGAAATAATTTTGCTGAATAAATCTTGTTGATTATTTCTAGTCTTCTTCAGCAGCCAGAAGTTTTTGTCAATTCAGTATTTCTACTTTAAGACTTAAGTTAGTATATCAGCCTGTACTGTTCTATTAGATAACAAGATGCTGGAGCGGGTCCAGAGAAGAGCAACAAGGCTGGTGAAGGGACTGGAGCACAAGCCCTATGGGGAGAGGCTGAAGGAGCTGGGGTTGTTTAGCCTGGAGAAGAGGAGGCTCAGAGGTGACCTCATCACTGTCTAGAACTACCTGAAGGGAAGTTCCAACCAGGTGGGGTCTGGTCTCTTCTCCCAGGCACTCAGCAATAGAACAAGGGGGCACGGGCTTAAGCTCTGCCAGGGGAAATTTAAGTTGGATATCAGAAAAAAATTCTTTCCAGAGAGAGTAATCAGGCATTGGAATGGGCTGCCCAGAGAGGTGGTGGATTCACCATCCCTGGAGATTTTTAAACACAGATTGGACGTGGCACTGAATGCCATGATCTGGTAAATGGACTGGAGTTGGACCAAGGGTTGGACTCGATGATCTTGGAGGTCTTTTCCAACCCAATCGATTCTATGATTCTATGATTCTATGATACAGAAGATTAACTAAAAGTTGGAGACTAGAAAAAGAAACCAATAAAACCACATTTGTTGCTTGTGTTATTTGGATATTTTGGTAACACAGTTAGTCTAAGAGCTTAGAGGATGAGCTGATTGCTCCTATCAGGCAATACTTAATTCCTCTGTCAAGAAAGAATACTAAATTTGTCATGGAGCAACTGCCCTACTTTTAAGGGAGATTCGGATAAAAGTCTGAATTAGGGATCTTTTGACTGGAAACATACTAATATGAATGCTTTTCAAGTTTCTCATGTTGTTCCTCTCATGTTATCCACCTTATTCTAAGAGATGTAGTAGGAAGATGCAAACAGATTGTGGGTTCTTTGTTCCCTTTATCACTGTCCCTGAAGAAATTTCTGTTGCTGGAAATTGCAATATAAAGTCTGAGAGTGGAATAAATAGTTTTCAATAGCCTTCATTAGATAAGATGTCCCCTTAAAGTGTTGGTTATTTGTTTGCTCAGATCTCTGTAATATTGCTTATCCTATTGGTTTAAAGAAATTCAATTTAACCTGCTAAGCTAAGGTTGCTTACAAAACTCTGTTTTCTACTTGTTTTTGAAAAGTCTTATTTTGAATCCAAATAGTTTTTATACAGTATTTTGCATTGAACATTAGTTTAAAAAATTTACCAAATGCCTTTAGCCTACCTGCTCTAAACACAGGTTATTATATGATGTTACTTCAAATATGGCTGTGTGTCATTTTTTCTTTCAACCGTACATGGCTTTCAGATTACCTCGAAAAGCAAGTAAATTCCCTACTTCTTCCAATAAATATTGAAATATTCTCAGTACTGGGATCTGTAAATGAAAATTCCCTTTAACATTTCATCTTTTTGGAGTCTTTTCACGTATATTTATCATATCACATTAATGAAATGAATCTTCTGAAAAGCTTCTAGAATTAGTGTTCTCAAAACTTCAAAAGCTAACTAAGACCAGTCATGGAAAATCAACTTGTTTGAGAAGAGCTGATTTTGTAGTTGCCTCACCTGGTCTGTGCATGTCCTATCTTCTGGCTGTCAATGCATGTTTGCACTGCTATGTTAACTTGGACTGAAAAAAAGAAATATTAAAATACTTTCATACATGTACATAGATAGAAGATGGTAGAACTTCTGACAAAGAAACCTTGCAACTGATTACCACTTGGTTTGGTTTGGTAGGTTTTTGGATTTTCTTTGTTTATGGAATGGTTTTTATTTTACTTTTAGTACTTCACTGTTATCAAATACCTTAAACTGAAGCTCATTTTTGTTTTGTATTTTGTATTCATCCATGCTTCTGCATTCAATGAAATAATAAGCAGAGAACAACAACAACAAAAACAACCAAAACCCAACAAAACAAAACACCCACAAGCAACCCAAAACTCAAACAAAACCCAAATAAATGGTTTGCAGCCAGAAATTTGTCTTAATTATCCTTATAAAATAATTTTATAGACAAGAGTGGCTGATTTCCAATTGATTAACTGTAATTCTGGGATTGCCCCTGTTGTTTAAAATGATTCTTGCCTTGGGGTAACATAGATCATTTTAATAGGCTTCCTCATGATGCTAGCAAGCTGCAAAATCGCTAATTAAAACTAAAAATCTGGTTTTGAGTGTATAATAAAGTGAAGTTTCCTAGCATCCCTTGCAGGCTTCAATAACACTTGAAACTCTCATTTGCATCTTTATAGCCCAGAGTGTATTCAATATTTGCTGGGTTTGGGGTTTTGTTTTTTGTTTTTTTGGTTTTTGGGTTTTTTCTTTTTATTTTTTGGGGGTTTTTTTTGGTTTTGGTTTTTTTTTCTTTTTGGTTTTGTGTTTTTTTTTTATTTTTAAGGGTATGATACAATTCACAGATTCAGTAAAATGTATTACTTCCATATGGATGAATTGTTTGATGGATGGTTTGATCACCTGTGTATCTCTTAAAATTTTAGGAAAACAATTGACTTACAATTTTTTTTTTAAGAACAAACATATTTAACGGGGAGTGATGTCAAATGAAACCTCATCCAAATTCTTCCTCAGCTGTAATTCTTCCCCAGACTGGTTAAATAAGCTGACATTCTTTCCTGGGAAAGCTATGACTTAACAGAAACTGCACAGAGACCTCAGTACCTCAAAGAGATACTTCTTTTGGAGAAGTGGGAAGATGCTGTTACTAAGGCAACTGGCCCTGTTACACACAGTGAGCTCCATATTTTGTATTTGTGACAAGAAAAGTTGTGAGATTGTTGAAAATGCTTTTTATAAAATTCTCAGCACTTTAGAATGGACAAGCAAATTATAGAACCCACTTCTGAAATGTCTTTATTTCCCAGTACTGCTTGCTTTCCCGCATGTTCATTAAGATAATTAACTTTCAAAGCATTTACAGAAGTCAGCAATGCCAAATCAAACACAATGAGCTGATTAGTATGTTTCTGTTTGTTACATAGAATATGGTTGTTAAAACTGTACAAATATGCTTTGCAAGCAGAACGATAACATGTTCCCTTGAGATAGAAAAAATCAGCTGATATTCCACTATGTATAGATTACTAAAATCTCACCAAAATAAAGACATAACCCCCCTGAAAACAAATTTGGTATACCGCATTATTTTCTCAATGTGCATGACTGCCAGTACTCAGAATAGGTAGAGCCATTATTTCACACTTTTGAATCATTGTTTTATATTATTTTGTTAAGGCACACTGGATATCATAGAAGCAAAATTTGCCAGTGCACTATCATCTAACATTGAGAACCACTAATCACACACAAAAAAAGTAAGTGAATGTATGCAGTAAAGAAAATGGATATCAACTGTGTGTTAGAGAAGCTGGATTTTATCTTGAGCGTGCTGCATTCTACCTAAAGTGGTAACTTCTAAAGTTATGTCCAAAGTGAGTCAACAGATCTAAGTTAGTTATATCTAATAGTGAAGGATTATGGCAGTTTCCTTTATATTTTGGTCAAGAGAATTTAGAGTTCATAAAGTCTACTTTTTAAGTATCCTCAGTTTAAAGATTTAAAGCTTTCATATGTTGCCTTGGATATCTAAAGTATTTACACTTGCTGTTTTGGCATATGCAAAGTAGAATTTTCTGTGAAAGAAAACAGCAACATTTAAAGCACTGTCACTTTCAACAGCTAGTGTAGTTAGGTTTCCTCCTGATGGTTCACTATTGTCCCTTGACTGGTTTTCAGACATTCCAAAGTTTGTAAGTGCTCTAAAGAACTTAATAGATCTGAAATGAGAGTTTAAGTCCATGCTAAATACTCTCCTACCTCAGCTCAAGCCAGCAGCAGTTGTCCTAAAAAAGATATTAAAGGTTGTGTGAAGAGGTAACCTTTCTAACTCAAGGTTTACTGTCTCATCAGTTAGACCTGGTTGAAATACACCTCCTCAGCTTTTATTGTGAAGCAGAAACACTCAGAGTAGTAACATCATGTACAACCTTTTGACATGTACAGTTTTTTACTTGCTAATCTAGTCTATATGTTTGTAGGCGAAGATGGATATGAATCATGGAGGAGGAGCATTGAATCTGATGACCCCAGCTTAAGAGAAACTATTGTTTGAAGAACCAGAGACTGTTCTGTTATTGCCATTTCAAGTTTATGTGGTTATTGCAGTTTGTTTTATTATATTGAGTGTTTTCCTATGGAATGTTTCAGAAAAGTCCCCTTTATCCCTCATGGTTGAATGCTTAACCTCATTAGTTGTTGTATGTTTCACCCCCACTGCTCCCCTATTTTTTGAATGGTCACTCCCAAGCCTATATAAGGTGAAGTGCCCTTTAATAAAATGCCATTTCCACCCCATTCACCCTGATCTCTGGAAGTGTGCCTTTCCTTTCCATGCATTCATGCTGCAAATGACCCCTGAACAGGGACAAGCCTGAGGGTTCCCTGATATTCAGAGAACCTCCTGTCCCTTTTTGGAAAAGTGAGTAGAGAAGTGCACTCCTGACTCCAGGAGCTACTACAGCACAAGAGCCTGGGGGAGAAGCATCTGTCCTTCCAAACAACAGGACAGAGGGGAGGCCACTGCACAGAACCCAAGTCTTTCCCTACTCTCCTCAATCTCACTTAGTAATAGAAAGTATGGGTGCCTGCCTGCAGAAAGGCAAGAAGGACATATAAAAAATTGAAAACTCTGGTAGAACAATGTGGCCATCCAATTGATAAGGCCTCTTTAAGAGCTCTAGCCTGATGGATGAAATATGACAGAAAATCAACCTCTGAAAATTTAACTTGTGAAGAATGGGATGACATTGATGCTTTCCTATGGAAGTCCCTTTCAAAGGGAGACCAAGAAGCTGCAAAGGTGGTTGTGGCTTGGAGGCTTATCCTTGGACTTTTAAAACAGCAAGTCTGCAAAAACTGCCCAGAATAAACAGATATTTTATTTGAGGAATTAAAATCTAGGGATCACGGTCGATGCATAGAACTGGCATCAGGTCAAGATCAGGAAGAATCAGTGAAAGGAGATAAGCAATTTAAAGATTTAATTGCTGCATCATCAGAGTTAATTGCTTGGTATGAGAATAAAAGACAAAATGGCAACCCTACCCCTCAGGATCAAAATGATGTTAAGTGTGGGAAACTGAGGTTTCATCAAAATGGTGGTTGTCAGGACATTTTGCAAAGTGATGTTGCCTATAAAGCCACCTAAGATGGTGCCACCCGGTACCACACTCAAAATGGCAGCATCCATAACCAGTACACTCCAGATGGCACCACCCACTGCCACACTCAAAATGGCGGTGCCTGTAGCTGGCACGATGGTGACCTTCTGGAGTACTGGAAGATTTTAGGCCTCAAGATGGCCTGACCAGTACCACAGAACAATATGATAGATCAGTGATTACTTTTACTACATTTAAGCCTTGGTCAAAAAATAATCCATTTACCAATGAAGAGTCCAGTCCATGACAGCTGATGGGCAGTTACAAGAAAACAAGCAGAAAGAGCCAACAATTTAAATTTTCTAAAAGCTTTCCCAGTGCTCTGTATTGATGGCTGACCTACCTTATAGGAGCCAGTACCATTGCCAGTGTTGTGAGGTGCAAAGAAAGCCATTACTGATTACAGTCTCAGTGCACCTTATACAGCCATCCTTAGTGATTCTTTAATTTCAGCATATGTTCTCACTCCTTCGGACATACAGCTTAATATTAAAATCATTGCTGACAAGAATGCAGCTAACAATGTTTGAAGCTGAATGAAAAAGCTTGGTCATAGCAAAGGCTGAGAAAAGTTTTCTTCCTTGAGTATCCCTGTTACAGAGACCATTGATATCCTATATGGACAAGATCCTTTTTCTTTAAATTTGGCCCAAACAAGGATTCCACTAAATGAGCTGGAGTCTAAAGAATCAGTTCCACAGGCATTAAAGGTAGTAGCAGAGGCCACTGTAACAACTCCATCATTTGTGCCTATTCAGCAGCATCCATAGGAGTCCTTTATTGATTTTGCTGAGCGGCAGAAGCAGTCAATCACATGCCAAATATCAAATAAAGAAGTGCAAGATGCATTATTCATGAAACTGGCAATCAAGGAATAAAATGAGGCCTGTCAGAGAATATTAAAAACCCTGAAAGATCCAGCTCCATTAGAAATGGTGAAAGCTTACAAGAATGTTGTAGTCCGACTCATAACACCATATTATTGGCTGAGCTATAAACAATAGCCAAAAATGAAAATCCAGAATGCTTGGAGTGTGGGTAAATGGGACACTTAAGAAAACATTGCCCAAAAAGCAAGCCAGTAAACCCTCCTAAGTCATCAGTTCCACCCAATAATTGCCATAGATGTGGCAAAGGGCCATACTGGGCTAAGGACTGCTGATTAAGGTTTACCAAAGATGGTCAGCTTCTGTCACCTTGGCTGTCACCACGAGGGGCCAGAAAACTAGCTTCAGGAAACAGAGAACAGAGTGCAAAGAGGGGGAGCATGATGATAAAAAAATCCTCTCAAATACATCACTCACAGTTGCTCCCCGTAATTCCTGAGGAAGAGCCATAGAAAGTTCAGTAAAATAGAGTTGACACCTGATATCACTGTAGTTACAGAAGATTCAGATTTTCACACTGTTCCTATTTCTGTTTCAGGTTCAATAAAGAGAGGGGAAAAATATTTGTTGAGTGGCTTGAACTTGACATCAGACACTGGAATCGTAATTATTCCCAGTATAATTGATAGTTTAAAAAGTAGTACTATTAATATCGATGTATGGACACCTGTCCCACCTGTGACATTGGCGAGAGGAAGTCCCTTAGCTAAACTGGAGTCCCTATAGCATATGACTGTAAACTCTACTAAGGAGGTAACCCTAATCAATTGGACTCAAGCTGTATTAAATCAGCACCCATGATAACCTGTAAGGTTTTACCAGCTGCATCCAATCATTCTATCAACATCAAGGGTTTAACTGATACAGGTACAGACATATCAATAATTTTGAGAAGGGCTTGGCCTAGTCATTGGCCTTTGGTGTCTCTGTGCTTAAACATCAAAGGGGTGGGAGGAACTCAATTCCCACAGCAGATTTCTTTGCTGCTTGTAATAGCGAGCCTGAAAGGAAAAACAGCTTCCTGTGTTGGACTTGCCATTCACACTGTGGGGGAGATATGCCTTAAATCAATGGGTCATTTGCTTAACATCAAATTCATCTAAGGGCCACTGAAGAGCAGTCATTCCTCTGCCTCAACTGGCTCTCAGATACTGCAGTCTGGGTGGATCAGTGGCCCATGAAGGAGGAAAGACTGCATATCCTGAATCAATTAGTGGAAGAACAGTTGCAAAAATGACACATTAAACCATCTTTCAGCCCCTGGAATTCCCCAGTGTTTGCAATTCTAAGGCTAATGGAAAGTGGAGATTTCTACATGATCTTAGGAAAATTACAGAGATCATTGAGCCATTGGGGCAATTCAGCCAGCAATGCCATCCCTTACCATGATTCCTCAAAATTGGTTTATTGTTGTCATAGATATTCAAGATTGTTTTTTTTAATATTCCTTTGGATCTCAACGATGCTTCAAGATTTGTTTTTTCAGTCCTGTCAATCAATGCGGAACAGCCTTCAAGGAGGTTTCACTAGACCATCCTCCTGCAGGAAATGAAAAATTCCTGTACAATTCGCCAGTGGTTTGTTTCTATGATTCTTTCTCCAAGTGATAAATCTAACCCTTCAGTTTTCATTTGTCATTGCATGGACAATATTTTGTTGGTGTTCCCGGGTGAGAAAATTTTACCTCAAGTATTAATACAAACTCAATCAAAATTAACAGCTAGTCGTTTGGTTGTTTCTCCTGATAAAATTCAAAAGACTGCTCCATGGAAGTATTCTGGCTGGCGAATTATGGCAGCTTCCATTCACTCTCACTTTGTGAAGATTTCTACCAAGACATCAACTCTAAAGACATAAACTCTACAGTCTCTACTGTAAACTGGAAACTGGTTAAGACCAATGTTAGGAATATCAGCAGATGAACTTAAGCCACTGTTTCAGTTGTTAAAAGGAGACCCAGAATTGTCTTTCCCTAGAGTATTGACAGAAAAAGCTAAACAAATCCCTTGCAAAGTTAATGAAAAGTTGTCTTCATGCTACAGTGAGCAAAAGATAGAGGGAGTTCAACTACTTTTAGTGATTGTGAAAAGAGTGTGTCGACCTTTAGGAATTCTTGGCCAGATTTGACAACAAGAATAATAAATTCAATGTTTGAGAATAGATATTTTTAAGCCACCAATTTACGAAGACAATAACAGCACTTTATGAAATGGTGGCCAAGGTCTGCCACAAAGGCAGGGTCAGATGCTGGGAAACACTGGGCCAGGATCCTGTGGTTATCTATTTCCCTTTGACACTTAAACAGTTACAGAAATTGCAGAACTGCAGCTTTGAGTTTCAAGTAGCTATTGAGGACTATGTTGGAAAGTTATCTGTATACCTCCCCACTTGTCCATTTCTTCAAATATTGACTTTTGTGAAATTATTTCCTGTTTTTAATTGTTCTAAGGTTCCTTTTAAGTCTGCAAGGATAGTGTTCATAGATGGATCAAGGAAATCAGAAAAAGCTGTTGTCACCTGGAAAGAAGAAGATGGCTGGAAGAAAGATATTTACTGAATAGAGGGGTCCTCACAGATAGATAGTGGAACTGTCTACTGTTTAAGGGCCTCTCTGATCCATTGAACATAGTACAGTTTATACTGTAGGACTTGTCAATAGAACAGAACATTTGTATTTGCAAGACATACAGTGAGAAGCTGTCTGATTTTTTTAGTTGCCTTTTACTGAAAATAAGAGACATAATACATTCTTCATAACTCACATTAGATCTCATACAACATTGCCAGGTCCACTTGTAGAGGGCAATAGAAGGGTGGATCTGTTAGCAGGAACAGCGATTGTACCCAACATTACGGAACAAGCTAGAATATTCCATCATTTTTTTCATCATGGCACTAAAACCCTGAGAAAATATTTTAAATTAATGCACAATCAGGCTAGAGAAATCATTAATAGCTGCCCTGATTGCCAGCAGGTTACTCCATTAACACCAGAAGGAGTGAACCTTAGGTGTTTGAAACCTCTACATATTTGGCAAATGGGTGTCAGCCACCATTCGTGTTTTGGCAAACTTAAATACGTACCTTTATCTATTGACAGTTTTTCGGGCCTCATAGTAGCAGCAGCACATGCAGGAGAAAAATCTAGAGATGTAAAACATCATCTATCAACTGCCTTTGCTGCTATGGGGGTGCCTTGTCAAATTAAGACTGACAATGACCTAGCATATGTGTCACAAACACTTAGGGACTTTTTTACCCTGTGGGGAATTAAACATGCTACGGGTATACCTCACTTCCCCACAGGTCAGGCCATTGTTGAACGGACACACAAAAGAGCTTTAAAAATGACGTTATTAAAACAAGAAGGGGAAAATTAGGGATTAACAACACAAGAATAATTAAATAAAGCACTTTATGTTTTGATTTTTTTCAATAGACTCAAAGGAAATTTATCACCCATTCAGAAACATTTTGGTGTGGATAATAATTGAGATGTATCAAAGGCTAAAGTGTTATGTAAAGACATGGTTATGGGAAAGTGGGAGGGTTCCTTCCTCTTGATTACCTGGGAGAAGGGATGTGCTTGTATTTTATCAGAAACAGGGCTGAAATGGATACCATCACGTTGGGTGAAGCTATTGCTAGAGTCATCATCTTCATAGTAACAACAAAATGGATTGCAGCAGCACCTCTGCCCTCGTGGATCACAGATGCAAGAACCAATGTTTGGACTATGTTGGCAAAGACTGTGGGTACTGATTCTTTATGCCTGTCAACATCAAACCCTGAAAATCTGTTTAAGTTGTGTTTAGTTGGTATCCTGTTATCACTCAATCAATGGTCTGTTACCTTTAGCTCCTGTTTCCCTTTTGGGGGTCATGATGGTCAAGAAAGCAAAAGCAGATCCCAGACAAAGCAGTATTTACAGCCAGCAGCAAGTCTTTATTCTGGGAGAGAGCCCCCCCTTCTGGGTTGCAGCTTTGTCTTTATATCTTTAATACAACATTGAGTCTATTCACAATTGTTTATTTAGTTCCTTCAAGCACAGATGCAAACATATCAGAAGGCTACAAGGTCTGCACATACTGCTAGTGCCACATATCCTGTTCTATTGTGGCTACATCCTCTAACTTACTTGTCTGTTACTTCACCTGCATGTCTTTCTCTGTTTCAAGGGTACACTTTAAAATGCTCAAGATTGATCATTTCAGGAGTCAGGGGATCAGCAGACCTCCTGTCAACCCCTGCAACCCCAAAAATTTTCCCTCATATTCAAAATTAAATTCTACTCAATTTCCCACTAATGAATGTTAGAATAGTCTTGGTTAAAAGTTCTACTAGCTATAATTCTATCCCTCTTCAAAGAGATCCACAAGAAATCAAAATTATGGAAACTTTGACTTCACCCTTTTGTTTTTATTTAACCCAGGGAGCCCAAAGTGCATCTCCCTTCTCAGTAGATCTCACAGGGATCTACTATAAAAATCAGTCCCTGTGGTGTAGTCATCGCTTTCAACAAAATCCCGTGCATTCCCTGTTCAGCTCCCAGAACAAATCTTTTTGATTTGTGGGCAGAGAGTATGGAAAGGGATCCCAAGCTTGTCAAAAGTGGGGCCATGAACTTTTGGCAAATTATCACTATTTAATCACATAAAGACCCCACTTCTGAACCGTATCACCCCAACCGAGAAAATGAACCAAACGAGCTGCAATGATAACATTTAAAGATCTTGAATGATCTCAAAGTTGGAAGGAAAATCAGATGTCTTAACCAAAGAAACCAGTCTCAATAAAGGAAACAGTCTCAATAAAAATTAATCCTCCAGATTTTCCACAGAACTGTGACTCTGAAGTCGTATTTCGGACTGGGCTGTTGCCATCATCCCAGCTATTGGAACCACCCATGCCCTAGCTTTGTTAAATAAATTGGGCTGCCGGCTAGACAAAGACCCCAATGTGACCAGTGCAGCCCTAGAGGGCCTTTTAGAAGATAGTCAAATGATAGAAAAGGCCACTCTGCAGGATGGGGCAGCAATAGATTTCTTGCTACTGGCTCAGGGGCATAGATGCCAGGACTCTGAAGACTCTGCTGCCTTAATTTTTCAGATCATTCAAAGTCAATCCCTCAGAGTACTGATACTCTATAAGGTCTAGTAAATCAACTAAAAATAAGTAACAATAATGGGGTTGATGGATTTTTTAATTGGCTTGGTTCTCTAAACATCGATACAGGTTTTAAGAAAATAGTTATGATTGGTTTGATTGGCCTATTTCTGTTTCTTTGCAAGTCATTGTGTATACCCTGCTTTTTGTTGTGTCTGCAAATTATGATTAACTGCTCTTTTTCTCGAGTATGTTTGGCCATGGAAGAAGGGGGAGATGTGGGAAAAGATGGATATGAATCATAGAAGAGGAACATCGAATCTGATGACCCCAGCTTAAGAGAGACTATTGTTTGAAGAACCAGAGACTGTTCTATTATTGCCATTTTGGGTTTATGATGGTTATTGCAGTTTGTTCTATTATATTGACTGTTTTCCTATGGAATGTTTGAGAAAGGTCCCCTTTATCCCCCAAGCTGAATCCTTAAACCCTCATTGGTTGTTCAATATCTCACCCTCATTGCTTCTCTATTTTTCAAATGGTCGCTCCCAAACCTATATAAAGTGGAGCACCATTTAATAAAGTGCCATTTCCACCCCATTCTCTCTGATCTTCAGAACTGTGCATTTACTTTCTGTGCTTTCAAGCTGCACATATTCTCAGAATTTTTTTTATTTTAATTTCAAATATTCTAAAAATGTACCCTAGATGCAGCTTCTCTAGGGGAGAGAAACAGGATCACTGGCCTTGAGCTGTTGGCGATGCTCATAATGCTTCCGAGGACACTATTGTCTTTCTTGGCCACAGGGGCATACTGTTGGCTCATGGAGATGAAGACCCTCCAGTCCTTCTCTGTGGAGCTACTTTCCAGAATGTCAACCTCCAGCCTGTGCTGGTGTATGGGATTATTCCTCTCCAGGTGCAGGATGCTGGACTTGGCTTCGTTGAGTTTCAGAACCTTCCTCTCTGCCCATCCCTCCATCCTTTTGATGCCCTTGTGAAGGGCTTGACAGCTGCATATTGATAGGCATTGTCCGGTTCTATCAGCTTTGTACTGACAGCAAATTTGCTGAAGAGCCATCTGCCCTTTTGCTCAAGTCATTGATAAGTAGGCTAAAGAATACTGGACTGTCCCACTTGGGATATACCACTAATGATGGGCCTTCAATTAGATCCTGTGCTACTGATTACAACCCTCTGGGATCTGCAATTCAGCCAATTCTTAATCCAAATCACAGCCCAATCATCCAGTCCACACTTCCCTGAGTTTACCTGTGAGGATGTGAGAGTGTTGAAAGCCTTCCTGAATTAGATGTAGAGGATATCCACTGCTCTGCTTCCATCTATCCAGGCAGTTGTTCCATTAGAGAAGGCAGTCTGTTCAAGCATGATTTTTCTGTAGTGAATCCATGCTGACTACTCCTTGTCATCTTCTTGTCTTTCATGTGGATAAAGATGGCCTCTAGAATGAGGGACTTCATCACCTTTCCAGGGATTGAGGTGAGGCTGACTGGCTCATAGTTCCCTAATTCCTCCTTTTTGCCCTTTTGAAGACCAGGATGACATTTGCTTTCTTCCAGTCCTCACATACCTCTCATGATAGACACAACCTTTCAAAGATGATTACAAGCAACCTAGCTATGGTGTCGGCCAGCTCTCTCAGCACATGGAGATGCATCCTATCAGGATCTGTGGACTTGTGGATACCAAGTTTTCCTAGGTGTTCTCCAGCCCAGTCCTCTTCGACCAAAGAAAAGTTCTTTCCAACATTCCTTTATCTCTCACTGGTCTCCTCAGTGAGAGATTTCTGAGGGCTGGTCTTGTCAGTGAAGATCAATGCAAAGAAGGCATTTGGTAACTGACTTCTCTGCATCCTCTGTTACCAGAGTTCCCCCTTCATCTAGTAACCAACCCACACTATCCTTTGTTTTCCTTGAGTTATTGATGCCTTTCTTGCCCTTGATATCTTGGCCAGATTTAATTCTACCTGGGCCTTGGTCTTCCTTGTTTCATTTTTACTTACTCTAAAAATCTATGCATTTTAATTCCAAGTGGCCTGACCAAGCTTCCATCTCCCAGGTATTTCCTGCTTGTACCTGCATAATGACAGGACTTCTATATTCATCCATGCAGGTCTTTTGCCCTCTTTTCTCATGGGTATGCATCCTTCTTGACCTGGAGGAAGTGATCCTTGAATATCAATTGGC
Organism: Pithys albifrons albifrons; assembly: GCF_047495875.1. Classification (NCBI taxonomy): domain Eukaryota; kingdom Metazoa; phylum Chordata; class Aves; order Passeriformes; family Thamnophilidae; genus Pithys; species Pithys albifrons. Next base: position 78,711,197 of record NC_092497.1, on the reverse strand, counting down.
TCTTTGAACTCCTTTTCCCTGAAGGATCTGTTCCCATGGAATTCTTACAAAAACATCCCTGAAGAGGCTAAAGTTAGCTCTCCTGAAGTCCATGCTTACCATCTTACTTGCTACCCTGCTTCCTTCTTGCCCCATATTGTACTCCACAACCTCACAGTCACTACAGCCAGGGCTGTCCCCAATCTCACACCCCCAGTCTCACATCCCATAAAAGTCTTTCACTGTTTCTTAGTATAAAATCTGGGACCACGCCATTTCTTGCTGGATCCTTCATCACCTGTCTCAGCAAGGGATCATCCATGCTTTCTGGGGACCTCATGGACTGCTAGTACTTCTCCATGTTGCCTCTCCAGCAAACGTCTTAGTAGTTTATGTCCTCCACAAGAACAAATTCCTCTGAATTTGAGGCTGCTTCAAGCTGCCTGTAGAAGTCCTCATCCACTTTCTCCCTTGGTCATGTGATCTGTAGCCAACACCCACAATAATGTCCACCTCACTAGTCTGCCCCTCTATCCTAACCCATAAGCACCTACTTGCTCATTATCTACGCTGAGACAGAGCAAAATACATTCCAAGTATTGCCTCACATAGAGGGCAACTCCACCGCCCTACGTCTCTACTCTATCTCTCCTAAAAACTGTATGGTCCTTCACGAAACTGTTCCAAACTGTTAGAAAATGCAGTATTGTGCCATAAAAATAATCAACTGTCTGAGTGCATGTGATATGTCTCAGAGTCCAGTGGTTTCTGACAATGTTCTTTAGACATTCCACACATGGAGGGTATAATGTTTAATATCAAATTTAGCTATTTCAAAGAATCGCAGAATATGTTGAGTTGTCCTAGCCCACAAGTCATTTTCCATCTTATTCTCTCTCCTCTTTTCTGTCTGGGAAGAAAAGTGATGAGTGACTGGGTGGGTACTTGATATCCAGCCAAGGTCAACCTACTACATGGGTAAAGAACCTCTAATATCCAATCCAAATCTCCCCTGACACAACTTCATGCCATTCCCTCAGTTTCTGTCACTAGTCACCACAGGGAAAAGATCAGTGCCTGCCCCTCATCTCCTCATGAGGAGGAAATTGCAGACTGCGGGTGAGGTCTCCCCTCAGTCTCCTCTTCTCCAGGCAGAGCAGACCACATGAGCCCAGCCACTCCTCATATGGCTTCCCCTCAAGGCCCTTCAACATCTTCACTGCCCTCCTTTGAATGCTCTCTGAGAGCCTAATATCTTTTGTATATTGCAATGCCCAAAACTGCACATGATATTCAAGGTAAGACTGCCCCAGTGCAGAGCACAGTGGGACATTTTGAAGACAGTTGATGTCACACAGGATTTCTGAATCAGTAGAGTGATTAAAAATATACTTAAATCTCAAACCAAATGTAAGTTATGGCAAAATGCAGCAGTTGCAATATACAGTTCAACTGTAACACCAATGTTCTCTCCCATGATGTTTAGCATCTCCCATTAATGGGAAGGAATAGCAGGGCTGATGCCAGCTCAAGCCTGTTGCCCTCTTAAAATTCTTTTGCTGAGGTCAGGGAGTCATTCACACTGTTTTAATGCACTCAGGGACAAACATTTACACCACCGGTTGATAGTTGTTTAATTAAAACAAAGATCTTTGTGTGGTCAATGTTCCCTCTGAGACCAAGTTGAGCTTTGCAACTGTTATGATGCATCACATTCTACATTGTTCCCTGACCTGCCCCCTTGCCCATCTCCTCTGAGCCTTACTCCATTTTAAGAATTTATTGATCTGTTACAGCATGAGTCTATCAGAGGGAACTGAAAAACACAATAAAATGAAATTCAAAATTAGCAATAGTAAAACATAGAGAAATGTATAAATTAAAATGTAGAAAAATAAAGGCTCATTCAAAAAGAAAAATCCTAGTGAATTATTAATATTCCTCCTTTAAAAAAAAAAAAAGATTTAAAATAAAAAAACAAACCCTGAATCAAATCAGATGTTGGTTTCCAAAGCATTTTCAAAATACTGAACTTTTAAAACAAAATTTAAATGCAAAATAATCAGGGTTACAGCAAGGAAAATAAGTACTTTGAAACTTGAGGAGGAAAAAAGAAAAAAATGTAGGGAAAATTAGGGTTAGGAATCAAGTGTTGTAGGATCATACCTGCTTCTGAGACTCAAAATAGTGAAAGTATATCTCTCTGCTGGTCCAAGAACAAATGCCTTCTTGGACTCACTAAATCCATGCTATCCCTTTTGCCAGGTGCTACCTCTTTTTTCTTTTGTTGAGTGATGGATTAGGCACATTAAGAAAGCAACAACTTTGTCCTGTTTATACTTATAAGAGAAACATCAATCACATTCACCCCACAGCCCTGTAACTTCTACTCATGTCTCGCTAGTTTAGCATAAATATGATGCATTTTGTAGAGACAGGTATTATTCCCAGTGGTGCCTTCCTATCATTGTGATCTTTTCTGTCTATGCTTGGAAAAACCCACTGCATGTGTTCAACTCTACCATACAATAGTAAATGATAATTTTAATAGCATCTGTTATTTGTATATTTGTAATTCTTTCTTTGTGAAAATATCCTTGACATTTATGTATCTATGAAACACTGTAACAAAAAATAATACAGGAACTGCTGGCCAATATATGATGACCTACAATGTCCGATCCTAATTTTTTTGGTTGTACTTTTTTGGGGGTTTTGTGGTTCTTAGTGTTCATAAACTATAAAGAATATTTTTCATATCATCTAGCAACAAAACTCCACATACCTTACAATTTGCTGTCAAGAAAAGACAAAGAGCTGAACGACTGAGCTCATCTTATTCCTAGAAACATGGCACAAACACAAAATCTGCTTATTCTTTTATTTTAATCTGAGAAAAATTTCCTAGTTGGGAAAAAAAAAGAGAAACTTCAAAGAAGGTATATGTGGGATCTTTATGAAGGTGTATATTTTTTATGTGTGTAATTATCTTGAACGAAAATAATTCATATATGGTGCTGCAGCTGAGCTGAAGGTTATGTCCACTCATCAATGCTCATCTATTAAACTGCTAAGTTTGCCTTAATCTTAATTTAGAATGGACAGTTAATCTTGATTGGCTTTCTTAGTTTGTAGTTTCTGCAGGATTCACCCGTTCCTGTCAAGATATTGTCCCCAAATCCATTAAAGAGAGAAATTGATAGAGCAAGAACATAATTTTCAAACTGTAATTGAAATTAAAAACAAAAACCAAAAAATGAACCCAAAACAAATAAGAAAGTCCAAACCACAAACAAACAAATGACACATAAACCAAAATCACACACCAAACACCCCCAATAACCCAAATAGAATAAAATAGAATTTGGCTTTATCTAGTAACAATTTAAGTTAACCTTCATCTGATAACCCTTTCAAATGTAGACACAGTATCCAATTGATTTCTTAGACTTTGATACAACATATGGTCTACTGCAGCCTCACAGTCTCTAATTTCAGAAAGGTACACGGACTACTGAAAATGCTTTTATAGGAAATGTAAAGATGATAATTTACTGTGATTTGAAAGCACCTGTTCTGTTAGTCCTGGCTCATTTTTTCATAGAAAATGCCAGTTTATTGTCTAGTTGTTAATTTTGTGTCCAGCAACATCTCTCACAAACTTCTAGAAAGGTACTTTTGATTTAAAATATGGTAGACAAAAATTGTGCAGCATTTACTGACTCCATTCATATTTTGCAGATCATCACAACAATGAAATTGCAGAGATGAAAGAAGAACTGGTGATTTAAGTACCCTCACTTAACAACATGAAAATCCCAAAGTGTGAATGCAAAGTATTGTAGCTAGAAGGGGCAGAAGAGGTATAAGTCGATTGCAAGGTAAAACCACCATATGATCACAACCTTTCTATAAAAATATATACATACATTATTAAGGAAATAGGATTTTATTGATTTCTAATTCCATTTTTAGACAGCGAGAAGTTTGGGAAACCAAGACTGTGGTATAAATGATCTACACTTTAAAAATATGTAAGAGTTTAAAAAAAGGAAAGAGAATATACCAGAAAGACCTAGAATTGAAGCAGAAACAGGGGGAGACATGGCAACAATGGTTAAAAATCCAAATCAATACTAAAAGAATAAGAAGCAAAAACTCCTAAAGTCCAATGCTCATACAAATACATATACAATACAATCATAAAATAGAATGCTTAGTCAAAAGTATCTTAATATTTATCTATCTTTATTCTATCTGCATTCATGTAACCTGCAATAGCACATATGGTTAAGAAGGCTTTTCAACACTTGAAATTTTATTTAAAAGTGTTGCTAGAAGCTAACCAGATGAATAGCATAGTAAAGAGAGTGATGTGAAAGACTGTTGTGCTAATCACATAATGTTAAATCTACAATTCTTCCTATGTTATATGTTAAGAAATCGCTTTTATCAAAATTCCTGGTTCTGATGTGTGTTGTTCTGTTAGCTACAGGATGAAAAAGTGCTTTTGTTCACAAAGCTTAAGTATTATCCCACTGTATCAATAGCAAAAGCAAAGAACAAAAGGACATGGGAAGTTAAAAATGAAATAGTAAAGGATTTGGAAAAACTTGAGATAACTTATGAAGTCAATAAAGAGAATTCAGAAATTAAGTTACACTTTGTGCTGGTTTAAAGGTGAACCAGCAGGGGAAATGAACTCACCACGAGAGAGAGAGATTATAAGTCAGACCTAAAATTTAATAATAATATTACAATAACAACACTGACACAAAAGGGAAATTGCTTTCAACTCACAAAACCCCAGCAGTATAACCCAGTGTCCTGGGGCACAAACCCAAGGGGGTTTGTTTGCCCTTGTGCTGAGACCCCTGTGGTTCCCCCAAGTCCAGAGCAAAAGGAAAAGAAAAACCTGTTGGTGCAGGCGAGGGCTGTGGTCTGGGTGAGAGCGGTGATCTCCTCCTGTCAAGGTCCTGCTGCTGCTCTGGATCCGACGAGAAGTTACTAAAGTCTTCTTACCCACCACTTATGTACCCTCAGGGAGCTCTCAGTCCCTCCCCCTGGGCGGGGACTCACACAATGGGTGATTAACTCTGGGAGCCAGGGGGTGCTGAACTGTTGATGGCCCATTAGCAGCTCCGCCCCCCTCAGGCTGGGTGTGAAGGTGATAATGGCTCCCTGGGCAGCTGCTGCTAATGGCCCATTGGCCTTGGGGAATGAATAGAGGGGGTAGAATACACAGCTTTGATCACCCCCACACAGGGTTAGCTGGTCCCTCCTGCTGAACTAGGACACACTTTAATAAAAATAGCATCCTTTGTTTGATATTCTGTCTACATCATCATTAAATAAAAAGTGATCATCAGATGGCTAAGAGGACTTTTGAAGATACAGCAGCAAATGTAAGTAAAGAAACAACATTTGATTCTTCCTTTTAGAGTGGGACTTTGCAATTGTCACCGAAGGATGACAAAGATATCAACTGCTTTTGAACATTGAAAAAATATTGCAGCAAATTGCAATTGGAAAAGTTAAATTGACTTCAGAAATGTAAACTTAACCCTATAAAACTGAATTTTGAATGCACATAAAGGTAATATAATGTACCAAGTACAAATTAATTGACAAGCAAATTCTTTTCTCTACCAATATAATTTTAAACCTAAATCTTCCTTGCTATATATGAAATGCAGAATTGTATATAAATTAAAACCGTTAAAAATAGATTACCACAAAGTTTAAAGCAAAATTTATGTCATAAAGTTGTTACTTCAAAAGCTATTATGATCATAGCATCATTCCTTCATTCAAAAAGCACTGTCAGACTTCCTTCCAATAGCTTAGATTAATGTACATTCTTAAGATTTAACCCATCAATCCCTAGAAATGCATGGGCAGTTAACATGAAACTCAGTGAGATGTTGCTTACTTTTGTCAAATACAAGTCTTATACAATGTGATATGATTGTGTTTAGTTGACAGCTGAAATGAAATTTCCTGTCCTTCAAGAATTTTGTTTACTGTTGTGGTTTGATTCTTCCACTTCCTAAAGAAGGTAAAAAAGGGGAAAAAATTGTTGGCTCTTTTGTTTAAAGATGAAGGTGTTCTTGAGTCAAAACGGAGAGATGAAATAATGAAAGACAGATACTCTGAAATCTGACTGGAAAATTGCTTTTTAAAAAAAATTTAATCATATATATATTATTCAAAAATATGTTGTCTGATGGAAACAGGGTTGGATATTTAAAAAACTTCAATGATTCTGGATTGCTTCCTTTGTCACATTGGTAGTGTGTGCCCTGGAGCTTCAATGACTACTGAGAAGCATTAAAATGTATGGACTAAAAATTAGTTTTCCCTTTCATTGTTGTTTTGATTTCCCTTTCATTGTTGTTTTGTTTTCCTGCCATGGTTGTAGAAGGCAGGTGTTTCTAAAATAAAACAGTCTAATGAGAAAGATGTAATTCAACATTTCTCTGCTTTACCATTATATAATTCTTTGAAAAGTTAGGCTTTGTTAACATAATTTTAATGCATTGCATTCATCAAACCTTGAATTTGAAATGTAGCCTCTTTCTTCTTTTTTTCTCTTTTTCTCTTTTCTTTCCCTTCCTTCCTTCCTTCCTTCCTTCCTTCCTTCCTTCCTTCCTTCCTTCCTTCCTTCCTTCCTTCCTTCCTTCCTTCCTTCCTTCCTTCCTTCCTTCCTTCCTTCCTTCCTTCCTTCCTTCCTTCCTTCCTTCCTTCCTTCCTTCCTTCCTTCCTTCCTTCCTTCCTTCCTTCCTTCCTTCCTTCCTTCCTTCCTTCCTTCCTTCCTTCCTTCCTTCCTTCCTTCCTTCCTTCCTTCCTCCCTCTCTCCCTTCCTCCCTCCCTCCCCCTCTCTCCCTTCCTTCCTCCCTCCCTCCCTCCCTCTCCCTTCCTTCCTCCCTCCCTCCCTCCCTCTCCCTTCCTTCCTCCCTCCCTCTCCCTTCCTTCCTCCCTCCCTCCTCTCCCTCCCTTCCTTCCTTCCTTCCTTCCTTCCTTCCTTCCTTCCTTCCTTCCTTCCTTCCTTCCTTCCTTCCTTCCTTCCTTCCTTCCTTCCTTCCTTCCTTCCTTCCTTCCTTCCTTCCTTCCTTCCTTCCTTCCTTCCTTCCTTCCTTCCTTCCTTCCTTCCTTCCTTCCTTCCTTCCTTCCTTCCTTCCTTCCTTCCTTCCTTCCTTCCTTCCTTCCTTCCTTCCTCTCTCTTCCTCCCTCCCTTCCTCTCTCTTCCTTCCTTCCTCCCTCCCTCCCTCTCTCTTCCTTCCTTCCTCCCTCCCTCCCTCTCTCTTCCTTCCTTCCTCCCTCCCTCCCTCTCTCTTCCTTCCTTCCTCCCTCCCTCCCTCTCTCTTCCTTCCTCCCTCCCTCCCTCCCTCTCTCTTCCTTCCTTCCTCCCTCCCTCCCTCTCCTTCCTTCCTCCCTCCCTCCCTCCCTCCCTCCCTCCCTCCCTCTCCCTTCCTTCCTCCCTCCCTCCCTCCCTCCCTCTCCCTTCCTTCCTCCCTCCCTCCCTCCCTCCCTCCCTCCCTCCCTCCCTCTCTCTTCCTTCCTCCCTCCCTCTCTCTTCCTTCCTCCCTCCCTCTCTCTTCCTTCCTCCCTCCCTCTCTCTTCCTTCCTCCCTCCCTCTCCCTTCCTTCCTCCCTCTCCCTTCCTCCCTCCCTCTCCCTTCCTTCCTCCTCCCTCCCTCCCTCTCTCTTCCTTCCTCCCTCCCTCCCTCCCTCTCTCTTCCTTCCTTCCTCTCTTCCTTCCTTCCTCTCTTCCTTCCTTCCTCTCTTCCTTCCTTCCTCTCTTCCTTCCTTCCTCTCTTCCTTCCTTCCTCTCTTCCTTCCTTCCTCTCTTCCTCCCTTCCTCTCTTCCTCCCTTCCTTCCTTCCTTCCTTCCTCCCTTCCTTCCTTCCTCCCTCCCTCCCTCCCTTCCTCCCTCCCTCCCTCCCTTCCTCCCTCCCTTCCTCCCTCCCTTCCTCCCTCCCTTCCTCCCTCCCTTCCTTCCTCCCTTCCTCCCTCCCTTCCTCCCTTCCTCCCTTCCTCCCTCCCTTCCTCCCTTCCTTCCTTCCTTCCTTCCTTCCTTCCTTCCTTCCTTCCTTCCTTCCTTCCTTCCTTCCTTCCTTCCTTCCTTCCTTCCTTCCTTCCTTCCTTCCTTCCTTCCTTCCTTCCTTCCTTCCTTCCTTCCTTCCTTCCTTCCTTCCTTCCTTCCTTCCTTCCTCCCTCTCTCTTCCTTCCTTCCTCCCTCCCTCCCTCTCTCTTCCTTCCTTCCTCCCTCCCTCCCTCTCTCTTCCTTCCTTCCTCCCTCCCTCCCTCCTTCCCTCCCTCTCCCTCCCTCCCTCCCTCCCTCTCCCTTCCTCCCTTCCTCCCTCCCTCTCTCTTCCTTCCTCCCTCCCTCCCTCCCTCCCTCTCCCTTCCTCCCTTCCTCCCTCCCTCCCTCTCTCTTCCTTCCTTCCTCCCTCCCTCCCTCTCTCTTCCTCCCTTCCTCCCTCCCTCCCTCTCTCTTCCTTCCTTCCTCCCTCCCTCCCTCTCTCTTCCTTCCTTCCTCCCTCCCTCCCTCTCTCTTCCTTCCTCCCTCCCTCCCTCCCTCTCTCTTCCTTCCTTCCTCCCTCCCTCCCTCCTTCCCTCCCTCTCCCTCCCTCCCTCCCTCCCTCCCTCCCTCTCCCTTCCTCCCTTCCTCCCTTCCTCCCTCCCTCTCTTTTCCTCCCTCCCTCTCTCTTCCTTCCTCCCTCCCTCTTCCTTCCTCCCTCCCTCTTCCTTCCTCCCTCCCTCTTCCTTCCTCCCTCCCTCTCCCTTCCTCCCTCCCTCTCCCTTCCTTCCTCCCTCTCCCTTCCTTCCTCCCTCTCCCTTCCTCCCTCCCTCCCTCTCCCTTCCTCCCTCCCTCCCTCTCCCTTCCTCCCTCCCTCCCTCTCCCTTCCTCCCTCCCTCTCCCTTCCTTCCTTCCTCCCTCCCTCTCCCTTCCTTCCTTCCTCCCTCCCTCTTCCTTCCTTCCTTCCTCCCTCTCTCTTCCTTCCTTCCTTCCTTCCTCCCTCTCTCTTCCTTCCTTCCTTCCTCCCTCTCTCTTCCTTCCTTCCTTCCTCCCTCTCTCTTCCTTCCTTCCTTCCTCCCTCTCTCTTCCTTCCTTCCTTCCTCCCTCTCTCTTCCTTCCTTCCTTCCTCCCTCTCTCTTCCTTCCTTCCTTCCTTCCTTCCTCCCTCTCTCTTCCTTCCTTCCTTCCTCCCTCTCTCTTCCTTCCTTCCTTCCTTCCTCCCTCTCTCTTCCTTCCTTCCTTCCTCCCTCTCTCTTCCTTCCTTCCTTCCTCCCTCTCTCTTCCTTCCTTCCTTCCTCCCTCTCTCTTCCTTCCTTCCTTCCTCCCTCTCTCTTCCTTCCTTCCTTCCTTCCTCCCTCTCTCTTCCTTCCTTCCTTCCTCCCTCTCTCTTCCTTCCTTCCTTCCTTCCTCCCTCCCTCTCTCTTCCTTCCTCCCTCCCTCTCTCTTCCTTCCTTCCTCCCTCTCTCTCTCTCTCTCTCTCCCTCTCTCTCCCTCTCCCTCTCTCCCTCTCTCTTCCTCTCTCCCTCTCCCTCTCTCTTCCTCTCTCCCTCTCCCTCTCTCTTCCTCTCTCCCTCTCCCTCTCTCTTTCTCTCTCCTCCTTTCTTCCTCTCTCTCTCTCTCTCTCTCTTCCTTCCTTCCTTCCTCTCTCTCTCTCTCTCTTCCTTTCTTCCTCTCTCTCTCTCTCTTTCTTTCTTTCCTTCCTTATTTTTACTCAGAAAGGAACACGGAGCTTTTTTGCACACCTGTGATGATTATGGCATATACATGAGGTTGTAAATTTTTTGAGAGAATCATTGTTGAAATACATCTGTCTATGATAAGAATTAAGTGGAGTTAGTCCTAGAAATGATAACTTAAGAGGTGATACAGTATTAACTGCTTTGTGAGAGGAAAAAATATGAGAACTTAATAAAAAGATGCATTCATGCAATAAATGAAGATGTTAAGAAAATCTTGCAGCAGATGAAGTTATTATTCACCTGACTGGTTTCTTCGTTACAGATCAATGGAGATGCCATTAGACTACTGAACAGCTATTTTAAGTGCTGTAGGTAAAATATTTTAGAGATTTCAGAAATATCCTTTCTTATCATCCTCTTATAATATGGTTTTCTATTAAACTGTTTGGCCAGCTAAAAATGAACATACACAATGGGCAATCTTGGTAAGATGTCCAGATTTTATATGACTGTAGGAAGACCTTGCTGATATTTGGTAATTTGGAAGTAAATCCTAATGGATAATATCTACCAGTCATTACATGGACAGTTCTGTTTCTAGACAGGCACAGTTTGTTATCTGTCATGTTTTATTTCATAATTTCTACCCTGTGGAAGGTAAAAATAATTTAGTGGATCTATCTGGATTATAGGACCAATCTCCTTGTCTTGCATTTTTGTTGGTCTTTCTAATCTGAACAGATATAGTTGTTACTATCTTGACTTATGCTGTTCCTCTCTGAAAACAAGACTTAATGGTCTGTTGTGTGACTTTTTCCCTTTCCACCTTGAAATTTTGCTTCTGTGATCATTATTCTGCCAGTTTGCCAGTTCTCTTAAAATTTTAAAAAACTATTTATTTAAATAAGTCTTTGTTTTATTTAGTTGTTAAAAAAAAAAAGAAAAACAAAGAAAAAAGAGACTCTAACCTTTTACCATGTATTCAGTATATTAAAGTAAGAAGAAAAAAGAAATGGAGCAAGAGAAAAAGCAAAGTTGCTTTTTAAATTTGAACAATTATTGATACCTTTCATGATTCACTTCTGGGTATCTATTTGGCCAATATAGCCACTCTAATTAAGATACATATTCTTCTGAACATATTATCAATCAAATGGTAAGCTAGTTTGATTTAAGAAACATTTAAGTGCTTAAAGCTTGAAGATTATCATATCAGGAAAAACAGACAAGTATTTAATATATTTATAATGGAAAATCTTATGTAATTTTTTTTCAAGCTACCCTGCTATCCTTGTTTTGTTAGAGTATTAAAAAACCCCATACTTTTCCTATTTTTCCCTTATACTTTGTTTTCTTTCCTCCACTGGCTTCTTTTAATTTTCTATGGCAAAATGTATGCACAGGTATGACAAAACCTGAGCCTCTTCATCAAGATGAAGTATCAATACACAGTGAGTAAGTGGGACAGAATATTATTTGCATTAGAATTCAGGATGAAGAATTGTCCTAGTTCAGCAGGAGGGACCAGCTAACCCTGTGTGGGGGTGATCAAAGCTGTGTATTCTACCCCCTCTATTCATTCCCCAAGGTCAATGGGCCATTAGCAGCAGCTGCCCAGGGAGCCATTATCACCTTCACACCCAGCCTGAGGGGGGTGGAGCTGCCAATGGGCCATCAACAGTTCAACACCCCCTGGCTCCCAGAGTTAATCACCCATTGTGTGAGTCCCCGCCCAGGGGGAGGGACTGGGTGCTCCCTGAGGGTACATAAGTGGTGGGTAAGACGACCTCAGGAACTTCTCGTCGGATCCAGAGCAGCAGCAGGACCTCAACAGGAGGAGATCACCGCTCTCGCCCAGACCACAGCCCTCGCCTGCACCAACAGGTTTTTCTTTTCCTTTTGCTCTGGACTTGGGGGAACCACAGGGGTCTCAGCACAAGGGCAAACAAACCCCCTTGGGTTTGTGCCCCAGGACACTGGGTTATACTGCTGGGGTTTTGGGAGTTGAAAGCAATTTCCCTTGTGTGTCAGTGTTGTTATTGTAATATTATTATTAAATTTTAGGTCTGACTTATAATCTCTCTCGTGGTGAGTTCATTTCCCCTGCTGGTTCACCTTCAAACCAGCACAAGAATTCAGAGTGAAATAATATCTTAAGTTTGAACAATAATGTACTTGAAAATCTGGCCTAAATTCAATTAATTATCATCTGTCAGTAAACAGGAAGTGCCAAAGCATCTATATTAAATGCTCTGCAGTCTACAATGACTCTCCATCTCTGGAACATTGTTATGGATTACAGGTAGATAAGTGAAAAATATAAAATCTAGACCTGTTTTCAGGGACTTCTCTTTTCAATTACTCTGAGAAAGAGGTTTCCAAGAAACCTTTCATGTTTTTTTCCATGCCAATCTATCTTTGCCTTATGAGAGGATTCATTCATTTTTTTATGATATAAAGTATTTAATTTCTCTGAGTAAAAATAACTCCAGTAAATACAGCAAGTCATGAAGTTAAAATATATGTCTATTTAACAGAAATTGTATGTTTTAAATATCTACTTACTTCAACATGATGATGCATATTTGGAGTTTTTATGTTACATACTCTGTCATATTTTACATTATAATTTTTTATGATATCTGTTGTGGAATCTGGAGGAAATTAATATAATTAATGCATTAGAAATTAGAAGCAATAAATAATATACTTTTACAAATTCAAAAACCAAATTACACTTATACAGACTAAGACTTCAGGAAAAAAGCTCAAAACAGAACAAGATACTTTTAATTACATGTAGTTCTGGTTTGATTTCTGCTTTATTAGATGGTAATATTGAGTCATTTGTCAGTATCATCTCAAAATTTACTGTAAGTTGTGAATTTTTATAAACAAGAGTTAGTTGTGATGATAGGTAAAAAAGAAGAGGAATATCAGCAATTGAGTATTATCTGTTCATTTTCAGTCTTCTCTGAACACTTGCAAGAATAAACAGTTGTTCCTAGGCCCACCTGCATACCAAAAATTTTATGAATACTCGCATATCTGAATATTTCTGTATTATTATATCTTTCAAATTATTGTATGGTCATCTAGAAATGTCTTCTTGGCTATACATAACTTTCAAAGGCATCTAAAAAAAGTAGACAGTTTCAGTTAAGAAAAGCCTTGTTATAAGCAATTTATGTGAAAAAGCAGAGCAAAGTTACTAAAAAAAACCCCAAATCCCCAAACAAAACCACAAAACCAACCAAACTCAAAAACTGGTAAAAGTTTTGTTATGGGTTTGGCTAGTTGTGGACCTAAATTCAGGCTTTGGATTTCAGGGTATGCCTGGGACTGTTGGCTGATATGAGCTGGGCTGAGCTAGGTGACAGCTGACTTCTTCTAGCCAATAGTATTCCATATCATATTCTAACTTCATCTCAAAGTGTAGGAGCTGGTGTGGGAGTGGCTTGGTCAGTTCCTTCATGGCTGTTATCCCAGGAGGATGCACTGTGCCATCCCAGGAGGGACTGGAGGCCCAGGCCCAGCACCAGCTCACCACCATGTTATCTTACAGAAGTAAAATGTTTATTCTTAGTCTTTGTTTCTGCCTGAGTCTGTCTCTGGAGAACTGAGTTCTCCAAAGTGATTTGTAGTTAGAATGGTGGGATTTGTGTTTGCTGGGAAGTGGGAAGTTATTTTTTGTTATATCTAACTTGTGTAAGTGTATTATATTGTAGTTTTCTTTTAATTTTCTCTTTTCTGTATAAATATATATAATTAGTTTAGGTTTAAACCTGTTCTGAGTTTCCAGGTTTTTTCCTTTCTCCCTTTTCTTGGCAGGGGGAGGGAGTCTCTCTGACTCTGTATTAGGCAGTTTCATTTTGCCAGCTCAACCCAAGACAAGTATTAAGAAATTTATTTTTTACTTCGTTAACTACTAATTAAACTTTTACAGCTGTTCAAAAACAAATAGAGAAGATTCTTCCAAGTAAGCTATTCGTTTTATTTAGCTGTCATGTTCTACCTGGAGATCCTCTGCAAATTATTTCAAAAATGAAATATTGAACTAGTTGTTAGACTTTTATTTTAAACATCTAATTATAGCATTTCAGTTGACATGCTGGAAATCGTAGGCAAGATTTGCTGGTTAAGAAAACTTTAACATTGATTCTTGAGGCAATTCAATGGATAAGATTTTTATCTATTAAGAATTAAAATATTCTGTTAAACTTGACAAATTTATGAGCATGAGTAGCTATCAAGTTTGAACACAAGTTTTGCATAACTGGTAAGAAAATTGTGCAAGAATTATGGTTTAAATTGGTAAAAACAATATTTTGCTTGACTTCAGAATGAAGATTTTTTTTTACCTATTATATTGTGGTTTTGTTCACAGTTACTCAAAGCCCTTGTAATGACAGTTTGCAATCTCTCTTCCCTAACAGCAGTAAACAGACAAAGGATACAGGAGGAGAAACCACTGGATTTCTCTGTATCTTTTGTGAAAAGAAAGAAAAAACATTTTCTTACAGCTAGGCCAAAGCTATATTCCTTGAGCTCTGGCGCTACAGTGCTGCTGCCTTCCAACTTTATAGCTATAGCAGTTGAAACATAACAATACAATCGTTTTTGCTTCCATTTTATTTTTCCAGATATTTCAGTTCGGGCATTTATTACACATGTACCAGCTCAGAATGCAGCCTAACACTTACTAATACACTACTTTGGAATGCTGTATTTGGAAATCCAGAGTGTTATTTGCAAGTTCTTTGATAAATTGATATAACTTTCTTGATTTTGTCGGGAAAATGTAAAAAATTCCTTATATACCATAAATATTTTTAGTCTGTTTAATGGTTTTAATGTTAATCATTTTACAGTAATATGGTATTTGCTGAGAAAGCACAGATAAAGTTCTAACATAAAAAATATTAAAATATTTTTGACCATAATGACCATACAGTGGAGAGAAAAAGTACACTTGTCTGGTATGATACATATTGTTTCTGCTGTTCGTCTTTATTCTATGGAAACATACTAACATACAGAGCACAGTCTGTCTATTACTTAATGAGATATAATATAAAAAATAATTTCCAAAAGGGATTTCTTGCCAATTTTTTTTACTTTACTTGCAATTACAAGAAACTTTCATCCACAGTAGTAGCAACTGTACTTTTATTTTAAGAAATTTCATATTAATGGATTGTAAATCCACAGCTGGTAAAGCAAACTGAACTATGACTGCAATGGCCACAGTTATTAATTCATTTTATATTTTCAAAAGGAAAAAAAAAGGCTGTGTGGATTAAATAACTGAAATTAGAAGTCATGTGTTTTAGAATTCCTAAGAAATTCATTAGATTTCCTTGTCAATATACTCAAGCAGTATGTGATTGACTCCTGTGATGTTTTAAACTTTTCCATCCCTTTCTCACTTAACTCTAAAAACTTATCAGTGGTAAGCATCAAACCTTTAATCCAATTTTTTATATATACTATGAATGTTTCCTGATTTTCTCAAGAATTGAAATTGAACTTTGATAACTTTTACAGAGCATTCAGCTGCTGAGAGGTATCTCCCAAACACCTGGAGGGCCTCAATCAAGTTCTATTCTCTGGAACAAAATTTCTCAGAGAAAAATTATGTATTTTTCTTATATATTTTCCTTCAGAAAATAATTAGTTAACTTTAGATCATGGAAGAGTACAGGTGTGAAATATAAAAATGATTGTTTGAAATTTATGAGGAAAAAATAACTATAGAATATCTTAAATTCAGTGCTGAATTTTTCAATTGCAATGTGTAACATTTTTTTAAGGAAAGCATAGCATTGCAATAAATTCTATTACAGCTTCTTACTCATGAGAACACTTAATGAATAACAGTTAACTACTGCAGAACTAAAACTCTCTTAGTTTTTAGAAACGAGAGATGAGCAGGCAGACCTACAGGTTGGATCAGATAACATAATATTCACTTAAACCCATCTGGTATTGTAGCACTGGAAAAAGGTGAGATGAATCAGATAAGGGTAACTAGATTTAGAGATAGATAGTCTAATTCAGACACAGATTGCTGGAATAGCGGAACATCATTATACAGCAAAGGCAGGGTCTAAGGTACATAAGACAGTGTAAAAACTTCCATGGTAATTTCTGCATTAATCATTACTCCTGTTCTGTGGCCTGTGTTTGGTATAAAGCTTGCTTTTGAAACTGGGATGAATCAAAAGATGAGTCACCCTAGGCAAACAATGAATCATTAAAATATTCTCCTTAGGGAAAAGTGTTTATTGACAATCTTTATAATAAATTTGTTCTGAAATTCAGTAAACAGTGTCTGTGCCCTCAAGCCATATAGTTTCCCTTGGCTGTTGTCTTCAAAATCTATGTGATATCCCTTAGAGTAAAATAATCATTGAATCATTACCTTCAATATCAGTGAGTCCAACTGCTAAAGTAGAATGACCATGTTGCCACTAAACCATGTTCCCAAGAGCCACATAGCCTTTTTAACTCTTCCTTGAGCACCCTATTCCATTGGCTTAAACACCCTTTTGGAGAAGAAGTATTTCTTAATATTGCATCTAAACCTCTCATCCTGTCACTTGTTTACTGGGAGAAGAGACCTACTCCCACCTCAGTACAATCCTCTTTCAAATAGTTGTGGAGAGTCAAAAGGTTCCCCTGAAACTCCTTTTCTCCAGGATGAACAACCCCATCTCCCTCTGTCACTCCTCATCATATTTGTGTTACAGATCCTTCCCCAGCTCTGCTGCACTTCCCTGGATATGCTTCAGCATCTGTCTTTCATGTGGTGAGGCGCTCAAAACTGAACACCAGATTTGAGCTGCAGCCTCAAGGATACTCTTCCCCATACATTCTAAAATACATGTACAAAATATAATTTTTGTATCATATGTTATTTTTCTGAAAATACAAGCATTAGAGTTCGATTTTTCTTCATCTTTTTACATTTTCATAACCCAAAAATACTACTGTACCATTTTATTTATTTATTTTTATGGGATCTGGGAAGAAAGGCAAAGTATGAAGCTCTTCAAAAAGGGATACTTAGGGAAATTTTCATGGCCTTTTTAGAAAAGAAGCTGTGGCTAAAGTTTTCCTTAAGACATTAATTTTATCTCTAAAATATATGTTGTATTTTTAATAGAGAGGTCTAAGGAATTTAATTTATATGGAAATGCTTATCTTGAGTATTAAACAACAGAGCAGTTGTTATAGATGAAGAAACAAAATGTAGGAATAGCCAAGGTAAAGCCCAGAATTTGCAATTTAGTCCTTGTTATGGGTTCACCTAGGTGGGCCTAGATTTGGGCTCTGAAGTCTGGACTAGGCCGAAGCTGTCAGCTGACTTGAGCTGGGCTGAGCTAACAGCTGACCTCTTCTAGCCAGTAAGTTTGTATTCCATACCACATTATGACATCATCTCCAGGGAAGTAGGAACCAGTGTGGGAGTGGTTAAGGCAGTCGCTTCTCAGCCCTCCTCTTGGGAGGACGCACGATGCTGTCCCAGGGGGGATGGAGAGGACCAGGCCCACCACTGGCTCACAGGGTACCTCAGGAAAGTAAAATGTGTTGTTCTGGGTCTCTCCTTTCTGCTTGGGTTTGTCTCCCTGGGGAATAAGCTTCTTCTTAAGTAATGTGTAGTTAGGACAGTAGAATTTGTGTGTTTGTTAAGAAGTTGAGGTGGGGAACTTGTTGTTGCAGACTTGTGTGAGTGTATATTTGTACTCTCTTCTAATTGTCTCTTTCTTTCTGTGAAAAATATATGTAGATTTAGTATAAATGCAGTTTGAAGTGTTTTTTTCCTTTCCCCTCTCTTTTCCTCCCTTTCCCTGGTGTTAGGAGGGAGGCTTTTCTCTCTGTGCTTGGGGGGGTTGGCAGTTGCTTATCTCAAACCAAGACAGTCCTTACAATAATTTGGGAAATGGCAGTTAAGCATGTCTGAATCGTGGCAGTACAAGATCAAAAATGATACAAAATGCGAAATATCAGTCTGGAAAGCCAAAATAATTGCTCCATTCATCCATTTCTGTACAAAGTAGCTTTGTGCAAGACTATTTCCATAGATGGCAGATTTAAACCAGAATGCCTTACACCAGTGTCACAGGTTTGGCCTGGCTGTTTCCAACCCTGGACTGGCCCCCCTTCCCCCTCCCAGAACCTTCCCAGCAAAGGAAAGGAAAAAAAAACTGAAAAGACACGCACTCTAAAGAAACTGAGCTGAATAAAAAGAATAAATTATGTTTACTAACATTTACAAACCACACTGTATACACAATACATAGGATCCCACCCCCCAGGGGAGAGGGGAAGGGAGAAAAGGGGATTGATTAGCTGGGAAATAGGGAAGACACCAACCCAACCCAAAGAAACCGAATGAATCAAAACAAACACAATTAAAAACCTCAAGTAAGGGGAACAAGAATGAAACAATCTCACCCAGGACAGGAGAAACACCAGGGACCGGAGGGACCAGACTTCAACCACCTCCCTCCAGCTCCTCAGACAAGGAAGGAAGGCAGAAACAACAAAACCACTCCCCCCCCGCTACGTGGAAGACAGGTGTGGAATACTTGTAACTTCCTTAGATACAATGGTTACTGAGGAAGCCATGAGTCAAACCATTACATTCTCCACCCCTTATTCCACACTGGTCTTTCCACGCAATTCTTGTATTCTTGCATTTGCTTATATCCCACACATATATATATATATATATAGTCCATATGCGGTCCTTCAAGGCAGATGTCTTGTCATCAAGGATCAACACCAGCATCAGTTCAGCTTTAGTCCATTGCCTTTTGGTTAGAGTCAAAGTTCCAAGTTGAGGCCTAGTCCACAGTTTAGGGCTGCCTTATCGTTGGACATCATGGGATACCAGTACCAGCTTTGTTTGGGTTTTTCTCATCTCGTGTCTGGTTTCCTGCAAAACACAACTCAAAGCATATAATTAGTTCTTCCCCAAGGCTAGATTGCCTTGGGGCACACACTGGATCTCCCCATCTTTCCTCATTACCCACCAGGTGTTTCCGGACCCTTGGGCAAAAACAATCCCACGAATGGGTTTGTCTTGGCCCGAGGGAGAGGTAATCCAGACAGATTTCCCTAACATGCCTCTCAAGTGAATCGCTGGAACTTTGTCTCCATCTACCGTGTGCAGGGATTCTGCTTGGGCAGGACCAGCTCGATTGACAGAGCCTCTGGTGTTAACCAACCAGGTGGCCTTGGCTAAATGCTTATCCCAGTTCTTGAAGGTTCCTCCACCTAGTACCTTCAGAGTTGTTTTTAACAGTCCATTGCACCTTTCAACCTTTCCAGCGGCAGGTGCATGATAACCAGTTACTTGTATTTAGCTGAACAGAAATCACTTTAGTTTCCTAGCTGTATAAAACCTTTCGTAGATTACACAATTTTGTTATTAACAACTGCTGCTGGAAAATCGCTATCTGATCATCCACTAAGGCTCCACGCTCTACAAAGGGCTTATATTCAGTAGATACTAGTTTTTGACCCACTAAAGACCTGAAATACTATAAGAGTCCTACAGAAGCGTGAATCTCCTTCATGCTTTCCAGGGCTCTTTGTTTTCCTCAGATACAGAAACCCTTCTGCAGCCAAGCTGGCTGTACAAGATGAATGAAGGGACCATGGTAGCTGTTGGGTTTGGCACCCAGAGCTGCTGCCAAGCAACAAAGGAAGACCCAGGTATGAATGTGAGAAGGAATAAGGCCTGGTTTTCCAAAAGACCCTCTAAAAATCTCAGATTCTGTGAAAACCTTGTACCCAATCCTTATTCCTAGAAAAAAACATAGCATGCTCTGTTCTTTTACTCAGACCAAGACTATTGACTGAGTTTTTTGTACCATGCACTAGAAGATATAAATCAAGTAGAAGTAGACATATGAATAGGACAAGATTGTAACAAGCCAAGATTTTTGCATAGAATTTGGCTGGGTCACTCATGAAAAGGAATAAGCCAGGTATTCAATCTGAGGAAGACCTACCAAGACCCAAAAAGTGAGGATGAAGAACAGAATTCCCTACCTAAAGTGATGCCAAAGAAGACATCACTCCAACTCTGTCCAGACTCCGCCTATCATCAATATGTAATGAGATGTTGTGATCACATGAATAATATATGTGATGCCAAAGGAGTTTTTGTTCTGATTTTCACATTTTGTAGGTTTTAGGAACACAGTAGTTGTAGATTTTTAGAGGGTTAATATTTCTAACAGTTTAAGTTTAATACCTTTCTATCACTACCCCTGTCCCAGAACAGGGAACTCAAATTCCTTTAGTTAATTAATCTTGTTTAGGCTCCTTTCCAAGGTAAAGAGCTGAAGGATATCAGAAGGCCCACAGAATGAAACATAAACACAGGTCAGAGTGACCCAAAAGCCAGAATTGGATGAGCTCCAAGAGACCTTTGTGTGCCTGAAGAAGAAAAGTTGATGAAGACAGAGGGTCTTGACGACCCCAGACCCAATTCTGGGGGTTGGACCAGGGGTGGGACTGGGGCTGGACTGAGAAATGTGTAAAGCAATGATTGGAGGGATCTTATTATAAAAGTCATGGAAACAAGAACTGAGACACATGCATGTCATCCTGTATTCCTGTGGGCTGTAGGCCCTGTATTATTAAAGGACCTTTACTTTTTATCTTACCCTACACTAACGTGGCTCAAAGTCCTTTTTGGGGGTAAGGGTCATTCACGGCATCATATGAAATGTTGTAATCACCTAGATTCAGATGTATAAATTAACTTGTTTTGCACCTGTGCTTTGAAGTGAGTTTGTGCAATGTTTACTGCCTCACTTTCCTAAACAGAAATATATACCTGCTGCTAACTGAATTCAAATTTTCTCTTAGCAATTCTTTTGCGGCGCTTTTCACTATCAGAATGCCAAGGGCAGAGGTGGCCCAGCATGCTCCAGGCATGCAGTGGAACAGAGTTGGGGAAGCAGAGCAGGATGAGGCTCTGCAGGCAGGCAGAAAGCAGGCGTGGCAGGCCAGATCCCACTGCTCTGGGGCTGCACAGAGGGACAGAGGTCTATCCTGGGATGAGAGTCCAGCTGCAGGGCACAGAATCTTCCTGGAGAGCCCACAACACATGAGAGCAGTCTCACTCAGGGGTCTTATGGGTTCATACCATAGTCTTCAGGTTCAGGAAGAATACATTTGCTGTCATGCAACCTGTTTCATCAATCTGACCAAAACAGTATCTTCTTTTCAATGGGTTTTTCTCAGCTATTAATTTTTCCCTCTGCATTTAGGGTTACTGCACACCCATCACCCTATGTTCCATTCTCACCTCTGTGGAAAGACGATGTTAATCCCAGCCAACTACTAATGATGACAGAAATAAACCTGAATTGCTTTTGTAACTTTTATCATATTTTCTATGACAGATCCAAGTAGTGCACCAAACATACCTTTTTGGCTTCATAAATTTATTTTGAAAGCAAACCAAAACAAGCAAATAGTAAGCTTTCTTCTTGCCCCATATTTTGAAAGAGTTCCTTGAAAGACACATGTAAATTACTTAATAGCAAGAGAAGTTCTAAGGAAAATATTGGACTGATACCTGATAACGATGTCCGTCTGACAGGAAAGGATGCAAAGAAAATAGAGGCATTTAGTGCCTTCTTTGCTTCAGTCTTTAACAATACTGATAGACCTTGAGCTGTCCCCTCATTTGAGTTGGAAGACCACAAATGCGGAAGCAGTGACTTTCCATTTATGGACACTGACATTGTAAAGGACAAGCTGTATCTGTCCATAAGGCCATGAGGCTTGTCAGGATTCATCCCACAGTACTGAAGGAGCTAGTGGATGTTATAGAAGGACCCCCTTGATCATCTGCCAAAGATTTGGGGAATATGGGGTGGTCCTTGCTGACTGGAAGCTGGACAGTGTTATTCCAATAGACAAGAGGGACACAAAACTAACAAACTAGTTTAAGCTGGTCGTAGGCCTTGACACTGCTACAGAAAACATGATGCTTGCCAAAAGTGAGGGGTCAAGAAAAGGCCAAGCTCAGGACAATGATGGATACAACCACCAGAGGTTCTTCATGACCACCAAAGGGACCTCCAACACAAATTCAAGAGATAAGTCAAGGGCGGAATGGTGAGTGGAATGGTTTTGGAAGTAGGAGGTAAAAGATAAGGTAATGCTTGAATTTCTAATTAGGTAACTGAATAAAGCTATGGAGCCTTTTGTGATTCTACATGCACAACATGGAATACATTTCCTATGCGTCCAACATGCTGCAATAAAGAACACTTTCCTTTCTAATATTCAAGAAGAGCCTCAGATTATTCTTTTCCTGGATTTTTCAGCATTACATTACCCTCTGGGTGTGACCAGTAGTCACATCAAACAGTCCATCTAACAGTTTACCCATGAAATCCACCTCTTTTCAATTTACAGCCAAGGATGTTGGGGGGACCAGGTTGAAATCTGCCCAGAAGTCCAGACAAATGACATTCATAGCCCTTTATTTGTCCACTGATGGAACCACTCAATTGTAGAAAGCCACTCAGGTCAGGAAGGGCTTGCCTTTGGTGAAGCCATACTGGCTGTCTTCTATGTCTTTAGATAGTTTCTGGAAGGATCCATTGCACCCTTCTTGAAAATGAGACAATGTTTGCCCACTTACAGTCAGCTGAGACCTATCCAGATTCTCAAGCATACTTGAAAATCGAGAGAGGTTTTGCAATTACATCAGCCAGTTTTTTGTGGATTCTGAGATTAATCCCATCAAGTCCCATAGATTTGTAGGGATCCAACTGGAGCAGCAGATTCTCCACAAGTTCATGGTTGACTTAGAATTTTTCACAGCCATGGTCTTCCTGCTCAGGGCACTGAGATGCCCTTGGTTGTGCATCTGTGTTGAAGACAGAGGAAATGAAAGCGTTAACCACCCCTGCCTTGTCTCTGTCCGTGTTTGTGAGGTGACCATCAGCATCCTGCACTGGGACAATATTATTTCTACACTGCCTTTTGCCATTAATAAATTTGAAATTAATATATTTTCATTGTTCCAGACAGTAATGGCCAACCTCAACTGCAACTGAGTTTTGGCTGCACAAAATTTCTCCCTGTAGTGGCAAGCAGTATCTCTGAATTCTCTCCATGTCACTTGACCTTGCTCCCACTAGACATACACATTCCTTTTTTTCCTTATTTCCAAGAGAAGACTCCTGTACAGCCAAGCTGGCCTTCTGCCTTGTCTGCCTGAGTTCTGACATTTGTGAATTGCTGCCTCTGTGCTCTTAGGAGGTGGTGTTTAAAAAATGACCAGTGCTGATGGATCCCAACACCCGCAAAAACATTTTCCCAAAAGATTTTACTCACTAGTTCCCTGAGCAGTCTAAAGTTTGCTTTTCTTACGTCCAGAGCTGAAGATTTTCCAACACTTTTCCCAGTCAAATTGTTTCCCTGTTGGCTTCTGTTACCTCTGAGATCTTTAGCTCATCTCTATGAGACTACAAGTGTACTTTAGTGTGTGGATACTATACCTCAGAGTTACTGGCAGGGGCCCTCACCAGCGCCTTGTCTCTGTATCTTTTGCATATCACCCCATAGCTTGCCAGGGATAAGACTGTTATCACCATCCCACATCACCTCTGTTTTAAAGCTCTGCCAATGAAACCTGCTAGCTCCCATGCCAACTCTAGTCCCTTGCCAAGAAAGGTGAGTCCTGTCTGAGGCCAAGTTGTCTGGTTGTACACAAGCCAATTAAAGTATTATGAATTGGAAAATCAATCATTCAATAAACAGTTACAGAACCTAAAATCAGTCTTAAAACAGTTCAGAGAAAAAATATAAATAACAAGCCAAACAAAAACCCCCTATAATCCCCAAAGTCCTAGCAGATGGTACACCAAATGTAACATGAGAGCTCTTCACATAATCCAGGAATTGCTAATTCTTAAGTAAATATATTGACTGGAATTTGACTGGTGACCTGTGCAAATACTTTGTCTTTTCTCCATAATCTTACAAATACTAGCAAGTTTTTTACTATATATGACATTTTAGAGATGTGAAAACTGCTACCAGTAAGTTAGATGTGATACATTTATGGGCTTGCATGATTTAATCTCTGAATTTGGACTGTCTCAAAATTGTAAAATGAACCTTCTACAGACTGAAAAATCTCTAAGCACATTATTTCTATTATATAAACAGGATTTAATCACTTCTGTTCATGTAAATGTAATGGTATTTCTATGTGCAAGCTGTACTGGGCCAGATTTGACTGACATGCTTCAATGAAATTCGCACAACAATATGACCAATGCAGCAGCACTTTCTAAAAGTGGCTACAAACATTTGAGTTTACAGTTCTGAAAGTGAATTGACTTGATCAGACTAGATAGTTTTGCCTTTTTGCAGAAATACGAAGTGGAATGTAAAGATCCCATATAATACAGGAGTAAAAGTCAGTGTTCCCCTTTGTTGAAAGCTGGACAGGATGTTGAAAAAAAGAGTAAGTATTATTTCAGAATACTTTATTTATGGTGAGCATTTAATGCAAAATTTACTCAGAATTCTGCAGTATTTGGTAAAAGTAAATGTTTCCTTGATAAGAAACAAATACTAGAAAGATGCTGCTGGCTCAGCTAATTCCATCAACCTCTTTCCAATGCATATATCTTTGCAAAACTGCAGTCATTGCAACCATAATTATTTTCATTAAATGTTCATTTGCATAACATAAACTCTTTTATTCATACTATTATAATTTGCTATATATTGTTAACAAAGTGTAGGCTATTTCATGTTCCATTTCATATTCAGATATGACTGATTAATTCAAACACATTTAATGATCATGAATATACATTGGACTAATTTTCATCATTTTGTATCCAGACTTGGCAAGTTTTGTTTTCAAGTAGGATATCTTTACTAACGAGGCACAGAGTTCTTTATGTAAGCCAAGAAGCAAAAAAAAAAAAAAATCTCTGAGCTTCCTTGATCAGAAAACTGTCTAACCATATGCAATGGACACAGCAGCAGGAGAGAGCCCTACCTTAAGTCTTAGTGGTTTTGTTGCCTTAGGATTTTATATTTTTGCAGATTTTGTAGGATTTTGTATACTTGTAGACTTTATATAGTTATGTAGCTTCTCATACTTGAAAGATTAGCTGGCAGCTTCTAACCCCTGTGCTACATTCCTGGACCTCTGTGTCATGGAGAAGATAATAGCTAGAGCATCTTGCCTGAAACTCATATACCAACACTAAGATAATAAGATACCACTTTAGTCAAAACAAAAAGAGAGGACCCAGGAACCTTGGAAGAACTCCAAAGAGGGAAAAGCGGTGTGATGATGAAGAAGAAAGATGAAGTAAGTGGTCTTGGGACCCCAGACTCAATACCAAGGATGTGTGCCAAAGAGCAGGCCTAGGGGAGGTTTGGAGAGTGACACCCAGGTGGTCTGATAGTAGCCAATACTTAGATTGGATGGAACCTTTAGTTATGATAATTAGAATAGTGTTATAAATTGTAAGATTTATATGCTGTACCATGCATGCATCAATATTTTGTAAACCTGAAAAGCTTTTCAGTAAAGAAAAGCCTTTACCATGATTATTATTGTCTCAGAAAGTTCTACAATTTCAGGCAGTTTCATTTAAGATGGTAGTCAAGAACAGTAGTCTTTCTTCAAAATAAATTTTCAAAAAGAACAGTAGTCTTTCTTCAAAATAAATTTTCAAATTATGAAGTTTTAAAGTTATAAACATTATAACATTATAAATATTACAGCAACTTCTGTTGTTGTGAATTAATAAAATTTCCTTCCCTAATCATTATACCAAGTAGTCTTTATATTATGAAAGTATATTAACTTTGCTAATATATATCAGTTTGCATTATACAGTGTAATGTAAAGCAATAAGCTAGTGGAATTTTTCTGGAGACTTAGGTATTGTACATGTTTAAAGAAAACAAGCTAAGTAACAACCTAGCCCATGAAATAAGGACTTGTCTTCTAGGAATCTTAGAGCTGTCAGTCAAGGATAAAGGACATCCTTAGACAAACAACATAACACCAGTATCCCAGTCCCTCTAATATGTCTTGAATCACCAGAGAAGTGGTGAGAATTCTAAAAAAATGTAGTTGCTTTTAAACTTGTAATTGGTAATGTGGTGTTACTGATTAGTGACATAATGCTGCACTTAAACCTTTGAAGGATATTCAAAACTTAAATAAAATCACATTCAAGGTCTCCCAATACGGCTGGGAAATTTCATGTGCGTGAATAAATATTTAGTCTTGTACATCAGTACTTTGTGTCCTAGCCCTTCTCCTTGCTCAGCACATTTTGTGACAAAGTAGAAATCCACAAGAGCTGCCTGAATATTACTGGAGGAGAGAAAAAGCAGTCTTGTCTCAGGAAAAGCAGGAAATATTATAAAAGAGGTATTTAAAAGCCATGGTACTCATGGACATAGTTTAGTGGCAGACTCGGCAGTGCTGAGTTAATGGTTGGAGTCAGAGACCTTAAAAACTTTTTCTGATTTTAAAAATCAGGACAAGAGTATTAAACTACCAATTTAATACCAAGATTGATATAATACAATGCATTTGAAGGGCCTTGTAGATCAAATATGTTTTGTGATACTCAGGGATTATGGTTCAACTCCTCTCAACTTTGATCTTTTTTTTTGTACTTTCAGAACTGGCTAGGTCCTTGGTTTTTCATTGGAATTAATTGTTTATGCACTTTATGTAGCATTATGACATTTGTAATTTCAGGTAAAGCTTAATAGTTTAACGTATTTACCATTTCACAGATATGTATTTTAAAGATTATGGAGGTCTTCAATTCTGCAATTGTTTTCTCTTTTTATTTTGTTTGTTTTGTTTGTTAGTTAGGAGGTTTTAGTTTTGTTTTTTGGGGGGGGGGATTTTTTATTTCTAAAGTCTACCTGTCCCAGTCAGGTATTTAAATATCCAAAATGACTCAAGGTACTGGATTGGGTTTTTAAATTTTTACTTTTCATTAGAATGATTTTGAGCTACAGAAATGGTGTCAGTTGTAGAATCAATGCCATGGGACTGAAGATTATATATAACATACTCAGGCCAAAGTAAGCTATCCAAATGTAGATAGAAGGTTCTGCATGGAACACATACGGAATCACAACAACTAAAATCACAAGGATGGATCTTCAGATATATCAAGCAGACATCAGCTGTATTAACTTACCTGCTCACCTGGTTTGCGCCTCGCAGCTTAGTGTTGCTCTGGTTACATAGTGTTTATTTATTTATTTTCTCTATTTCTACTTGTCTTACTTTATCATATTTATGGGCTACAGTCTGATCACAAGGTATTTAATAAACATAATAAAAACAAAAGGTTTTACCCAACTCCTTTCTCATCCATGTCAAAGACAAAATATACCTAAGTAGAAAAATTAGTCTAGCAGCACTTAGAATAAAAATTTGGTAATCATTCATGGTTGATACATGTTAAGAGCTGGCTGGATGGCAGGGCCCAGAGAGTGCTGGTGAATGGGGCTGCATCCAGCTGGTGGCCAGTCACTATTGGTGTCCCCCAGAGGTCAGTGTTGGGCCCATTCTCTTTAACATCTTTAGATGAGGGAATTGAGTCCACCATTAGGAATTTTGCAAATGACACCAAGTTCAGGGGGGACTGTTGATCTGCTGGAAGGCAGGAGGGCTCTACAGAGGGACCTGTATTGGGGTCAGCCTTTTTCTGGGTAAAGCAGGTTAGCTTAGCGGTGGTCAAAGAAGGCAGAGACAACTCAGGCTGCAGCGTGATCAGAAGGCTTCACCAAAGACAAAGGACTTTATTTCTAGTAACAGCTTCACCTTTATCCACTCCTGCATATAACATGCTAGCACACTATTGGTCAGCAGTTCACGTAACATATGTGGAGGGATTCTACTGGTTACAAGGCATCCCACATTCTACAAGTAGTTCTGTACTCCTTAAGGTTGCACCCATCAATCACCTCAGACATCAGGGGATACACACACTGTTACCCCACAGACCTGGATACACTAGAGAGTTGGGATTATTCCATTGGAATGGGGTTCAACAAGGCCAGGTGTTGGGTCCTGCACTTTGGCCATGATAACCCCATGCAGCGTTACAGGCTGAGCACAGGGTGGCTGGAAAGCTACCAGGAGGCTGAATGTGAGCCAGCAGTGTGCCCAGGTGACCAAGAAAGCCAATGGGATCCTGGCCTATATCAAAAATGCTGTGGCCAGCAGGATGAGGGAAGTGATCCTTCCCATGTACTCAGCGCTGGTGAGGCCACACCTTGAGTATTGTGTTCAGTTCTGAGCCCCTCAGTTTATGAAACATATTAAGGTGCTGGAGCAGGTCCAGAGAAGAGCAACAAGGCTGGTGAAGGGACTTGAGCACAAGTCCTATGAGGGGAGGCTGAGGGAGCTGGGGTTGTTTAGTCTGGAGAAGAGGAGGCTCAGGGGTGACCTCATCACTCTACAACTATCTGAAAGAGTGTTGTAGCCAGGTGGGGGCTGGTCTCTTCTCCCAGGCAATCAGCAGTAGGACAAGTGGGCACGGGCTTAAGCTCTGGCAGGGGAGGTTTAGGTTGCATATTAGAAAGAAATGCTTTACAGAGAGAGTAATCAGGCATCAGAATGGCCTCAGAGAGGTGGTGGATTCTCTGTCCTGAAACATTTTTAAGATGAGACTGGCTGTGGCACTTAATGCCATAACCTAGTAATCACAGTGGTGTTAGATGAAGGGTTGGACTTGATGATCTCAGAGGTCTCTTCCAACCCTGTTGATTCCATGATTGTACATTTAAAAGAGAGCTCTTCCAGCAAACCCACTTCAGAAAGATCAAGCTAACAAAGAAACATTCAAATGCTGCTTCCTTGTGTTTCAGCAACCTATTGTTTGAAAGCTAGGAAATTTCATGCTCTAAATTCATACTGATACCACATTCTGGAGAAAAGCAGCTCAGGTCTGTACTGTAAGCTTTTATTTGCAATGGAAAGTGGTTGCATTAATTACCAATAAAATCCCTTTTTAACACAAAAGGGCATTTCAACATCAGAACAATAGCTACTTGTCTAAACAGTTTTTCTTGAAATCAGTATCTGCTATGCTATGTTTTTATTATCCACATTTGCTTTTGAGTCACCGTTCTGCACATCCAATTAGAAATATTTATAGTGTATTTTGGGTTCACAACTCAGCTGATGAATGCCAGTTTTCATTTATTTTACTTTCTCATTCATCCCTGAAATTTGTACTTTAGTTTAAACAAAAGGTTCAGGGATTACTAAAACTGCTGCTGGATTAGATGTGGCTTCAAACACCAGCAATTTTTTTTTCTTTTCCTATGAGAAAATGAAATAGTAAATTCTAAGGTCTGGCATTTTGGGGGAGATAAGTCTCTGACTATAACCCAAATTAATCAGCTATTCATTCATAAAACCAAGGAGTTGTTTCCAGACCTGTAGTTTTGCATGGCAATATAGAACAAACCATGAATAAAGATAAAAATTAAAACTCTAGAATCTTGTCATTAAGATTGATGACTGCTGTTAAAATCAGAGTAAAGCTTAATTATTTTGATGAAATAGATCTCAGGCTTTTACTTTTGACATCATATACAATAAATACACTATGTGTACTCTGAAAGAGAGACATATGCAGCCATTAATTTTAACCTATTATACTTACTAGACTTCACTACTTCCTTAGGTACTGGAACCCTAAAATATAATGTATTTTCAGGTAAGGTATTTGCAGAAAGGAAATATAGTATAAATCAGTTTTGTTGTGACATTGTTGATTATAATAAAAACATTACACAATCTTAAGTTATCTTAAAATAATAATAAAAAAATTGATAGCATGCAATTTTCCTTTAAATATATTAGTTTGGACATAATGACTAAAGATTTTGGATAACTATATAAAGAATTAGTAATTTTAATGGGAATTTCCATTGCTTTATTTTTGTTACATTATGGTCTTCCTGGCAGCTATGATGTTTGACATTAAAAATCTATAAAGATATAGGATAATTTCTGATATATGTGTATTAAAAAATCCCCAGACTAATAACTCCTTTAATTTATGCTGCTTTGTGTTTCTCATCCCACCTGCATGGGATGGTGGCATTCTGTTCAGGACTTCTGATAACTGGAACTGTTACTGTCCAACTGCAGAATCCACTGAACACATAAAATTTAACAAGTTTTGTACCTCAGGACAACACTTGCTATTTCATCAGGGATTCTTACATTAATGATAACTTGAACCATTTTATTTTACTTTTATTTCTTAGTTATGCTTTTGGGGTGTTGGTGTTATAGTTTCAGAATCTTTCATAGAATTTCCTTCTACCAACACAGAAGCTTGAGAATTGACACCCAACCACCCACACCAGCAGATAATAAAGGGATGGCCAACTGCTTTGAATTCCAGCTTGATGGCTCTGGGGAGGGAGAGGGGTTTTTCCTGGTGCTGGAACTTCTGTTAGTTTCCGGCAGCTGCTTTGAGTAGAAGCCACCATTTTGCTGAGCTGATGAGAGCACCTTGGAGAGAGCACCTTTCTAAGCTTGACTCTTCTTGCTTTTCCACCTCCAACTCTTCTTGCACCCTGGGCTTAGAGAGACAAAGAGAGCCTTTTGGATTTGCTGCAGACTTCCTTAAGACCAACTGCAGCTACAAGGGTTTCCTAAAAACGGCCACCCACTCGTGCCCTCGGCCAGCTCCTAGCGGTTCCTTTGAACAAAGGACAAGGAGTCAGTCCACTCTGTCCCCACGGAAAAGACGGGAGAAACCAGCTGAGGTGCGACACTGGCACCTGCTGTCTGAAAATATAATTGCACCAAGAAAGAGTCTCCCTGTTTTGTTTTGAGGTTGTTTGGGTAAAGTGGAGGGTGATTTTGCTCTGGTCTGTTTTATATATGTTTAAGAACTGTTATCCTCTTCTATACAATTTCTAATTAAAGTTTATTTTCTTTCCCTTAAATTTAAAACGGGTGTAGTGTTGGTTATTGAGGAGGAGTCCTCTTCGCTAGTTTAGATAAGACACCTTGGTTTCCTTTAAACCAGGACAGATGTAACAAAGGAAAAACGAAGGACTTCTTTTACTTATTTTCTTTGATCCCTAATGCTCTTTAATCCAATTCTTTTTTTTTTTTTAGAACAATATCAATTTTTCATATTTGACACCCATTCTAACTCAGAACTTTCCAAAGTCACAGAAGAATTGGTGCAAATCTGAGTTGTGTTTAATTCTGACTGACCTAATAGTATTAACTTTGCTTTGAATACTTCTGAACTTAGTACAAGACACATCTTTTGGAGATGCGACTCATTCCAAGGTGAAATCACCTTTCATTTTTCACATGAAGTTGAGTTCATTAGAGTTATTCTCTATGGTTAATTATGACATCCATCCTGTGCTCTCATTAGAACTCTTCCTTATAAAAGTGTAACTAGGGGAAAAATAACAGAAACAGATTGAGAATAGATTGTATTCATTGGTAAATCATGAACCAATGCAGTAGGTTGACCTGCCAAAATGCCAAGTACTCACTGCAGGGTCACAGAATCTCCGTCCTCCAAGGGAAAGGGAGGGAGAAAAAAAACAAAAAACTAAAACCAAAAGTTAGACTTAAAATGGAACTAGTTTATATCTTTACACAGAAGAAAATTGAAAGGAAACTGGTCCATGACTAAGTTCAATTAAAATAACCCCAAACCTGAATGTTTTGGTTTTCGTTTTGTTTAGTTAGTTGGGTTTGGGTGGGGTTTTTTGTGTAGGGTGTTGTTTTTTTTTTCATTGAATGTGTTTGATGTATAGTTTTGCTCATTTATTAAACTCTAAAATTATATGAAATGACACAGGGGAAGTTTAATGAGGACTTGTAATTCTAGTGACTTTTTAATTGAGAAATATGTTTGAGATAAAAGTGAAATATGTGTATAAAAGCTGGAAAGAGGAAAAGAAGATAAAATGTTGTCTTGACTGAAGGTTGTGCTTGAGTTCATTTCTTCAACCAGGATCCTAATGTAAAAATGGTTATTCATTTGACTTTTTTGTTGTTCATAAAATAAATGTAAAGATTTGAGTTTTATTTTAATATGGAAGACAGAGCTTTCTAGACAGAAAACCAATTAAAATCTCAGATTTTAATGACTCATTGAATCATTAAGCTTGGAAAAGACCTCCAAGATCATCAAGTCTAACCTTTGGCTGAATATCACCATGCTCACTAAATCACGGCAGTAAGTGCCACTTCTACTTATTTTTTTGAACACTTCCAGAGATAGTTACTCCACCACTTTCCTGAGGAGTCTGTTCCAGCAGTTCATCACTCTCTGAAGGTTTTCCCTGTTATCCAACCTGACCCTTCTTTTGTGCAACTTGAGGCTGTTTCCCACTTACCTATCACTTGTTGCCTGGTAGAAAAGGTCACAGTCTCTTTCCAGGCTGTTGTAGAGATTGATAAGGTCTCCCTGAGCCTTATGTTCCCCAGGTGAAAGGCCCCCAGCTCTCTTGAACACTCCTGATATTACCTAAGTTCCAGATCCTTCACTAGATTTGTTGCCCTTCTCTGGACACACTCCAGCATCTCAAGGTCTTTCTTGTAATGATGAACCCAAAACTGAAGTGCCAAATTCAGTGGGGCAATCCCTTCCCTAGTTGTACTCATCACAGTATTTCTGATACAATCCTGGATGCCACTGGCCTTTTGGCCACCTGGACACACTGCTGGCTCATATTCAGGTGCTGTCAACCAGCACCCCCAGATCCTTTTCTGCTAGACAGCTTTCCAGTCATTCTTGCCCCAGCCTGTAGCACTGCATGAGGTTGTTCTGACTCAAAGACAGGACCTTTTCCTTCATCCTATTGACCTCTTACAACTGGCCTTGACCCATCAATCCAGCCTGTCCAGATCCCTCTAAAGACCATTCCTATCCTTCAGCAAATCAACATTCCCACACAACTTGGCGTCATCTGTGAACTTGCTGAGGGTGCACTTTACATCCTCATTAAAGCACCAATAAAGATAATAAACAGCATTGGACACACCACAAAGGCCTGGGGAACATCACTTGTGAACAGCCACCAGCTGGATGTAAATCCATTCACCACAACTCTTTGGGCTCAGCCATGCAGCCAGATTTACCCAAAGAAGAATGCAACTGTCTCAGGTGTGCGTTGCCAGCTTCTCCAAGAGAATGCTGCAGTAAAGAGCATTGAAACCT
This sequence comes from Pithys albifrons albifrons, assembly GCF_047495875.1. Taxonomy (NCBI): domain Eukaryota; kingdom Metazoa; phylum Chordata; class Aves; order Passeriformes; family Thamnophilidae; genus Pithys; species Pithys albifrons. The sequence goes on along the minus strand of NC_092497.1, from coordinate 78,678,242 downwards.
TTATTAAAGCCAGGGCAGAAAACATCCACAGCCTTTCCCTCACTCACTAGATAGGCATACAGACATAAAAGGAGATAATATTTGTCAATCAGGACATGCCTTTCATACATCTGTACTGGCTGGGCCTGACACCCTGGTTGCCCCACATATGATGTGTGATAGCACCCGTGTTGATGCGTTTCATAGTCTTCCCTGGATTTGAGGTCAGAATGACAGGCCTGTAGTTCCACACATCCTCTTTCTGGTCCTTCTTGTGGATTGATGTCACATTTGCTGACTTCCAGCCAACCAGGATTTTGAAAGTGGCTCAGTTAACAGTCCAGTTGATTCCCTCAGTACCCTGCGTGGATGCCATCAAGCTCCATAAACTTGGGCATGTCTAAGAGGTGTAGCAGGCTGTTGACAATTTCTCCTTGGATTATGAGCACTTCATTCTTCTCAACAACCCTATCTTGCAGTTCTGGGGAATGGGTACTCTGAAGAGAACCAGATTTGTTATTAAAGACTGAGGCAAACAAATATCTTAACCTTTCGCTCATCCTTTGTCACTATGCTTACTGCCACAAGCAATAAAGGATGAAGATTCTCCTTAGCATTCTATTTGTTGCTAATGTATTCATAGAAACCATTGCTATTGTCTTTTACAGCAGTAGTCACATTTTGTTCTAGTTGGGCTTTGGCCCTTTTATTTTCTCCTTGCATATCCTCACAAGATGCCTGAAGTGCTTCTGAGACACCTGCCTCCTCTTCCAGAGATCATAAACTCTAGTTTTATGAATTACAACCAATGATCTCTGTTCAGCCAGGTGTTCCTGGCCTCCTTTGCCCTTCAGTACTGCCTCCCAAGGGATGCTCTCAATCAGTCTCCTAACTAAGCCAAAATCTTTCCTGTGGAAGTCTTAAGATGACAGTTCTGCTGATCTTCATCATTACTTCTCCAGAAATGAAACTCTCATTTCATGATTGCTATGCCAAAGAGAGCCTCTGACCACTACATCTGCCAGCAGTCCTTCCTTCTCTGTTCTCAAGCAACAGGTCCAGTAGGGCACCTTCTCTAGCTGGCTCTCGCATCATAGTTGTGACCAGAGGAGACCCAATGTCCTGGGTTTAAGTAGGCCGAAATTTAGGCTTTAGTTTTTAGAGTAGGCCTTGGATTATCAGATGACTCAAGATGGGTTATGAAAGATAAGCAATTTTGTGTCCCTGAGAAATAGTGTCTCACATCTGTTTTTACTTAGGCTTAGTTCAGTTTCTCAAACTGGTATGTAGGTGACTTATGCAGTGCTTGTGAATACTTGCTGGTGAGGTAGCAGTGGTGTGCTGATGGTGTACACATAATAAATTATGTTAAGAGAAGATTAATCAGTTCAGTGCACTTCTAATGTCACTTTTCCACAGAAGCAGTTGATGTTGAAATGTCATGTGATCATGAAAAATGGCAATAACACAACAATTCATTTTGACTGTATGCTAACTGTGTGAAAATTCTGGAATATCATGACTGAATATTTGAATTTTTGTTCAGAATTTGTTCACATGTCAGCTTTAATGGGCTGTTAATTCTGAGCAGATTGAAACGCATATGCAGCAGAGGTACATTTTTTTAATCAGACATGGGTATTCAAGAAAATTTTGATATATTTAAATGTGTGAAAATGTGATTTGTTTCATCTCAGGTGTTCTGAGACTTGTGTGATATTTTGAGTTGTGAGCATATGATGTCTGTCATAAGACATTTTTTTCATCTCACTTAGTGAGAGTGCAAAACCTATGTTAAAATATTCTGTTATACCTGAAGTATCTATTTCCCCAACATCAATTCTCATAAGCCTATAACATACTGTTCAAGCAGAGTTGGTGACTTTTCCTAGAAAGGGAAGATCAGATGTCTGTCATTGACACTAGTGTGGCATAGCTGCTTTTATAATAGCTAGGAGGTACAGCAACTATGATGTCTGAGAAAGGAGCTTTTGCCTGCAAAATCAGAAACACTAATATGAACTTTGCAAAATGCACAGTAACTAATTACAGTGAATTAGGCATTATAATGGTTTTGTGAGGAGAAAAAAATTCATGGCTGTTTTAAATACTGGTATATTAAAAATGTAATTAACTCTTTTATGGCAATAAAATATTTTTGTTTTCCCACAATGCTGGTATCAATTTTACTGTGGTTGCATTATGTAATATTATGTGCAGAAGTACAGGACTTGAGAAGACCAGCTTTTAATAAAGTTCACAGATAATTTGGAAGGGGCATTATATTCTCCTTCTGTCCTTAATGGCAATCTCAACTGCACTGATGAAACAGTCTTTGATAGTCAAGCAAAGTCCTTAGGAATCAAATCCCTGATTGAGAATTTTAACTCCTCAAATTTAAGAGCTGCATAGGCACTTAAGCTGGGAACACTCAAGATATTTTAAGACATATTTCCAATTCAATTTGACTTGAGGAACAGTAAGTAGAACAGTACTATATTTTCTTTAGCCTTAAAGAGGATATTGTTTTTCTTGAATGCCTATATCTGATTAAGAAAAAGTGCTTCTGCTGCATATGCATTTCAAACTGTATGAATAATATGCAGTTGTATAAATAATCCTTTGGAGTCTTATATAAAAGGTGAAATCTATAAAAGTCCAATATTTAAAAGAACCTGTCATATGTTTGGTATTCAGCTACAGTTAATTAAAATATTTTTACTTGATCTGAGTGTTAATAATTATTTTTGTCTACCATGAATTTTCAAATTAAGAAATCATCATTATCCTTCATTATTTAGTGTATTTTTAATTTAAAATAAAGTAAGATAATATGTCATTGTATTCTGATACTTCTGTTTCTTTGAGCTACAAGCAATGCATCTTCATCCGTAGAACACAAAAATATTTAAGACTGATCAGGTAATTTGATGTTTTGTTCTGTGTACCTTTAAGCATTGTAATAGGGTTTTACTTTGCAGAAATCTTTAAGTCTACTTACCATATATGAAATAAGAGGTGGAGTTTTCCATAATGTGTCTAAAATTCTAAATGAGTAGTCAGAAATATTCTTCTGTCCAAATAGTACATACACATTCATTGAGCTACTAATTTTTTTGTTATTGTTGCTGTTGTGACATTTATTAAAAATATGCAAACCTAAATCCTTGACGATGGTCAAGGATTATTAAAAGTATTATTAAATCTATTATTAAAAGTAAATTGTAATGATATATTTTCCTGCGTGTATTTTTTTTCTTTGACAGATCCAAAATAAAAGATGCAAATGTTATTTCCAGTAAATTATATTTACCAGAAAAGTAGTAGAAGATGTAGAAACTGAGTCATATAAGAATGAAATTTCTCAAGAACACTCCAATTATCTGTATTATATTAGAAATTAATTAGAAACTTAATCATGCTAATCTTATTAAGAGTCAGCTTCTGTTTAGGATGCACAACTAGACAGACATAAGAAGCATAAAAAGACAATGTGGCCTGTTACAAAGCATTAAGCATCTTTTTATGGGCCACTGAGTAGATTTCTATTGTCTATAACCCTCTAGTGCCAATTTCAAGCTCTGTTTTAGGTATTCATAGAAAAAACAGAATATTGCTTTTACAACACCAAATAAGTAACAATATAATCTTAGAGAAGTCCTAGAGAAATAGATATGTGTAACTGATCTGAATAGATTGTCACTGTAATTGACATAAACATGTTATTGTGGTGAAACACAATGACACTGTGGATGCTCAGAACCCAAGTCAAGAACCAGAAGGACTATATAAGGACTTCTGATAGGGGTATGATTTTGTAAAGCAAAGTAATGAATGTTTATTCAGTAAGAAAGAATATCTGATGAAAATGTAAACAGTATGTATAATAAAAAGCCCTGTCTGTCTGTCATTTAGCACACTTGATTAGAGGAGTTATCCTCCAAGCATCCAGTGCACTGCGTAAAGAATGGCTGTTTTTTAACACCTATAAATGGGTGTTAAAGAGTGTATTTCTGCCACTTTTTGGTATCAACATTTTTCTTGTTTCAGGACATTTTAAAACTAAAACTTTTACTATTTTTAAGTTAAATCTGTAGTTCTTTTTCTCCTCTGCTAAAATGAGAATGTCACCTGAACTCAGCACCCTAATGTAAGCTATCAGTTGCCTGAAATTAATGACAACATTAAGTCATTATTATATACAGTTGGAGTCACATCACTCCATTATGAGAGCAGAGGACGCTTTTGTGAACATATTTTGCTGTCATAAATTTTTGGGAAAGCAAGTATGATCAATTTCACGCCCCAACTTCATACACAAGTGACATGGCAAATCTCTCACCCACACAGGCTGTGAATAAGGTTACAAACCCCTTATTTCAATTGATGTTGCCATTTAAAGTCATTTTCGGCAAAGAGTTTATAGATGGACCTGACCCTCTTTCTTTCTTCTTCTTTTCTTAAGCATTTTTATTGAGAAAACCATATTTCACAGCTTGGTAAAAACATGAATTCAAAAGCAAAACATATCAATAACAAACGAGAGTATTATGAGCTCATATGGCACATAAACTCATAGGTCAGTCAGTAGACTGTGTGTAAATATAGCAGAAGGAACAGTATTCTAAGCTTCCTAATTCAACTGCTAAACCAGATATTAGAAGATCTACAATATTCTGTACATTAAAGATTTCAAAATTAATACACCTTAGCTTTCTGCAACAGTTGCAGTTATATGGCCAGACATGACATCACTTTGGGGCTTCATCCTATCATTTATGTGAATACTATTTTTTCAATGGAGTTTCCTGGAAGCAGGATTGAACATAGATTTGAGAACCATCTCCTTGCAAATTCATGTTTTTAATAAAAAACACTGCATGTTTTCCTTAGTTGAATTCATAGTGTTGATAACAGGAAAAGATAGATGTACAAACAAAATTGTGACCAGCAAGTCATTGTGACTGAATGTTCATTTGAACGAAGCAAATTATATTACAAGCTGATATTTTGTCATTGGATCTCCCATATATTCCTGTGCTGGAAACCATATGATTTAAGTAAAAAATCATAAAAAGAAATTTCCATAACCATGATTGAATCTTTAAAGCCCTGGGTTGTTTTTTTGTTTGTTTGGTTTTGAATTTGCTTTTGTTTTCTGGGGAAGAGGTATAAAAAGAAAGTGATTCATTAATAGATATGAAACAAAAAAAAATCACCTTGGAATTACTGAGAAGCAGGTGCTGTTTATGCATGTCTTCTCAGAGACTTCTCAGTCTATGCTTCATGAGTGACCCCTGTATGCTGGTGTTCTTTTTGTATAATCCTCTGTCTTAAGCTAGTGAACTAAAGGGTGGAGCCTGTTTTGTTGGGGTTTTTTTGTCTGGTACTTGGTTCAAGGCAGTGCTTTCAAAATTAGATTTAATTATATCGTCCTCAGAGCAATGTCTGCCAGAAATCTTGCAGTCAAGTGCCTCAGAAAAGAATTCATAGATACCAGAAATCATGGGTATCTGAATGCCAAACTAAGAATGTCAGGGAGTTAATAACTCCAATTACTATTCTTCAATAACCTTGGTGATAACTAGCATGATCAGGCTTGTGACAAATAGCAGACTCACATAACTAATCTGATCCAGCTGAAGTGAAATTTATTACATAATGTGTGCTTGGGTTTTGTTGGGTTTTTGTTTGCTTGTTTATTTGGTAGGTTGTTTTGTTTTAAAGTAGATGTGAGATTTGATCTTGTTTTAATTTTATTGCACTCTGGATCCAGTCATTCTCTTTTGAGAGAGTTAATAACAGATACTTACAGTCTCTCCACTAGCCTGAAAAATACAAGGGAAATAGCTCAAGTTTTATAAGTATCAGCACCAAAGTACAGGGAGTCTCTCTTACAGATTTATGTCCCAGCAAGACTGACAGAATGTAACGGGCAACACAAATTATGATATAAGTATATAATAACATACATGGTAATACCATATACATCTACCAGAGATATCATTGCTTGCTGAGTTCGGATTGTTCTCTTGTCCAGCTCTATTTTTTCTTGACCATTCCATTGAATTTTGCCATATATGTGAGAGAAAACAGAGTTTAACTGGTGCATTAGGTTAGAATTCTGTGAAAATTATTTTGTAACTTTTAAGAAGACATTCACCTTTTAATCAGATTCATAAAATAGGAGAAGTTACTCAGTTTTCTAGTTCTTCTCAGCAGCATAGATAATTTTAATTCAATTTTTAAGGATATATTTCCATTGTAATATTCAATAATCAAATCTCTTGCAATAGAATAAAAGAATTTCTAACAGCATCCCCTGGTGTGATGAGAATTGTGGAGGAGAATTAGTCCACTTTATGCATGCTTCAAAGTGTGGTGTATTCACCTTTGCTAAACGTCAGGTGCTGACCCAGCTGCTCCACCCCTCCCCTTCCCAGCTGGACAGGAGAGAGAGAGTAAGGTTGGAGGGAGGCAAAAGAAAATAACTCAGACTGTGGGTTATGATATAGGCAGTTTATATTTATGCAAAAAGAAGAAAAACTAAAGCAATGTGCACAGACACAAAATAGAAGCTGGCAGTCAATCTCCATCTTCCACAAGTAGTTGTTGTCAGCCACCCCTCTGAGAAGTAGAGCTCCAACACACACGATGGCTGTCAGCAAGCAACCATCACGAGACAGTGAATGCCTCCTTCTGGCTCCTTGCCTCAGTTTTATATCAGGGTTGATATCACATTGTATGTAATATCCCCTTGGTCAGTGTGGATCAGCTGCCCTACCTATGTCCCCTCCCAGGGTTTTCACCCCTGACTGAAGAAGAAGCATTGCAGCACTGCACTCAGCAGTAGACAAACCATAGGCTTGTTATCAGCGCTTCTCTAGCTACCAATGCAGAGCACAGCACTGCAAGGCCTACTATGAGAAAATGTCGGAGGAGACCCAGGGTTTATACAGTGGCAAAAATACTACAAGAGATGGATAGACAAGGACACCGAAGTCCAGGAACCCGGCTCCCCGAATATGGAAACTCTGCGAGAGATTTATAAGGACTCTAATGTTCACACCCTATATTGATGTTTCCCCAGTTTGAATGTTATACACCCCAATGTGTCTACCCTGGTTGTTTTTCCCTTGGTAGTTCCTTGTCCAAGTTCCCTCTTCCCACAAAACCCTCCAGGTCGCATCCCCCCTGTCCTGGCTCGACCCGGCCATGGGGGCGGTTGCCAGCGGGGCTGCCCACGAGGCGCCGCTGGAGCCCGGGCGGGGGCTGTCCCCGCCTCAAAGTGCCGGAAGCCCTAAGGTAGACTTTCCCCACCCACTTCATTCTCCCATTGGTCCTTTTGCCGCTCCTCCCCTCCCTCCTTCCCTTCGTTTGCATGCACCCAATGAACTGTGTTACTCCGCCCCGTCTCGGCCCCTCTTCCCCGCCTACATCCAGGGAATTCCCATGCTCTCCTCAAAAGCCAGCGCGCGGCAATAAACTTGGCTTTTCCTCGTGGACTCCTGGCAAGTGCGGACTTGTTCCGTTCGGGACGGTCGCCGGGCCGGGGGCGGGAGGAGCCGACCCTCGCTTCTAAGGGGCCTGATCCTAGGGAACCCTGCTTGCCGCTTTCCTAGCCTGGCTCCTGGAAGCGGAAACCTCTCCACCGTACCGGTGGGCTATTTTTAATCTGCTGATAAGAAAATAAATTCCACCTCAGCCAGACCCACTACAAAAGGGTTCTTTCAGAAATATCTTAGTAAGAAAAGTATCTATTACCTCTAGAATTTTTTCTTCTTTTATTTTTAGACGAATAATAACAGGGATTTTCTGAATGCTCTACTCTATTTTATTTGTTGTCAGTGCTTTTCATTGAAATATTTTCTGTGGAACACGATTGTTAAAGAAATCCCTCAAAAGTAGAAAGTCTTACAGGAAAAAACCCAACAGAACAAACAAACAATAAAACAACAAAACAAAACAAAACACCCCCCTCCCCCCAAAATCACAGATCTTTAAGTATTAGAAATAAGAAGGTCTTTTGATATATGCTAGAAATGTATTTTAGAAAAAAAATCAAGGCAGAAGATACACATTACATTTTATGTCTGGAAATAGTTATGAATATACTGATGATTGACCATACTGAAGATTTTCTTATTTTTTTGGCTTTGTTTCTTTAACCCTTGTAGAAATTACAGACACAGAATTACATTTTCCCTTATTGGAGTGGTATTCATTGGGATGATGAAGAGATATACAGAATAAGAATTAAACATTCATTTACAGTAAATAGGTTAGATCTGACCAAAAACTTGGTTTTAGCTTTATATGTAGTGCAGAGAGCAGGATTTGTGAAGAAATGTGTTGGAAGAGCAGAAGGAAGAGAAAGATAAAAGGGTGCTGGTTCCTGGAAAGAAAACTAGGATGGAAACAGGAGTAATGTGAGGAGCAGGACAAGACTGTGTGAGCTGGGTGAGTGTCTAAGAATCACAGAGGTAGCAGAGGCTACTCTCAGGGCTTGAAAGGCATTGAATCATGTGGGAGTTGTAGGACAATCTGAATAGTCTTGGCAATGCTGTTTCAAGCTGTGTCTCAGAGTGAAATAGATTGCCCATGGTAAGGAAAAAGGGCAGTAGCTGGGGAATAAAGGAAGAATTTGTTGAGCTATAAAGCTACAGAGTTATGATCAGCTTGCCTGTTGCACTACTTTTTCTATTTTTAAGGTCATGATTTCTTACTAGCAGTTGCACATGAGAGGTCTAGGATGTAGAGAGAGATCTGAATTCTTACACATGGAAAAGATAATCATGCAAGGATTAAAGATTCAGATGTGTCAGAAACTTTTGAACATATGGAAAGAAGATTTGATCTGAAAGGAAAGGTTACACGTTAATTCTCATGGAACCAGACTGTTACAATACAAAATTAAAAAGGTCATGGAAACTTATTTGAGAATTGTCAGCCACAGAAAAGCATCTATTTTGGGTTGACAGGTCCAAAACATATATGACTAATATTTAGCATGTTTCTGAAAATGCCAGGAGGAATAAAATTGCACTCAAACCATAAACTAATAAATATGACAAGCAAATAAGATGCCTAAGTAGCGGCTGACTGGGGCATGCATTATTGAGTCAGTGGGTGAAAGTAACACTTACAAGTGCTAAACACCATGAATTCTGGCATCCTAAAACTAAATGGTACACTACAGTGCTCGGCAACAAACAACTACCCTATTATAATAGGCATGTCACAAACTTGATTGAAGGAGAGCAATTAGTAGGATAGGGCTAGCACCTGTGTGGGAACAGTGAACTAGCATATACTGGGACCAGCCCTGTATTTGAAGGATTATATCATACCATAAAATATCATACCATAAAAATGGTCTTACAACAGAGAAAATCCTCCTATAATAACAAAAATTTAACAGTAGAACTACTACTTGTCATTCTTCAAGGAAGAGTTGACCAAAGGGAAGTTTGGATCTGGGGGTATTAATAGTAACAGATATCATTTGTCCTCAAAAAAGACAGAATCAATGACACATCAAGATGATATGTAGAAATAAAATTTGGAATTTAATGACTATCAAATACATCATCCTGTTTTTATTTGGATTAAATGCATGGAGATTAATTTGAAAAATATATGAGGGCAAACTTCTCAATGAACTATAATTTAATAATGAATAACTTAATAATTTAGAAGTTAACACTACAGTAGAGAGAATAGGTCAAACAAATCCAGCACACAGACATTCAATTTTAAGAAAAAGATGTAACAACGATGAGTAACCCAAACCCAAACCAGACTATAGAAACATGGACTCCAAGAAGCAGTGAAAAAGGGGCTTGAAAAATGTTACAAATAAATGCTTTTTAAGAAGCCCAAATAAATTGAAAAGAAAGATTCAATGAGAACACCAACAAGCAAGTAACGTAGGAGTTACAGAGAATCTATGAGGAGGAAATTTTGGCTGTTGAAAAAGAGACAGCAAATCTTCATGAAAATTGAAAGGATCATAAAATGTAATGGATGAAACAGGAACTTAAGAAGGTTAAAAAAGTACTCATAGAAGAATACTTTTCAAATGATGTTCAACTGGAAGCAAATAATTTTACACTGAAAAAGGGAACACGTACACATTCAGATGAAACACAATCCTTAAATGGTATGAAGATCCTCACAGTAGCTCTGAAATCTTAACTCTGTACAAGGAAAAGACAGTACTGAGATGTCTTGAGACTAAAGATAATTGAGTTCATCTTGCTATCTTTATTTCCTATGCTTTATTTTCCACTAACTGCAGTCAGGTCTAAGGTGTACTTTTTTATTTACAGACTAAACTTAAAGAAATTGCTTTCCTTGTAATTGCTCAATTACACATGAAATTGTGCTCGACATTCAAAACCTGTCTAAAGAACTTCACTGCAGTGTCAGCCTATAGCACAGTATCCTTGCCTGTTGGGGTTTGATATGCCAGTGAGGAGGCACTTACTGATCCCTTCTTGACTCTTCAGTCACAGGATCAACTTATTTATATGTAACAGGGAGTTTCAATTGATGTGATATTGGTGCTGGTGCATTGTCATGATAGTAAATGGCATCTTCTGTTCTTCAACCTCCAGCAAGCCCAGCACAAACAGCTGCTCTGAGAGGCCACGAAACCTAGACAGCTGTTTAATCTTGTCTTTTCTCAAGGTAGCTATACCTAAGGTTCACCAGTACCCTTTCCCTCAGAGAAACATTTATCCTGATCTAGTTGAAGCTTTCCCACTCATTTGCTGGGCAGTTTGTTTAGATGACCTTTAAAGGCCCTTCACAACTCATGATTCTGTGATTGCAGCTACCAAGTTCAGTTGTGTAGAGATTCAGTAAAAAACATGGCCAACTTAGATTGACTGTATGAAAAGAAAAGGTTGTGTGGGTCATTTTCCTAGTGGGCATCTCAATCTGCTGTCTTTTCAAAATAACGTGATCAATTTAGAGAAAAAGATCAAATGTTAAAATACAACCTCTCGCTTCTGACAACTCTGAACTTTTACTTTCTCCTTCTGAATAAATCAAATACTAGGAGTTGAGGTGGGCTGAGTGTAGCAACAATTTTCTTCCTTTCTTTTTTGAACTGATGCATTTCAAAGGTGTGTACTTGTTGATCTCTTTGTGAACAGATTCAGGTAAACTCTGTTACCTTTAATGTAAAGGACTTCAACCTAGAAAATGCAACCAGAAATTTGCACTGAAATCTGACTGAACAACTCTGTCTCTTTCTTTTTAGTGTACCTTTTATTTTCCAAAGTCACAATTTAAAATTAAAATATAACTTAGAGTATATTTCATCATTTCACTCCATCTTTACCTTTTAAAACAAACCCTATCATAATGATGCCATGAGTGACTCCAACAAAGCAGGACTCTGAGCTAAATTAATGTGGGATAAGATAAAAAGCAAAAGTCCTTTAATATCAGGCCAACGGCCCACAGGAATACATGATGACATGCACATGTCCTCCTTGAACACTGGTTTCTGTGGTTTTTATAATATGGTCCACTCAATCATTACTTTATACATCTCTTGGTCCAGTCCTGGCCTCACCCCTGTTCCAACCCCTTAGGATTTGGGTCTGTGGTCAGTGAGACCCTCCTCTTCATCGGGCTTTTGGAGTTCTTCCAATGTTATGATTTCTGGGTCACTCTGCCTCGTGTTTATGTCTCATTCTGCAAGCCTTGTTATATTATTCAGCTCTTTACCTTGGAAATAAGACTAAATAACAGAAAGAACTTGAGCTACTGATAAGTGGCAAAGGTTGGCATGTATAAACATTAAATTTAAGCTGTTAGAAATACTAGCACACTAAATTTACATTTTACTACAGTGACAAGTACTTCTAAAATCTATAAAAATAAAAAAAATAAAAACTCTTCAGTATCAATAACTTTCTCATCATAAAATAAAAGCAATCAGCCACATTTTGTGCCTTGTTTTAGATGGAGATAAATGGAACTTTATACAGAAAAGCAATGCAGAGAATATCTTCCTTTCAGGCCAAAATTTACAGATTCATAACTTTCCTAATCAGGAAGTACACAATTTGAAAACCACCAGCATGATGGTTTAACCATTAGCAAGCTGTGTGGTGCAGTTGACATGCTGGAGAAAACTGATGCCTTCAGGAGAGACCTTAGACTTGAGAGGTGTTCCCAGGTAAACCTTATGAAGCTCAGCAGGGCAAGTGCAGTATCCTGCATCTGGGTCAGGGTAATCTCAATCATGAATACAGGCTGGGTGGAAAATGGATACAGGGAAGACCTGGGGAAAGACTTGCAGGTGTTGTCATATGACAAAGCTCAAAATGACCTGGCAGTATGCAATTGCAGCCCAGAAATCCAACTAACATCCCGGGCTGCATTTAAAAGCAGTGAGGAGAGCACATCAGCGGAGGTGATTCTCCCACTCTAATCTGCTCTGGCAAGACTGAGGCTCACCTAGAGTACTGTGTTCAGCTCTACAGCCTGCAACATAAGAATTACATGACTTGCTGGAATGAGTTCAAAGGAGTGTCACAAAGATCGCCAGAGGGCTGACGCATTACTGCCATGAAGACAGGTTGAAAGAGTTGGTGTTGTTTATTCTGGAGGAGAAATGGCTTTGAGGTGACATTACAGCACCCTTGCAGTATCTGAAGCTCTCTAGAGACATTTTATGAGGGCAAGTAGTGATAGAACAAGGGGTAATGGCTTGGAGCAGAAAGTGGGTAGATTTGGATTAGGTATTAGGAGGAAATTCTTCACTGTGAAGGTGGTGAGGCACTGGAACAGGTTGCTCAGAGAAACTGGGGATTCCCCATCCTTGAAAGTGTTCAAGGCTAGGTTGGGTGGAAATTTGAGTAACCCAGACTAGTGGAAGGCATCCCATCCCATGGTATAGGGTTGGAATTAGATAAGGCCCTTCCAACAGAAACCATTCCATGATTCTATGATACTTTTGTATTACTGAAGTACTTCAATGGACTAAAACTTAGCTTGAAAAACTTTATGAATGCTACTGTCCAAATTTAAGGGGGCTAGTAGAAATATTTTTTACCATTTCTACAGTAGAGAGGTAGAATTGCTGTGCTTTGTGATATCCCTAAAGCTAATATTACTTCATTTACACTATCTTTTTAATGGGAAGTTCCTACAAAACATAGAATCATACCATTCATTTAGATTCTGATAAATATATTAAGAATTTTTCAGAAAGTATATATTTCTCTATTGAATAATATAGACTTTAAAAGAATTCTGAAAATACTAGATCTCTTCAGTTTGTGCACACTACCTTGGGGAAAACCATCCTTTTATATAAATTAAAGATACATAATCTGGGAAATAACAAGCAGCATGGAGTCAGGGAAATGTCATTGCTTTATGTATATCAAATATATGCTCAAAATGGCACCAAAAATATATATATATTGTCTCTTTTCAAACTTCAACTTGTCATGATGTCACTTTTAGAGCCGAATATAAATGCCACCATCTCCTCACCAGTTACTGATAACATAGTACATTTTAGTCTACAGATATTATACTGGCTGAAAAGTGAAAAGCATCTGGAGTGCCTGAGAAGATGGCAATATGTGCATTTCTTTCAGGATGCAGGATACAAGGCTATTGTACATCTAAGAACATAATCTTTTAAAAAAATAATCTTCAAAATGTAACATTATTATATAGATTCCTCAGATTTTGTTTCTTTGAGGAAGCGGCCATATAGTCCCAACGGGCATATTGTTTTCTCATTGATAACATTTTCAGAGCAGGAATTAGCAATCTACAACTACTTTAATTGTGACTATAAGGAAATCCTTCAAACCTCATGAAGCTCAACAAGGCTCAGTATGAAATCCTCCAGCAGGGTGTGTCAGTTCAGACTGGGGAATGAAACCTATTGAGAGCTTAACTATTCAGTCAACCAACTATGAAATATAGAGCAGGATGTTGTAGCCTCAAGAGGAAAGAAAATAGCAGATTCATTGGAACTTTTAACAGGCTGTTCTTGAACAATAGGAAACAAGAAACTTAAGCATAAAGATCACAGGGGATACAAATAAATACATATACATGCATATTTATTTAGGGCGTTGTTTACTTTCATCCTCTTGGTGATTCATATATGTGGAATATCAAAGAATTGAGTACTTTTCACAAAAAAAAATGTTAATATGCAACATTGTGGGATAGGAGACAGTCCCCGCAAGTCCCTCTGAGCCAAGGAGCACGAGAGAGAGGCATCTGTTCACTCAGAGAGACACGTGGTGAGAACCTGCTTATTGCACAACCACAAGGCTTTTAGAAGCTTCTCAAGCGAAGGTGCTGGAACTGGGAAAGGATTGGATAAGGGCTCGAGTGGAAGGGAGGGCTTTAGGTGCCAATTATCTCATAGGAAAATGGGGGACCAAACCCAATAAGCCCAGAGATTGGGGATAGACAGGTGAGGTAACCAATAGGGTTAGAACAGGAGTGGAAACTGACAGGAGCAGCGACTGCAGTGCCACAGGCTGCATCAGCGACATGAGGCAGAGCAGTCCCAAGCACGGTGCCACACCGGCTTGTCCCACTGGTCACAGCCCTGGTCCAGCCCAGCGGGTGCAGCCCCAGCCCAGACCTGTGGGGGGATAGCCCAGGCAACTTCTGGCTGCTGCTGTGTTGGCAATGTTGAGGTGGGGGGACAGCCCCCCGGGTGGGGACATACCAGCCCTGGGAGAAACAATGCCCGCACCTAATCGGTGCAATGAGTCACTGGTGACAATGCCTCTGGGGAAAATGGGATAGGGGGGGACAACCGTGCAGGAAAGGGGAGATACAGAAAACTTTCTGAACTAAACACCGTACACATAAAATGCGTATCTTTTAAACACCCACAACCAAGTCTCTCATGTGTGCAGCTGCTCAAGTCTGCTGCTTGATGGCATTGTCCTCCTCACAGGTGTGTTTTAGCATTTTGCCACATGTTAAAATTGGTATATTTGTTTGAGTGACATCAAGAATTAGTAATTCTCTGTTGCTTGGGTTTTTTTGGTTTGACATCAAGGGTTAGTAGTGTTCTGTTATTAGAGCCTTTTTTTTTTGTTGGAGTGGACTCGGTTATTCTTGAAAGCATTCTAGTACTGTCAGCGTTTGTATTTTACTGAATATGTTGACTCTTTTATATAACTTGATCTTTGGTAAAAATTATATATGTTTATAGCATTTTAGTGAATTAACAATTTGTCAGGCACTTGCATTAGACTGTATGAAGCCTGTGATTCTTCAGGCTCCAAATTTGAATTGTTCCTTCTCTTCTCCACTGTTACGCCAGTGAAAAATTTTCACACAGAGGTCAGAATTGCTGGAGAGAGAGACTGTCTAAAACTCGCTGTTTACAAGACTTGATAAAATAGCTTCTTTGGTGTGTCCTGGGTTCCACAGGTCATTGCTGCTGACAATGTGTCATACATGTATTGATAGACAGGATCTGCTATGTCATCTTCATTAACAGAAACAAATTGTCATGAGCACATTGGTTTAAACCTAATCTTCTAGTGATGAGAAGTAGGTGCATGATTTTTTTGCCATTCTTTCAGTTTGTTGTTTCCAAAAGCTGTGGCAGTGTAAAATGAATGTGTGTTATAAGTATAGTCATTACAGAAAATGTTCCTGTATAGCTGATTTTAGCCTTCTCTAAAATCACTTAAAAATCTTACTTCTTGTCCATCTCAGCCAGAAGAAACAAAACCTCAGAACTAATGAGACTCTTAGCTGCAATACTGGCTTTTCTTTCCATAAGTTCCCTTTTTAATGTTTGTTTATACATGTTTAATAAAGTGCATATGAATAGTCTGAAGAAAATCAACATGAACAAATAGCCATCCTTAGCCATTCTTTTATTGTAGAGGAAGAAAATACTTGAATAATTCAGAAAAGTTTCTATTTAGCTATGAAGTCACCTAATGACTGGCTGGGACACTTTGTTCAGTAAAACTCAGTGGTACTGTCCATGCTTTGATGTTGCCTATAGTCCTGGAGAATAAGCCTTACAAAAACTGTGTAACTTTAGTTAAGCTTCTCTGCTGAAGATTTTATACAAGTTTAACAGGCTTCCCAGTTTCAGCCAAAAGATTTTGCTGAACAGAATGTCAGCAATTGAGAAAGCAAGGAAAGAACGAACAAATTATATTTATATTGCTTATGCTGTTGTCATGGCTAAAATAGTTTTTGTTATTCTGTTCCCTTTTCTAACATTTTCAGAGGACTTTCCATAAGAACAAATTCCCCACTCCCTTGTTAGGGCTGGGCACAGTGATGTACCTGTAGTCAGCCATAACAGGCAGAAGTGGAACACTTTCCACTCCAGGGGCCACTTCTCTTCCTGGCATGTGAGAAATAAAAGGGAACAGTCTCATGAGCCCTGACAGCTGTGCAGCTCCACACATGCTGGCCAGGAGTTGCCACCACTGAGCCAAAACAGAGCTGAGCCCAGCCAAGTGGCTGCTGCCACCTTAAAAATCCCGCTTCACGAGTCTTGGCATTACTGGGACTGCTGCCAGCCAAGACAGAAGTCATCTTTACACACACACACACACACACACACACCGCCTCCCCCCCACTTGTGCTGAGGGAGTTTTTTTTCACAATTGCCACATGGTAATCGTCTTCTCCAGTCCAACTGCAAGTAGCAGTCTCTGCCAGATCACCACTGTCTGGACTGCATAAGGAAAGCTTACCAGCCAAGCCAGAGCAGAGTCAAAGCCAATCACATGGCCAGGAATAGGAAACCCCTGCTTCCATACTCCATCCATGAGAATCATGTCAGCCTCTTGGCAACTTAACTTTTTTTCAGACATCGAAGATTTACAGTTTTTTTTTGATACTGTTTCAAAGTGCTTTTGTCTAGCTGGGGAGAGTGTTAAACCAAGGGAACTTGTCTGCCACAGTACTTTTTCTTTGTTCTCACAGGAGGAAATGGAAGGAACACGTCAGTGACCACTTTTGCCTGTGTACAAAAGGGGAAACAGGCTAGCTGTCATCTCTATATGTTGTTGGTTTGAACTGTTCTGTTTGTATTGTTGTTTTTCCTGCTCTATTTCCTGTCAGTAAACTGTTATTTTTCCTCTTATATCTCCTTGCATTTTGTTGCTCTGTATTGGTAAAAAAAGGAAGAGCCTTCAATAAAAGGGGAGGGAGCTCATTTATTGGAGTTTACGCCCCAGCATTTATCTTAAACCAAGACAGTTGTCCATGTAACCAAAGATAAATCAGTTATTCCAGTGTCTTAATTCCTTTGTTAAAAAAAAAAACAAAAACAAAAAACCCCACAACAACAACAAAAAAAAACCCAAAAAAATCAAATGACAGTTCATTTATGTACCTTTAAAGGCTATGTAATTGACTTTATAAATAGTTTCCATTCTCTCAACATCCATTCAATATATGTGTGATGGTAAAAGCATATATGTTGGTTGTGTGTGGCTTTGATAACGTTTGTGGGTTTGATAATGAGGGCGGCTGCAGGAGTGGCTTCTGTCAAAAGGGTGACTTCTTTCTGGAAGCTGCTAGAAGCTATTCCCAGGTCTGACAGAGCCAGTTCCAACTGACTCTGAGATGGACTGGCCAAAGCTAAGCCAAACAACAACAGTGATACTTCCTCTGAGATAACATATTTAAGAAAGGGTAAAAACTGCTGTGCTACAGAAGATGGGAAAAAGCAGTGTGAATATATGAAAGAAAAAGCTCTACAGACCCTCAGATCAGTGAAGAAGAAGGGTGTGGAGATGATTCATGCAACACAGCAAACATTTACCTATGGCTTGTGTTGAGAACCACACCGAAACAGATTTGTCCCCTGGAGGTCCATGGTGGAGCACATATACAGACTGCAGAGGATCCTATGCCAGAGCAGGTCGATGTACACTGAAGGAGGCTGTGATCCAGTTTCATGGAGAATTATCCATCATTAAGAGGAACCCCACACTAGAGCAGGGGAAGAGTGTGAGGAGTCCTTAGCCTGAGGAGGAAAGAGCAGCAGAGACAGTGTTATGAATTCACCACAGTCCTCATTCTTCATCCCTCTGCTCCTTTGTGGGGGAACAGATAGCTAATTCATGAGTAAAGGTGAGCCCAGGAGGAAGCAAAGGTTAGGCTGCTGTCAAGATTTTGTTTTATTTTTTCATCATCTTCTTCTGGTTTGATTGAATTGGTAATAAATTAATTTCCCCAATTTGAGTCTAGTTTTGCCTGTGTTGGTAAATGTTCTTATCTCAATCCCTGCGCCTTACATTCTATTTTGTTTATCCGATCCAATGAGGAAATGGAGTAATATGGTGGGTTTCTGAACACCTTGGATAGTAAAGGTCAACACACTACTCAATCTGATATTTATACTACTTCGTGCCAGTAAATCAATATGAAATAGTCCAAACCACGAAATAAGTGAATAAACATTTTATAAGCATGATACAAAATGGAAATTGTTTACAACTGAGGAAAAATAGACAATATCTCTAGGACAGAATTTCTGCTAAAATAAAATACAACAAACAAGCCCAATAAACAACCTTGCAAGCAGCTCTGGTGCATAAATCAGTTTGCATTTCTGTTGTTTTATTTTGGTGTATTATTTTTAACACAAAATATTTCCCTAGCTTTTTCTTGAGGTTCTTTTGAACAGTAAGTTCCTATGGACTTAGTATATTTTAATTGCATTCTTCTCTCTTTTCCTTTGCTTTCTCTATTCCTTGTTTCTCTGAATTGCATTCATACATTTCAGAAAATCTTCTGCTGGAAAAGTAGAAATAAATTCCTATTAACAATTTTTCATCCAGCTCTGCTAAGTTTTGTAGTCAAAATATTTCATCCTTGATGAAATAGAATTATAATATATAATATCATATAAATATAATCGAATTACAGAGCAATTATTAAATACATAGAATTTAAAATTATAGGTATTGATTTTCACTTTCAGCTATGCCACATGACATTTATATAGTAACTTGAAATATATTTTTCCTTTTTTTTTTTTCCCCCTTTTTTGTAACCACCTCTGGAAACAGGGCTGTGGTCTTTTTCAGGCACATGATGAAATTAGTTTTGTAAACACTACTAAAGTGATAAATTTAGAGCAAAATATTAACACTTGTGGCTATTCTTTAATTATATAAACTATAAATTCATTATCAGAATCAGATATATTCACAGGCAAATATTACATTACGGTAATAAATAAATATAACTTTTAAAAATTCTATACATTGTTTGACTATGGTTTATCCATTTGCATGAATATATTGGTCAAACAAGTGAAATAATCTCCTTAATATTTACTGACTCATGAATGCAATGTTTATCTATTGATTTCTTAGTCATTTGTCATGAAAATGGATTAAACCTAATTTCAAAGAAAAAAATTTACCTACTTTCTCTCTGTATTACAGTGCCTGTTGGAGAATACATACAGGGTCAAAAAATGAGTTTTCAATAAATTTTCACTTCTTCACACATTTTAAAAAGATTGAATTCATAAATGTATAGAATATACTTCTTTTCATATATAAGTTGTTAAAACTTGCTTTAGAAGTTTTTGGTAGTCTAATAATAATACTTGAGCACAGGCAAAATTAAAGATTTTATCACCCTAGATTATTTCATAGAAGCAACTTCTTTTTCCTAATCTCATATTTTGAAGGCCTTAATTTAGATATAAGATATGCTTTTTCTGTCAAGCTAAATACTAGTGTGATGTTAAACTATAATCTGGATGCAATGAATTTGATAGTTCATGAGTAAACTTATCATCAGAGTCAGACACAGGTACATATGGATTTATAAGCTGCACTTTAGTAGTATACTGGGATATTACTGGAAATTACAAATCTTGCCCTTACAAGTAGTGAATCCTAAAAAATATACTCTTTCCAGAGGAGAGGTTGTATTAAGTACATATATTAATATGTGTATAAGCAATCATTAAACTATACATTTGAAAGCAGAAACATGCTTACTTTTCTGAATTTCTTTCATAGATTATTTTTGCTAATTTAATTCTTGTGATATCTTTCCAAGCTCTGCTTGCTTCATCTTTACGACTGTGAGTAATTGCCTAAATTAGGACCTTGTAAGTCCTTAGGGACTCAATATTACTGTCTTTCAAGAAGAGGTAAATCAAAATGGATTTTATTTCGTAAGAATGAGGAAAAAAACATCTGGCAGGGATGGATGAGGGTCTGCAGAGATCAGATCTGTTTTTAAAACACCCGTACTATGCAGTACTTTAGAGGACATCCCACATCTAATGCTGGGCATTCTTTTGCTTTTGACATCTAGCTCTAGCCTTGAGACTGGAAGGAATTTTCTTCTATAATAGTTTTGCAAGGATTAAGAGCCGAATAGTCTTTAACTAAAAACTTAAGGTAATGAAAAATGCGTATTAAGAAAAAAATTACATATTTACTTTAGTTTTGTTTCTGCAAAGCAAGCAGAAGTAAATGATTTGTGAAGAGTTTTTTTTTGTTGCATGACGTTGGTTTTTAATTCATTAAAAGGGAGGTTATTAATGATAGGAAAAATAATGTGTTCCCAGGTTCATTAAAATGTAAATTTCATTATAGAATCTGACTATTTTTTTTAGGCTGCCTTTATTAGGGCTTTCAATAAAAGTAAAAGCCATTCCTTACTAAGCCAATATAACAGATATTTTGGGTTATAAATATCAGGCTAGGGTTTGAGTAAAGTAATTCACAATTTATTTTTTTAGCTGTTTTAAAAGTATGAATTTGTCTCAGTCCCATTTATAATTTAAGGATTGGGACAAATGCATGCTTTTAAAATGGGTAATAGAAAAATTATTTCAGAATTATTTTACTTGGACCATTATTAACCTAAGTACTTTCATAAAGCAATGTGGTACTCTAATTTGATTCTAATATTTATAATGTGAAATAATATTGCCTTTCAGGGGCAAAACAGTTTCCACATATTATATGTTGAATTCTCACAAATTCTGTCAGCTGCTATATCAAATTTCACTTCCATAAATCCCAAGCCATATAATTTAAATGAAACGAATGAATGTATCATGCATGCTTATATTACAGATATTGCATGGAGACCTCATAGCAACCTCTCGGTATCTGAAGGGGGCTGACATTGAAGTCAGAGAGGGACTTCATTAGGATTTGTAGTGGTAGTATCTGGAGTAATGGGTAAAATTTGAAACACGGGAAATTTAGGTTGAATATTAGGAAGAAATTCTTCACTGTGAACTTAGTCAAACACTGGAATAGGTTGCCCAGGGAGACTGTGAATGCCCCAAACCTGGCAGTATTTAAGGCCATATTGGTCAAGGCATTGAGTAACCTGGTCTAGTGGGAGTTGGCACTAAATTATCTTTAATGTTCCTTCCAACATTCTTTGATTTTATGTATTACTGTTTGAGATCACTGGGGGATTTTTATGAGAAATGTCCAATGACAATATTGGATAGAACATTCACTTTGCTTTAGCTTGTTTTGTTTCTTTGATTTTTTTTCTCATTTTACTTCAGATCTTGATTTCACTAATGTAGTCTGAAGTCAAAGCAATGTAATTGCCCTTACTGAGGCCAGGTAAAGGAGGAGACAGCTTTTGACTACAAAGAGTGGACAAACCGACAGGAATCAAAGTGGAACGCAATGTTTTCCATTACAGCATTTCCCACCGTGTGTTGCCTTGTTTCAAACATCTTTCAGTGAAGTAAAGCTATGGTTTTACACAATTAAAACAATTAAAATTGATACCTGGGAGAAAGAAAACAAAGTAGTTCTACAAAGCAGACAGAAGACTCTGTTTGACTTGCCTCCCTTGTCCGTCCATAAGGCCGTACAGATTTAAAAAAGTAATAAAAAATCTTAATTTTATCCATCTACTCTCTATCAGTGGAGAAACCATTCTACTCTGCATATAGATATGAACCAAGGGATGGTCATTCAGTAGTAGCATCACCCAGAGGAAAGCATGTCTCCAATTGAGGAATGCAATTTTAAAAAGGACAAATCTATCAGTAATAACGTACCACTGAAATACCAAGTACTCCAGAGAAGCACCATAATTACAGGATTTTTGTTATTACATGCATTTATTCACTGACATGACCTTGCATCCTGGGACATGAAACTTTCCTATATGTGCTTCTGAAAAGTTTCTGTTCACAGATTGGTATTTTTCACTTAATGCAATTCCTCTTTGATGAAAAGTCTTGCTCATTCTGAACGATGAGGTTGAATGTATTGTGTGGTTTTGGAAATAAAAATTCAGTTCAAGGGTTGCTGTTTAATTTGGTGGTGTTAAATACATTTTCTGGGCTACAGACTACAATCTGGCTGCTGAATAAGCATTTTCAGGAAGGCATAGCTCTGACTTCTCAGTTTATTTGCCTGCTAAAATTGAAATGCGAATATGTATGCATATATATGTATATATAAAACAATTACATAATTATATTACCTACTTCTCAGAGTTACAAAAATAGGTTGGTATAAATAAATAATTCATTTACACATGAGTATGACTAAAACTCTTTTGCAAATTGAAGACAAATAACCATCCTTCATACGTCTGCATTCCCATGTACTCCTGCATGGAATAAGAAGTCTGGTCTTTTTCTTGTATAGTTGATGCAAACAAAACAGTTTTCTTCTAGTTTCAATCTTTCCAGTACTATTTCCTCTCCAGTTTTTTGTTTTGTTTTGTTTTTCTTTATCAATTTTAACATATGTCAATTTAATAACCTATAGTCTACTGAAGGCCATTTTTCTAGCAAGAATCTCTGAAATGTCTTTATACAACATCTCAGCTCCTGGTGCACTCTTGAAATTATTAGGATTAAATGAAAAGAATTTTTTATTTCTAACCATCAAAGGAGAAAGAAGAGAGAAGTACCTTGAGGAGGCAATTATGACATGTCATTGACAGATAGCTTCCTGTATGCTTAACGTAAATGATATTAAACAGATTTCTACAGAAAGGTTGAGGAATTTAAAAATATAAAGAATTGCTATATTTCCAATTTTTTCTTGCAAACAGTTGTGTTCACAGGCTGGCTGTTCTCAATAGTTGTTAATCTTAGATTGTTTAGGTACTTATCCTGTACTGTGCATGTTCCTCACTTATTCTGCAAAAAATCCTCAAGAAAATTTCCCCAGCCCCAGCATTTATCTGCTTTTATGACAATAGCATATTTAAAAAAAAATCTCTTATCTCATTGTACAGCCATTCTAGCTTCATGGCTCAGAATAGTTATGGCATATAGTTTTTGATACCTGCTGAGTGCTATGAAGGAAGCTTTATGGACTACAGTATTAAAAGCTCTTCTGTCTAGACTATAAAACTGTAAAAGGAAAAAAGTAAAATGATGATGTATCCAAATACGTATTATAAACATACTGTAATCAGATACTATTTTCTATAAAATATCTTCTTAGTTTGGATGCAGCTGACTGTAGAAAAAGGATTGTAACTGGTTATGGCAAGCATACTGCTAGTATGTTATATTTTTCATCAGTTAGCACTTTTAATCTCTTTAAATATTTGATCTTGAAGAATTTTTCAATTAATGTTTTCCTTCTGAAATGAATGTATGTCAGAATGACAGCCCACTAAATGATGTCAAGAAATATCTAGATATTAAGCTAAAATGTGAGTCTGAAAATCCAAGTCCATATTAAATAATCTAATAGAGCCAAATCTTCCATCTATTTGGATCTGAGTTGTTGACTGCAGGTTATTTCTGTGACATTATTAATATTCTATCAAGCTGGTGGGCATTACAGGCAACTATAAACACTAGTAACTTTAGATTTAGTAAAACCAATGATCCTTAAAACACAGTACCCTCAGCTATGGTAAGGAACGAAATCATTCTGCTGATGTGTCCCTGGCTGCAACTAAATGCTATTCACAAAATTAATTGATTGCATCAACACAATCACCCAATCACGTAATCAATTTGCTTAAGCATAAATATTTATTATCTTCTCTGTGTGAACATACTGCATACTCAAGTGTATTCAGTGGTGAATTCTTGAACGGACATACATGGAAATTCATGCTGATTTTTCAACATTCCTTACCCTTAGATTTTGTTATTTCAAAACTATCTTAATTTCATGTTTATATCCACTTCAAATACTTACTTTTTGCCTGAATTTTAGATTTTTCTCCATAATTTCTTCTAGTTTTCTGACTTGCAATTCTCAATGTACTGAGACAGCATAATACTGTGACAGTTTATGAAAATACATAGTAACTTTTTACAGGCACAAGAAACCTTACTGATGAAGCATTTTAAATAATACAGTCTACACTAATAATGCTTTCAACACTTAGGAAATTCTATATATAAGCTTCCTCACCTATAAGTCACTGATCCATGTTCTTTTTATAAAGGCAAATCCTCCTACCTTGCCCCAGGATCTTACTGCATGACCCGATGACATTAGCATGTGCTGAAATCAGAAGTATTTTACTTGCTTCCTTGTGTCCAACATACAGCACTCCACTGCCTCAGTTCTGTAGAAATGAAAAACTGAGAGTGACTTATATTTTCAAGCAAAAGAAACACAGGACTTCATCTTCTGAGTCTTCTTTGTTGCTTTGATCTTGTTAGTCTCTCAGTCTAGTCTAAAGGAATGAATTGATAACGACACTGTCTTTAAAGTCTTACATGTCTTGGAAGGCCATGCAGTATTTCAAAAGTTCAATATTTATATCCTGTTTCAATGTTAAGGAATGAACAAAAATGCAGGTTAATATTATGAAAACCAGCTCCCTCAACTACTACAGTGTTTGGCATCTACCGCATATCACATGCCTGTGTGCTGTCAAAAATGTTGCAGAAAATAGAAAAAAATTAGTTGTTTGATGAGGAAATGTGTCTAATTTGTCTTAGATATTCTAGCCTAGTTTTAGAGAATAAGTTGAATTAACTAGCTTAT
The DNA here is from genome assembly GCF_047495875.1 of Pithys albifrons albifrons. Taxonomy (NCBI): domain Eukaryota; kingdom Metazoa; phylum Chordata; class Aves; order Passeriformes; family Thamnophilidae; genus Pithys; species Pithys albifrons. The sequence goes on along the minus strand of NC_092497.1, from coordinate 78,653,280 downwards.
GTACATAATATCATCAGTAAAGTCCATAATAAATTTTATTTAAAATCAGAGATAGACAACCAAGCTACATGTATTTGATATATTTTTAAATTTAATTACCCATGTCCTGAAAAGGCCTGTTGAAACAAAAGACCCTGAAGGATCTTAAAAGCAAAAAAGTTGTCTCTGAGGAGAATCAGGAACAGGACTGTATTCATCATTGTATTTATATCATCTTCCTATATACAAAGTGAGATGTATATTTATAGTCATAGGCATGTAGAAACCTATGGAAACAGGAATTTAAAAATATATTCACCAAAACGTTGGCAAAGGAAGCAAGAATGAATGAGATTAATTTGGGGGGGGAAAGGGTCTGAAAACGTGTTGGGCTGAAAGGTACCTTTAAAGCGGGGTTGAGAAAAGGCGTCTTCAATTAGATTACGTTGCTCAGAGCACTGTCCAAATTGGCCTTTTCCTGCTTCCAGGGATGGGACGTCTACTACATTTCTGGGCAACTTGTTTAAGGATTTTTACTGTCACTGTTAAAAACCCCTTGCTCCTTACATTTGTTCTAAATTGATCTCCTTTTCAGTTTAAAAACATTACACCATGTTCTAACACAAACAGGCCCTAGTAAAAAATCTGCCCCCATCTTTTTTGTAGGCTGCCTTCGCATAGTTTTAGCACTTAAAGTACACAATAAAATCTCCCTGGAGCTTTCCCATTTTGGGGCTGTACAACAATTCTCTCAGCCTTTCCTTGTAGGAGAGATGTTCAGCTGTCTAATCATCCTAGTAGCCCTCATTTAGAGCTGCTCCAGAAGGTCCATGTCCTTCCTGTGCTGAGGACCGCAGAGATGGATGCAGTGCTCCAGGTGGGTTCTCATGAGAGCAGAGTAGAGAGGGACAGTTACCTCCACTGAACTGCTGGCCACACTGCTTTTCACTCAGCCCACGATGCAATTCTTTCTGGGCTGTCAGTGAACATTGATGGTCCATTCCTAGTTTTTCATCCACCGGCAGCCAAAAGTCCTCCTCATCAGAACTACTTTCAGTCTGTGCATCTCCCAGCCTGTATTGATACTGTGGGTTTCCCCAACACAGGTGCAGTACTTTGCACTTGCCTTTTTTGAACCTCCTAATGTTACTGTGGGCTCACTTCTCAAGCTTGTCCAGGTTCCTCTGGATGGCTTTCCAATAGTTCAGATGGGTCAACCTTACAACTCAATTTGGTGCCTTCTGCAGACTTGCTGAGGGTGCACTTGATCCCCCTGTCTATGTCACTGCTGAAAGTATTGAATAGTACTGGTTCCAATATGGAACCCTGAGAAACACCAGTTGTCACAGATCTTCATCCAGGCATAGAGCCATTGACCAGTACTCTCTGGATTTGACCATACAGGCAATTTCTTGTCCACTGAACAGTCCATCCATCATATCCATCTCTCTCCAGTTTAGAGAGAAGGATATTGTGGGGAACCATGTCATAGTCTTAAAAGAATTGCAGATAAATGACATCCATAGCTATTCCCTTGTCAACTGATGGAGTCACTCCATTGTAGAAAAACACTAGGTTTGTTAGGCAGGTTTTGCTCTCGAGTGAAGCTGTGCTTGCTCTCTGCATCACCTCCTTGTCCTCCATGTGCCTTACATATACTTCTAGGAGAATCTGTTCCTTGATCTTCCCAGACACACAGGTTAGACTGAAAAGTAGGTAGTTGCCAGGGTTTTCCTTTCTACTCTTTTTAAAGATGAATACAATTTTCGTCTTCTTCAACTGACCAGGGATTTCAGAATTCCCATCTGTCATGGTGAGTGACTTGGCAAATATGTCAGTCCATTCTCTCATGACTCTGAGATGCATCTTGTAAGGTTCCATAGATTTATGTGTATTTGTGTTCCTTGAGTGGATGTGAACCAGATCTTCCTTTACAGTGGAAGGGACTTTGCTCTCCCAGGAGCTCCTTTGAGTTCCATCTGCTCAAGAGATGTGGGAAGAGAGGTCACCACTGAGGTAAAAAAGTTGTTGAATAATTCAACCTTCTCCTCATCCATTGTTACCATTTTCAAGCCTTGCCTATTGAGGGTACACACTTTCTTTGACCTTCTTTTGTGTCTGACATACCTGTATAAGGCCTTCTTGTTATCATTTGCATCCCTTGCCAAGTTCAGTTCCAGCAGCACTTTGGCCTTCCTGACTCCATTCCTACATAATCAGGCTGTGTCCCTATGCTATTTTAAGGATGCCTGTTCCTGCTTCCATTCTCTGTGCACTTGAAGCAACTTAGAAACTAAAATAAACCCAGAAATTACATTGATTCTTTGGTATATTAGAACAGTAAAAAATACTGGTAACAGTGTGGAAGAATTATTTTAAGAAAGTTGAAAGAGAACCTTTTTCAAGTATTACTATTGGTTTTAAGTAAGTCTTAAAATAATGGAGAACCTCTACAAGAAGGGAAGAAGGATAACAAGTGGGTGGATTAAGTATTTATGGGACTGTCAACTCTTCACTGATCTGAGAAAAAAAAATAGAAATGGTAAGTTAGAAATTATTGAATAAAGACCTAAATATTAGTAACATAGTAGTGTCAGTAGGCATTTTTTAATGAAAAATTTATGTTGTAAAGTTATTTTAAGTTTGATTGATAATAATAATAATAATAGTTAATATCACAGAAGACACCTCATGTTGGGAAAGAACTTATCTCGAAATTAAAATAAGCAAAAATCATACAAATTAAGTATATTTAAAAATGTGTAACACTTCAAAATAAAAGGAAATTGTAAATAATTATTAAAGAATTCTGTTTTTAAGCACGGTAGATGACAGAACAGTTAATGTTGTTGTTCCAGAAACAGAATTTAAAGTTTATAAGAAGATATAAAAAGTGCATGGTGGCTAAGGTTAATCAAATCATTTTTTTTTGTCTTTAATTTCTATTTCAGTCATGATCAGTCAGTTTATTACTAGAACTTGATCTATAAAAGATAATCTACCACCGCACTGCTATGTAGATAACAGTTATCCTAGGACACTAGCATCTGTTTACCACATACTGAACAAAGATAATACTGGTATGTAAGTATAGAAAATACTAAAATACTTTTTAGAATACTTCTTTTGGTACAAAATTTTATTTCCATAGTAGAAGTATTCACTTTATAGAATTAAGAGGGCTGTTTAAAAAAAAAAATAAAAATTCTGAGGTTTCTTTTGCTAATGCCTACCAAATCTAAAATAACATTGCTTTATGCATTTCCCTCATTGCCTTCTTTTATTTTACTTCACAAATAAATGCAATTTGTCAGACTTTCTCTTACACATAATAAATAAAGATAGTTTTTTTTTCTAAATCAATGAGGACTAATCGACATCCAGAAAGGACCACAAAAGGTGACACAGTTAGGTTTTCAGCATGAATTATGAAAATCAAACATGTTTTCAATTGTAACTGCTTGCCCTGATCAGAGGCTACAAGAAATAATGGTAGTTTCTAATAAATCGCTATACTACTACTGTTTTCTTACAACGAAAACAAAAACACACATAATTTGGGATGTTTATCAAATGCATGTGTATTTCATTTAGGGCCATCTACTGTTACTAGTGCATTTTTCTTCAAAAAGACTGAAGAAGTAATCTCTGTTTATAGAGGATTAATTACTGGGAACTCATTAACACCTAATAGCTCAGATGTACAAATTCATGTGTATGAGTACAAAAATGTCGTATCAAAAGGTAGTTTCAAATGCACAGTAATGCAATTCAATCTTTTACATTTAATTTTCATTTTGTCTCCTGGTTGTTTTTATGTCGTGAGTTTCTTCTTTGTTTTCCCTTTCAATTTTCCTTTTCCTTTTCCCTTTGTGTTAATTCAGTTATTTCAGCTTAAGAGTAGTGATAAGATCCCTGTAGACAATTGGTTACATCAGCATTAAGATTTTACTAGTCTGTAATTTTGTTTTTGAAATGTCAAAGGTATCAGCAGATGATATTTGTGAGTTAGAAGACACCTACTGTCACAGAAGCAAGATACCACTGTTTGGTTACAAGTATTTTCATTTTATAGGTAATTAGTTGAATGTAAAATGCATAGCTATCTCAAATCAGACTGTTTTCAAGGATATGACCAATTCAGCTTAGCCTTAAAGCAAATTAAAATCCGATTTGCAAAGAAAATGAAAGTTGGAAATTTGTAAAACCAACACCGCTACACAAGCAATGGTTAAAAAGTAGAAAAAAAATGAGCAAACAAACCAGGGCACCCCAAATTGCCAGAGAAAACAATAACATATTCATCTTCCTCTTGTATGTCTGCCCATGGTTTCAGTAAACCCTGGATAACTGACATATGGTTTCAGTTGGAACAATTGAAACACATGATCTTCTAAATGATTGTTAAAATCTTTTTAGGGATTTGAAGCTGACTATTTGATATCTCACCTTGTTTGACCACTATATGAATCCTTAGACTCCATGAAAACTCCTGCAAGGTATTTACCAAGCCCCTTGGAATATATGTTTCTTCAACAGCAAGTTGTTCTAGATATTGTCAAGGTTTTAACTAATTTGATAGATGCTGGTACCTGGTAGGGATCAGAAAAAAGTGGAGCCGTAGATAGAAACCACAGCTGGAAAACAAGGGAGTCCTGTAAGCAGAAGAGGGCTGAGGTTCATGTACACGTTCTCATTATCCTGGTAACTGTTTTTTCATTCTCTTGGTGTGCTTATCTGTCTCAGTGGGGTAAGGAGACAGACTAATCAGCCAAATGTAATAAGTTTAAAGAGAACCTACCTGAACAGAGTGCATTAGCAAACAAAAATTATTTTATAGAGTTATTAAAATGAAATTGGGAATTACAAATTTGACTCCTTGATTTCAGTCATAGTTTTGTTCTGAGGACAATGAATCCATTGCTCATTGGAAAGAAATTTCTATTATGATATTCTTAAGAGAAAGAAAATAACAGCGAAAGCAAACAGTGTGTTTGGAGATCAAGTTTTCCTGTATTCACTTATTTTGAAATTGCTCTGTGGGTGAAAAGGGTTAACTTTCAGTTATGAACTGCTAAGTTTTATATTAAATGTAAAAGTACCTCAGAAAGTGTTTTCTCTCCTCCATTTAGTGGTAGGAACTTTTTTCTCCTGTAATAACTAACAAAAGATAACATAGCCAAAACAAACAAACAAAAACCTCAACCCAAAAGCCAAAACAAACAAAAAACGAAATCAAACCAAAACCCTAAATACAAAACACTACCAAAACCCAATGATGTTACAACAAATACTTGCAGCACTTTTGTTCTTTTAATTATGTCAGCCAGTAGATTGTGCATGCTGAGGATAATTTTCATAAATTCAAAGAGCCACCATTTTATTTCTATTTGATACCCATGCCCAACTACTTTGCTTAGTCTTGCAATCCTAAGAACCTACTCTTTTAAATAGGTGCCTCATTACTTACCATAAGACACCTTTGTAAGTAAGTCCTCCTAGATTTGCTGAAGATATAGCAGACATTTTTCTGTTGTCTTATAAAAATATATAGAGAGGAATGAAATAATAGTAAGCTATCTTGGAAGTTAATGAGCGAGAACATATCTGAAAATATCTCTAAAGCTATTCTGAGATATCTTTGTCTGACTTTGTGTCTTCTGGATATTTTCCCCCCATTTCCATCCATTATAAAAACAGTCCCAGGGCTTTGTTTGCAGTTTTCTTTATCGGTGGAAATTTTGGATTGGATTGTATGTAGATTATTATTCAATAATAATGGAGCTTCCTAATGAAAATGCATTGGTATATTAGACCAACAAAAAAGGAATAATAAAAAGAATATATTTGTTTGTCCTTATTGTTTCACATCTGTTTTTAAGCTGTTTCTTACTTTATTCCTTTCAGCAGATACATTCAGTACAATTTGAAACCTAAATGAGCTCAGTCTCATGTTGTAACATTAAACATTTTGCTTCTAAAGGCAGAGATTTCTGTGTAGCCTGTATTGTTTCATTTTTTTATATTAACAGCTAAAATGCTAAACATTAAAATATTGTTGCAAAACAAGTTGAGTTTTTTGATTACTTGGTAATTAAGCTGCTTAGCACTGGACCTTGTGTTTCTAAAAATACAGATTTTAAAAACAAGTGGAAAGGAGTACACTTCCATGCTTGACACACATTTTTTATTATGCACTGTGGGCCCACAGACATCTTGTAAAAATTATTTAGCTCATATAATTGGGCTTCTTTTAATTTCTAATGTCTTAAGGAAACACAATAATTGTTTATGAATCTTGTATGTTATCCATTGAGCTCCGTTTTAGAAGCGACTTCTGTGGCATGCCTTGTGGCATGGCAGTGGAGATGTATCTTAGCTGTGCAATAATGTGGAGTGAATTCTGTGGTCACAGAACAAGAATTAAATAAGTAGATCTTCAAGTTAGTAATTGGTAGTTAAGAGATTGTACCTTTTTAAAACTGAATTTTTATTTTGCAAGCAGATGTGATTAGCAGGTCAGCATATATGTTTTTCTGTTTAATAAATTAAAACAAAAAAAAACCCTCTTGAGTATATCACTACATATATACCTTGCCGAATTACAAAATTATTTCTAACCAAGGGCAAGATTTAGTGTGCTAGAAACAGTACATTGTGATACAAGGATTCTCAAAAATATCTTCTGGAAGATGGATCTAGAAGGCAACTAAAAATACAAAAAGTTAAGTAGGAAAGACCTAGGCTATCAGTATGTCATGGTGCAGCTTACAATTTGTTTAAATTAAACTTCATTGTTTTAGAAGTTGAATTAACACATTTTACTCATGATCTAAGATGAACAATACCAGAGTAATAATATTTTAGCTTCAAAACAAACAAAAATTTAACAAACCCAAAGGGAACAAACTAATTAAATTAATTGGTGAAGACATCTGAACCTGATACTTTTATGCCTCTTCAGACTCATTTAGAAAAAAGAAGTAATTGCTCTAAAGTTAGAAAACCTGACATTTTCAGGGTGTACCTGTGACATATCTGCTTTTTTGTATTTCATATATACATATTAATATGTCTATATCAATGAGTAAAATCTACCAGACCATTGAGATCTCATTCTACAAGTTTTCATTACAGTTTAAATTATTGTAATCGCACAGCTATAAAGTGATAACATTTCAAAGGATGTATTCTGTTTTACACATTTCTGGATGTTTCTAGCTACTGGATAATGTATATAGACTTAGATAACAGTATGAGCTAAAGTAAACTGTTATGTGTTAACCACTGGAAGTCCTGAGCTTTATTAATGTGAAACTTTGTGTTATCTAATTAATTGCTAAACCTTGAAGACTGTATGTATAAGTGTTGGATATAAAACATGGCGTATTTCATGTTTGAGATAAATTAATATCATACATTAAAAAGTTGTTGCAAAAAATTAAGAAAGCATCATAGAATGATATTTCTTTCATGAGAAGTTTGATAGAACTGAATGAGATCCTTGAGGGGTTTTTATTAACCTTCTTTTCTGAAAGGGTTTCTGCTCATCTTCATTCTGTGTACAATACCTTTTTAGATAATATGTTATCTTTCATATGAACCAAGATTAATTTTCCTTAAAATGCCTTCCATTATGTTTATAACATTCATACTAAAGAAAATCTTCATTTAATTTCCTATCCTAATATGTAATACTTCAGTCTTTAAATGCGACACATAATAGATAAAGTACATGGCCTTTTTAGGGCTGCCACTAACACAACCTTAAATAAATACTCGCATGAAATATTTGAAGCTTATAAATCAGATAGTGTCTATTTGACATTCTTTTAATAACATCAGACCAGATTAAATTAATTATACATCTGATGAATATTAAAATGTACTAATATGTCATATCAGAGAATAATAATTGATCTATTCACAGCTGACTTTACATAGGATATGAGCTCAACGACGATAAGATCTATTTTAAGATGATCTAATGAAGGAGAAAAGAAAAAGGCAAATTTTTCAAATTCTAAATAAAATAAAATAAATTTAAAAATAAATAAAATAAAATAAAATTTAAAAATTATTTTCACTCTGGTGTGAAGTTGCATATCAGAGGTGTATCTCGGTAGGGTATTTTCAATACAGACATTAAGCATAGTCTTAAATTTTAATGATCTTTTTCCTCTACACTGTTGCAATGACTTCAGTTTTCTTTAAGTTAGATGCTCCATCTGTTGGACAGAACTGTATTGAGCAGAAAGAAAATGAAAGTAAATTAATTATTGCTCAAATGTTCCTAAAAAGGCAGAAGTTGAAACATTTCCAGCCAATAATGAAGACAGATTATTTTAGAAATACTCACAGAGATTTTTAATATAAAACTGAGAGTTCCTTTAATCTTTGAGAAATTAGTTAGTTTAAATCAGTTTTGAATTTCTATTTGGAACTGGAGAGTTAAATAACCACTGGAGAATAGATGATTTAGTACTCGTAACTTATTTTCATGTCATCCAATGTACCATTATCCATGTGGGAAAAAAATAATCTAGTTTACCAGCTGATACTTTTTATTTGCATGGCCCACTGCTAACTGATTTTTATTTCCTCAGCCACAGTGGAATGGAAAACAAGATTTTGCTGCACATACATACTCACTTCTTTTTGTGCTTTGCCCCAGGAATAAACTAATTGCTGCTGTAAAACACTGTTTGGACCTTAGCTAGAATTCATCTATGAATCCTTGGAGAGAGTGATGTAAAACCATGCCAGCTGGCCCCTTGGCTTTGACTAGACAACTAATAGGTGGCTGCCAATTAGCTGTTCACACTGCGGAGAATTTAAGACATTTAAGTCAACAGACATGTAAATAAGTTTCAACATCCATTGCTCATACTGGTTATTCTTTGCTTCATGGATCTTAGACACTATAGTTGGAAAAGAATCAACTTGTCATCCATTTCTTTGCCAGTGCAAGTTTAGTTGCTATTTTATGTTTACTGGGTGCTGTCTGTCTGAGTTATACCTTTCCTAGTCTTTGTTCTTCAGGTATTTAATCAAAAGTTGAGCAAATTCTTATTTCTTTTTCTTCCTTTTTTAAATTTTTTTTTGGTTTGTTCATTTGTTTAACAATGAGGCTAAATGTTCCCTCCATTCATTTATTACCTCAAAATACTCTTCCTTCATGTCTTTACTTTTTTCCATTTTTCATCTGCTGCCCTTTGCAGTTAAACATAAGTTTCTATATTAGTTTCAGTGATGCAGTTGAACTTTTTGCTTCCCCCATTGCCAAAAAATGACATTTTGTTTCATCAATATATGTGCATATACCATCATTCACAAAGGAAAGTTCTGAAATTTCTGAAGAGCAGTTTTACATATTGGTATCTTCACTTCTCTTAATTGTTGTTACTAAGTGGGACTCAGAAACTTAACCTGTGACTGTATTCTAATTTGCCAGATTTATTTTCATCATAAAAGAACCTCTAACTTTCAACAGTAAATTTGACTTACAGTTTGGTAAATATGAAATGGAGTTCACTGTATTACAGATAAGGTATCACCAGATTCATCAGCCATTTGATGCCATGTAATGAATTAGTAAAGACTCTTTTCTGAAAACTCTGAGATATTTAAATCACCCTGACACTAGGATCCCATCTGTTTCTTGGAATTGTATAAAGCTCTAAATGTCTAAAATCACATTTTACCATTTCCTTATGTTGAGTGCCTATCTGAGCTGACTATCAGGTGCTCAATAAATAATAGACAAATTCTACTGTTATTACAGTTACAATGCAAAGAATGTAAACCTTTGGGTGGTAGGAAACAACCACTTTGTATTTCTGATTTGGTTGACATGATAATCTAGTAAAATGGAGGTAAAGAAGAGAATAAATCTTATCAATGTGTCTCCGAAGGAAGAATAGGATGAACATGAGGTAGTGAGAAATGGTAATGAATATTCTACACATTAGAATACATATAAACAAGTTATTATTAAATTTATGCTTGAAATAAAAGGGAAGTATTAACGAATAGAGGGCTCTTGAGCAATGGGAGCCTAATATACATGTGAACAGGACTTATAAGTGTTTTAGAACATAGCTGAGGCCTGGAAGGAGGACTCACAGGAAGCATGGAAACACAGAATGATTGAGGTCATCTTGTCTAATGATCCTACCCAAACAGTTATGGGCAGAGAGGTACTGCCCTGGACCCTGTCCAGATGACTGTTGAAGATGGAGAATTCAGAAGCTCTCTTGACAACCTGTTCTTATGCCCAGTCACCACCACAGTAAAAAGTCTTCCCTTATGTTCAGCAAACTCTGCTTCAATTTGTGTCCTCTTGTCCAGTTATGGTTACCATTGGAAAGAACTTGTCTCCATCTGCTTTATAATCTTCCTTCAGATATCTACATGCATTCATTAGGTCCTTGCAAAAGAAGAGATGCCGTATGTATTTACAGACATTGACTAATTAGCTACAATGTTTTACAAAAAAAAAAATCTTTAGCTTCTGATATCCTAAACTCTTTATACTAGCTTCTTTGTTTTATGTTTTATTTTGTGATAGCAAAGCTGGTTTTCCCTCTAGTGTAGTCCTAAAGTACTCTTGATTCTTTCATAAGAGCTGTAACAAAGCTTCTTTTTAAAATACCCATCAGGTAACCTTGAGGATAAGAAACTGATTACACTGAAGTTTGTGCAAGCATATAAGGTCTTAGCATATGAAGATTTCCTGGGCATTGAATTAACAGGTTTTTGATTATTTGACTGTAAATGGTAGCAGCTCTAAGAGTGAACACAGTGAAGCCTTGTGCTTTGAAGATTGCTATAACACTGTGAAATATTTGTGCTACATTTGAGGTACTATACTTTTCAGAAATGGCAATTTGGATAGTTCATCACATTTCATCAGTAATTTACGCCTCCATCTAAACGCAATAATATAAAGAGGTGCTATATGACTACCTGTTTGCTAAGATGGCTTGGTTTAATATGAATTTTCTAAATTGATACCCATACATATAACTTTCTTTCCTCTGGGAAAAATTCATATCTTTTTTTTGCTTAACTAAAAGTTAGCAATTCTGTCATTCTCAAACGCACCATCTCTGAGTAAAAAAATAGAATTTAAATCTATTATCCTGTGTTCTCATAGTCATATAATAGGAAGATTAGCTATGTTCCTTTATCCTTGAAACATATTGAGAATAATAGTTTGTGTTAGTCTACATTTGTATTTATATGTCCCACTAGACAAAAGATATGCTTATTGTAAGCAATAGTGCTGTAAAACAGACTGAATTAAAACCTGATTGCTATAACAAATATGTTTCTGCATGCAGCTAGTCTATGTCTTATCAAAGGCAAGCAGTAAGAAAGGAGATATAATATGAAGTATATTCAGAACATTTTAAATGCAGTTTATTAATAACCTCAGGAAGCATAGATTAGGGGATGAGAATTATGCCATTGTCAATCATAAATATAAAAAGGAGAAGATAATTAAAAAAAAATCCATGTATTTAGTCTTATGATTTGGTAATAGTTACTAACAATGAAACACTGAAATTAATGTTTTCATGATGCAGGGAGGATTTTGGATTTTTGAATTTCACATTTTATAGATTTTAGGAACACAGTAGCTGTAGCAAAAGTAGATCTAGAGTGTTAATATTTCTAGCAGCTTCAGTTTAATGTCTTTCTATCACTACCCTGTTCCAGAACAGTGTGCTCAAATTTCTTAGCTGTTTAGTTGGTTTTTTTTAAGGTAGAAGGTTAAGGAATATCAAAAGGAGACATAAACACAGGGCGGTGACCCAGAAGTCAGAACATTGGAAGAACACCAGAAGACCAAGGAAGAGAGGAATAATGAAGAGGAGGTCTCACCAACCCCGGACTCAGATCCTGAGGAGGTGGAACAGGGGTGAGACCGGGGCGGGAAAAAGTTGAACTAGAGATGTGAAAAGTAATGATTGGATAGATCATTAGACCTTGCCCACATGTGTGTCTATGTACTCCTGGGTGAGCCTGGGTGCTCATTAAAGCCACTGCTCTCTTATCTCCTACCAAAAATTGGCTTAGAGATTTTTTTACAGACTTTTCAGGCAACATTTTTTAGAAAAAAATAGTAGACATTGATTTTTCATTATTTCTCTCTGTATGGTATTATAAATAGAGAAATCATTATACAAAAAGGAAATGACTTCCAGTAATAATTCTAAAAATGAAAAATATTAAGTAAAAAATGACAAATTTAATATTGAATTAGGCAGAATTTTGAATCAGAAAAATTGTATCAGCTGAAGTAGTATACATGTAAAAATACACATATACAAATAAATATATAATGTAGACATACATCAATATGTAAATATAGACACATATTACATTGTTTTTTATATACATATTTATATATATATATATATATATACACACACACACACATATATATATTTGTATGTAGAAACACACACTTCTAATTGTGCCCTTGTTTTAGGATTTCCTATGCACACCCCAAGGTCAGAAATCTGTATACAAAAGCAAACCTGTGAAGGTGCAAGATACCCGTTCATTTCTGTATGAATAGTGTGTTCAAACACTTGATTCCTAGTCTCAGTTTTGGAATGGAAAATCTATTAAATTAACTGTTAGTATTGTTCTATAGAAAAAAAAAAGTATGTTTATATATCTGTGTCCATGCACATATACAATTTTATATACATATATATACACACAAGAAATGTAAATACATGTATAAAAATATAGTTATCTGTGGATGCATATGTGCACATAAATACACATTTGTGTATAAATATATGTACATAAATATATCTCTGTCTACGTGATTGTATATTTTTGTGTACATATGTATGAATTAATCTGTTTCCTAGGATTCTATGAGCAATAGAGAACAGGACAAGATAAATGGGAATGTGTTCACTATAAAAGAGAACAGTTGCCTTTCAAGCTTTGATGGTGGGAGAGCTCCTCAAAGCTGAATGATTGTATGATACATGCAACATGCACATTTTATTAAAATTTCTATTGACATTTCCTTCTGCTATCTATAATGTTGGTGTGCACAGCTGTCTATGGATGCTTTTATTCCAATTTTTTGTATGGTTTCACATCTTCTCATCAACATGTTTGCAAAACTACCTTGATACATATTTGATTTCTAACATCTCTCTTAAGTCATGGAACTTGTATTCCACCTTTCTCCTCTCCACTGTTGTGTGTCATTATTCTTTGGTTTACTGAATTGCAGTTCTAGTTTCAGTTTAATGGCATACCTAGAAGTCTGGAAAATATAATTCCTCTTTGCCGCATGGCTCTCTGTTCAATAAGTTCCATTAAAAAAAGGAAAAAAAAAGATTAAAAGTTACTTATTCCATCTTTGTCATGTATTATTCTTGTTTTCTGTTCAATATGGACAACATAACTACCTGTTAGAGCATGGAAGTTTTCTGTCTTCAGAAGAACTAGTCTGTTCTATCATATAATTAACTATTACTACTTCCCCCATTATATTTTCAGAAATGATCAATTAAAAATATATTTAATTCTTAGAAGCCTTTAAGAAGCACATCTACTATTACATAAAAAATATCAATACTTTTCAGATAAATTGCACTATTTCTGTATTTCTACGAACATATATCCTCACAATTATCTTCTCTTCATGCCAGATAATCCAGATTCAAAGTCCGTTTTTTTGAGATTATTACTGAAAGTAAAGGACATGTAGGCAGGTACATCACAAAGAAAACCTGGTGCTTTTCAGAGCCTCTGACCATATTTTTTGGTTTCAGTACACTACTGTTATGAGCGGTAGTGTTCTTTCAGAGACATTTGCTGTGAGCACTGTCAGAGTTATAATTTTAGTCCTCCTATAGGAAGGAAAAAGTAATGGCTATAATTAATGCAATAGACGAAGTGATTGAGTGAACCTGTAGCATATTTGCAGATGACACCAAGGAGAATAATGTGGCTGACAAACCCCAAGGACAGGATGTCATCCAGAGGGATCTGGACAAGTTCAAGAACAGGGCCCATGGGAATCTCATAAAGTTTACCAAGATCAAGTGCAAGGTGCCCTGGGTCAGGGCAACTCCTGCTATCAGTATAGGCTTGGGGACGAACAGATCAAGTGCAGCCCTGCTGAAAAGGGGGTGCTGGTGGATGAGAGGCTGGATGTGAATGGCACTTGCAGAACAGAAGGCCAGTCACATGCTGGGCTGCACCAAAAGCAGTGTGGCCAGCAGGCTGATGAAGGGGATTCTGTTCCTCTGCTCTGATGAGACCCCACCTGGAGTGCTGCACCCAGCTCTGGGGTCCCCAGGACTGGAAAGACATCTACTTGTTGGAGTGAATCCAGAAGAGCATCCAAGATGACTGGAGGGATGGAGCACTCCTTCTGCAAGGAAAGGCTGAGAGAATTTGGACTGTTCATCCTGGAGATAAGAAGGATTTGGGATGACTTAATTGCAGATTTCCAGTATCTGAAGGGAGCCAACAAGAAAGATGGAGAGAGGCTGTTTACAAAAGCATGTAGCAACAGGACAATGGAAAATGGTTTCAAAATGAGAGTAGGTATAGATCAGATATTAGGAAGAAATTCCTTTCTGTGAGGGTGGTGAGATACCAGAGAAATTGTGGAATACCATTTCTGCAAGTGTACAAGGCCAGACTGGGTGGGATTCTGAGCATCCTGATCTAGTGGAAGGTGTCCCTGCCCATGACAGGGGGCTTGGAACTAGATGATCTTGAAGGTCCATTCCAATGCAAGATATTCCATAATTCTATGACTGTGCAATAAGATTCAAATGAAAAGGCTTTTTTTTTTTTGTGATTCATGCATCCATTAATTAAAAGAGTTCAGACAGCTCTAAAGAAAGACATTGCAAGAATTTTTTCCAGTTATAAAAGCCTATATAACTTTTGTATATAAGAAAACAACCAAGCATCCTTTATGCAGACAAAACTATTACAGAATATATGTTTATAAAGGTATTATGAAAATTGATGGTTAGCTAAATGCAAATGAAGGACCATATATAGTGAATAGTTGAGTAAAGCAAGAGGTTTGAAGCTTCATGCTAGACCCTGAAAATTATTGTGTTGATACAATCTATATTTAGACAAAGCACTTTGACAGATTTTTTTGCCTTATGCTGAAAGCATCTAATCTTGCATGTGAAAATGTTCATGTGGAAAATAACATTGTGGAATTTTATCTCCAATAGCTCATTTATGTGTGTATACTTTTATACTGTAATTATTTATGTGTTTCTGGACATATAAATCTTATTACTTATTCTGTACTTTATTAGAGTCTTGCAATTCTTGTCAGTATGCTGGAAAATTCTGATGCGTGTTGATTTTTATTTCACTTTTTGTATGGGACCTTTAGTAGCAGTGTTTGGTGGGCTGTATTTTACATTCATACAGTTCAACTTCTCAGCTACTAGAAGTGTAATGCTGCAATGTTGCAGTAATGCCCAAAACAAATTTCAACAAGCTATAAAATGTAAATTGAAACATTCCTATTAAGTCATGGTATTTTTGTGATATTTGCAATCTGCTGCCTTAGAAGCAGAGTTCGCTTTCCACACAATAAAACAAAGAGTAACTAATTAAATTTATATAATGGGAAAATGTACAGCTACAATAAAATAACTTATCATAATTTTACCGGCTTTACAATGTTATACGTTACATGGAATATCTACTGCAGCTGAGATTATGAGACTGTTCTCTCAAAAAAAATTCATGTTGGTGATTTTTAGGTGATGATGCAACCTTCTGGGGTGAGCAAACTGATTTGAGTCATGTTTGAAAACCAGTTTTGAAATCTTAAATCTTAATTAGTTATGTGTGTGAATGTTCCATGTTAAAGCCAAAAAGAGGAAATAGCCTTCGGGAAGGCAGGTAGAGGACTCATGCTAATTCGTGCTTTAAGCAAATTTGATAAGCCATAAGAAGTCATCTCTAAACAATTTTTAAATATATTCTAGCCAATTAATAAACAGACAGGTAAGCACACTTTTGGTACACCAAATCCACTTCTCAAACACATTTTCACCAGTGACCTGGGTGACATTTCCAAAAAGCTGTTCATGTAATCTCAAATGCATACTGCCAATTTAGTATTCCATGCAAGTAATTTTTGGTCTATAAATAGCCACAGAAATACTTTAATCTCTGAATTCAAACATGAAGCACCCAGAAGATACAGTTATACATATAATTTCTTTCACCCGGAGACAAAATATTTCCTTGCTCTAAACTGAATATATTCAAAAATCTTTTTGATGTCCTGTTTGTACTTAATATTGTACTAAATTGTGTTTGACTAGCTAATTTAAGCCTGTTAAGCTTCATTCTGAGGATTATATAGACCTACAGCTACTGATTGCTGATAAAGTATGGAGTAAGCAGCTGTCAGAGCTTCATTTTACTCTTCATACACTAAGTTTTTTGCTTACTGTGTTTGTTTCTATACAACAAGAAATATTCTTCAATTAAAGGTCTCTTTTCCATTCTCTGTTCACATTAAGCATTTAAAGTGGTAGCAGAAATTTAAGGATTTCTGCTGCTGATATATAAAATCTTTTTAGCCAAAAATATGTAATGAAATCAGATCAAATGTAAAGCGAAAAAGTAGTTCATCCTTACTTGCCAAATAAAATATAAACAACAGGCAAAATAAATACCAGGAACAGCACCGATTTCAAGAACTGAATAAATGGTGCCATGGTACAGAGAAACAAACTCATATTTCTAGGTTGGAGAAGTTCTATGCAAGGGACAGACTTTCAAAGCAATACTCTGAGGGAAAGTCTTAGATAAGGTGAATAATTGGATGAGGATGTAGTGCAGAACTCTGCCTAGAAGGCCAATTGTAGCAATGACTACTTAAGCAGGGGAAGTCTTGGAAAATAAAAAAAAATGAAGAAGTTGCAAAGGATGTTATTGTAAGAGACTCCAAGAGGTCGGTGTTTCATTGAACAAGAAGTTAAATGGTAACTTGATCACCAACTTAAAGAACTAATATGGAAGACATAGATGACACAATGTATATATAGATCAATGTGTATTGCAAATAATTTCTCCTCTGGTAAATTGACCTAGAGAAATTCAGAAAAACCATCCAGTTTTGTAGTGGTTTGGATTTTTGCATTTTGGTTAGTTGTTTTTTGGGTTTGTTTTTGTTTGTTTCCTTGGTTCTAGTTGGTTTGTTGTTCTTTTGTTGTTTTGGTTTTTTTTTTCTTTTAACAAAGAAGTTCATCAGTTCATCCTATAAAATCTAGATGATATTGATGAAAGGTAGTATCACAGAAACAGTAATTGATTTGTAGAAGTCTTTACCACTTTTAGTATGTGTTAAACACTAGACCACTTCCAACAGGCTTTGTAATCAATTTAATTAAAATAATGACTGTAAGAGTGATGCAAAGTCAAAAATAATGGGTGATGACTCTGATCAAAAGAATAACCTGCTGAAATGGTGGTGGCTTAGGTGGGGAATAAATTTTTCAAATTTTTTTCCAGGACTACCAGTAGAAACATCTGAACTCCTTTATTGGAGTGAAAAAACAGTAAGAGCCATTCTGTCAAATACTAGCAAACACAAGTCACATCAGAAGTTAAGCTACCCACATTGTGGGGTTGAAAGCATTTGAAGCTGAATACAAATGTATAGAACTATGTATTAACCTGGTGGAATTGGCAGCATTTGGGAGTACAGACAGACAGAATTGAACAAAGACAGAAAGACAGACAAGAGGCATCAGACGAAAGAGGCATTAGGAGCTGAGAAGAGAGAGAGAGAGAGAGAGAGAGAGAGAAGAAGTTTTTTGGGAAAAAAAAGAATTATAGTCACTGGCAAAAGACCTGCAACTGTGAGTAGAAAAATTTTGTTTTGAGGAAAAGAATAAAGAAGCAGGACCAGCTGAAACATCAGATTTTTCTCCTCAGAAATACTGAGTATATTAAAAATTTGCTAATTACTTGAGACACATGGCAATGTTTTAGTACAATTTCTTACAAATTTTCTTTTCTTGAGATTTTTCTTTTTTTAAGGATTATTTTTCTTCAGATGTGTTTGAGTTATATTATAATACATGCAATTACAGCATATTATGTGTATTAACAATTTGAAATAGTTATTTGTGAAAACAACTATTAAAAAAACCCATTAATGTATACAGTGGAATAGCTAATGTTTTCTTAGATTACTTTGTAGGCCATTGTTTAAATAGCTGAATTTGAAAAAGATAAATAAATTTTGGTCTGTTGAAATTTTGACATTCATGAAGTAAAAAAATTCATCACTGACAAGAAAACTGATTAATGTTGATTTGGCTATTGGTATATTTTCACCTTTCAGTAATTGGCAGTTAAGAGAGACAAGGAGTAAGTGTTAGGATGCAAATCTTGGTTTCATGAATAATACAAAAAATTATGTATTAAGTCTAGAAGTATCTTAGGCTTGTATACCTAAGTTCATTAAGGATTAAAATTATAAACAGATTCAACAGAGCTCAACTTTATGAAGAATCTTGCACCTAACTTAAAACACTGGCAGTTGCTCTTCTGCTCTTTAAAATGTCTGAACCACAAAAAGGGATGTAAGTACTTATTATCTTTGGAAGGGATAATGCTTTAGTTTAATGCTGGAATTACCTTATATGTAAAAATTCTTCAGTGAGAATGGGTTGATGTCACATGAAAGAAAAGATTTCCTCAAACCCTTCATAAGGCACTGATGTTCTGGGAACGCTTATAGCTAATATCTTCACAGAGAAAGTCCTCCCTGGCTAAAGTGTGGTTCTCACAGGAAGGCTGAAGACCCTTTCAGTTTGTGTTTCTGTTCAGTGTCAGGCAGGCAGTTCTGGGTTCGTAAGACTTTGTTCCGGGATGCTTATAGCTAATAACTTTATATTAATACAGGTGGGACAAGAAATCTGCATTTCTTCCCCTCCTTTTCACGTGGCAGTTACTATGTAGCCTTCCTTGACTTCTGCTGTTCTTAACTTACTTTTATGATGTTTCTTACATTTAGCAGGAGCTTGAGTGACTCTGGTCATAGTTCGTTCTCAGTGAGGAGTGGGTGTACTTTAGAAGTGGTCATTTTGGGATGGAGGTGTGCATTAGTATTACAGCTGAGGCAACCTTAGATGGAGATATTTGCCAGTATTGCATCTGAAGAGACTGATTTTGTCACAGTTTCTTGTTCAACAGCAAGACATCTTATCTCACTTGGCTGATAGCTGCTGTGTGGCTTATCAGCTAAAAGAACCACTGAGTTCCCTTCTCTGCAAAGATTTCAACATAATGACACTGTGGTGTCTCCACTCTTCTTCACCCATCATTTTATCTTCCCTTAGCCTGTGTTGTGCATGGAATGTCAGACAAACTGACTGCTTCCATCAAGGGAGTAAGCAGTCACATTTTCACGTATGATTTCTGAACTGTTGTAACTGTGTCTATAACTTTCCACTTCATTCTCCATTTCATCTCCCTCTTTAACATATATTGTGTACATGCTGACTGCAATTTCCTTCTGTTAAAATGGAACTTTCCAGTTTTCTTTAATTTTATCCCCAGTAATTTTGTCACAGTTAGTATTCCCACCCACACCTTTTCTACAGCTTTGTGAAGGGATCTGTTTCAGTCATAACCCTTTATTTAGGATAAATCTTCTACATTATTTATGCCTAATTTGTGAGGGATAGTATACATTTTTCATCTTTGGGGTTGTTCACTTCATCCAGCCTTCCAAAGTTTGTCTGAAACTAGGGAGTTTATGCAAACCTTTTGTAGTGGTGAATTGTTTTGCTGAGATAGAGTAACGTACTCTTGAATGAACATGGCATGTTGATCCCTTTATAAGTATAAAAAGTGTTCATAAACCAATTTCAGAGATTTGTGTTTCTCTAGGTGGGAAAAAGAGATATGTCTTATGGTGTTTTTGATCAGTTTGAAAAATAAAGAAACTTAGTATTTAATATATTTGGGTGCAACCAAACCACAGCAACAAACAAAAAACATATATTTTAAGAGAATTGTTCAGGGAACAGTATTGATAAATCTATTCTTCAAAGGACAAGACAAACCTGCAATTTTTAATTTATTTCCTCTACCATACACTCAGGTAACAGTGGGAAAGTTTTATTGGTTTTGGTCAGATTCACAGGGGTTTTCCTACATGTTAGAAATATCAAAAGCTTTTACCAATACATTAGAAATAGCCAGTGTCTAACATTAAAGCACAGTGTGGTTCTTGATTGCAATAAAAGTCAGCTTTTTGTCTCACTGCAGTGGTCTTCTTGGAGACCTATAAAAACAAGTTATGAGTCTAGGATAATTTTCCCTTCAGGAATGGGATGTCTACTTTGGGGGTTTAGGGTTTTTTTATTGTTTTGGCTGATTAGTATTATGTTCATTTAATTTTTATAGCTTCCTGTTTAAATTCATAGTACCCTTTCCTTCCCTTCCCCCCCTCCCCCCCCAATCTTTATAAATGCTGACACTCAGAAATTTGCCAGGTAAGCATAAATAGCTGCAGCCTCAATAACATACAGTTCAATGGGTCTGACAAAACAGTGTTGTGATGAGGCTCAGATAGTATTTGTCCTTCCTGTCAAAAACCAGTCTTTCTGCCATATGAAATTTAAAATTACAAATTTTCTTCCAATAGTGAATTGAATATGGTTTCTGAGTTTAGGTATTACACTGTACCTTTTTGGTTTTTCATAGTAAAATCATGTCTTTCTTTGAGGTGAGAAGTGTGAGGGTGGTTTCCTTGGGCCAAAATTTATTTGTAACTGTAAAATGAGATTTCTCATACAGAGTACTAGTTCAGAAAAGACTGAGTTAGTGCATATGCATGTAAGCAGACTTTTTAAAGATGGAAGGAATATATAAGCAAGAAATAACATTTTTAGAAAGTTATTTTATGCTTTAATCTGAGCTCTTCAAAATTCTTCTCTGAAAATTTATGTCTTGCCTATGAAAAAGGATGTCATTAGTTATTAATACATTTTTTAATTTTATTTCCAGTGGTATACTGTATATTTTTACAGGATCCTTACTTAAATTGAAACTGAAAGAATTGTTTTGCAATATGTCATCTTCCCTATAGCTCTCTCTCAGTCAGAAGAACTATTTGGCTTCTGATGAGACAAACACACCTTCTCCATGATTTTATTTGGCTCAGTTTTTGTTTGTTTGTTTTTTTTTTTATTTTTAATGTTTACTTGCATATTTGTTTTGATCTGGACAGGTCAAAATTAATTACTAAAATGCTGCTAGCATATTTCCACCTGCAGGACTAAATTTTCATGAAGCTGCCAGTGTGCCCTGGTGTGGATTGCTGTGCCCATGTCCTTCATATTTCTGGGTGTAAAGCCATATTGTTAATTAAGGACAACAGAAAGTTTTGCATCAAAACACCTCCTAGATAATTTTTAATAACAGGAGCCTCAGCCACAATGTGTGCTGGACCCACTGACGCTGCTGTCAATGAGACAGGCAGTGATGAAAAACATAGTAACTACTCTTGACATTGTAGCTTCCACCTACCCCAGAGGTGTGATTATAAATATGCATAACCTGAATAAATATGTATATATAATTAAAATGTTTCAGAACTACCTTCTTAACTATTCTATAGCTATGGATCAGATCCATGAATGTGCTGGTTAACTTGTATGTTAGGTTCTTTCACAAATGAGCTTCAAAACTGTTCTAGTTATGGCAATAGTAACTCCCTGGAGTAATTTACTTCATCTATAATTCTCTTTTAACACTCTATTCCCTCGTGTCCTAGTTCAGCAGGCTGGGACCAGTTTATCACTGTGTGGGTGTGACCAAAGGTGTGTATTCTAAACCCTCTGAGTCATTTCTCATGAACTGTTAACAATGGACCATTTGCAGCTGCTGCCCAGGCCAGACCCGACCCCTTAGGATGAAAGCTGTGAGATAGGAGCTGTGATAACTCATCTCCAGCGAGTCATTAGCACCTTTACACCCAGCCTGAGGGGGTGTGTTTGCTAATGGGCCATCAATGATTCCAAAAATATCCCATGACTCAAAGAGTTAGAGCACCCATTGTGAAACTCCCTGCCCTGGGGGTGGCACTGGGCATTTTCACATGAAACAGAGGGTATATAATCTTGGGGTTTAGGGACTTCTGGGACCATTTTGTCTAATTCAGAGGAGGATCTGAACCTCTACAGGCCTGTGACCACCACTCTTGACCAGACTGCTACTGTCATCTGCACCTGTGGGTTTTTCTTTCCCTTGTTTTTACTTTGGACTTAGGGGAACCATGTGGGTCTCAGCACAGGGGCCAACAAACACCATTCTGTTTGTGTCCCTGGGTACTGGGTCATACTTCTGTGTTTTGTGGGTTAAAACCAATTTCTGTTTGTGCCATTGCATTTATTATAATATTGTTATTAAATTGTAACTCTGACTTATAATCTCTTTTGTGTTGGGTTTGTTTCTCCTGCAGGTTTACCTTTAAACCAGCACACCTGGTCAAACCCTACATTGTCCTAGCAATAGCACAGTGCCCCCATGGTCAAAGTGCACTAGTCAAGCTCTATGATTTTCTGCTAATAGGGGTGTTATGGGTTCACCTAGGTGGGCCTAGATTTGGGCTCTGAAGTCTGGACTAGGCCGAAGCTGTCAGCTGACTTGAGCTGGGCTGAGCTAACAGCTGACCTCTTCTAGCCAGTAACTTTGTATTCCATACCACATTATGACATCATCTCCAGGGAAGTAGGAACCAGTGTGGGAGTGGTTAAGGCAGTCGCTTCTCAGCCCTCCTCTTGGGAGGACGCACGATGCTGTCCCAGGGGGGATGGAGAGGACCAGGCCCACCACTGGCTCACAGGGTACCTCAGGAAAGTAAAATGTGTTCTTCTGGGTCTCTCCTTTCTGCTTGGGTTTGTTTCCCTGGGGAATAAGCTTCTTCTTAAGTAATGTGTAGTTAAGACAGTAGAATTTGTGTGTTCGTTAAGAAGTTGAGGTGGGGAATTTGTTGTTGTAGACTTGTGTGAGTGTATATTTGTACTCTCTTCTAATTGTCTCTTTCTTTCTGTGAAAAATATATGTAGATTTAGTATAAATGCAGTTTGAAGTGTTTTTTTTCTTTCCCCTCTCTTTTTCTCCCTTTCCCTGGTGTTAGGAGGGAGGCTTTTTTCTCTGTGCTTGGGGGGGTTGGCAGTTGCTTATCTCAAACCAAGACAGTTAATGGTGCGTTGGCCGGGAAACGACGGAGGACCTTGGCAGGTGTCCCAGAATCTTAGCAGGCTTCCCGGGAGGATTGTTGTAGAAACATAGATTGATAAGTGCCTTGTTTAAGTACATCCAGAACAGAAAATGTAAACAACTCTCCCTTGCTGTTGAATGCTCGTTTTCACTGTTTCCCTGTCTTTGTGAGTTCAAACAGCTCGACTGGTGCCTGCTGTGACTGTAGCCACTGCAGAAAAGAGAGGCCCATGTAAGCTGTTCGTGTGTGGCAAGACATGGCTGTTTGAGTTGAATCCCTGAGGACTCATCATGTGAATGCTGATGTGCCCAGGAGCTTATGAGGAGCATCTCACCTGGACTGGCATGGGGAGGAGGTGTTCCTGGCTCGATGGGCCCATGGTGCCTCAGGCCACCTGTAGGTGGATAAAGTCGAGGGGTGGATTTAACCGTGAACACTATTCTTAAGGTTATCCACAGTTGTGAAGCGTGCTTGCCATTGCGAGACCCCAGTGAACAGGGAAAAGAGGAGCTGCGGAGCCCCCTGCAGAGAACCCTACAGATGCGGCGCCCGGAACCAGCGCCCGCAGTGCTGAGCGACCCGCAGGAGCCGGAGCTGTCGCTGGCGGGGCTGCCGCCAGGGCTGCGAGCGAGCCGGGGGAGGCTGCGAGCCGTGAGAGGCTGTGAGCCGTGAGAGGCTGCAAGCCATGACAGGCCGTGAGCTGTGAGAGGCCGTGAGCTGTGAGAGGCCGTGAGCTGTGAGAGGCCACGAGCCGTGAGAGGCCGCGAGCCGTGAGAGGCCGCGAGCCATGAGAGGCCACGAGCCGTGAGAGGCCACGAGCCGTGAGAGGCCGCGAGCCGTGAGAGGCCGTGAGCCATGAGAGGCTGCAAGCCCAGCCAGGGCTGCGAGTGAGCCAGGGCTGCGAGCCGCCGGGGCTGCTTCTGCCTCTGCTGCTTGCTTGTGCTGCTGTCGGGGCTGCTTCCGAGGCTACCAAAGCTGTTAGGACTGCTGCTAGGGGGGATGGGTCACATGGTGAACTGTAGTACTGCTGTGTGACCGAGGAGAAAGACATGAAGAGAAGCCTGCATAAGCTGTTGATGTGTGGTGGGACACTACCTTTGGAGTTGAATCTTTGAAAACCCATTGTGTGAGTGTTGATGTGCCCAAGGGCCGAGCCGATGAAGAACATCACACCCTGGACTGGCTGGGGGAGGGTTGTTCCTGGCTCAATGGGCCTATGATGCCTCAGACCACCTGTAGGTGGATGAGGCCAAGGGGTGGATCTGACTGTGAACACTATTTTAACCCCAGTGGGAAACTAGAGACTCCTGAAGAGAGGATGGTAACCCTACTGAAAGACATGAACCATCAGATAGGATGACCTGAGTTGAACTGCTTTGTTCCCATCTGAAATATCTACCCCATCCTAATGGACTTTTAGCCACATTATGGAGGGGTGGAAAACAGCCCTGGAAGAAAATAAGGAGTGTTTAAGCATGACAACCTAAGATATGAATGACATAATGTGGTATGGAATAAGGGGTGGAGAATGTTATGGGTTCACCCAGGTGGGCCTAGATTTGGGCTCTGAAGTCTGGACTAGGCCGAAGCTGTCAGCTGACTTGAGCTGGGCTGAGCTGACAGCTGACCTCTTCTAGCCAGTAACTTTGTATTCCATACCACATTATGACATCATCTCCAGGGAAGTAGGAACCAGTGTGGGAGTGGTTAAGGCAGTCACTTCTCAGCCCTCCTCTTGGGAGGACGCACGATGCTGTCCCAGGGGGGATGGAGAGGACCAGGCCCACCACTGGCTCACAGGGTACCTCAGGAAAGTAAAATGTGTTGTTCTGGGTCTCTCCTTTCTGCTTGGGTTTGTTTCCCTGGGGAATAAGCTTCTTCTTAAGTAATGTGTAGTTAGGACAGTAGAATTTGTGTGTTCATTAAGAAGTTGAGGTGGGGAATTTGTTGTTGTAGACTTGTGTGATTGTATATTTGTACTCTCTTCTAATTGTCTCTTTCTTTCTGTGAAAAATATATGTAGATTTAGTATAAATGCAGTTTGAAGTGTTTTTTTTTTCTTTCCCCTCTCTTTTTCTCCCTTTCCCTGGTGTTAGGAGGGAGGCTTTTTTCTCTGTGCTTGGGGGGGTTGGCAGTTGCTTATCTCAAACCAAGACAAGGGGCTTAGCCATAGCTATTCATTTTCCTTATAACTTTCTCTGATTTGTTCCTGGAGGAAACAGCAGTTAACAACACTTGAAGATATGCTGTTCATAGGAATACATATTCCTACATGCTCTTGAGAAGGGACACACCAAATCTTTTATCTGTATATACAAATCATAGCTTGCTACTTTGGAGATAAAATAGAGGGCCTATAAGTACTAGCACTTCAGTTCTAGATGCTCTAGGGATACTCCTTTTATGAAGTGAAGAGACTTAAGGTCAAAAAGATGGACAGATTTGTCACAGAAGCCAATAAATTATTTTTACATTAATTTTCTGTGTAATTTTCACTGACTTTTTATGATCTTCTTTAAATTGTTTTCAGTGATGTCACAAAGAGTCATAAATCTCTTTTAATGACAGTATAGATTCAGTAGCAAATTCTGACCTTATGATTTTCCTTTGAAGGACTCAATTGGGAAATCAGCCTCTCTGTCAAAATAATGTGAGCAAATGAGCCTTTTTTTTTTTTTCCAAATCACACTGACTAAAACCCCAGGATGTGGAAAAATGACAAGAAGCAGAGCAGAGTGCTGCTGAGAAAGCCTTTAACTTTCACTTTTAAAAACTAATTTTCATTCCTCAAAGCAGGAATTAATGAGGACTTAATACAGTTTTGACTCCAGCCTAAATTGTTTCTGCCTTGTACTTCAGATGAAATGCAACATACCAGTTTCTACTGAAGTTTTGGGGATTAGGATTGCACATAATGAGATCTTTGTCTACCATCATTTCTTACAAGTCAACACATTTAGTTCAAGCAAATCTATGTACTATAGAACATATGATTCATGAAAGTACATTTGTATCCAGAACAATATTTTCTATAATAAAGTAGTAAAGGACAGAAATTTATTTTCATTGTCATAACCATCGTGTATATTTAAGTCTTTAAATATTGCCTTACTAATGTCAAAATTCACTTCCCAGTAAATAATCATAACCTACATGAAACATCTGAGACTAACAAAAAAGAATAATGAATGTTTGGAAGTTAATAAAAAATAATGCAAAATTTGTTGACAGCATGTTGTTGTGTTATGCAGTAAAATGAAACACTCTGCCATGACACCAAATGAAAGTTCAAGCTGTGCTGGGCAGAGGTCTGAAAACCCTATTTAAATTCAAAAACCAAACTAATAATATTCTATTAAATCCATCAGCTTCTTTTTATTCTTAGGCCATTTACTGGTAAATTAGAAGTCATATATATGAAAATTAACTGTCTTCTACATATGCTAATTTAGAAGGGTTCTATATGAAAATTTTTATAATTCAACCAAGGGAATCTATTCAGTTTTGGAAAACATGTCTAAACCTACCATTCATCATGTAGCAAAAAAATCCATATGCATTAAGAAAGTATTTTGGAATGAATGAAAGCATTAATCCAGACACCTGTTAAAAAGCAAATGATAGTCACATGCAGGTTGAAGGGGCTGTATTTGAAAAACGTGGAGCATATTTTGAGGTTTTCCTCCCTTCATAATTCTACCTAACAGAGAGGTTATGGAAAAATCAAGGTAAGTGACTCTACAGGACAGAGCACTACCTAAAAGCAATATACATAAAAGATAGATTCTCCATAAAATACAACTATGATAATTTCTAACTTAAAATTAACCACAAAATAACTGCTATCATTAATGTCTTTAAAATTATGAATTGTACAGAACTGAGCACAGTAGGAATTCCAGCATAGGTAAGAAACCAATAATTTCCAAGTATAAAATAAACTGGTTTCCAGGCAAACCAATATTATCTACCCTGGATGTTAGTTAAATGAGTAAGGAAATGGAAAGACTTTTTCAGTTTTAAGATAAACACATACCTAAATTTAATGAATGAAGTGTTTGATACCTATTGACTATGTTCTCTGTAAATACTCCATCATGTAATTGCAGCACAAGGAACCCATGTTTTATGTATCACCAACAAAAACATTGACACTCAGCATAGAAGGATTGAAAGTTACTTAGAATCGGCAATTCAAACAACATTTAATTTGCTGGCTTTTCCACAGAGATTAGTTCTATCTAGTTTGTTTTTTCGATAGCAGAAAGACCATCATTGTGATTAAATAGCTCTGACCTGTGGAAGATGACATTATTTCTATAAACACAGCACATATTTTTTCAATAATAATTTGGAAGACTGAGACCTTCCATTATACCAAGTTTCCTTGAATTAAATATTTTTGTGTAACAGGTCTTGTTAAGGAGATAGAAGGTGTCCTTCACTGAAGTCCTATTTGTTATTAGCAAGAAAATTCTTACTTTGGCAAAAATGTTCTTTTTAGAATAGCGTATGAATGTATGCATTCTGTTAACTAAATATCACAGTCAATGTTTACTGAATTGTAAAAGAGGTTTTGTGCGTGGTATGCCCGCAGAATAATATGAAAGAAGGTGATGATGATACAGTATAGGCCAATAAATTACAGAAATATCTCTTCTGTCCTGAATATCTCAGCATGTTAAAGAAACATAACAAATAGAAAAGCTTGGTAATGTGGAGTTTGGAAGTGTATAATAATAATAATAAGAATAATAAGAAAAAGAATAACAATAGCAATAATAATATTATATTTTCAAAAAACTCTATACATATTTTAAATCCATAATTTCACACATTTTTAAAATATTCTTATCTAATTTAGAATATTATGTTAAAAATGAAATCAATGATAACTCCTAGTTTAAGTTAGTACACATTAGAAATTCGGACTGTATTGTCCAAGGATTTTCATTCTTTTTCAGTAATGTATTTAATTAGTGATATACGTTCATTTTATGAAAAGGCTAGTGGTATAAACTTGAAGGCATTTGGATTTGCTACTGTAATTTCTCTGTACAGAAATCAAAACATCTGAACAAAGACAGAACCTTTCCTCAGTCCTTTTGCCCTGTTGAGTTCTATGACATCACTAATTCTGAAACACATTAAAAAAAACTTCTATGAAGCAGCTGCTGTTCTTTGGAAAAGATTCCATCATGTGTCAGGAATGTGGACTTAAAAAGTTCTGAATTTTAGTAGGATGGCACAGATAGGTGTCAGTCACCCATGTAGGGCTAAAGGTTTGAAGCAGAGTGGCTGGAAATCTGCCTGATGGAAAAGAATCTGAGGGCGCTGGATGACAGCCAACTGAACATGAGCCAGCAGTGTGCTCAGGTGGCCCCCTTTTTATCCAGGCTAACCCTTAGGACTTGTGTATTAGACACAGGGAGGCCAGCAGGGTCAGGGATTGTTGCATTTGTACTTGGCACTGGTGAGGCCACATCTTGAATCCTGTGTTCAATTTTGGGCCCCTCACAACAAGAAAGACCTTGAGGTGCTGGTTCACATCCAGAGAAGGGTAACAAAGCTGATGAAGGGTCGGGAGCACAAGTCCTCTGGGTTAGCCTGGATAAAAAGGGGGCTAAGAGGAGACCTTATTGCTCTCTACAATTACCTAAAAGGAGGTTGTGGAAGGTGAAGGTCAATCTCTTCCCCCAGGTAACAAGTGATAGAACAAGAGGAAATGACCTCAAGCTACAGAAGTGGAGGCTTAGATTGGGTATTAGGGGAAAAAAAAACCTGCACTGAAAATGTGGCCGGGCATTGGAGCAGGCTATCCAGAGAAATAGTTGAGTCACCATCCCTTGAGACATGTAGACATGGATTTAGTAGTGTTAGGTTAGTGGTAGAACTCAATGATCTAAGGATCTTTTTCAACCTAAGTGATTCTATGATTCTATGCAACATGATTATTAAACCAGAGATGTCTTTGATGCAATATTTGTACATATATGTATATATATTTGTATATTTGTAAATTTTTATATAGCTGTATAGCCTCTCATATTTGATGTAGCAACTAGCAGTTTCTACCTTTGTGCCATATTCCTGAATTTCTGTCTCAAGGGTGAAGATAGCAGCTGGAACATCTTGCTTGGGACACATGTACCAAGACAAGAATAGCAATTCATATTATAGCCAAAATAAGATACCATTTTAGTCAAAGCAATTAGAAGGCCCAGAGACCTTGGAGAAGCTCCAAAGAAAGGAACATGCTGTGAAGATGGTTCACTTATGGTGAATAAGTAAGGATACTTGAGACCTCTGACTCAGTTCCAAGGAGGTGTGCCAAGGGGCAGATCTAGGGGAGGTTCTGGGGCAGGAGGATTCTTGGGTGGGGTGTAACATTTAGTTATGATAATTAATTGGTGTATGAATTAGTTAGCACCTCTATACTGCTGCACGCACCCCTATTCACTCGGGGCAGGATGCAGCTGGAGAAGGGTTCGCCCACTTCCAGCCTTTCCTCTGGGCAATCCAGGAAGAACCTCAGGTCCTGCCTGAAGAAACACAAGGCTGTCCTTAGAGGCATATCTCTGTACTTTGTGAACCAAAATTTCTCATTAAAGAACTACTCTCTACTTTTCCCAAACTAATGTTGTCTCAAAAAGCTTTTTCTTGATTTTAGGCAATATCTTGACTTTTCAGAAAACTATATTTTGTACAGATTCTACTGGCTTTCAAATTACTTTGTTATATTCTGAAATCAGAACAGGGAAATAATACTTCCTATTGTATGTTTGTGTCTGAATTTAAGCATAGTCACTTGGACTGTTATTTCTAGCACAAAAAAGTAATTGAATTTGCTAGGTTGTCTTTCAGATCTTGAATAAGGCTTTCTCATTTTTATTTTGATGGTTTAATTGCTCTTATTTTGCAACTCATTATGACAGGATTAATAGCCCTTTACCATGTCCTCCATCCTCATATTCCAAGAGTTAAAAGGACTACTAATTTTGAAAATATTACCAAACAGAAAAATGCACTATAACCAACCTATGAAATTTCCAAATCTGGTCAAAATTTGTTTTACAGAATCGAACTGAAGTTCACTTTTATATTTATGAAAATGCTAGCAATCTTTCTGTATGTTCTTTGGAAGCATATTTTCTTAAAATGTTTCTGTTCTATTGCGAAATGTGTGGCTTTTATTAAACTCTCTTTACAAAAAAAGAGTAAGAGAAGAATTTGACAAAGCTGATGATATCAAAGTAGTTTTTGTTGGGGAGGGGGGTTGGGGGGGACTTTTTTGTTTGTTTGGGTTTTGAGGTTTGTTGGTTTGGTTTTTTGTATTAAATAAAGGCAAAAATACTTAGTATGCCCAGAGTTTTTACCATGAAATATTTTAAAATTGGTCAGGAGGAAGGTATGAGTGTGCAAATCTTATATTCTACAGTGAATACAGTTCGTTTCTTGATTCTGTCTCTGTGACTGATATTCTCCATGAATAATAAAAATTACTAGTAATCAAAGGTATTGGTTTCTCTTAATTGTGAATTTATTTCTTATGTTTTTAATTTGTCACTATTTTATACATCACCCTTTGAGACTGCATTACAGGAACAGATTAAGTACAGATTAAGTACTATTTCAGCAAGGTTTTTAATTTCATTTAAATGCTAGTAGTGTTTAAGTTTTATTGAATATCACTTCTAGATACTTTTAAGGCACTTTTAAGCTTTGCATAGAACTTACAGCATTTTATACTGAATATCTCTGCTGTTACAAACCAAATTATCTTCTTCTTTTTATATTGAACAATACGACAGGGAAAATATTTTACCAAGGTGCCCGTTTCACTTGATTTCCTTTTCATTATTTCCTTTTTTTCCCCTTTCTATGATAAACCTCAATAATCACATAGTTTTTATATAGTTAATTAAGTAGGCAGCTGGAATTTACATCAGATGTTTGAGACTTCTATGGGTGTATCACAGTGTATGTTTCCTAAGAAGTCTAGAATATCTACACAAAATGTTCAGAGAAACTTAGAGACATTTAGGTTGGAAAAATCCCTTAAGTTCATCAAGTCCCACTACTGAGTACCTGTGCACATGGGGAATATTACTTGTGTAACTGTGTTCTGTATGTTTGCTTTTTCATCTCTGAATACACAGATGCCTCAAAGTTGTACATAGGATTTGGTGATGTTCCTATAAGAATGTGTTTACCAGAGATTTGAAATTAGCAGGAAATCCAGAGTGAAAATCATACATTTACAAAACCTGGAAGATTGATTTCTCTCAGGAGTTGACACTGAAAATTTCAGGAGAATTAACATGAAATGTAAAATTTTAATGATGTTGTGATCATGTTGCATGTGTACTATATGTGAAACAAACTCTAAATTAAAAAGTGTGGAATGTTTCTTCAAATAAGCTGAAATAAGATATTTAACTTTTTGTAAAATTGTCACCATTCAGTTTGTGGAGCAAATCATCTTCAAAAAAGTCTTAGCTGAAAATACGTAAACTCTCCTCTCTCTTTGCAAAGAAAAATTGATAAAGAAATATTCTTCCTATGCAATTAATATGACTTTTCTGTATAAAACTTGAATAAGAATGGAGTCAAGAAGCTCGCCTTTCTTAAGACTTGGTCAGTTTAGACAATCCTTTCTCAGTAAATTGGTGTCTACTTCTCTCCTCTTACTCATTGCTTGCAAACCTTACAGCTCGCATAATAAACATGTTGAATAGTGTCATCTGCTGATTTAACAAGATTTAATAGGAAAGGCATTACTTTATTACCTAGCCTCAAGGCCATTCTAATACTACAGTTTTTCTTTGAACCACCAAGATACTATTACTTGTGCAATATTACTTTCAGGAAGTGAGACACTGTAACTTTCAAATGTTAGGTGGCACACAGCTGTTCAGTCTGCCAATAGCTCACAGTTGGTTCACCCCAAGAAGGATTGTTGCTGTGATGCCAGGAGAAGAAAAATCAACATTACATTTTACTTGGATGCCTGCACAATTCAAAAGTAGCTTGAGGTTCACTGTGTAATGACTGTAATTTAAATGTGGTTGGCTATTCAGTGTTGCATACACAACAGAAGAGCGTTTGTATTCTGATACTTTGTCCACAGCGTATTTCATGAACCTCAGTGCTTTTCCTTATTGCCCATAAGCAATTTTATCCTTCCACAAAAAGATGAAGCCATTTTCTCTAGCTTTCTCAGCTTGTGCAGAGCACTCTAAGCAGAGTGGCCCAGAAGATCTGGAATTTACCTAAAAACACTGAGAAGTATATTTTTTCAGTTGTCTAAAAATCTTGTCACGTACAAAACCATTAAAAATCGAGTTTGAGGATGACATTTTAGTTAGGATTTTGTAATTTATGCCAAAGTCAACTTATTACCATTTTCTCTGTCCGGTTTCATACTTCAGTATTCTCTTGCTCTCTGTCCTGACTGTAGTGCTTGTTTGGATTATATGGATTATAAGTCTGTGTTACTCTGATTTGACTTTAAAATTCTGCATCTTCTTCTACGAAATATTAATCTACTCACTTTTTTTTTTTCAATGAACCAAATCTTGTCCCTAAATTTACTATCTGCTTGCAGTTTTACAGTATTAATTGGCAACTGTTGTTTATAAAAATTGTGAAGATATTATTTTGAAAGACCCTGAAAAATGTAATAAGGTTGAAGGTTTTATTGAAGTTTAAAATTATATTTTGCCAATTATATTTATGCATAAATTATTCCTAGAAGACCATGAAACATGAATAATTCAAGCAGCATCTTTAATTAGGTGCTATAGAGCCCTTCTGCAGCAGCCTATCATTGCTTTATTGATATAGAAGCAAATTGAATTTGAAAAACAAAGGACGTCTTCTCTAAGTTGAATTAGCAGGCAGTTATTAAATCCCTCGTTGCAATCGAACTTCTATCAATACTCTTTATATCCACAAACATACAGTGCATTATGATGCATAATGCTTATGAAATACCAATAAAATGGAGTCCAAACAATTAGAGTTTTAATGAAAACACGGTGCCATGTAGAGGTTGATATTATTGTTGGAAAAGTGAGTCATGAATAATAAGCTTTTGAGGCCTAACAAGAGTGGATAATGGTACACTGTGTATTAGAACACAATAGCCATATCTTGTTTCTATTAACAAACATCTCTAAGTTCTCATAAGAGAAAAAATATCCACTTCCTTTGCATCTTGGTCCTCACCTCAGGTATTAAAACTAATTTAATGTCACTATTGTATCTTTCATATAAAGGTAGGAATGGAAGAGTTCTGCAAAGTTTTGCAAAATCATCCTGCTCTTGGAGTAGTCTTTCATTTATGACAGATAATTGCCTGATTCTTTCCTCTTCCCTTTAATCTTGAGTATTGTTTTATCTTTCTAAGAGTATGTTCCATATTGTAATAATTGTACAGCGATGTTCTACATTGTGTCATGGCTATTTCTTCCTTACTAAACTCAAGTATATTGTTAGTGTGGAAAGGAAAAGAGCAATATTTCTTTGCTTTCTTCTGGAGTTTTTGTTTGGTTTTGGTTAGTTGGTTTTGATTTTTGTTTTTAGGGGTGTTTGCTTTTTATTTCTTGCTGTGCTCATGTGAGGAGAGAATGGTCGTCTTCTACTGGGACTGCAGATTATCCCATCAATGTTGACAAAATGCAAGCATCTGAGAAGCACCCAAGTTGTTTTTAATTTTTTTAGTTATTCTAAAGGAATCTATGTTCTTTACAAGTTTCATTTTTTTATTTAGTGTATGCTCCAGGTGTTGTCTGGTTTACCCTTTTTTGATGTAAATAGTAACAAGGAACTTATTGCACAAAGGGAACTCTTTCCTTGTGAATGATCACACTCTTATTGTGTGTTTGTTCAAGAAATTATGAAATCTTGAACAGAAAGTGTCTACACTTTGTGTATAAATACTGCAGTATGAAAAAAAGCTAGGAAATTCCAAAAAATCAGCTTCTCCGGGGACGTGTTCAGATTCTTTTCAGCAGTTAAGAGCTACTCTTCAGATAGCTATTAGAGTTACTATTTCAAGATTTGTTTTATGGAAGTTTTCAATGCACACCTCTTGGATCCTTTTCAGTTTGCTACTTGCCAATAAGTAGAAGCCTAACTGTTATGGGTTCACCTAGGTGGGCCTAGATTTGGGCTCTGAAGTCTGGACTAGGCCGAAGCTGTCAGCTGACTTGAGCTGGGCTGAGCTAACAGCTGACCTCTTCTACCCAGTAACTTTGTATTCCATACCACATTATGACATCATCTCCAGGGAAGTAGGAACCAGTGTGGGAGTGGTTAAGGCAGTCGCTTCCCAGCCCTCCTCTTGGGAGGACGCACGATGCTGTCCCAGGGGGGATGGAGAGGACCAGGCCCACCACTGGCTCACAGGGTACCTCAAGAAAGTAACATGTGTTGTTCTGGGTCTCTCCTTTCTGCTTGGGTTTGTCTCCCTGGGGAATAAGCTTCTTCTTAAGTAATGTGTAGTTAGGACAGTAGAATTTGTGTGTTCGTTAAGTTGAGGTGGGGAACTTGTTGTTGCAGACTTGTGTGAGTGTATATTTGTACTCTCTTCTAATTGTCTCTTTCTTTCTGTGAAAAATATATGTAGATTTAGTATAAATGCAGTTTGAAGTGTTTTTTTTTCTTTCCCCTCTCTTTTCCTCCCTTTCCCTGGTGTTAGGAGGGAGGCGTTTCTCTCTGTGCTTGGGGGGGTTGGCAGTTGCTTATCTCAAACCAAGACACTAACACTGCTAACATCAAGGACTTAAAACTTCTTTTTAAACTGCACAGTTTGTTTAATGAAGTGTTCCAGCAGTTTTGTAAAGCATAGTGCAGAATCATAGAATAAGAGAATATGCTGAGTTGGAAGGAAACCACAATGATTATCTAGTCCAACTCCTGGCCCTGCACAGTACCACCCCCAAGAGTCACACCATGTGTCTGAGAGTATTGACCAAATGTTTCTTGAACTCTCTCAGACTTGGTGCTGTGACCACTGCCATGGGGAGCCTCTTCCAGTGCTCTCTGAGTAAAAAACATGTTTCTAATATCCAACCCAAATCTCCCCTGACACAACTTCAGGTCCTGTCACTGCTAACCACAGAAAGATCAGTGCCTGCCCCTCTTCTACGCCTCACAAGGAAATTGTAACTGCAATGATGTCTCCCCTCAGTCTCCTCCAAGTTAAACACACCAAGTGACCTCAACCTCTCCTCATATGGCTTCCCCTCAAGGCCCTTCACCATCTTCATTGTCCACCTTTGGGCACTCTTTTAAGAGCTTAATATCTTTCTTATATTGCAGTGCTCAAAACTGCACAGAATATTCAAGGAGAGGCCACCCTGGTGCAGAGCAGAGCAGGACAATCCCCTCCCTCAGCTGGCTGGTGATACCATGCCTGATGCTCTTCCAGGACATGGTTGGTCCTCCTGGCTGCCAGTGAACTGCTGACTCATATTACAATTGCCACTGACCAGGAGCCCCAGGACCCATTCTGTGGCACTGCTTTTCAGCATCTCATTCCTCATTCTGTATGTACATCTGGGATTGCCCCATTCCAGGTGCAGAATCTGACCCTTTCCCGTGTTGAACCTCATATGGTTGGTGATTGTGCAGTCTTCTAATTTGTCAAGGTCTCTCTGCAGGACCTCCCTGTCTTTAAGGGAGTTGACAGCTCCTCCCACCTTTGGAGCATCTGCAAACTTGCTTGGTATCCCTTCCATTTCTGTGTCCAAGTAATTTAAAAATATGTTCAAGAGCATAGGATCTAAGATGGAGCCCTGGGGAAACCCACTAGTGCCCAGTCATCAGTCTTGTGTTCCCCCATTCAGTATCACCCTCTGTGCTCAACCCATGAGCCAATTGCTCACCCACCATACAATCTATTTATTCAGCTTTGTGCTCAACATTTTGTTCTGAAGGATCCTGTGAGAGACAGTGTTGAAATCTTTACTGAAATCTAAAAAGATTAGATCAACTGGCTTTCCTTGATCAACTACATGGGAAATCATGTTGGGTAAGCAGGACTTTCTTCCCATGAAGCTGTGCTGACTGTATGGATGACAACATTCTTTCAGGTGTTTTTCAGTCCTTCCCAGAATAATCTACTCCATAACTTTACTGGGTACTGAATTGAGACTGACAGGCCTGTAATTTCCAGGGTTCTCCTTGCCCTTCTTGAAAACTGGGACAGCATCCATCAGCTTCCAGTCAACTGAGACCTCTCCAGATTCCCAAGAACACTCAAGAATCATCAAGGGACATTTTGCAATTACATCAACCAACCCCTTAAGGATCCTTAGATGAATCCCATCAGACCCCATACATTTGTAGGGATCCAACTGGAGCAGCAGATCCTGCACAAATTCAGGGTTTACTGGGAGTTGATCTTTCTCACAGTAATGGTCCTCCAGCTCAGGGCACTGAGATTTCCTTGGTCTGTCATTTGTGTTGAAGACCAAGGCAAAGAAAGCATTAAACACCTCTGCCTTGTCTGTCCCTGCTTGTGAGGTGATCATTCCCATCCTGTGACACGCTGATGTCATTTCCATACTGTTTTTGCCATTAATGTATTTGAAAAAAACCCCTTTTAATTGTCCCATATATTTCTGGCAGCTTCAATTCCAGCTGTGTTTTGGCCACATTTTCTCCCTGCAGTAGCAAGCAGCATCTCTGAATTCTTCCCATGTAACTTCACCTTGCTTCCACTGGGCATACACCTTCCTTTTTGGCTTATTTTCAAGAGATGGCTTCTGTTCAGCCAAGTTGGCCTTCTGCCTCACCTGCTTGACTTCCAACATGTGGGAATTTCCTGCTTCTGTGTCCTTAGGAGGTGATGTTGGAAAAGTGACCAGCACTGGTGGACCCCAGTACCTGCAGAAACTTTTCCCAAGGAGACTTTACTTACTAATTACCTGAGCAGCCTGAAGTCTGCTCTCCTCATGTCCAGAGCTGAGCTTTTACTGGCACTTTTCCTCCTGCCAGCAGAGATTTTAAGCTCAATCACTTTGTTGTTGCTGTGGCAAAGATAGCTGCCAGTCTTCACTAGAGTTATAAGCCAGTAATTTCATAAATATTGATACAAAAATTTCTCAGTATCTGTCCTCCTCTATGAAGAAGAAGAAATATTATTTGGCTATACACTAGCTACTGGGGTTTTTCCTTTCTTTATGACCCTTAGAAAATTATATACTTTATTTCAAAAGAGAAATTAAATCTAATTATACTAATGCTATTTAAATAAAATTATTAATAATAAAAACAAGGAATAAAGTCCAAAGAAATTTTTAAAGAAAGGAAAAAAATTGTGCTAGGAACATGGAAGGAGAGATATTACTATTTAATGGTTTCAGCTGTGACAATGAGATTCCTAAATAGCATTTGGTAGGTACAAGCAGACATTAAGCAAAGTGAAGTTTTATTTCAAGATCTAAAATTCACATAGAGCTGCTATTCATTCCTGAGCCCAAATATTCCTGTGAGTGACAGTCTAGTGAAAAATATGTGAAAAAATAAAGGTGTAAGACATGAAGTTGAAGTCTGTTGATGAAAAGACTGTTTGCAAAGACCAGTTAGAAGAAAAGAGAAAGCAAAAATAAGTCACCGAGAAATACACCAAACATTTTTTGTGTTATTGAAAAGAAAGGAAAACAAATCCTGAAGTTCTGCAGAAAATCGATATCTTCTCACAGCTACCTTCTTTTCAGAGATGGCTCAGGGAAAACACAAACACCAACTCATCTTGGCTCTCACTCAAGTTTTGTTTAGGAATCTTGATTTAAAAACTCTTATTGGTAAATAACTTTTTAGTTTTAGTAGAATCAGTCAGCCTGTATGGCTACAGTAAAGCATGTGATCCTAACACAGATTTTTTTTCTTTCCTACTTCAACCACTGAATGAGAGAAAATTTGGTGATAATTTTGCATATAAAGTACATGTTTTTTACTTTCCTGCTTCCAGACTTTCTGCAGAGAATTTATTAAGGAAAAATAAATACTTATGTTGGTATGATAGGCCAGAAAGTATTTATTTTCTTAAGCCAAAAAAAATATACTACGAAATCTGCAGCTTAGTCTTTCAATTGTGTTTATTCTGTGAGTCAAGAAAGTCCAGTTTAACACTAGTACTTTTTTCGAGGTCTTCTGAACAGTTTTGTTCGAAGATCCATCTCTTTAGTGTCTGTAGTCTCTTAGCTAAAAAAAATTACAAAGCTCTATATAATTATCAAAGAAAGTAACACTTTATGTGTTTGATTAGCTATTTTATGGTGTCTTGGTTTGAGATAAGCAACTGCCAACCCCCCCAAGCACAGAGAGAAAAGCCTCCCTCCTAACACCAGGGAAAGGGAGGAAAAGAGAGGGGAAAGAAAAAAAAACACTTCAAACTGCATTTATACTAAATCTACATATATTTTTCACAGAAAGAAAGAGACAATTAGAAGAGAGTACAAATATACACTCACACAAGTCTGCAACAACAAGTTCCCCACCTCAACTTCATAACGAACACACAAATTCTACTGTCCTAACTACACATTACTTAAGAAGAAGCTTATTCCCCAGGGAGACAAACCCAAGCAGAAAGGAGAGACCCAGAACAACACATTTTACTTTCCTGAGGTACCCTGTGAGCCAGTGGTGGGCCTGGTCCTCTCCATCCCCCCTGGGGCACCATCGTGCGTCCTCCCAAGAGGAGGCTGAGAAGCGACTGCCTTAACCACTCCCACACTGGTTCCTACTTCCCTGGAGATGATGTCATAATGTGGGATGGAATACAAAGTTACTGGCTAGAAGAGGTCAGCTGTCAGCTCAGCCCAGCTCAAGTCAGCTGACAGCTTCGGCCTAGTCCAAACTTCAGAGCCCAAATCTAGGCCCACCTCGGTGAACCCATAACATATGGGTAGCATCTCTTATTTCAAAAGCTGTTCAAGTTTTCTCATAAATGGTATGTCTGTACAGAACATGAATACACAGTGCATACAGATGCATATATCTAATTTTAAAATGACCCAACAACCTCAAAACTTCACTAAAAACACTTTACTGCTTTCTGATTTATCTCCTTTGACCATTAAATAATAATATAAGTTTTATCCCCAAATAAACAGAAATATAAAATTTAGGTACTTCCTCATAGGCTGAGAAGACTTAGAAATTTTAATATGTTAATGCAGACTAGCAACACAGAAAAGTGGATGATGTATTTAGCAGTAACATGAGAAACAACATATTTTACATGAGACATTTTAAGTCATGAACCTAATGAATTTTTGAAGACCATGTCAAAAATATCAGGCTGTCAACACAGCTCAAACTTGAACTTGAGTACTTATCCTGGCTTAAATGTATGTGTTTCCATGACACATCCCTCTGAAATTAGCTGTTATTAAAGATTTTCTTTAGTGATTTCTGAATTGTAGATTCTTTTCTAGGTAATGTTAGCAGTTAGCTAATAAACTACATGTTTGACAGTTTTAAAATCATCATTATGTACACATGTTGAAAAAGTTGACTTTTCCTCACAAGGCAGGATATTTGAATCACCTTGCCTGTAATATCTCTTGACTTAAAGTTTTTTGATTTCTGTGATCAAGTTTTCTATCAGAAATATTTTACACTAATGACACACTATGTATTTAATTGCTTCAACTTTAGTTTGTCTTCTGACTTTTAAAAATTACTGACATTATGTCCATGTGATCCTATTATGAATTTTTTGTATAGTTATGGCAGATACAAAGTGACTACAAATTCAGGTTATCAATTCCATTTTATAAAACCCCTGTTAGGAGAGAACTAGGAAAAGCTCTTAGTAGATTTCAGTGGTTTCTGCCTGGAAGCATCCCATCACTACAGAAAAGGCTTTTCTTTGTGTAGTGCTCATTTTAGGTTAGCTTTGATGTGCTGTGATTTTACTACAGCCTTAATCTTGTGACATCTTTCTCTCCATCCCTCCTCAAAAAGGTTACTCTGTCTCATAATGACTGGCAATTTTCAGCAGACTTTGCAGATGAAAGCAAATATCTTTGCTTTGGAAGTAGCTGAAATAGTCTTTCAATATTCCCCTGAACTTGTGATGTATACAGAATCATTGTTGTCTGACAGTGTAGCATAAGAGTTAGTGAAGCTGAAAGAAGGCCTAAGGAAAATACAGAAACACTATGTATGGAGTGCCTAGGAATTTGAAGAAAGAAGAAGATGTGTGGCTAGAAAATGACTGGAAGAGGATATTGCACATAATAAACGTTGAGCCATGTGGTAACTAAAAAGGATAACAGATGCTGAGGGAGAAAAATTAAACCTTCTTAAGTGTTAAAAGGAGTCAATTAAATAAACCAAGGTATATCCCAAAGACTTTTTTTTTTTTGTTGAGGTACTGGCAAATGGCTAATTTAGAGTTTAAGAAGATTTGTCCTTAAGTATGACTCTGAGATAAAATTTAATAAGAACCTGTCTATGGCTTTAAACTTAACACATTTTATGAACTCAAATGCCACTTCTGACTTGTGTCCCATTCTTTCTTCAAAGTTTGGATAAGGCTGGTTTGCCTGGTTGAAGTTACATATTAATCTACTATGCACATACTAACATTACCACTTTTAAACAAAGTATTCTGCATTGTGGATTGGATTAACATAGCTAGTTAGAATGTTGCTGAACAATGTATTTGCTCTCTCAGTGTTTACGGTTTTAGTTAGAGTGATAAGGTTATTCCTTCTGAACACTTTTTCATGCCTTCTGTTTCTTGACTTTCTCCTGTCCAGATTTCTGTTTCTTTCTTATACTGTCTTCTAGTGCTCTCAGCTGTGCTGGTTGCAGATATCTGGAATGGCCTGAGCAGTAAAGCCACAGTGGGCACTGACTTTGGAAATTTAGGAACAAATCAGCTTATATGATTGCTAATACATTTGAGAATGTAGATGAAACAGGATGGAGAGATTTGTAGAAACTATTTAACAGTTGTTGTCGAGGCATTGCAGATTTAGGTATTAATATAGCATTGACAGGATCACCTGTAAATTACTATATTGTCATAAGGCAGAGGAAGTAGCTGAGAGAACTCACCAAAGTTCAAGATTTGACAAGAAATATAGTAGCTTAATAATATTTGCCCAAAATATCCCAGAAGTGACTGTGTTAGCAAGAAACCAGCAGTGCTTCGAAAAAGCAATAAGAGCTATAAATTCATAGTAATAGAGTCTGTGCAGAGACAACAGTGGCTGGAAAGAACCATGAAAAAAAGAGAAGTGTACCAAGTCTTAGCCTCTTGCCTTCTTCAGGCTCTCACATAGACTGCTTCAACTAATGGTAGTCTGAGACCTTAAAAATTGAAGAAAACTGAAAGATATGATTTATTTTTTTTTTTAAATAATAAGAAAATATTGAAAAGGTTAGATGTGTAGGGGAAATAATTGTTTCTGATTTTTGGATATATTGACTTTATTTAATTTTATTTTTTCAATCTAAATAGTAGTTTTCCTGTACATTTGGTGCTGGGGTCCCAGTTCATTCACAGCACACACACACAATTTTCAAAGTGTATAGACTTTTGTAAAGATTTAGCAGGAGAGACTGTTTGAAATCCACCACTTTAGCACAGAAAACTACAGGGGAACTCATTTATTTTGCTCCCAGCTCAGCAGGGGTGGAATGCAACTAAAATAGAAGATATTCATCAAATTAATTTCTTATGGTAGTTTAGTGTATCTTTCAGCCTGTGTAATTCATATTGCTCCTCCAGTATGGGCAATGAGTATTGTGTGCAAAGGCATTTGAGAATCTTTATTCACCATATGTGTTAATTACAGTCAAATTCTGTGCTATTGTGTACTTTTTGTCATAAATTTAACATGGCAGAAAGAAATAACCGCCTGGGAGGTTGTGTTATCATTCTACTATTGAAGGTTTTTTTCTCTGATACTGCTTATGCAGTAATCAGAAAGGGTCCAAGCTAATAGAAAGAGAGCAAAATGTGGCTTCCATGTGTGATATGTGCTGTCTTAATGAGTAGAAACCATTAACATAAAACATAAGTGGTAAAAATTACCTCTTTATTAAAAAAAACCCCCACCCATCATTTTTTCTCTTTTTCTTTGTTTCTATTTAGTTATACAACTAGCATTTTACCATGAATGAATTTCAGGCTGTGATTCATTCTGTCTGTTCATTGGGATTTCAGTGTTTCATTCTGTTTTCAAGTGCACTATAACATCTAATTTTTTCCCCCATTATGCCCTGCCTTCCTTGCATGAAGAAATTCCTTAGAAGTCCCCAAATTAAAGACTTTGTGATGCTGTAACAGTGAGGACTGGCACTGTTTTAATGTTTTTAGCAATTTTATGGAAACCACAAAAATATTCTTGGACAATCAGCTTTCTAGTAACTTCTGGTCAAAAGGCAACCTTCTTTGACTTAAGGTCACGACTACCAGATAAAATCACATTATATAGAAAGCAAATTACAAGATGGAAAAAACCCCATTTTATTTCTTAATACATGCTTAACATATTTTATTTATTTATTACACACACACACACACACACACACACACACACACACACACACACACACTAGCTTTCCAGTTTGGATTACATTTTTTTTTTTTTGTTATTTGCTTTGGAACTGAAACTAGCTGAGACAACCTGTGAAAAAAAGAAATTCTTCTTTTGGCCATCCTAAAGGATGACTGTTCCCATATTTTAATCATTTGATAATACTGCAACAGCAGCACAGAGCCCACAATTACACCCACCATCCACCTTTGCTGTTCAAGGGGTTGAGATAGAAAAGTCAAAGTAAAATTGAATCTGGAAAGATGGAGAGGTAGAAACAATGAGGTTTCAGATTTGTCCTTTTTTCTCCTTCCATTATTTTACTCTCTTATGAACTTGTAATAAATTAGATGAGTTTATCTGAGTTGAGTCTATTTTGCAGTGACAGTATCTGGTGAGTGATCCCCCTGTCCTTATCTCAACCCATGAGTTTTTTTGTCGTATTTTGTCTCCCCTGTCCTGTTGATGAGGAGGATTGACAGAGTTGTTTCTTGGGTACGTAGTTGCCAGTCAGGGACAACCCACTGCAAAAGTGAATGTCATTTAGGTTGGAAACTCAAATGTTCAAGGGGTAGATAATATAAATTTTTTAGATTTTCCTGAAAGTATATTTGCTTTCATCTGTGATGAATGTTTAAAGTCAAAATGTATATCTGAATCCTTTACGGCTATCAGAGAGACTACATTAGCTTCAGTAACTGAGATACATGTTTCTTGAAGGAAATAGTCCCATAGACCATGAAAATTTTCAAAATAGTTCACTGTACAATGGACTAACTTTTAGAAATAAAGCCCTCAATATAGTACATGTAGATTTTAAAATTGGATCTGGGAATCTCCAGTTACTTACTTACCAAAATCTTTCCCCTGTAATGCACCACAGTAACAGCTACAAGTAGATTTAGAGCATGACTGAACAAGGGCTATTTTAATCCTAGATGCTTCTCTTCCATCATGGAGGAATTAGTGTTCCTACTTTTTACTTTTGGTATAAGGTTCAACTGAGAAAATTGTTGTGGTTTAAGCCCAGCTGGATATTAAGAACCATGCAGCTGCTCACTCAACCCATCTCCTCCCTCCCTGCAGCCTGGTGGAATTGGAAGCCAAATCAAAGTAAACTTTTAGGCTGCAGTAAGAACAGTTTAATAATCTAAAATAAGGTAAAAATTTACAGTAACAATGATTATCATTATTCATCATCATCATCATCATCATCATCATGCCGAAGGAGTTTTTTTTGATTTTACAATTTTCATATTTTGTAGATTTTAGGAATGTAATGCTTTAGATTTTAGTGAATTAATATTTAGCAGCTTGTAGCATGAAGTCATTCTATCTCTACCCCTGCTCCAGAACAGGCAGCTGAGATCTGCCAGCTATTTAGTCTCTCTCTCAAGGTACCTGATTAAAGCATATCAGAAGAGAACATAAACATGGAGCAGCGTGAACCGAAGCCCTGGAGAGCGTCCAAGAGACCTTTGTG
This sequence comes from Pithys albifrons albifrons, assembly GCF_047495875.1. NCBI lineage: Eukaryota > Metazoa > Chordata > Aves > Passeriformes > Thamnophilidae > Pithys > Pithys albifrons. The sequence goes on along the minus strand of NC_092497.1, from coordinate 78,608,957 downwards.
TGCTGAAGAAGAGGAGGTGGATGAAGACAGAGGGTCCCAACGACCCCAGCCCCAATTCAACAGGGGTGGGAACTGGGAGGGGACAGAGGTAGAACTGGACATGTGGACAGTAGTGATTGGATAGGTTATGTTATAAAAGCTATAGAACTTAGAGCTTGCAGGTGCGCACGTCTATGTATTCCTGGATGAGCGGGGTTGCTCATTAAAGTGCCTGCCCATTATCTTATCTCCTACAAAACTTGGCTCGGAGTCTTTTTTTACAGACTTTTATGGCAACAATCATCATCATGGAAAAAACAAGTGATGCACAGTGGAGTTGCTCACACACAAACTGACAGATGTCGGACTCCACTTCCCAAGACCATGTTGGCCCTTTTTGTTCTATGGTGTGGAATAACCCTTTGGTCAGCTTGGGTCAGCTGCCCCAGCTATGCTCCCTCCCAGTTTGTTCTGCTCCCTCCTCACTGGCAAAGCATGAGACAAGAAAAACATCCGTGACATAAGACAAACACAACAAAAAAGCAAAACAATTTTTTCTATGATTCTGTACCTTTATTTCTTAATATTGTACTTTCTACCTTTTGTTTCTTCCATAATACATTTTCTGAAAGGAGTGTAAGTAAAACACGTGTCTGAAAGCAGCCCCACAGCATCTTGAAAATGACAACATGAGCCTGTTGAAAAATTGAGGAGTGAAAAATTCTGCAGTATTTGGTCTAGCCATTTCCAAACAGATGCCTTGTATCTCAGCTGTATTTCTTAAATTATCATTTATCAAGTCCATCCTCATCTTTATTTACTGGGTATTTTTTCAGTTGTTTTTAATGACTTTTATCTGGATGAATCAATCTTTTATTATATGAAATATAGTATTTCATATTCTTATGCTTTGAAATAATACTTTAAAAATAACAGATCAAGAGTTATTCAAAGGAACAAATTAAACAGTTTTTAATGAAATTTTACCATCTAATATTTTCTGCATTTGCTGAAACATATTTTAATTCTTGATAACTAAAATTCATAATAACATTTAAATCAAGATGTTCCACAAATTTTATTTTTGAACAAATCTTTAATGTTTTTACCTCTTCTTCAATCATTCCAAGTCAGATTATCCTGTGTTTTTAGTCATGAAATTTTTTTAGGACTAGCAAGAACTTGCATTGCTTATGAAATAAATTATTCTCTCAATTAGGTTTTGCTGTATTTTGGGACACTGCTATTTCTTAAAGCCTATAGTTTGAACTCAACACCATGGCACTGTTACAAAACATGTCTTGTCCTTTCCTGTTCTGTGTCCAACACATCATTCTTCTTTTGCAGTTGTTTTCATCCCTTTGATATGTAGCAGTTACCTCTCCCTCTTCCCATTTCTATGTAGATGGAGAAATAAGGGAAAACAAGGTCTGAGGAGAGAACTCTGCTAATCTCTGATGAGATAACATGCAGTTTATTCCACTATGGAACTTTAGTTTTGAGTTGAAGATGAAACTCTCATCCCTAGTAAACTGCATCTTCTAGCTGTAGTCTGCTTTCTGTATATGTACAGCATTCCTTGGGTATCAGAGCAATGAATATTCCAGGACCTCAAATAGCCAAATGTAGATAGATGCTGGCAAAATACCATAAGTATGGCAATAAACAAGCTTCAGAGATTCAAAAGAACAGATATTAGGAGACTGAAGCCGGTTGATCTTGCCAGGATGCCAGGTGCCCACCAAAGCAGCTCTATCACACCTCCTTATCAACAAGATGAGGGGAAAAAATATGATGAAAGGCTCTTTAGTTGACATAAGGGCAAGCCGGGATCTCTTATCAATTACTAGCATGGAATAAACAGACTCAATTCAGAAATTAGTAAGAGAATAGAAGAAAGAGAAATAAGGGCAAATCTAAAAACCCCTTGATGCCACCCTTACATCTTCTCAGGTTCATTTCAACTCTGATTTTTCTACCTCCTCTACTTTAACAATATAGAACCATAGAATCATAGAATTGATTGGGTTGGAAAAGACCTCTGAGATCATGAAGTCCAACCCTTGGTCCAACTCCAGTCCATTTACTAGATCATGGCACTCAGTGCCACATCCAACCTGCATTTAAAAATCTCCAGGAATGGTGAATCCACCTCCTCTCTGGGCAGGCCATTCCAATGCCTGATTACTCTCTCTGGAAAGAATTTTTTTCTGACTTAAATTTCCCCCGGCAGAGTTTAAGCCCATCGTGCCCCCTTGTCCTATTGCTGAGTGCCTGGGAGAAGACACCAGCCCCCACCTGGCTAGAACTTCCCTTCAGGTAGTTCTAGACAGTGATGAGGTCACCTCTGAGCCTCCTCTTCTCCAGGCTAAACAACCCCAGCTCCCTCAGCCTCTCCCCATAGGACCTATACTCCAGTCCCTTCACCAGCCTTGTTGCTCTTCTCTGGACTTGCTCCAGCACCTCAATATCCTTTCTGAACTGAGGGGCCCAGAACTGAGCACAGTACTCAAGGTGTGGCCTCACCAATGCAGAGTACAGGGGAAGGATCACTTCCCTGGTCCTGCTGGCCACGCTATTTTTGATACAGGACAGGATCCCATTGGCCTTCTTGGCCACCTGGGCACACTGTTGGCTCATGCTGAGCTTCCTGTCAATTAGTACCGCAAGGTCCCTTTCTGCCTGGCTGCTCTCCAGCCACTCTGTGCCCAGCCTGTAGGGTGTTGTTGTGGCCAAAGTGCAGGACCCGGCACTTGGCCTTATTGAACTTCATCCCATTGGAATCAGCCCATCTCTCAAGTCTATCCAGATCCCTCTGCAGAGCCCTCCTGCCTTCCAGCAGGTCGACACTCCCTCCCAACTTGGTGTCATCAGCAAATTTGCTGATGATGGACTCAATCCCCTCATCTAAATCATCAATAAAGATGTTAAACAGGACTGGACCCAACACAGACCCCTGGGGAACACCACTGGTGACCGGCCGCCAGCTGGATGCAGCTCCATTCACCAGCACTCTCTGGGCCCGACCCTCCAGCCAGCTCTTAATCCAGGAGAGGGTACACTTGTCCAGGCCATGGGCTACCAGCTTTTCCAGGAGTATATTATGGGAGACAGTGTCAAAGGCCTTGCTGAAGTCCAGATAGACACATCCACAGCCTTCCCCTCATCCACCAGGTGGGTCACCTGATCGTAAAAAGAGATCAGGTTGGTCAGACAGGACCTGTCCCTGCTAAACCCATGCTGGCTGGGTCTAATCCCTTGTCCACCCTGAAGGTGCTGTGTGATTGCACTCAGGATGAACTGCTCCATAACCCTGCCAGGCATGGAGGTCAATCTGACAGGCCTATAGTTGCCAGGATCCTGCTTGCAGCCCTTTTTGTGGATTGGGGTGACATTTGCCAACCTCCAATCATCTGGGACCTCCCCAGAGAGCCAGGACTGTTGGAAGATGATGGAGAGCAGTTTGGCAAGCTCTTCTGCCAGCTCCCTCATCACCCTGGGATGGATCCCATCTGGTCCCATTGACTTGTTAGGATCCAGCTGTCTCAGTAAGTCGGTCACTATTTCCTCCTGGAATACAGGAGGGCTATTCAGCTCCCTCTCCCTGACTACCAGCTCCAGAGACCAGTTGTCTTGAGGGCCACCTGTCCTACTGGTAAAAACTGAGGCATAGTAGGGGTTAAGTACCTCAGCCTTCTCTTCATCTTCCTTAACTATATTTCCCTCCAAGTCCAACAGAGAATGGAGGTTTTCCTTGCCCCTCCTTTTGTTATTAATGAATTTATAGAAGGACTTTTTGTTATCCCTTACTGAAATAGCCAAATTTACTTCAAATTCCACTTTTCTTTCCCTAATTTTTTTCCTGCATGACCTTAGCTCTATCTGTAAATTCTTCATAAGTAGCCAGCCCTTTTTTCCATAGTCTGGAAACTTTCTTTTTATTCCTGATTTCTTTCAGAATCTCCCTATTTAACCAAGCTGGCCGTCTTCCCCTCCGGCTGGCCTTTGGGCACACTGGTATAGCCTGTTGCAGTGCACTCAAAATTTCCTGCTTAAAACATGTCCATCCCTCCTGGACCCCCTTGCCTTTAAGGGTTGTTTCCCAGGGTATGCTCTGAATCAGTTCTTTGAATAGGCCAAAATCTGCCCTCTGGAAGTTCAAAGCAGAGGGTTTAATGGTGGCTCTCCTTACATCCCTGAGGACTGAAAATTCTATTATTTCATGATCACTATGCCCCAGGCGGCCTCCAACCACTACATCATCTACCAGCCCCTCTCTGTTTGTAAACAGTAGGTCTAGCGGGGCCTTACCCCTGGTAGGCTCATTTACCAGCTGATGAAGGAAATTGTCCTCTACACACTCCAGGAACCTCCTTGACTGCCTCTTCTCTGCAGTATGAAGCTCCCAGCAGGTATCTGGCAGGTTAAAGTCACCCACAAGAACAAGGGCTGGAGATTTTGAGACATCCGCCAGCTGCTTGTAGAATAATTCATCTCCTTCATCATCCTGGTTGGGCGGTCTGTAACAGACACCCAGAAGGGTGTCAGCCTTGTTGGCCTTCCCCCTGATTCTGGCCCACAGGCACTCAACCTTGTCACTGCTGACCTCAACTTCAACAGAGTCAAGAGACTCTCTAACATATAAAGCCACCCCTCCACCTCTCCTTCCCTGCCTGTCCTTTCTGAAGAGCTTGTAGCCCCCCCATAGCAGCACTCCAGTCATGTGAGTCATCCCACCACGTTTCTGTGACAGCAACTATGTCATAGTTTTCCTGCTGCACTATGGCTTCCAGCTCCTCTTGTTTGTTTCCCATACTGTGTGCATTGGTGTACATGCACTTCAGCTGGGCCATTGATTTCATTCTCAACTCAGGCTCTATGCCCTTAGGCCTATCTCTGGAGAGCCCAGTTGCTGTCCCTTCCCCCTTCAAACCTAGTTTAAAGCCTTCCTAACCAACCCTGCCAACTTATGGGCTACAGTTCTTTTCCCCTTCCTAGATAAATGAAGCCCATCTGCTTTGATGAGACTGGGCAACATGGAGTTTGCCCCATGATCAAAAACCCCAAAATTTTGACGGTAGCACCATCCCCTAAGCCACCTATTGGTAAGCTGGGCTTTCCTAAACCTCTTCTCATTCATCCCAGCTAGCACAGGAACTGAGGCAATTACTACCTGTGCTCCTGTCCCATGAAGAGATTGGGTCAGTGCCTTGAAATCTTTTTTAATTACTCTGGTACTCCTTTTATTAACTTCCAACCCGGACAACCAACAGTGGGTAATAGTCTGAGGGTTGGATAAGCTTAGGAAGTCTTTTGGTAATATCCCTCACCCTGGCCCCGGGAAGGCAGCAAACTTCCCTGTGGAACGGGTCTGGCCAACATATAGGGCCCTCACTTCCCCTCGCAAGGGAGTCACCGATTACAACAACCCTTCTCTTTTTCCTCTTACCCGTAGTTGTAACCCATCTAGTAGAGTGGGGATGACAGAAGACCTTGTAGACAGATCCTCCTCCTGACTGTCCTCCAACAGACTGTCCGAGTCCAGGGCCATATACCTGTTTTTCAAGGGCACCCTGGCAGGTGAAAGAGGTCGAGAGGGGGTGTTTTTTCCTCTACGACCAGGCACCTGTTTCCATTCGTTCCCATCCCTATGGTCTGCTCTGTCTGCCTGATGGCAGGAGGGGCTGGGCTTTATCACCTCCTGCTGGGCTTCCTTAGGAGTGGAAAGGGTGTGACTCCACCAGTCAATTTCCCTTTCACTCTCCCTTATGTTTCTGAGTCTATCCACCTCTTCCTTTAGCTCTGCCACCAGACACAGCAAATCGTTCACCTGCTCACATCGTATGCAGGTGCTTCTCACACTGTCCTCTGGTAGTAGGTCCAGGCTCAGACAGTCTATGCAGCCAGAGGCCTGAGTGGCTGCATCCTTTTTAGAGGGTTCTGTCTGCATTGACACCCCTCTACTGGTAACAGGAGCAACAGCTTTCATTATTTTGGGAGGCATGACTGCCTTGAGCTGTGGGGAAAGGTAGAAAAGAGAAACAAAACAAACAAACAAACAAACAAAAAAGCCACAAAAATACCTAGGCTTATGGCCTGCCTGTTTGCCCTGCCTGTGCGAACTGCCGTGCCACGCCCCTGTTTGCCCGCTCCTGTTCGCCGCGCTCCCTAGAGATGTTTTTAAAGCCTTCTCACTCTCCTGCTCACGAGCAAGCCACACCTCCAACTCCCTTCTGAGTCACCTGCTGACAGCTGAAGGAGCACCAAACAAAGCCTGGCAGGAAATATGGGGCAACAGGAAAAAGGCTGTGTCATCAGTTCATAACACTGCCTCTGCCACTCCTTACTCCTTGTGCTCTAACCTCCCCCAGCATGGGGACCCACCTATGGGAGACAACTCTCCACAAACTTCTCCACTGTGGGTCATTCTCACAGGCTGCATTTCTTCATGAACTGCTGCAGCATGGGTCTCTTCCATGGGATGCATTTCTTCAGGAAAAGATTGCACTGGCATAGGTATGCTATGATTACTTTCTTCCCTGTAGACCTCCATGGACCGTAGTGGGACAGCTGGCCTTGCCATGTTCTATCAGGGCCTGCAATGGAAACTCTGCTTCAGTGCTTGGAACCTTGTCTGTCTTGGAGTCAACTGAAACTGGCTGCTTTAGACATGGTGGAAGCTGTCTCGGTTTGAGGGGAAAAAACCAAAATGTTTTACCCACAAGCAGGGGAGAGGCCTCCTCCACGATAATCACACCACTCTTTATCAAATTTAAGAAAAGGAATTTTAATACAAGAAGGATAACTGCTATATATATATATGTAAACAGACTAGTGCAACCCACTTCCCCAACACCACAAGAGAAAGAAAAAAACAAAACAACAACAAAACCCAGCAGGTTTTCCTCCGGGAGGAAAGGTTATACTCAAGTGTCCATGTCACAGCCCGGCTGGCTGCAGAGTGAGTTCAGTCCCTCTCCAGCGAGACAGACGAGCAGTGGGCTTTCAGATGGACTCAGTCTCTTCCCCCTGTGTTCCCCGTCCAAGAAGCAGAAAGGTACGAGCAACCAGCAGCAAATCCAAGGCAGGCAGCAACAGCAGCGCGGCACGAAAAAGTAGTCCAGAGTAGGCAGCGGCGAGACAGCCAGGAAAAACCCAGCAGTAACCAGCAGGGCAGCCTGCCTCCTTCGAGCCCCCACTCCCGCGTTCCTCCAAGCCAAGACTGGGGAGAATATCCAAAAAACAACAAACCAAAAGAGACAAACCTGCCCCCACCCGAGTGATCAACAGTTAACTGCTTCTTTTGTTAACCGCTGGCCTGGGCAGTTAAGTGGCAGGGGAGAGAATTTACATAATAATCCCAAACTACAACAAAGCTTTTAGCAGCCTCTCAGAGAATCCACCTCTGTAGTATCCTTCCTACAAAAATCTTGCCACACAAACTCAATACAGAGAAACAAGGCAAAGAAGTAAGGGTGCTGAGAACAGTCTCTGATTGACAAAATATGGAGATATGTGGAAAGGCTGAAATGGGTAGGTACTTCATCATGTAGGGAATGGCCACTGCCTTTGTCAAGCTCAACAGGTTTTATAGGACAATATCCATTCCACTTCTGAATGGAGAATCAGAAACTCACACTTCTTTTCCTGCATAATGGTGGCAAAGACTGCATCAAAAATATACATCTGTGACCAGCTTTGAACCCTAAGCTTGTTGCATTTATTTTTTCTTACACATATAACCATAAAAAACCCATAAAATACACACAATTGTAAAACCCCTATAAAGCTTACAAATTATTTATAAGATGGCTTACTGAAATGCTCTTCATCTCTTCGGTTTTGGTTTTTTTTTTTTCTGATTGTATGACTCATTGGCCTCTAAGGATTTAATTCACCTTTTAAGGACTTTAACATTTGAATGATCTCTCTTATTAAATATTTAACACAGCAATGCTTGCCTTTTTATGCTTTGTTTCATTACTTCATTTTCTTAATTGGTTTGACTGTAAGGTTAAAATAGGACTAAAATCTTGACATAGTAACAAATTTAAAATCTAAAGAAATGTTTTGGTATTCCTGAAGATATTCTTCATGGATTTTAAATAATAGCTGTCCTGTACCTTACTAATTTTTGCACTTGCTGCACAGTAAATAGCTAGTAAAATAACAGAATTATAAGCTAAAGCAGAATATAGTTTTTAGATAACCATCTTCAAAGGTGTCATAATGTTTCAAAAATTCAATTAGAACTGATAGTTCTCTAACGAAAACTGAGACAGATAAATTAAAAAGTAATGAACATTCCAATGTAAATACAATTTCCAAAGTGTTTAACTAATATAACCTATAACAAGATATTTCTTTGCTGATAAGCACTTCATTTGTACACAGAAGCAGGTTAGAGTCCAATTACATGAAGTAGTTACAGATACATCTTAAAATACAAATTATTTGTAGACATTAAAACATGCTTTTTCCATGCAAGAATAAACCAATGGTCTTGGTCCACACACAGCTAACCATGTCACCGGAAGTGCAACAATGAACAGCTTGGATTCTCAGCACAGATAAACTAAAACCAGAATGCAAATTCTTTCTTGTCTGATTGCTTAGAGCAAATGTTGCATACAACAACGCTAGCAAGATTGTGCAGCCTCTGGCTCCGTTGTGTCAATACTTTGGATATCTCGCATGAAGCTCTGGAGCCGTAGTTCTCACTTATTTAGTCTCAAGAACTAAAAAGAAGAGAAAATGTCATTTTTCTAAAACAGCTATGGTACAGTGTTGTTCTTAATCACATTGTAGAGAAGCTGGAGATACAATAAACTTCCTCTGCTCCTGAGAAAAGTTTACTTTTGAAGAAAGTACATTCCAGTGAAACGAAAAGTAAAAATATAAATAAATAAATAAACTCAGTAAAATATGCAAAACATAAGAAGAGGCAGTTGCCTTGAATCACTAAAGTAACTTTTAAAGGGAAATACTTTCAGTCTGAAAGCTACATTTAGAAATTTAAAAAAAATTTTCCCCTTCCAACTGAACGGGTAATTTCAGTGTCAAGTTATGATTTTCCAAAACTCTTTCACTATTCAATTTTTATCTAAAAGTCATATCAGCAAGAGATTCAAATGGTTTATGTGATGAATCTAAGCAGATCATTTTATGTGGAGAAGTTAGGGATCTACAATACACAACTCAAATACCCCCAGGGCAGTGCTGTGCTGCATGTGGCTGTGCATTCAGTGTGAACCTCTGACTATGTTGTGCTGCACAACACCCTTGGCTCCAGGATAACCTCAGCCACCTTAGAGCAAGGGCGCAGCCTGCAGGCAGGTCTCATTTCTCTACCACTGGTGATCATACCACCAGTATGGCCTTGCCTTCATCTAAAAATGCAGCAAGAAGCTATTGTAACATCATTATCTTTAACTGTAGAAATGATGACTAGAGTTTTCCCTTTGAAAATAAAGTCTTGTAAGAGTCTGAATAACCAAGAAAGAAAAGGCTGCTACAGGGGGCTGCATGGCATGCTGCATATGGGTCAGAGCCTGTTTGATGTTATGCTACTCAGGGTTCCCAGAATCTAAAGGTATGTAATATTATCTGTGCTATTCTTTTTACAATTTTAGCAGTAATTAATAGCATTGTAAATTATATTTTATGACACTAAGTTCCTTTCTTACTGGGACCATAATGAACCATCTCCTTTCAGTGCAAGACAAGCTCCTAGATCAAAGAAGGTATTTGTTATCAATCCATTTATTTTTTTTTAATTCCATGTTCTTCTGTGATTAGAAATTTTATAAATTCATATCTAAAAATTCATTCTCAGTTTCATCTGTCTGTACCGGTATCATTTTCATCTTAATATGATCATATAAGATGATATTGTTCTACTCCTATTGAGGTGTCAGTTATGGCATGTCATTCCTCTCCCTTTCTTTTGTGACTGTTTGGGGTGGAAAATTACAAGAAAACTAATATGTATGGTTACTTCATGAGAGCATGTGACATAAAAAGCCTATAAACTTTATTTTTGTTTAGCAACTAAAATTGCTTGACCTTTTTGTTCAAACTTCCCTTTGGTTCTGTTTACTTCTTATTGTTAAAGTCAGTCTGTGAAGGTCTCCAGCAGAATCTACCACAACAGTATGTGCTCTGTAGGGGAACTAAAGACTTTTACTTTCCACTGCAATGATGACATTTCATGTATTTGCTAATCCCCTCACCTGTACAGTCTAAGTTCTGGAAAACGTGGGACTGTTCTATCTTGAGTCACACCATCTTCTAACATACATGTTTTCAGTCTTCTTCTTTCTTTTCCCTAATGATGACCAATCAAAGTCCATTCACTTTTCTCTCCAGAGCAGAAATCAATTATATATTGATTATTATACACTACATATATATACACATATATAATACACTGTTTATAATCTTTCAATACTGGTAGGTTAGTGTTCAAGTAGTTTATGGATTAGTACAGGAAATAAACACATTAGGCAGCAAGTTATTCAACTCTTTTAATATTGCCTGATGCATTGTACTGTGTCTTGCTAGAGGAAATAATTTTCATTTCAGATAAGATCTCATATATACTTTAAGTCAGCAAGGTATTAAATAATGAATATAATATTATAAAAAAGAACATGCCATTGACATGTTCTGCTTGAAGTGTTTTATTCAATAAATTTAGTAAAGACAATATATGATAATTCAGATTCAAGGAGTAGGAATTCTTTTACCCTTTCCAGTCTGCATTCACTTTCTGAAATTCCTGACCAGATTTTTCAGAAGTTCCTGTGTGCTCTGATTTCATCCAAATAAGTTCTTTAGGTGGTGACACCTTTATCTTATGGTTTAGAAATCAGCTTTACTTTTAAAATAATTTTAGAAAAAATATAATTGCATGTGAACCTTTCTAAGGAGATATGTTCTTCATTGTGTATATATATATATATACTAGTGAAAGTGACATTTCAGAGCACTCATAAGTTTTTGTAAATGCTTTTAGTGGTTGTAATTATATTTATAGAGAGGTAATCTTTTTAGAATCTGACTTTTTTTGAACATTAAGGTTCGAAAAGAGCTCCAAGCTCATGGAGTCCAACCCGTGACTGGACAATACCACATCAACTAAACCACAGCACTAATTACCATGTCAGTAGTTTCTTGAACATTTTCGGGGTAGTGACTACACCACCTCCCTCAGTAGCCCATTTCAATGCCTGAATATCCTTTCAGTGAAGAAATTCTCCCTGATGCCCAACCTGAACCTGCCATGGTGCAGCCTGAGGACACTTCCCCTTGTCCTGTCACTAGTCACCCAGGAGAAGACACAAACTGACTTTCAGGTAATTGTAGAGAATAATAAGGAACCTCTTTGAGCCTCCTCTCCTCCAAGCTAAACAACCCCAGCTCCCTCAATGACTTCTCATATGACTTACTCTTTTCCCTTGTACCCAGAAAGTAATTAGGGATTGTGGAAGAACTTAATCAGGTGTGCTGGAATCAATCTTTCCATACACAAAAGATCTATTAATGTGTTATCTTATTTTGCTATTATTTGAGTATTAGAACAAGATGCAGTGCAGAAGAAAACTTCACTGTTTGAAAGAACTTGCTTTTTCTGCCTCAGGTGATGTAGATGTGGTAAGATGGTGACTTTCTGCACATTGAGAATGGAGATCCACTGCAAAGGTGCACTGCAGATGAAGCTGCTGCAGTCTGAATACACAGATTTAAGCACACTGCCAGTTCCCAGCTACTCTTTGGTGAGTTGAAAAATCAGTTACCTTAAAAAGAACTGACAACTTCCCTAAAACCATCTTTAACTGAGACAAACATATTCCTTTGAATTGTTAGCCACAAACAGGCAGCAACTAAGCAACAAATGTAGTAATAACACAGGCCTGTTTGAAGCATATTAGAAAAACAGTGTAATATTGATCTTCAGTATTTCAGATGGTGAGACCTCCTTTTATGTTTATAGGCCAATGATACTGCATAAACATCTCATGAACTTCAGATATTGCCACCACTACAGTCATCCTTGACTACTTAGATAGCTACAATAATTCTGATTGTGGTAGGTTGACTCAGACCTGCAGCTAAGCACCCATCCAGTTCCTTTGCTCTTTTCCCAGCAGGGCTAGGGAGAGAACTGAAAAGATAAACAAGAGATAGAGGCAATTAATATGTATAGAAGAAAGGGGGAAATATCCCAAAACAAATGAGTGAGGCAATCATTCATCACATTGTACCAGCAGACTGCTACCCACCCTGTCTGTGCACAGAGACTACTTTGGAGAAACTTGCCCTCGGTTACTGCTGAACTATATGAACTAATATAAGGTAAATTAATTCTGAGTGATCCAAACAGACTGATTTAAGCTCCTACTTATGATTCACTTACTCTACTTTTACACAAAATCTAGGGGCATGTCAGAAACAATATTTTAAACTTTTTAAAAAATTTTTAACTGTTTTGATAGAAAATACAGCTATGTTAGTCTTATATATTTGGATTTTCCGCTGCATTTGATATAATATCACAGAGCATTTTCACTTAACTGCTGAGAAAACATAGTAATAAGAGGACACATATTATAAAGATTAAAAACACAGCACGATGATTAAAAGAAGCCACTCATTAGGGGAAGATTTTTTTTTTACTTATGCTCCATGTTTCAAATGTGTGCAAAGCAAAATAGAGGACTAATTTATTCACACTGACATTCTAGTCATGCAGTCACACTAATTCTTTTCTCTTTTTGATTCTTTTCTACATGAAGGTTCTTGACCTTGTTTTTGTTTATAATTGGGTTAAGGAATTTCATCAAAACCATGGAATATATAGCAAATGTACTGATAAATTTGCTGTATTTGTTTACTGTCCTACTACACCTGTTTAGCAGCAGTATTAATACTTGAAAACTATTAAACAGTGACAAAAATAGTCTACTATATATATGTCACAGTAAAAGACACTAATATTTAGATAAATACTGATTTTCCTCCGGTAAAACCTACAGCTGCAGAAAGCACCTAGCCACGGCAAATTTATCTGAAAAAGTAGGTAGTTAAGATTACTATTATGCAGACATATTTGTTTGTCTTCTCAGATATACCAGCAATGACCTTTCCAATGTACCCATTGCATATTTTATCAAAGAACACTGTCTCACTCTTATGAGGGCTTGCTTATAAGTACCAGCTATGAATTCAAAGCTTTGCACAGTTTGTGAGGCTGTAAAATTGAGTGTTATCCAGCACAGACTAAGGCAGCTTTCAGCCAAAGAGAACTGATGACATTCAGTTTCTTAAGGCAAAAAAGTCTGTCAGACTATGTGAACCTGACCGAGGGTTGTATCAGGAGACTGAGCATGCACAATACATAAATCCTGTGAGGTTGGAACATGCTTGTAAAGACACATCATCTTGTGAAGGGAGCATTTCTTAAAACGCATAAACCTATGAGAAAAGAAGCTTCTGAGACTGCTAATTTTTATTTTCCCTGCCAAAACATCAAAGTAAAAATGTTTGTAATGATTAAACTGAAAGACTTCATTTTCTTCATTCTTTATCAAGAGACAATGTACATTTTCTAACTGGACATAATTCTACCAACATTGAGTTGTTTCATTGCAGTTACTCAAGGACAGTACTTTCTTCAAAGCACAAAAACACTAGCACTCTTCAGAGAATGAGTCCAAGGAGGTTTTGGTGTTTGGTATTGGTTGGCTGTGGTTAGTTAGGTATTTTAACGTCTCTTACTACTGTCTTCTTGTGCAAGTTTTTTAAATAGTTTATTATTTCCCCTAGAAATCGTTCATTTAGAGCTGATCGCCTAGTGCAAAATATTTGGAGGAGTGGTAAGGTTCTCAGACAGTTACAGATGACACAAAAGTAATCCCACAACACTAATGATGAAGCACGTTATTACCGAGTTTTTATTCTTAACTATGAAATTAATGCTAAAAGGGTTTGAATAATTAAACTTCAAAATAATAACAAAAAATCTAGCACACTAAATAAATGTGACACATGAAAAAAGTAGTCGATGGAATCACAGATACAAGCTAAATCCTTAGATGATTGTTTCTCTTCACGTATAGTTGGTAGATTATGACTGCTGCTCTGTCAGTTGGGTGACAATTTTTCATTCTGCTTTGGCACTCTATTTTTAATATATTATTTTGAACAGTATTTGTAGCTATGTCACTGACACAGGCATTTTGCCTATTTCTTTACTAATTCAGCCCTTTTTTTCTGAGGTGTACCTGCAGTTTCCTGAAACATAAATTTTGCCACAGTTTGTATGATCCTGCATGGATAAGAACTTAGATAATAAATTGAATCCCAGAATTGGAAGTAATCGTAGTGATATAATTTTTTAAATTTCCCTTACATCTTCAGCATTCTGAGTCTGGGGTCCACAAATAAGTTTAATTCCTTCAGATGTTCTTATAAGATCTGAAAGAAAATTCATATTATGGTCTTGGTGTGCAAATAGGTGTTTTTCTTGGTATTTGACTTTGAGCCAATAGAATTTTTATGTCCCTTTTTCTGCTCCATTGTCCATTTACATATTTTAATTTCTATAGACTCTCATAAAAAAATAAATAGATGCATATCTCTCTTCACCTTACTCCACTCCATTGTCCTCTTATTATCTTACTAATTGCTTACTTGTTGAGAGTATAATTGAGGCAAAGCATGGTAATAGTTCATCTCCTTTTATGTAATACGCAAATTAGGACAATAAAATATATTTCAATGTATCAGGACCAGTCTTTAAAGAGCTGCTGAAATGTGCTGGCCTCTTTGACCTTCCTGGAGATGAATTTCACCTACTGCTATACACTATAGAGAAAAGATGCAGGGAAAACAGAATCACTCTCACTCTCATTGTATTTTTAACATTTCATTGGGTTTTGAGAATCAGTTTAAATTTAGATAAAAACTGAAGCTGATCATAAAAAACAAACAAACAAACAAAACCACAGAAAACCACAAAAAACCCAAACCAAACCAAACCAACCAAACACCAAAACAAACTAAATCAAAGCAACCACACACGCACACACTCTCATAAAACAAACAAACAAACAAACAAACAACCCCCCAAAACCTGTGAAACACAAAAAAATCAAACCAAACAGAAGGAAGAAGCTTACACTGTAATTCACATCCTCAACAGGTGGTGTTCAATTTGATCACCTGTTCAAATTTTCAGAGAGATGGGAGTTTTCTATCCATCTTTCTTTTTGCTCATTATTTTGCATTAACATGTATACACCCTCATCATCAGGTCCAGGACTATACCCTCTTTCTATCACATCAAATGTAGTTGTAAGCTTAAAACATGACCTCTTTTAAATATTTAATAGTTATGTCTTCTACCATTTTGTTAATCAGGTGTGATCAGTGACCATTTCTGTGGCCTCCAGTCTACTGTATCTGTGGGAGATTCCTGGCATTCTCAGTAAAATAATTTCCTGGTACTCCAGTGCTGGAAAGATCTTTGATTTTTAGTATAGCAAGTGGAAAAATTCAAGATATAACAGTGATGTGGCAAACTTATTTTCTTTTGATATTGCTGAAAACACACTAGTTTAGCCTGAAAACATCTCCCAAATGTACAGAGTGAAGAGCAGGTAAACAAAACTAAAAAATTACCCCTAAGAAGATAATTATAATAATTATTTCTATGTAAAAGAGTAGTTTATAATTTTTAACAGCTGATATTGGGCTAAAAACAGGGCTCACTGGTAGCTCTTTTTTGTGTCTCAAAGTAGATATGTATATATTTTCAAGATTGCTCTTTAATTAAGTTCTGCTTATGTCTATTTCCCTGTATGTTCTCTTGCTTTTACTGCAATGACAATTAAAATGAATTGGCACTTCTGCTACCATTTGCTGCAGGAGTGCATGAGAGGATATATTGGTTGCCTTTGACCTGTCTTTGCTATTCAATGCCTTTACAGATCAGACAAAACTGACTGAATGATCTGGTGCCCAAAATGAATCTTAGGTGAATTCATCGCATAAAATGCTAAACAGTGCTCAAGAAAAAAATTAAGTGAATAAATGTCTGTTCATTCAATTAAGACAGAAAAGTCTGTACTATATGATATGAACAAAACAATTTTTAAAATTATCTTAGAATCATACAATGGTTTAGATTGGAAGGGACCTTAAGGACCATCTAGTTCCAAATCTCTGGTATGGGCAGGGTCATAATAATATGTTTGTAAATGGAAATTTCACTTTCACCACAAAGCCAGAGCATGACTGGAGTCATTTGGCTATGTCTAACAGTAAAAAACAATTAAATGTACTTATATTTCTTTCTGCTCTTTATGTTCAAAAATATGTTAGAAAGTAAAAAGATAACACTGTTTATTCTTGATGCTTCTTTATACTTTACTATGACTTTTTTGGGCAAACTGCTCAGCAACATTTTTCATTTTAAGGCAGGTCAGAATGTTTCAGAAGACTGTACTGCACTGTACTGAATCACAGTGCTGTTGTAAAAGGTCTGATGTATTTAGTTTCCTTCTGGACTTTTTCCACATTAATGAGTCTCTTTAGAAGTATAGATATTTTACAGGCATATGTAATTCTGTTCTTGTTTAAGCAAGGAAATATGTGAAGGAAATTTTAACATTTATTTTCAGTTGTATGATTTGATCATGATTGTTCTGACCTAAATTCCTGTGTAGGGAATATCCAGAAACAAGTGGAAAGAACAAAGTGGTCTACCTTAGTTGTTCTAATCAGAATACCTGGTAGGTAAAAAAAAATAAGGTCTTTGCAAATTAATTTATTCTCCCTGAAAAAAAAAAAAAAAAAGAGAAAGAAGAAACAATTGACATATTAATGTGTAGGAAGTGTGTTTGCCTTTTCCTGCATATATTTCTTCTACTGGGGGGAAAATAATAAGGATGTGGTAGTACAGCAGCTATTAATCAAGGTCAAACTTTGTTTCAAGCTTGTACTGAAGGCCACATGTAGCTGTCACAGCTAAAAATAAGTAATTATTGCTTATCTTAGGAAGAAAAAGCCAGCAAGATGCCAGAGTGACAACATGACTCCCTTGTGTCTGATGATGGCAAATGACAGGTTTTGCATCTGTTATTCTCCTAATTGGGCTAAGGTTTGTGTAGACCTTTGATATTCAGAGGCTATATTGCTCAAGCTTTATTGTTTATTGTTTCAAGTTAGTTGTTTTTTTTCTACTTATATCCATGTAATTTATTTTAATCAACATTTTAGAAACTATTCACATTATTTTCTTCTAATATTATGCAGTGAAAAAAATCCCAGGATATTACCTAATCTCAGAGGATTCCTGTCTGAAATATTTATATCATATTTCACCCAGGCAGCAATAGCGTGCCATGTGTTGTACTGAATGTGGGATCTGAGATGCCACAGACAGCAGGAATCACTCAGACACACAGTTAAAAGGGATGCAATTCATCATCTAGACAACTGCCCATGGTGAATACTTTGCAATACTATCTAACAATTGTGATGTGTAGACAAAAGAAAAACATATATCTAGAGAAAAAAATTTCAGTCATACCTGCTGAATATAGCAGATTGTTTATTAGGATTTGAGAGTGTTAACATATGGTGTAGGAAAATAAATTCTATATATTATTTCTATTTTTAGGCTTGACACAAATAAGACCACAAAATAGTAATGTGCTCATATTTTTTTCTGTAGATTTGTTTAATTTTGCAACTCTGATGGGTTGATCATAAGTCAACCAAGGAAGTATCACATATATGAAAAATAACCCATAGAATAAACTTTTATAAGCATTTGATTTCCCTTGGCACAAATGAGATATAGTTCTTGATTCTAATGCTCAGGAGATACACTTTACTATTGCCATTTTATGTTGATGATTAGAGCAGCCTGAGAAAATGCTTAGGTTAGCCATGTAGTGCTTGAGGAGGGAGATTCAGTTTAGGCTATGATTCATATTTTGCAGGGTCCAAAGCAGGAAATGGTGAGAAAAGCAGATCAGTTGAAAATCTGGTAGTTTAAAAGATCTAGCAATTGAATACTAATCCTGAGGATACTAAAATATATTTTGCATCTGGGTTGAGGAAAGAAAAGACTCTGGTCCGTATTTATGGACATTATTTAAGGACATCATTTCATGTGAACTAGGGATGAAGACATGGTTTCTGCTGGTACAAACACTTTGAAAGTTATGAATATATGGTGTGCATCCTACCAAATCACAAGGACCACAGAACAGGAAAACCACAACTGGGGTAGTGGTAGAAATAGAAGGGCAACACAGTAAGAAAGCATGGAAGGAATGGAAAGGTGCTGTGCTTAGGTATGAGGCATTGCACCTCAATTTCTCTCTGATTCTAAGTTCTCATCCAATTTTGGCTGTTACTTCTGACTGCTTTAGGACCTTTCTATTCTTGGTGTTGATATTGACAGTTTGCCCAAGACTTTGTCCATTCACATGGAGGAAGAGCTCTCCATATACTAAAAGGCCAAGCTCAGGCACTAGTCCAAGCTGTAGGATAATGGACCTGGTGATTAAAAATGGATCAGGAGGGAAAAAGAAAAAAAGGATTTGATGGCTCCCTTTCACCAGTATTACTAAGGCATGGTAAATAGCATTCTCTCTAGTTGTTTTCTTTAAAAAATCCATTAACAACTACATTTATTATCTAGTTCAAATTCCTGTGCTGAGACATTCACAATGAAGTAATTTATTACAAGAAATCATCTTTTCCAGCAACTGAAATATTTCTTTATGTCAACAGATGTCATCCCCTGCAGACATGGCTAGACTGATAATTTTTCAACAGAACTAATCATCACATAAGATTTAAGAAGAAAACACTACTTTAACGTGTAGGAGACCTTTGCAAGATGCAGCATTCTATTCACATCTGATATGAAATAAACCCCTGTTATGGACCAGATACAATGTGTACTTGGTGTTATTTGATAAGGGGTTTTTTTGACTAGATGTATGTTATACATCAATAGTTATATTTAAAAAATAAAAAAACCACAAAAAATAAAATCCACAAACAAACAAAACAAAAAATAGACTCTCCCCCTCTTCCCCCCAACTCCAACAGACCATCTTTGTTTCAAAGGTTGTAAATGGGATAATTTATATTGACAGATTCTCTCTGTACAATCCACTCACACAGTTTTTGAATGAACTGTGTTGCATAAACACCTCACTGTGAATTGCTGTTTCGCCTCAGAAGAAGGGAATTACTGGAAAAAAGGTCTTGATAACACACCAGTGCTTGCCACCCTGACATCCAATCCCATCAGATCTCAGAAGTTAAGCAGGATCAGGCCAGGTTAGTACTTGGATGGGAGACCTCCTGGGAATACCAGGGGCTGTACGTTCTAGTCCTGAGGACTTCACTGTCACTGTCCAACCTCGTTTGGCCATGGCGGATGAACCTGAGGAGTTACATGGTGGGGCCAGTTTCATGCATGCTGTGACTCACCTAAAAAATCCCCTGCACAGGCTTGAAGGTATCTACCTAGCACATGGGTAAAGCCCTTCCCAAATCTTCATTCATGAAGCCTAACCATACATACAGGGGAAAGTTTCAGAATTGCAAGATAACAGACTGATGAACGGTCTAAAAATACAGGAAAAGAAATCATGTTACTTTGACTTTATCTTGAACTACTTTGCCTAGGATGTTGGGAGAGGTTTGGCCTCAGCCCCTGCATTTGCCCGACCCCACGTTAGGCTGGCAAGGTCAGCCTGACCTTGGAGCAGCCAGAAGGAGAAGTAAACAACCTCAGCTCCTTGGTAAACAGCGACAAAGTGTCGCCAGAGATGGGCTGCCCAGCACGTGGACACCTCGTGAAGCTGGCTTTCAGCCAATGGGAAAAGCCCCTCAGGTGGTGCTCAAAGCCCTTTGACCTATCCCAAGCCACCCCGGTTTGCGAGTACCCCTCAAAACTCCATATAACCTGTTTACCACCCCCCCCCGAATAAAAGATGCTGAACGTTTCTTTAACCATTTCGGAGCTTGGAGTTTTATCTTTGTGAGAATTCATCCAGGTATCTGGTGCTGAAACCCGAGGTCATGTCAGCGTTGGGCAGGCTGGGACAAGGAAAAAGCTCTTGCTACAGCAAAATACAGCAACTTTTTCCCTACACTAGAAAGGTGGACTGCCGCCAGCTTAGATCTACAAAGGGTTAAACACATAGAAAATGTGAAACACAACTTTGTTATGTAAAGAACCACAACTAGATCACTAGATCCCAAGAGAAGTCAGCCTACTTCTAAATTTAAATGGGCTCATTTGGTTTTGAAAGAAAGCTAATACAAACCTGCAAACTTTTTTTGTGATATGCCATTATCCAATTAATTTCTTCTTACTGAGAACAGTTTTGATTATGATATTAAACAATGTACATGAGAAATACAGTACATGTTATTCTATGCTTCCACAACATTTACATTCTTTTTCCTACTCTTCACAGAATATTCTGATTTGGATCTGACCCACAAGGATCATCAAGTCCAGCTTTCAAGTGAATGGTCTTCTCATATCCTTCTGTCTTGGTTTGAGATAAGCAACTGCCAACCCCCCCAAGCACAGAGAGAAAAGCCTCCCTCCTAACACCAGGGAAAGGGAGGAAAAGAGAGGGGAAAGAAAAAAAAACACTTCAAACTGCATTTATACTAAATCTACATATATTTTCACAGAAAGAAAGAGACAATTAGAAGAGAGTACAAATATACACTCACACAAGTCTGCAACAACAAGTTCCCCACCTCAACTTCTTAACGAACACACAAATTCTACTGTCCTAACTACACATTACTTAAGAAGAAGCTTATTCCCCAGGGAGACAAACCCAAGCAGAAAGGAGAGACCCAGAACAACACAATTTACTTTCCTGAGGTACCCTGTGAGCCAGTGGTGGGCCTGGTCCTCTCCATCCCCCCTGGGACAGCATCGTGCGTCCTCCCAAGAGGAGGCTGAGAAGCGACTGCCTTAACCACTCCCACACTGGTTCCTACTTCCCTGGAGATGATGTCATAATGTGGTATGGAATACAAAGTTACTGGCTAGAAGAGGTCAGCTGTTAGCTCAGCCCAGCTCAAGTCAGCTGACAGTTTCGGCCTAGTCCACACTTCAGAGCCCAAATCTAGGCCCACCTGGGTGAACCCATAACACCTTCATATCACCTGTGAATAAAATTATGGCCATAGGTGAATTCTGTTGAAATCAGTGAAAAACAGCCAAAATCTTGTTCCATTGCTGTCAGTCCATACTGAACAAAACTTTCAGTACTAATTAACAGCTGTCATTTACTAAGAAAATTCAGATATTCTGTAATTCATCTAGCTACAGCTAGCATTTAAAGCCTATTACGCTACATAACGATCAGGACTAGGGACATTCTCACATCTGCACTATACCTCTGTAGGTATAACACTTCAGAATGACTAATCCCATACCAGAATACTGCCAAGAAAAATGTTAAAAAGCTCATGGTTAGATTTAATATCATTGTGATTTCAACAGTTGCTATATGTGGAGTTAGGTATCAATATTATAGTACACGCAGACCTATTATACAAAAACGCATAGGCTTTACTTATAAGTCTGTAACTGATGCCCCTTAAAGCATTACCCAGAAAACTTAATGGGCTTATTATATTTAATATACATTCAATATATGAGTAAGACTTCAAATAGAGGGAGCATTTTTCAAGTGAGGTTTTCTCTGCATGAAAAAGTTGTGAACTGTGAGTTTTAATATCTGGAAATGGGATTGTTTATTATGCTATAAAAATGTATGTATGTTTTAATTTCAAGGCCCATTACATTAGGCAAAAGAATGCAACTAGTCTTGTAGTGTCTTTAGCTGTAGGCTGCAGAATATTTTTTTTCTGTAATAACTATAAACCTCATCAGATCACATCAAAATAGTTTATGAAGTATTTTAAACAGAAAAGTTGAAACATCACTAAGGCTCAAAGTTGTGCAATGGATTCCTCTTACCTAGATGTCTAATAATAGTGACTTTTTTTTTTTATTTATACCAAATTGCCATGAAGTTCTTCCTTAGCCTGAGCTTCATAATTTGGAAAACCCTTATGAGTTTTTCAAAACTTCTTATTGACCTTAACATAATTAATTTTCTACATTTTTCCTTTTTTATTCTGTTTTATTTTTTATTCCTGTTTTATTCTGTTTATTCATTAAAACAGAAACAGGTTCTTCAGAATATCTTGTGAGACAGTTGGAAAGCATATTATTAGCTTTAGATAGTAGAAGTTTAAAAGGGAATGTATTGGTGTTCATTCTTTTCTTTGTATCTTTTTGTCAGTATGCAATTCTATAGCATATAACTAACATGTCTTAATCATTATCATCATCATCATCATCATCATCATCATCATCATCATGGCTAGGATTCGTGAACAAAGATTTGAGAAGGGCACTACCCACGCTTGCTGCAAGCGTGCTGGTGGCTAAAAAGGCCAATGAGGGATAGGCAAGTCCAGTCACAAAAAGCACAGTGGAATATCTCCTTAGGCGATATTGACAAGGCACACTTCTTTCTTTGTTGTCTTTTCTCTTCAAGACTGACTCTGCATGTGTTCTCAAAGGAAGCAGCAAAGTGCCTTAAACCATATCTGTAAAAAAATGAAAACGTATAATGAACAAGTGGTGTTAGTTGTGCCAAAGTTCCTGAGTAAATTCATGGCAAATATATATCTGGTTTCTTACATTTGACTTTGCAATGCAAAAAGCTAAAGAAATTTTTGTTGTTATATCCACAAAAATGTTTTTACTTCAGTATCTAAGCTTAAAGTTCTTGATTGTTGGCAGAATAAGAAATTAAAATAATTGTTTGTCCATTGTATTATGCTTAAATGGGACACAAGTATACACTACATGGAGTATAAAAGGTTACTCCTAATACTATCACAATTCTCCTTTCTATGTGAAAAAAAAAGTGAAAGGAAAAGAAGTAGAGAGATACTTTCCTTTGATTTTGTGCCTCTCTGTGTTCTCGGTTTCAGTTTGAACTGAACATTTAAGCTCAGAAATCAAGCCATGATGTATCCAGAGGTGTTCTGTACAAAGGATGGTAAATTTTGTACAGCTTTCTTCCTATTACTAATGTCAAATCAAATAACACACTGATGATAGTCAGCTTAGCCAATTTTATTCTTATTTTTCACACATCTAGGACATCCATTTTAATTAGTTCATATTCCAACCCAAATAATGTTCACTAGAATTTATCTTAAATACAACCATTTGTCTTGGATTACAGCACTGGTGAATGGGGGAAGAACAACCAAAATCGTCTGGACCTGTGAAAACATTTGACATTTTGCCCTGACATCCTGGCCTCTAAAATGGAGAAAAATGGTTTTGATAAAGGATCACTGGATGGATAAGGAATTGGCTGGATGGGTGCATTGAAACAGTGGAAGTCAACACTTCAATGCAAGTGAAAAGCAATGACAAGTGGCATTCCTCAGGCGTCAGTAATGGGACTGGAGTTACTCAACATCTGTCAGCAATATGGACTATGGAATTGAGTGCACCCTCAGCAAGTTTGCTGATGACCACAAGATGGGTGGGGCACTCAACACACCAGAGGGAAGAAATGCCATCCAAAAGGGACATTGACAGGCTTGAGGGGTAGGCCCATGTAAACCTCATGAAGCTCAAGAAGGCCTAGTGTAAGGTCCTGCTCTGGGTCAGGGCATTAAGCACAAATACAGGCTGGGCAACAAATGGATTGAGAGTAACCGTGAAGAGAAAGGTTTGGTGGGTATTAGTGAACAAGAAGCTCAAGATGACTCATCTCTGAGTGCTCAAAGCCAGGTTGGATGAAGCCCTGCGCAACTTAATCTAGTGGATGCTATCCCTGACCATGGCAGAGGGGTGGGAACTAGATGAGTTTAATGTCCCTTCCAACCCAACCCATTCTATGATTCTAGCACTCTATAATATTTTGGATCAGAGTAAATTAGAGGGGAGTTTATAGTTAATTATACTAAATGTTGTATTTTAGCATCTGCTGGTTTTGGCAAAGTATTAGTTTGAGTTAGAGATATTTAGGTGATGTACAGTATATTTTCTCTGTGAAAATTGTCTTGTGATATGCAAAAATAGTAGAAAAGCACTTTATTAGTGACTCTGGAAAAATACCTGTTACAAAATTGGCAGTTCCAAAAGTTGTCACAGGACTGCAACTTTAGGAAGGGAAGTAAACAGAGTCCATGGAAAATCACTCTTGGGACTTTTGGCACTTTTGGCACTTATCACACTGGCATGAGAAGAGATTCTTGAATGTATAATGTCTGTAAGAGTATTCAAGAAGTATTTGACTTTTAGTCAAGAATTCAAAACATCTTCATGCTAAGTCAACATCATCTGTTTAAACTTTCACATCATCTCTTGATAGTATCACATATTACTATCATTTTCCAGTCAGTACTTTTACATTTCTCTTTGTGGAGAAAGGCAAGAAGAGCTTTATTCAACAACTGCAACAGAAGGTAATTCTGGTGTTATTCTGCTCTAGGGAAAGTTTCCACATCCATTTTTAGGATTTTCAAATAATTACAGTACTCATCAAAGAATGATACAACCTGTAAAAAATGAGAACTCTGTGTGTACGGAGTTTGCCTAAAGATGAACATCTTAATGCTATAGTGACTTCATGCCTTGTCCCATTCCTGCAATATAGCTAACATTAACACCCAGGACAGAAATACAGATTTAGTCTTAGAGCATCTCTTAGAGAGACTAGCAAGCAGCATCCCACAGATGGGTCAACACTTGAGTAATAGACTCGTTTTGATTCTTCATTTGTTTTGTAAATGTCTGCAGATGTGGATATGTCACCCACAATGAAGGAAGAAAAAGTTTGTAAGTGTCATTCATCTAAGGATCACACTCCCATTATTTATTGCAGTTACCACTGAGATAATATAATTGCCCTCATGGTTGCATAGCTTTCCTAAGTGGCTACTCACATAACACCATGGTTCCACATTACATATGCCTTTTACAACTGATGGATGTTTAGCATTGTTCTCACAATGTGCACTATATATTACCCTAAAAAGTGCTATTTTCAAACTTTTATTCTAATGGTTTTTACTTTAACTGAGATTTCATTAGATGAGTAGTTTTTAAGTTCAAAGTGTTGAGTCTATATCTACGCCTCCATTTAGTGGGATATATGTAATTCTCAAGAATGAAAAACTAAATGGTGCAGGAAGAATTCCTATATTAGGAAAACACTTGTTTGGTTTGTCTTTATGCCCCATAAAAACATGCTGATATGATAAAAGGAAAATAAAGAAAATATCTAGACTGAGAGAAGATCAAACATTAAAGAGGCCACTGGCATATAATTAGTGCATAATTTCAATTATCTAAATGTTACTTACCTGAACAGATTTATCTGAAACAAATTTCCATTTTCCTCACATTTAGGAATACTGATACTGTTTAATCTAACACTTAATTTAGGCAGTAGATCAGCATGTATGCCTGCACAAGAGCTGATGAGAAGAGATCAAAGTGAAGGGGTTTTGGAAAGAAATAAGAGGACAGAGGTGTGAAAAAGCTCCCAGTGTTGTAAGCTGAGGCCCCCTTTCTGTCTTCAGGTTTCATTATCTAAAGTATTAAGCACATAAAGATAAATTTAAACATTTTAAAAGTCAATGTAGGAGCTCAATTACTGCCTACCATGTTCACAACAGGCCAGCTAAGCATATGTTGGGTTTGTATTAACATCTTAAGCAGTTGAGTTTGAACTAGTTTTACCACATGCATCTGGGTAGAGTATCATGTAACAACTATGAAGACAGCCGACTCAGGATGGTAGCAGTCTTGCAGCAGCATTACAGAATTTAGAACAGACGGAATCTGACTGCATTGTTTTGCAGTCCACTGCTACCCATAGCAACATCCATAGCCTTGAAATGTGTTCAATATCTGTTTGGTATTATATTTTTGTGGCTGAAATTGTGGCAGATGTTTCAGCTGTGAGGAACAAATTGGTATAGAAGTGTTAGTTCTACAATTTATCTTTCATTTCGAACTTTAAAATCTTACCATAAACCTTAAACTACAATAATTCATTTCAATATTGAAATCAAACAGAATAATACCTTAAAATAATGAAGAAAAAATATCTCTGTAATCATGTAAGAGAATTTTAGCAGATTCAACTTGTTAAAGAATACTGGCTTTATAGAACTTCTGAAATATTTAGATATATAATATCTTTCACTTCGTATTTTGCCAGGCCTAAATTTATTTTATTTTTTCTACATACTGTTCTAAAATTTTGGCGCAATAATTTGAATTTTCAAATGTTTGATGTCTAACTGTGTCTAAGCTTTCTTAGTTGTATAACTATGCAATAATAAAAATGTAGTTGGAAAGTCCCTTGCAACACAATTTATTCTATGATTCCATGAATGTATAAAATTTCATTAGAATAACAACACAGACCTATTGACTACATGGAAAAGTACATTGTGATCATAACTACTTGTGATTAAGAGGGTTACTGTGACTTAGGATTCACAATCTCTTCTAAAGAACATTAAAGGTGTTGAAATATCAACAAAATTAAGTACTGGATTTCAGAATCCAGGCAAAGTAATCAAGGAAAAGTACTGGTGTCCAAAGGAGAAGAGACAGCGATTAAAGTATGAGAAACTGAAACAAGACAGTAATAGGAGAACTGAGTATAAAAGAGAGATAAAATAGTTAAGACTGTGAAAACTATAGTTTTATTGAGTTTCACAGTTTGGTTGGATGATGAAATGTTAAGAACTTTAATCCATTGTGCATAATTGTGTCTCTTCTTACCTGAACATCTTTCGTTATGAAAGTGTGCTGTATATACCAAGTATATTTTAGAAGATTTTCAGTATTTATTAGATTTTTATTTCATTTTTCAAACTGCTTTCTTAATAGAAAAACTTCCAAATTTATCTCACAATATTACTCTATTTTTCTACTATTATTAAAATTTTTGAGTTTGATTTGAGTTCTGAGTTGTGTTTTGGATCACTTTTCATCTTTGAGTAGCAGGTCACTGTTACTGTAAAACTGTAGAGATTACTTTTACATATTCTGTTCCTTCCTAAGGAAATCAAGTACTTAGTGTCAAGCAATGAAATAGTACAATTCCATCTCTTTTATGAATTGTCCTTTTGGGGGGTTTTTTGGACGGAGAAATATTTTAAAAGTTCTATTGAAACAATTTCATCACATACTGTAACTCATTAATCATTTGCCATTCCAGAGTGGAAACTGTCTTTCAGAAAGCAGGAGAATTCTTTTTGTTATGATGCTGAAGGGGTTTTTGATTTTTCGATTTTCATATTTTGTAGATTTTAGGAACACAGTAATAGATTTTTAGTGAGTTAATATTTAGCAACATAAGTATAAGATCTTTCTATCTCTACCCCTGCTCCAGAACAGGCAGCTAAGATCTGTAGCTGTTTAGTTTCTTGCTCCAGGTACAAGATTGAAGAATATCAGAAGGAAACACAAGCACAAAGCAGAGTGACCTGGAACACTGGAAAGCGTCCAAAAGCCCTTTGAATGCTGAAGAAGAGCAGGTGGATGAAGAAGGGGGTCTCATCACCCCCAGCCTCAACTCCACAGGGGGTGGGGACTGGGAGGGGATAGAGGTGGAACTGGACATGTGTAAAGTAGTGATTGGATAATTATATTATAAAAGCTATGGAAATCAAAGCTTGCACACACACGCATCTATGTATTCCTGAATGAGCTGGGTTGTTCATTAAAAGTGACTACCCTTTATCTTATCTCCTACTAAAAGTTTGTTCGGAGTCTTTTTTACAGACTTTTAAGGCAACAGTTAGGTAGTTGATTTCTGATAGCCACTAAGTGAAACTCACTGAAGTGGAGCTTTAAGAGTTACTGATGACTGACAATATTTAGTCAATACCTTTATATATGATCAGAAATATGATTCCATATTGCACAGACACAGAAGTGGAAGAAATAATGATGGAGACTGCCTCAATTTTCTTCTTCATTGTGTACCTGCTTAGAACCACCATGAGTAGCAAAGAAAAAAAAGTAAGGTATTTTCAGCTACTATAAGGTATTAAATTCAGTTGGTCTGAATTTGAATCTCAAAATTCTAGTTGAGAATTTTATGCCATTAGTAAACTATATATTATTTAAAATCAAAAAGTTTATATTATATTAAGAAATATCTGTATTATTTAGGTCTCCCTGGAAAGATGAAAAAATTTAACAAAAATTTTAATAATGCAAAAACATTTTAATCCTTGGCATTGGTCTTTTTCCTTACCTCATGGCTACCAATATAAGAGGACATGCAAATGACCAGGTTTCCTGACTCCTCACAAAAAAATGTAATTTCAGTTTTGCAACTTTTTCTTACTTTTGTAATTACACTGGAGAAATTATGACATTTTGGTATCATTTTCTCCTTCATTTATAGTTTTGCAGCTTTAAAGAAAAATGACTCAAGAATGGCCTCAACTGGTGGAAGCTGGTTCAATTTCCCTCTAGCTGGTGCAACAATGTCTACTGTATGAGAACCTAGATCCCTGGGGTTTAGGACTCATTTTTTGGATTTTTTTTCAGTAAAAACTCTTGCTTATATATAGCCTAGGAAATGCTGTGTTGCCTGGATGTAAGCTGTAAAACAGTTCTACGAAGGTATCAGACTGAAAATGAGATGTCTCTGCTCTAGACATACAACCCAGCTTAGAGTCAATCTGGAGTACGAGGAGATCTGGGGTGTCCCTGTCAGTAGTTGCAGCGATCTAATCACATATGTAGTTCAGGAGCAGCAGTGTTACAGGAAACCTGATAGGCTGTCTGTCACCCCCAACCTCTGCTGGCCCGACCCACCTTCAGGCACTTTGGAGCATGTGCAGCAAGCAGCTAGTGGCTTGAACACTGCTGAGGGAGGTGAGATCCAGGATTACATAAGCCACACCAAACCACTCACATAAGCTAAGGAAATGGCAGGAAACACAGCCATAAACAGCTATGGGAAACATCGTGTGTCAAGATGAGGGAGATGAGTTCAGTATCTCTGTTAATGGGCTCAAAGAAAGAGGAGAAAGCAAGGGTATTCAGTCTAAGTATGATATTAAATTTGGAGGAAGTATCAAGTATAAGAATATATTCCAGGAGGACTGTAAAATTATGGGCTGACAATATAGGAAGATACAGTTTAGAAACTGAAGTAGCAGAAAAGAACAAGGAAATACAAGGGCTTATGGTGAAAAACCTGTGAAAAAATTATGCCACAAAAAGGGCAAAAAGGGAGAAGGATGAAACAGATTACTGGCTTTATGGGTTGGAAAATTACAATATCTTTCCACTTCTAAATAATAATTCAAAATAACACCTAGATCTTTAACAGAAAAAAAATTGTACCTAATGTACACTCCCATTCAGACCTGGAAGGAAAGGAAGATATCTTATTTCTTTTTACCACCATCCCCTACTCCATCAGTCCCCTGTCTGTCTGGACATTTTCTGAACCTGCCTTAATGAGTTCATTGTATACCATCTACATTTCCTAATGTGGGAAGACTGGGGTTTTTTTTGCATCTGGGCTGAGGTGGAAGAGAATTCACAATCATTTAAAATTGTCATAAGCAGTTAAAAGGATTTTTATAAAGCTTTTGAATCCTAGAATAGTGCAAGACTTTGTGGTTCAGTAAGCATTAGTTTGTAGACATATGAATAAAGTACTACTATTTCAGATTGGCAAGACAGTACATTACACAACAGAGCTCGAAGATGGAGTCTTAAATTAGTTGTAAGAGGAGTATGTAATATCATTGAATTCCTCAGACCTTGCACCAGAAAATCAGATACAGAAATCTATTTAAAAAACAAACATGAGAGTTATAGCTGAAAATGTAGAAGAGCATTTATTAAGTGACAGTGAAGAAGCAGAGTACTTTCAGCAGGAATCAATGATTTACAATATTTGATTTGATTTATTAGTGGAATTTACAGTAATCTATGTTTAAAAAAATACATTTATTGCACAACTTTTTAACGCAAATATTCTTCAATTTCCTGCGTATCAGGGATAATTATGGACTGTTATTTAAGAACAGTTATGTGCTATATATTTAACACATAGAATTTTGTGCTAAATAGTCTTTGCTTTTTTGAATGAGAAAAATGGAATGGTAATTTATTAACATTTAAATTTACTCTTCTGTTTAATTTAAATTTACTATTTTCTATATAATTTAAAATTATATAAAGTAGGAGTCATACTTAAATGAATATTAGTTACTAAGAAGAATGTGTGGCTACTTATTTTTTCCACATATTTACAATAAGCATCACTAGAAAATATTGCTGACAGAAGATAAACTTATATTTTTTAGCACTTGGATTTTCATTACGTTTCTTCATAAGAGAGGGCTGATTTATTGAATACTTCAGCAAATGCAAGTTTCAAGAACTCCTCTACAAATTTTATAGTCATTTATTCAGTGCAATTGGATGTTTCCTTTATTGTTACTTTTGGACTGAATGAATCTTTCTGTCTTAAAAAAAGATAATTCTTAAGGGTGATTTGGTATGAACAAATTTGTATCTTTAATATAAATTTTCTGTTTTAGACGGATCATGCTATTAAAAAACTTGCATGACACATTCAGAATGTAATTTTTTACTATCTTCCCCTAAAAAAGAAAATCCATCAACTGGAAAAAAAAATTAAAAAAAAAGCAAACAGAAAAAAACCCACACCCTGTCCCAGGGAAAAAACCCCAAATCCTATCTTACTGTGTAAGGGTTTAAATTTCAATTTTATATTTCTTTCAGAATTTTGAAGGCAATCTTGATGATCTAAATGCACTGGTTTCAGAAGTACTGAATATTTCTGGCTCAGTGATTCCTGGAAGATGCTGAGCAATTTTGAAAATCTAGCAGTGAGATAAGTTTCAGTTTCTTTGTTTAAAAATCTTGTTAATCTGAACTAATGTGGTTCACTTTGTCTTTTGAATCTGTTTTCATCATAGAAACTGGTATTCTTCAGGTTATGAATTTGCCTCCCCTCCACCTCATTTTTCACTGGTCTACTGATTAAAAGTTATTTTTCCTTAATGCCTCTTAATGAGATTCTTTTTTTAGGTCCTTTCATATGTTCCTACAGCTGCTGCCCTGTAACACTTCTGTCAAAACAGGTGCTATTCATTCATTTCAACACAATTTGAGAAGTTTCTTTCAGCATAACTTTGCAGGTAGAAAATTACTACTACTATTGACACTTATTATGAATCTCTTTAATTTCCTATTTTATATTTTCCTGTGGTATTTACAATAAAGACATCTAGAAAAGTTTTTATAACTTTCCAAGGTTTCCATATTTATGCCCATATGTTAAGAAAATAATAGCATCTCCAAAATAAGAGTCATCTTTGGCTTTCTATTTTAATGTTCCTTAACTGGGTTCATACTGGAGAAAACATGTCTGTTATTTCATTTTAGATATTCCCACTGGCTTGCATAGTGCTGGCAGAATTTTATTTATGGATTAATTTTATACAAACTTTTGACTTCTAATAAAATGTTCACATTTGCAATTCCCAGAAGGTGTTTTACATCTACTTTTCTCACATTTGATTAGAAATCCATCACCACTATGCAAGCATTTACTGCTTGAACATTTTTTTAAGCACTAGAACTACTTTGTCAGCAAAATCTCAATTTAATCTCATTTTGACCAACAATAATATGGTTATCTTCATGCCTATCCATTAGTTCAGATAAGTTCTTTTGCTGCAATTGCAGAAGACTAGAAGTTATTTAGAAGATTAGAAGGCAAGACAGCCTGGAGCAGGACTATTTTCCAAAAAGTCCAGAGCCTGTAAGTACAGTGATCACTTAACAAGGCCGAAAAAGCTCCTAGTAAACTAGTTCTATTTCACATCTGTCTTTTACTCCTATAGCAGAGCTGTAGTTTCTTGCTTCCAGTTCACAGATTGGTTTCTAAGCACTAGCTCTCAGGACTAGTAAAACAACTGACAAGAAAAGAAGAGACAAAGGTAAATCTTTTGATAAATACTTAGCACAGGAAAACTAAAGGGACTGGAAATCACAAATGTATCTACAGTACCCTAGATAACATTGATGCCGAAAGGGTTTTTTTTAACTTTTCAATTTTCATATTTTGTAGATTTTAGAGACACAGTAGATGCAATGCTGTAGATTTTAGTGAATTAATATTTAGCAGCTTGTAGCACAAAGTCCTTCTATCTCTACCCCTGCTCCAGAACAGGCAGCTGAGATCTGCCAGCTATTTAGTCTCTTCCTCAAGGTACCTGATTAAAGCATATCAGAAGAGAACATAAACATGGAGCAGCGTGACCCGAAGCCCTGGAGAGCGTCCAAGAGACCTTTGTGTGCTGAAGAAGAGGAGGTGGATGAAGACAGAGGGTCCCAACGACCCCAGCCCCAATTCAACAGGGGTGGGAACTGGGAGGGGACAGAGGTGGAACTGGACATGTGGACAGCAGTGATTGGATAGGTTATATTATAAAATCTATAGAACTTAGAGCTTGCTTGCGCGCGCGTCGATGTGTTCCTGGATGAGCGGGGTTGCTCATTAAAGTGCCTGCCCATTATCTTATCTCCTACAAAACTTGGCTCGGAGTCTTTTTTCAGACTTCTACGGCAACAACATTAAGCATTTTAGTGTTCAGAAGCAAATTGTACATTTGGTCAAACCCCAGAGTTCTGTTTGACTTTCCAATTAAAATGAAGAAAAAGGTAAGACTTTTAGCAATTTACAGGTAAAAGAGTTAAGGGTACCTGAAAGGGAAGAAAAATTCAATCTGGTGGGGGGTGCAAAAGGAACTGATGCCTTCTGGAGGAACATGGGATACCACTTACAGATTCAAAATTGACTGACTTTACGTATCGCTGATAACAAAAGAAAAATTTTTAAATGATGGAATTTTAAAATATTTATCAACTTAATGTGTGTATGTGATTTAATTTGTATATATAAATGAAAAAATAAAAATTAAAAAGAAGAATTAAAAAAAGAAAAGCTGAGTGTGCTGGTTTAAAGGTGAACCAGCAGGGGAAATGAACTCACCACGAGAGAGATTATAAGTCAGACCTAAAATTTAATAATAATATTACAATAACAACACTGACACGCAAGGGAAATTGCTTTCAACTCACAAAACCCCAGCAGTATAGCCCAGTGTCCTGGGGCACAAACCCAAGGGGGTTTGTTTGCCCTTGTGCTGAGACCCCTGTGGTTCCCCCAAGTCCAGAGCAAAAGGAAAAGAAAAAACCTGTTGGTGCAGGCGAGGGCTGTGGTCTGGGCGAGAGCGGGGATCTCCTGCTGTCGAGGTCCTGCTGCTGCTCTGGATCCGACGAGAGGTTCCCGAGGTCTTCTTACCCACCACTTATGTACCCTCAGGGAGCACCCAGTCCCTCCCCCTGGGCGGGGACTCACACAATGGGTGATTAACTCTGGGAGCCAGGGGGTGTTGAACTGTTGATGCCCCATTAGCAGCTCCGCCCCCTCAGGCTGGGTGTGAAGGTGCTAATGGCTCCCTGGGCAGCTGCTGCTAATGGCCCATTGACCTTGGGGAATGAATAGAGGGGGTAGAATACACAGCTTTGATCACCCCCACACAGGGTTAGCTGGTCCCTCCTGCTGAACTAGGACACTGAGCCAAAACAATTTTTTGAGAATTTACAACAAGAAAAACTAGGAGTTTCAGGCTGAATTTCTGTCACACTAAAATTGATAAAAGCACGTTCATTTATTTTATTTCACATACAGTTAATTATTTTGGCTTTAATATTGGCTGTATACTTCCAGTATTTAGTTACACATCTCTAGAGTAATTCAAGTAAGCATTACACATATCATTTGGCACTGCCATATGGAAGTCAGATGCTTCTTTGTTCATTGTTTTTGTTTTTAAGGGTTGAAAGAACAGTAGACCTGTCGCAGCCTTGGTCTCTTTCAGGAAGGGACCAGACCAGCGACGGGGTTCGCAGACTGCCTGCTGAGCTGTCATTCGCGGCTATCCCTTGACCCAAGGTACAGTTTGCCTCGCGAGCTGAGAACAAACACCAAAGAGACAAGGGTGGTCTGACCTGATCCGAAGATCTAGGCTGATCCAACTTTATTGGGGGGAAACAGGGGTTTATATAACTTGGGGTATGGAAGGTTCTGGAAAAGGGGTGGAGCTGAGGCGGAGCATGCAAATCCACCTCAGCCCATAGGGTAGGCAAACTAGGGGGGAGTAAACTTGGGCGTGGACTGGTGACAGGCAGGGCCAGGGCCGCCCCCTAGGGGGAGCTGGCCAATGGTAGCTGTTCTCTTGTTGCTAGGCACCTGCCTGCCTGGGGGAAGGTTCTGGAACTGGGAGAGCAGTAGACATCTTTATTTAATAAAAACTGGGGATAAAACTGGGGATTTAGAAAGTCCATGTGATAGTGTCATTGTCCGGGTTCTTCGGGGCCTTCCTGGACCTTCCACACGTCGAACTCCGTTCGGCGATCCCTCGTCCTCCTCCATTCCTCCATGTCCATATAGTCCCCATCTCCAACATAGACCTTTGATTTTTTGGGAAGAACAAATTTCCTTATGATAATGATTTTTAGTCTCAGCACAACATTTGGATGTAACAGGAAAATGAAAGATCTGAATTTAAGGATAGAAACTGGTCGTTCTCATCTGGCTGTCTACCTAATGTGGTGATCATTTTCCCTATATGTCATAGACTTGACTCTTACATCCTTAAACCTTTATTATTTTGGATGTCTTTCAAAAACATCTTGGTATTAGAGCACTGAAATAATACCCCTTTTCAGAGAATTATTTATTCATTAATCCTGCCGAGAATCACCTCCTGAAAACTGCATGAGAACCTGGATCCTTTCACAAGTGCTAAATGCCATGAGACAGGAAAATCACTAGTCTCAAATGAAAAGACATTTTATTTCTTCTTCCAATGTCTGGATTATCTATATTACCAAAATTATTTAAGTAACTATAAATACTTGACTTGGTATTAATATTTAGTATTTTAAGACTAACATTACAAAATCTCTGCTCTGTTAAGAAGTTTCCATCTCTTCTGTTTATCCCCTAGGTTACAGATGGGAAAGAAAAAGAAAACATTATTTTCAGTTTTATTTTAAAAAAACCCCAATTTTAAATTCAGAACAGTCATAGAAAATTCATCCAGAAGTGAGCATTTTTCAATGATGGACAAGTGAAAATATTTTAATGGTAGTCCTGACCAGAACTAGTTAAATTAGGTGTAGAATTTATGGATAAGTTTATAGCTGTTTATTGTGCAGGTAACTATGCCTATGTCCGTCATCTTGACTTTATGATCAATGGAGAGAAATAGGCATTTTGGGGATAAGAAATATCTCATTTTCAGCTACTATTTTAGAACAAGTTGAATCCATCTTGCAGAAATACTCATTTCTTTTGTTTGTGACGTCTAAAAAACTACTTTGCCTCTCAAAACTGTTCATAATTGTTGTTCAGTATTTGGATAATACCTTAACATCATTAAAACTGCAAGTTATTACAGCAAAAGCCAGTAAGAAAATAAAGTTCCAGATGATAATGAAACTTATTTTCTCAAAAACAACAAAGAAAAAATATTAAAATATTGGGGAAGGAAAGTTTATTTACTGTAATGATAGGGAAAAAAAGGGAAGTTTAACAGAAAACCAAGAAAACATACAAAGAAACAAAATTTTTGAAGTAGAACAATGCAGAAGGTATAGACTGAAGATCCAAAATTAAAAAGTATAAAATTACTTGAAACCTTCACACAAAATTGACTCTACTAAGACCATGATTAACAGACATTATTAAGGAAGTATTAAGAATTTGCATTAAAGCTGTAATGCAGAATTATTTTTTTTCAGAAGTGTGCTTTATAAATTGCTGCATACATTAAAGAATATGGAACCTCAGGGAAGCTATTTAAGAAAATTAGTAGGCTATTTTAGAAACATTATGACATCAACCTATTTCTTATGAACAATTTTGCTAAAATGCAGTTTACTTTTATATCTGGACATATCAAGAGAGGTAGCTGAAACTACTCAAAGCCAATAGTGTTGAAAAAAGTATTTCACTTTCTATTAAAAATTACATGGTTACAGCTTTAGAATATGTAGGCACCTTCTGCTCTACAATTTGTAACCTTTAGGAAAACTAGTGAATTTCATTAAGTAATGCCATTTCAAATTTGAAAAATATAAAATTTCTGATAGTTTTTACTTTAAATTTATAGCTGAAAGTGATAAGCTCTAATAATAGCAAAGTAACAGTAGCTGTTATGTATGAGTTGCAAAAGTTTAAAATGGGAATGTTTAGCATCACATATACCTCCTGGCATCTCTATTCCAAGTTACTCTCACATGTCCTCAGAACACAGATTGCAACAAAGCTATTGCCTGTTTGTGTATCTGTGTTTTTTAAACCTCCTTTTAGATTATTTTTTATTAAAAAAAAAGGTTAATACTGATATGTGTGGGAATGGGATCAAGGCCTTCTGAAAAGCATCTATAAAAACCATATGGGTACACTTAGATGATCTGTTACAGAGTATTCAAATATGTGGACAGCTATAATGCAAATGTTTGCTGATTTCCACTATTATCTTCTCTCGTTTTCTTTATAGTTTTACAAGGGAAATTGCTTTTGATAAAGAACTAGTTCTTAACTACAAGTATATAATGACATTTAATTCTTAAAAAACAGTAATTAGAAAACAATTGAAATGGATCATTAGTCCCAAAAAATAATAATCTAGTATGAACTTTTTACTAAACGTGTCATTACCTCATGTTCAAATCACTCATCTGTGCTAAAGCAGTCCACTGATTTTTGTTAAATTTAGCATGACAAATTGCACTCTGAACACTCCCCAGTGATCACATATTTAGCCTTTTAACACAACAATCATTTAAAATACCCAAAATGTGAATATGTCATCCATAGCACAATACCAAATGATAGGAAGACTTCCCATTCTCTGGAACAAAGGATGCTATAAAGAGAAAATATTCATATATTCTCTGTTCAGTGACAAAATCACTAAGGATCATAAGTATGAGCTGATCTCTATGAGGGCATTTAAATACGTATTTGAATTAGTTCTAGCCAGTCAGCAGAGAACAAATTATACAAAACAGTAATGAATTTTGTGTTAAGGGACTGTATGTTCAAAACTGCAGATCAAATAAAAAAAAAAAAAGCAAAAGATGCATGCATATATTGGGATTGCATTAAAAGTTGTAGTATGAGGGGCTACAAGGGTGTATTCTGCTAGAAGATTCCCCCTTGTGTGACAGAGCCAATGCCAGGTGACTGACCCACCACTGGTCAAGGCTGAGACATCAATGCGGTGGTAGCACCTCTGGGATAAGTTGCTTAAGTGAGGGAAAAACTGCTGTATTAGAGCTAGTGGAAAAGAGGAGTGAGAATATGTAAAAGAAACAGTTCTGCAGACACCAAGGTCAGCGAAGGAGGGGGAGGAGATGCTTCAGGCACTGGAGCAGAGGTTCACCTGAAGCCCCTGGTGAAGTCCATGGTGAGGCAGGCTGTTCTCCTGAAGCCGGAGGAGATCTACAGTTGTACAGATAATCAGTCTGCAGCCTGTGAAGGACCCCACACTGGAACAGAGGGATGCACATTAAGGAGTCTGTGACCCTTTAGACAGCTGGTCCTGAAGCAGCGTCCTGGCAGGACATATACAACTAGGAAGAGAGAAGCCCACACTGGATAATGTTTTCTTGGGAGGACCAATGCCAGAGCCGCCTGTTCCTGAAGGACTGCATTCTGTGGAAGGGGCTCATGCTGCAGTAGTTTGTGAAGAACTGTAGGCCCATGGGAATGAACTATGTTGTAGTTCACTGAGGACTGTCTCCTGTAGGAGGGACCTCAGGCTGGAGTAGGGGAAGAGTGTAAGGCAGAAGAAGTGGCAATGACAGAGTTGTGAACTGTCTGCAATCCTCCATTCCCTATCCCTCTACATCACTTGGGAGTTGAAAGAAGATACTGGCCCAAGAAGAAGGGAGGGTTGGGGGAAAGTGTATTTCTCATTAATTTAATCTGATTCTGATTGGCAATAAATTAAACTAATTTACCCAAGCTGGGCATTTTCCCTGTGACAGTAATCAATGAATGATCCGACAATCTGTTCATATCTTGTCCCACAAGTGTTTTGTTTGTTAGGGGTTTTTTTCTCCTTTGTGCAGCTGAGAAAGCCAAATGACAGAGTGGCTTGGAGAGCATCTGATGTCCAGCCAAGGTCAGCCCATCACAGGGCTATAAATAAATTAGTTACAGCAATGCATGACTCGTTAGGCTGAAGTAAACGCAATGAGTTATGTATTGCATGCACACAAATCTGTCAGGATCCTCTTTGCTTATTCTTTATATCTACATACTGTCTAGACAATAAGGATTGGTTAGAGTTTTTATTTGCTTGGTTGTTTTTTTTTTAAAATAGAGATTGCTGAAATGACCCAAGCATTAGTCATCTTTACTTCCTGAAATCTCTTTGATTTGTTGTGGGATTTTTTTCAGTGAAACAGTATAGATCAGCACACACTTAAAAAAAAAAGAAAAAAAAAAGGATTTTAGAAAAAGCATTGAGACCTTTATTACAATCAGTTTCACATTGTAACTGTCCCATTTTTCAATGTTTCATAAGCAAATATTTCCAATGTTTCAAAACAGTTTCTTTCCTAGTGTGTCTACCAGGAGCTGAATCTTTTCTCATGATAGTTCAGAAAAGTCATACCTTGGGCTGATACATTCATTTAACAAAGCTCAGGCTTTGTATGGAACTAAGCTGCAGTGGATCAAATTGCTTTTCCAGTAAAGCTAACCCGAAGTATTTACTTAATTTTATACATTGCAAAGTAGAATCCTGGCTATAATAATCTTTGTAAAATTCCATTCAATAAAATCAGTCTATTAAAGTGACAGGCTAAAATTTTTAAAGTTATTTCTCAGGAAGAGCTGTATTTAACTGTCTCACTACCATTTCAGAGAATCATAGAATCCCAGATGGGAAGGAACCTCATCTTCTGGTCTAACCTTTCTTTGCAAAAACAAGGTCTAGAGAAGATGACCCAGAAGTTGTCAAGCTGAATTTTAAAACTGTCTGATATTGGAGAATGCAACCCTTGCCTTGGGAGATTATGCCAATGGTTGACTGTCCTTATTGTGATAAATTGGCGTTTCGTGTCCAGTTGGAATCTCTGTAGGAGTAACTTGTACTCATTATCTCTCATCTTTTCCTTGAGACTTGTTGTAGAAAGAAATTGTCTATCTTCTTTGTAGCCACCCTTTAAATACTGAAATATGGTGATAAGATTTCCTCTAAACCTTCTCTCAAGTCTGAGAAAACACCAGTTCTCTCAGTCTTTCCTCATATGGCAGGTTTTCTAGCCCTTTGATTACCTTTGTGGCCCTTCTCTAAAGTCTCTGCAGCCTTCCACATATTTTTGTATTGTAGGGATGTAATTTTTCCATTACATTTCCTTCTTTCATGTTTTAGAGGGTTTTCGTTTGGTTTATACAGGATCAAACTCATCAAAGCCTTCAATGGCACAGAATTTAATATCTGACCTTATTGACTTTATGCCTACAGTTACATTTTAAATTAGTTTTAAAATAGCAGCTAAGTAATGATAACTTTTAGTCAAGGTAGTTATTCATAATACACTTAAGTTTGATTCTTTCTGCTTCTACATTACACCAAGAAGTTTACCAACTGGACATTTTTCAATCTAGGAAAGGGGGCTGTGTTGATGTTGTGATGAGCAACATAGTGGATCCTGCTAAAAATGAGTTAGAAGGTGTCCTACACTCAAGCTTCTAGATACACATTTATCACTTGTGATCTTAAAGATTGCTATTGGAATTTCATTGTGACACATGGGTGACCTCAGTAGGTACAGATCCACAGCCTCTACAGCTTAAGAAATACACAAGAAATTTTGCTTCATTTTATCTAACATACTATGGTAAGTCCTATCATACCTCTTTACTTTTCCGGTACAACTTCATTTGCACCAGTATTTCAGCTTGCATTAACTTAAAGTCCAAGAAAGCTGCAATAATATGAAGACATTTGGAAGCATTTGAAAATGTGAAAGCATAAACTGTTATTCTGTAGAGAATACAAGCAGACCAAAAAGCCTGTAAGAAATGCAAATGATATATGGTCACTGTCCATCCCATATTTATAGTTATGGACAGTCCAGGGCAGTGAGACTTGAAATATAACCTAACATTTAAGCTTAGTGCAACTAAAACCTTTCTCATTGGCCACAATATTTTGTGTCTGTCCTATCTTGAAAAATACAAGTCACAAATCCATGCTCTGAGATAGAGCTTCTGTGGTATATCAGTTAAATAGCTGAACATCTGATTCATTCTTTATGAAGATAACCATTGTGCTTCATTCTAGTCCAGCCTTTTGCATGAAAATACTGACAGATACAATTACAACTTATTCTTGGTAAGATTTAGAATTCCAGAATAGGTAGAACTACAAGACAGAAAGGTACTAGGATATTCTGGTACAGAGAATATGGAGTGTTTCAGAAATACATCATATTTTCTCCACAGCTTCAAATTTTCTATCCCATCTATATTGATTGTTTTCTAGTAGTGAGCTGATTTGCTAGCCTATTCTTACTGTAGTGTTATCTCACTTTTTAAAAAAGTGAAGTATTTGTACCATTAAAACCACTACAGTGAACAGTAAGAATGTATCAGATAAAAAACCTGTCCATAAATGCTTTACTCAAAATTCGTATTGATACTGCCAACAAAATTTATGATGCTTTACAGATATTCTAGTGCTTCCTCTTCGGGGGAAAGAAGAGATTTCTTTTTCTTTTAACTTCCAAATTCTGGAAAATTTTGTAATTATAAGCAACACAGACACAATTTTAATTAGTCTGGTTTTCCACTGTTTTGCTGTTTTGTGTTAGAACTACATGTGGGTTTTCTTGATTCACATGGTGAAAATATAATTACAGGATTCTGCAAAATCAAAAGTTGGAATACTGGTTCTATTGGGCAACATAGGAATGCTCTGGAAATTGCAGAATGCAGTGCAGACCTAGGTTTTGATTTTATCTCAAAAGGATACTAAAGTTAATTTGCTACATAAATCTCAACATGACAATTTTTCACATTATTGGTGGTGCTTGCAGATACTGCTCCAGTATGAGAAAACTTCAATGTGTCCTGATGTTTGTTTTCCCCACTTGCTATAGCAGGCTGCTGGAGGTGACATCATGCATGGAAATGACACTTGATGTAGAGGCAC
Organism: Pithys albifrons albifrons; assembly: GCF_047495875.1. Classification (NCBI taxonomy): domain Eukaryota; kingdom Metazoa; phylum Chordata; class Aves; order Passeriformes; family Thamnophilidae; genus Pithys; species Pithys albifrons. The sequence goes on along the minus strand of NC_092497.1, from coordinate 78,567,539 downwards.
GACTAATACAGCTATCAAAATATCACCACCGATGTCATAGATGATGATGATTTATTGTTCTTTAACAGACAGACAATTATTTATGTCTGCTAATTGTTGAATTGTTTCTTCTTTTTATTTCCAGAAGTTCTATAACATTTTTGAAGTTATTTTATTTTAAAAATCTAGATGAGGGATTAGTTTTGGGTTTTTTCTTAATATATATTTAATACACTTTTTTGCAGAGTAATATAGCCAATCCCCTGATTTAAATAAGATGAGATAACTAAGGACTGTGCATCACTGCTGGAACCTCCAAAAAAAGCTTTACATATTAGTAAACATCTTTGTCCTCAAAAAAATACTAAATAATTTTAATGCAAGATATTGATTACTTAATGTTTAAACATTTTGAGAATAAAGCTGAAAACTGAGGATAAACTGCATATAGAAATGCTTCATATCTATGTGGTTTATTATTTTCTCATGTGAATTAGCAGATATTAGACAAGTAGAGTTTGGTGTAAGGAAAATTTATCCAAGAGACTTGCAAAATTTGTTTAAAAGCAAATCTTCACAGTTTCAATTCCAGTACTTCTTAACTTTTAATACTCTTTAAAATTAACAAAACATGATAGACAGATGTCATAATTTTAGATATCTACTTAAATTATACTGAATATCTTTGATTAAGGTGACTGATAACAAAAAAGAAAAAAGGAAAGAAAGAAGAAATAGGGAAAAAAAGAAGATTCACCACTGCAATGAAATCAATGACAATATGAGGTATTCAATAACTTCCCTTATGGGACATGAAGGGAACACTGTCACAAAGAATGAGGAAAAGGCTGAAGTACTTCCTGAGTTCTTTGCCTCAGTCATCAATATTATGACCAATTATCCTCAAGGCAACCAGCCCCCTGAACAGGTAGATAGGGACAGTGAGCTGAATAGACCCCCTGCAGTCCAGAAAGGAGTAGTTTGTTACCTTCAGTGTCACTGAGACAATCACAGTTCCAAGAGGGAGTTTGCCAAGACACTCTCCATCACTTATCACTAGTCCTGATTAACCAGAGAGGTTCCAGAAGGCTGAAGGCCGGCCAGTATGGTGTCCGTCTACAAAACCCTGTCATCCTGAGCTCACTGCTGAGGAAAGTTACGGAACAGATCATCTGGAGTGCAATGACATGGTATGCACAGTCCAATAAGGAGGTACAGTTGTTGCAAATTTCACACAATAATTATCTTCCTCAACCCAACATAGTTAGCTAAAATAAACATGCTATTTAGAATGTGGAATCCAAATATGGAACCCAGAGGAATCATGAATACATTATATTAATTTTAATATGAATGCTAATATGATTGACCAATTTTTAAAAGCTGTGTTTTTTATTATTCACCTTGAACTGGAAAGTCAATTCTTTGGAATTGCACATTATACCTAACTACTCACTCTATTCTAACTATAAATAAACTCTGCTAGGCTATTTTAGCTGATCTTTGAAAAATGCTACATGGAAATATTTTTTGCTGGGGGAAAGATAAAAGGAACAGCATTTGATTCAAAATATGTAAAACTTCTAATCTGTTACTTCAATTAGCCACAATGACATGTCAACATTCTTACCTATTCTGAATTAGAGATGACAATTAGAATCAGTGAGTCCAAGCCAGAAAACATTATTTACCATAGTTGTTACCGATGCACCAAAGTCAAGCAAACAATAGCATACACATACTTAAGATTTCCAAAAAAATCTTTATACATTACATTTTCAAAACATGTATTCTAGAAAATTCCTAGACTTGTCCTTGTTAAATGGCTTAGAAAAAATGGAATTATTATCAAACCCATGAGTTATTCACTATTAGTTAAAATGGCCAATATTTGCTTTCCCTAGTTTTAGCACCACCTAGCTCTTCCCTCCTTTTAGATTCATATTTTACTCAGACTTCCTTTCCTATGGTGTTAAAAGCTGACCTGACTAAAGGCCAAGTGCCAACAGAGTCAGAACTCCTTCAGCTTTGAGGGAAAGGGAGGAAAAACACTTCGATAGCGTGAGGCATCATGGGAGCTAGGAACAACTCTATCTTATGATGCCAATTCAGACCTATGTATAACACTTTAACTTGTCTGCTTGTCTGTTGATGTGATGTTCTTCTTTGGCTTTTGGGGCACATGGGCATCTACATGGTGAATTTTCACAGTCAATTTTTCTATCTGGGTGGTGATGTCTTGCCATGTATCAGCAGACCAGATGGGTTTTCTTCTACATTTTCAGTTGGTCTTCGTTAATCAGTCTAGCCATCCACACAAGCCATTGGCTATCCTTCACAAGTCACTGTAGAGGTAAAGCCTTGTCAACTTCTCTCATTCACCAATGTTCAGGGCTAATCGAACAGCTGTGGGCTCTGCAAATTGACTCAGTTTGCTTTTTTCTTCAATAGCTTCTGCTACTTGTTGAGTGGAACTCCAAAAGCTGCTTTCTACCTTCGGGTTTTCTTTACAATGCAACAGGAACCATCAGTGAAGAGGGCATAACACATTTCTTCTTCAGGCAACTGGTTGCATGGTGGAGCTTCCTCAGCCTGATTTCAATGGTTCTCTTCCTTCTTCATTTGCCAGACTGAAGTTCTCACCTTTAGCCCAATTTGTTATGATCTCAAGGACTCCAGGGCAACTTGGTTTTTCAGTTTGAGCACATTGTGTGATCAGAGCAGTCCACTTACTCCATGTAGTATGAGTGGCATGAGGCGTGGGGAGCACCTTCCTTCTAAACATCTAGTTCAGCACTAGTAGTTGGGGTGCTAGGAGAAGCTGTGCTTCTGTACCAAATATCTATGAGGCAGTTTGTCTCTCTTCAAAAGCTACTAGGATCTCTTTCTTTGTAGGGGTATAGTTGGCTTCAGATTTTCTGTAGCTTTGACTCTAGAATCTGAGTGGTTGGCTTCTGGCCTCACTAGACATCTTTTGCCAGAGGCTCCAGGAAGGACTATTGTCTTCAGCTGCAGAATAAAGTACATTTTTGACATTTGGTCTTGTCTGAACTGGTCTAAGGGCCACAGCATGTGCAATTTCTTGCATAATCTGTTCAAAAGCTTGTTGCTGTTCAGGCACTCATTGGAACTCATTTTTCTTACGAGTCACTAGGTAGACAGGGCTCATGATCTGGCTGTATTCTGGAATATGCATCCTCCAGAAACTTATGGCCTTCAGGAAAGCTTGTTTCTTTCGTGTTAGTTAGTGGAGCCATCGCTACAATCTTGTTCATGACTTCTGTTGGAATCTGTTGCTGTCCATCTTGCCACTTCACTCCAAGGAACTGAATCTCTCTGGCGGGTCCCTTGATTGCACTCTTTTTGATGGCAAAACCAGCTCTAAGGAGAATCAGAATGATTTTATTTCTTTTTTCAAAACCTTCCTCTGCTGTGTTTCATTTTCCTCAGGTCTTGGCATAGGAAAGCTGCCTGAACTTAAAAAGACCTAAACAGAAGGTTAATACATGCATCCAGCGGGAAACCATATTGTTTATGTTTTATGTTCAGAATGTACCTAAACAATGCATAAACCAGGCATGTCTATATAAACAAGGTCTAGGAATGCAGCCGAGTTCCTGGGAAACTTGCCAAGGCCTTTGGTCTAACAGGTCAGAAACCACTTATCACTGTTAACTGCTGACCTGGCAAAATGTCAAGTGCTAACCATAGAGTAAGAGCCTCCCCCAGCCCGGAGGGAAAGGAAGGAAAAACCCCTAAAACTAAAACTTAAAATGGCAAACCTTTTATATTTATATTTATATACATAGAAGAGATAAAATTAAAAGCCAAATACAATATATACAAAGGTAGGAAGAAACAATAACTCCACACTAAGTCGCACACTCAATAATACACATTCCACCACTTTGATCTAAAAAACTACTCCAAAAGACAACTCCCAAGAGATACCCATCAAGAGAGGAGGAAAAACCAACAATAAGATGTTTATTTTCCTGAACCAAAAACAACTGTGAAAGTAGACTTGAGCGGCAGTGAGGCCTAATCTCCTCGGAATAGCACGGCATGTCTACCTCACACCTCAGCCATGAAGGAAAAGAGAACTAAACACCTCCTACACCTCCTTTTATACTTGATTTGATGTCAAATGATATGAAATCTCTCTTTGGTTGCTTAAGTCAGGTGATGCTTGTCCTCTCTAATCTGCATAATACTATCTGGGCCTACCAAAAGCTAAAACTAAGGCCAAAATTACCACATAGTTCTGTGATCTCTCTCCAATAATTGATGCTCTTACCTTTCATCAGACCTTGATTGTTTTTTTCTAATAAAAGAACATGAACAAGACTGAACTACATAAACCCTGGTGTCCAGTGGATAAAGCCCATTACAGTGTAGTCTCTGAGTGGACTTTTTAACAGAGGTCTGTATAAAATAAACCAACAACAAGCAAGTCCTTAACATACGTTCAAAGTTTGCAGGGATATACAGTGAGGTATTAGAGCTATTACTTACACGTGGATTCACAGTCAAATGTTAGGTTCTTTGGTTTGTAGAAAAGTGAAATAAAAAGGTCCTTACAGCAAATATTTATTCAGTGAATAACTGTTTTTTAAGGACAACATTTTATTTTGTTTCAGTATTAATCAATATTTTATTACTATATCCCTATTTTCAATGCTGTCCAGCTCTGTTCTTTCAAGTTACAAGGCCTGTTTTCCACAATAAAATATGATATGCTACCTGTTATGGGTTCACCTAGGTGGGCCTAGATTTGGGCTCTGGAGTTTGGACTGGGCTAAAGCTGTCAGCTGACTTGAGCTGGGCTGAGCTAACAGCTGACCTCTTCTAGCCAGTAATTTTGTATTCCATACCACATTATGACATCATCTCCAGGAAAGTAGGAACCAGTGTGGGAGTGGTTAAGGCAGTCGCTTCTCAGCCTCCTCTTGAGAGGACGCACGATGCTGTCCCAGGGGGGATGGAGAGGACCAGGCCCACCACTGGCTCACAGGGTACCTCAGGGAAGTAAAATGTGTTCTTCTGGGTCTCTCCTTTCTGCTTGGGTTTGTCTCCCTGGGGAATAAGCTTCTTCTTAAGTAAGGTGTAGTTAGGACAGTAGAATTTGTGTGTTCGTTAAGAAGTTGAGGTGGGGAACTTGTTGTTGCAGATTTGTGTGAGTGTGTATTTGTACTCTCTTCTAATTGTCTCTTTCTTTCTGTGAAAAATAGATGTAGATTTAGTATAAATGCAGTTTGAAGTGTTTTTTTTCTTTCCCCTCTCTTTTCCTCCCTTTCCCTGGTGTTGGGAGGGAGGCTTTTCTCTCTGTGCTTGGGGGGGTTGGCAGTTGCTTATCTCAAACTAAGACACTAGCCCATAGAAAAATCTTCAATTACTTTAAAAATAAATATGCCTTAATTTTTCACATCAGTTGATAATAAAAGTAAGCCTTCAAGTAATGCAAATTCAGCTTACATATATTTCAGTGTCTTATAAATAAGATTCGATCATATTCATGTAAATTGCAAATGTTGCTGAAGTTTTAGGGTATTCCATTTGTTTTTGAAGAATATATACACACAATATTCAAGAACATAATGGAAGAAATAAAACTACCAGAAAAGTCCAACCAATCTACTCTGTGAATAAACAATCAACAATGAAGCAAACAAAATGAAAAAAATTCCATTTCTATACACTAACTTAGTATTTTTAACATTTACATGGCTATATCATTGAGCTTTATTGTTGTTGAATAGTCTGAGACACCAGTAACACTGTTTCCCAAATACATGGTATTTTTCATAACAAACTGATTAAATAATATAAAAAGAATTTAAATTTATTTTTCTTCAGAATTTATTGGAATAATGCAACTTAATAAACATATGAAGCATTTATAACATAGACTACCAGAAAAATATTTTGCCCTAACAATTATGCTTATAAGTATTTATTTAATATGCAAACCAAACAGTCATAAATGATATTGATCCTAAATTTTAACAACAGGTAAATGTTCAAAGATATTGTTAAACAAATTTCCATAGTATATTTAAGTTTGAAATAGCTATAAATAAATACAGTGTCTTAGACTTTTTCCTTTCACTTGTAATCTGAAACAAATCCTTATTGTTTACAGAATTCTCTGAGAGCAGCAGTTTGGGCTAACAAAACAATCTGCACATGAAAACATTGAAAGCTTCATTTCAGCAAAGTGCTTATCTTCTGACTGTTTCAAAATCATCCTCATTACCTGCCTACCCATTGGAAAGGTGTCACTCATCAGCTGATTCCTCGAGCTTGTTGATAGATATCTACTTTGAAATACCTGCTGGGTGGCCAACACATTAATGAGCTGTTAAATTAGGTTGTCATCTGGAGAGAAGCACTAAGCTGCTAAACTAGATGTGAACACTGGCTGCTTAGTGACCTTTGCATAGAAATAGAGCTTCTACCCATAAACATTTTAAAGTCATGGGATTTATTCCAGTTCCTCACAAAGGCTGACATTTTATAAAAGTCAGTACAGGAGTAACTCTGTACTGACTTTTGTTACCTAGGAAATCCCTTTGGTATCCATTAGTGTGGGTCAAACTAATTCAGAATGTAAGGCCATTAGACCTGATAAAGTTCCAGAGGAAAAGGATTTCTAGTGTTGCAGATGGCAGAGTTGTACCAAGAATTCTTTTTTCCTCATTTCATTTTATATGGCTGCTCATAAGAATTCATACACTGATTACTTTGAAAAGAAAATTTCTTAAAAAAGACAGTGGTGAATAGAAAACCAACAGCTTGTCCTTGTCACTGTGATCTTTTGCTATTGGGGCAGTAACATATTTCACTTTTATGAAAATGGGTCAGAATCAAGTCAGATGCTGCAGTAGTCATGCATATACTACTCAGCAGCAATATTTCCCCATCAATCTCTTTCCCATCTGCAGTTTTTGTAAATACTTTGCAGATCGTGCTTCAACTGTTTTGGGAATACTAAGGTTTCCAGATACGTTTGGATCTGAATCCTGATGCATTCAATTATTACAACTTTACTGTTTCATGACAGAAAGGAACCCTTTATTTAAAGATAGCAAACACAGCAAAAAAACCATGACTTGTGTGTATACTAACCCCAAAGCAAATATGGCTGGAAATAAAGTGTAGAGAACTTTTTAAAGCTTTTTAAGCAATATTTACTTTTTTCACATACCTTGCCCATTTAAAAATTAATGCACCATGAGTCATTTGGTGGATGTTAATGTTGAAATAACAGCTCAAGAGAGATGGGGAAAAAAATCAGTATTTTTAATTGTCAAAATCAAAATGAAGTTATGAGCACAAAGTCATAACACCAACAAATTACTTATTGGCATGTATCTTGAATCCTGCATTAGTCTTAGTGGAATGTGACACTTAATCCCAAGAAGAAAAAGGTCTGACCCTCCACAGTATAAAAAACAGAATTAATATGTTAAGACACTATAAATCTTCATCATTTTTTGTATATGGACTAAGATCACTTTTAAGCTTAATTAAAGAAAAATATGAAATGCCTGTTCAGTATAAAACTTAATTATTTATAATAAATCCCGGCCCAGATTCTTGTTGTGCACAAAATCTTTTCAAATATTTGAATATTTGAACCTGGAAATTTACCTTAGATACAGTTTCATAGAAGTTTAACTATAACCTAGCTATATTTCAAGTGAAACATACTACTCTACAATTTCAAAGAATGGAAATGTGGTTATAAAACATCTTTATTATATTTTGTCAGATAAGTCCCAGGGCACTCTCAACTTTTGCACTTTGCATGTTTTCTGCATTTCTGGCTAAATTCTGAAGTATGTGGTTTTAGTACTTAGTACTTCAGTCTTTTCCCAGCAAGGCAGAGGCAAGAGGCAATATGACTCATGTGGGAGCAGGATGGAGCCTTTTCCTTGGGGAAGAGCACCCTCTCTTTGTCCTTTGTTCAAAGAAGAAAATGCTGGAAGCTGAGGGGTGGTGGTAGCTCCCAGAAATGTCCTTGCAGTCACAGTCAGTCCCCAAAGCAGCTGTGACTCTCTCTCCCCCCTCTCTCTCTGAAGCTCAGGGTGCCCAGAGATGGAGAGGAGAAGGGAAAAAGCAGACCCAGAAGGACCTCTCACCAGCCCAGCAAACGGTGGCTTGTAGTTCTGCACCTGCCCATAATAAAGTGAAGCAGCACCCAGGAGCTAGGGGTCCATTTCTCACCTCTGTCCCACCATTAAGTTGGAATCTGGAGTCATCAAACACTCCTCTGTTCTCAGTCCTGGCACTTCAACTCCCAAAAAAATTCCCTGAAGGACCCCTCCTCCCCTCTCCCCTTTTCTTTTTTTGAACCTTTAAAAATCTGAAAATAACTAATGAGACTAATTCACTGTTTTAGGTGTCATTACAAAACCAGGAGGTTTTGGGCACCATTCTGCAAATGTTTTTATGCTGATGGCGGACTTTCTTTATGAAGTTTACTAGCACCTTTGTAGACCTGACATGCATATGGATATGAAATGCTGTTGTTGTACATTGAAATGTAACTCATCTGACGCAGAAGGTCTGATTCAAAACCTTGAAAATCAACAAAAAAATTAAATATAATTTTAAATAATGTTTCAGATCACAATTTTAAGCCTAAAAATCCAGAAGGAGAGGAATAAGATACAACTTCAGAAGCCTATATTCTCATCATGAACTTAAATGTAATGAAATTATTAATATATTATATCAAAGTATAATATAGTTTAAAAATGAAGCATCTGAGTGGGATAAGAACCAGTTCAAAATGGACTGCAAATATTTTTATAAGTCTAGTTTTATGAAAAGTAAATGAACTTCAACATTCATATTATGGTCAAAACACAATGAAGACTATAAATATATTTACCTAAATGTAATCTAACCAAAATGAGGACCTGTGCTGGCTTAAAGATAGACCAGCAGGAGAAATGGACCCAACACAAGAGAGATTATAAGTCAGAGTTACAATTTAATGAAAGATATTACCATAAATACACTGACACAAAGAGAAATTGCTTTCAACTCACAAAACCCAGCAGTATAACCCAGTGTCCTGGGGCACAAACCCAAAGGGGTTTGTTTGCCCTTGTGCTGAGACCCGCGTGGTTCCCCCAAGTCCAAAGCAAAAGGAAGTGAGAAACCTGTTGGTGCAGGTGATGGCTGCAGTCCGGTAGAGAGTGGCAGTCGTAGTCTAGTCAAGAGTGGCAGTCTCCTCCTGTTGAGGTCCTGCTGCTCCTCTGGATCCAACAAATGGTTCCTGAGGTCTTATCCACCACTTATGTACCCTCAGGGAGCACCCAGTCCCTCCCCCAGGGCGGGGACTCACAATGGGTGATTAACTCTGGAGTCATGGGGTATCCCTGAACTGTTGATGGCCCATTAGCAGCCACACCCCCTCAGGCTGGGTGTGATGGTGCTAATGACTCCCTGGGCAGCTGCTGCTAATGGTCCATTGTCCTTGGGAAATGAATAGAGGGGGTAGAATACACAGCTTTGATCACCCACACACAGTGATAACTGGTCCCACTTGCTGAACCAGAAGAGGGCCATAGTAAAAACTACACTCTCCTCTGATATTCTCCCTTGACTCAAACTTAGTGGTTTATAATTAATTCCTTATTTTTGTTTCAAGTTTAGTTTTCTTCTGATAGTGAAATTTCCTGTTTACATGAATGAAGTAGTCATATACCTCATGTCACACATTATCTCCCTGTACAAATTATCTTTCAATTTTAATGGTTTACAGTTTCTTTGTAAAATAGGCATTCTTGCTGAAATTTATTGCTCTTGCTAAATCCTCATTATTTCCTTATTTTTAAATGAGAGTCAGTACTGGAAACATATTACTTGACTCCAATAGAGATTTATTCCTACTATTGTTGCCAGACCTCTTTTGTCAGGTTTATTTTTATCTTCTCTCTCTGTCCTTTTCATTCTAATTTATCAGACTTTTTATTACAATTAAATGTTAAACCTCTGAGCTTTAACTTCCCCAATCCTTCAGGAACTAGACAAAAAATAGAGAGTGAGAGAAATTGATTTTAAAACTAAATAGTTAGACAAGCAATCATTTTTCTAAATTAAGCTTAGTCTATTTTGTGTCTTCTTTTTACCCATGTTATGCTCAAATTCATTGATCCTGTTTTGAGAACCGGTCTCACACAAACAAAAAATCCTCCATATCAATATTCATGTTTAAAAGTAAAGCTTTACACTTTATTTACTGCAGGCTTAAAAGAAATTTACAACAGCAGCTGAAATGAAGGATAATAGAAGTGTCCTAAAATGCTGTAGGATATGTCAGTAAACTTCTATGTCTTCATGAGTTGATAAGACAGGAAATGAGTCATCAGGAACAAGACGATAACTGTCCCACTGGAAATATATGGGGAATTTCAGTCATTCATGGAATTTAAATATATATTTAAGTAAGAAAAAAGAGAGAACATAACTATTAAGGAAAAGAGATAAAATACAAAAGGCAGGGGATCTAGTTTTCTGGTAAACAGACTTGGAAACAGACATCAGGCAGCATTTCACACAGGAAAACAAAACAAAAAAATCCCAACAAACCAAAAAAAACCAAACCAAAACACCCCTCTCCAAATAAAAACAACACCAAACCCCCCAAAATAAACCTCCCCTCTCAAAAAAAAAAAAAAAAGAAAAAAGAAAAAGAAGAAAAAATATGTCAATGAAAAGTTCAGAAATCTTCATGTCTGACAGAATAAGGAAGCAGATAACCTTCCTTCCATCCTTTAACAGCTTAAAGACACAGTTAATGGAATATCTGCAGTGGATTAATGATTTCCATCTGAGAAAAAAAAATAAAATATTACATCATTTTCTTTAGTAAGGTATTGTCTAACTTCTTATTAATATTGTGATAAAAAAGTGTGGGGGAAAGAAATTCTGAAACATGAAACATTTTTTGAAACTTGTCAAATTACCTTTTTAATGTAGGAAATTAAAATTGTACTGAGGAAGAAGGTATTATTAGATTTTAAGAAATGGAAAAATACTAATATGTTAATTAATGTTTCACTGGTCCAGAAAACAGGGATAATCTATTTATAGAAAAATGGATTTTAATCTGTAGGTGTAAACAGCATTGAGAAGCTACCCAAAATATGCATGTAGTAAATAATACAGTAAAAAATAAACAGATAGACAAAAAAAAATCAGTATTTTTATGATAAAAAATCTGGGAACATATATCTCTGAGTATTTAAAGTGTTATCCCAAGCTGCAAGTTACTCAGCATTTAGAAACCTGCACACAGTGATACCGTTAGAAAATCATCTAGAAATATCTATTTCTGATAAAGTGTGTGCATAGTCATCTATGTACACACACTAAAGTTTTTACAGTTCAGAGTAAGGATAGGAAAATCAACTTTACTTTTAATTTCTTAAACCAAAGGTGCCATGACTTTCACTCATTTCTGAAAAGTTTAGATTGTAGAATCACAAAATCATTAGAGTTGCAATGGACCTCTAGAGATAATCCAGTCCAACATCCCTGTCAAACAGGTTACACAGGAACTCATCAGGGTAGATTCTGATTGTTTGCGGAGAGAATACTCCATGGCCTCCCTGGGCAGCCTGTTCCAGTGCTCTGCAATCCTCCATATGAAGAAGTTCTTCCTCTTGTTGAGATGAAACTTCTTGTGTTTTAATTTATGGTCATTAGATCTAGTCCTGTCACTGGGCAGCCCTGAAAAGAGTCCTGTATCTTCCTCTTGACATCAGCCTTTGAGATATTTGTATGCATTAATGAGATCCCCTCAGTCTTCTCTTCAGACCAAACAAACTCAGCAAGCACAGTCTGTCTTAAGAGAGAGGCTCCATTCCCTTAATAATCTTTTTGGCCCTGTACTGGACCCTCTCTAACATTTCTTTATCTTTCTGTACTGAGAAGCCCAGAACTGGACACAGCTGTTCCCTATAAGTTTGATAGGTTAAGACCATGTTCACTCATTTAAAACAATGCATGGAAACATTTTCTATACAGATTGTTAAAATCGTTATCAGCATAAAATGCCTAAAGACAACATAGAAAGAAAAACAGATAGGCAGAAAAGTTAATTAAATGCAAAAATATGCTAATTAGTGCAGAGTCTTTCCTTGTGTGGCTATTTCTAAATGAGAATTATAAAATTAATTTTTAACTTAAAGTAAGTTTCATTTACTTTCTCTGCAGTACCCTGTAATATCATTTCCCCCTGTTCCTAACTCATTTCCCATTTGTCTCTTGGCTTCCAGAACTTTAGTTTTTCCTTTGAACTTACAATTTAGGGATATAATATGTATGTCTGAAGCTTTGTAATTAAAAAAATTCTGTACTCAGTCAGCAGTCTTTTATTTCACTAGCATTTAATTGGCCAACCCAGTGGCATAAAAGAAGTGCACTGAATTACTAAATGGCAATCCAAAATTTAGGATAGGTGGCAGAATCCCACAGTGTGCAACTCTGCTTACAAAGAATCCATCATTGTTTTTCATAGGTAAATGAAGGTTACAACATTCATAAAAAGTTTTACTCACATATTGAAGTTTGCAGACTGTGTAGGAGTACATCTTCCAAAAAGTAGAAGTTGTTGGGATTGTTTCTTAACCTTTTGCTTTCATTGTAATTGGTCTTTTCTTTGAAAATCAATACCTGTATAGTATCTATATACAAAGGATTTTAAAATTCCACATAATATTATGTTCTAAACCTAATCAGTTACTATATTTGACTTGAAAAGTTGCAATTGATTAATGTTGCAGTGAATTAAATCAGTCAGTCATTTTACTTCTGACTACAGTCCTAAATTTAGTTATTTTATTTTTTCTTCTCCCTTAAAAACGCTTAATATGTATATGCATATGAAATCTACATATCTCCCCTGCCTTAGTTTTAATGATACTTTAGAAGGGCCATCATCATCTAGGATGTTACAAGTCTAGTGAGGCTGACCAGTCCAAACAGTTGTTCTGCTCTTCAATCATCAGCACATTTTAGATCTTATCAGGCAACATATTACTGTCAAAACCATGTTAAAGCAAACTTGATGCTATTTGCAGTGCTGACAAGAGCATACACATTTGTGACCCTGTAAAGTTAGATTGTAAGTTATTTGTTGCAAATCTGACACTTCATCTCTTGGCTTCCTTATTCAAGTCTCAAAGTTTTTCTCTTTTAATTGGGGGTGGGGGGGAGTGGGGTGTAGGGGTGGTGTTAATGGTCTTTGCTGTTTATGACTGTTACTTTTCTTTCTTGCAAAACCCTTAAAGGACTTAAAGTCTTTTTCTAGAAATCTGTAGCACTGTATCAATTTAATGTGATAGTTTATTTAAATAAAAATCAAAGCTAAAAGCCTAGTGCCAGATAAAACTTTATTTTTCACTTTATTTTTCTCAGAAATGTTCATAGAATCATAGAATCATAGAATCATAGAATCGATTGGGTTGGAAAAGACCTCCAAGATCATCGAGTCCAACCCTTGGTCCAACTCTAGTCCATTTACCAGATCATGGCACCCAGCGCCACGTCCAATCTGTGTTTAAAAATCTCTAGGGATGGGGAATCCACCACCTCTCTGGGCAGCCCATTCCAATGCCTGATTACTCTCTCTGGAAAGAATTTTTTTCTGATATCCAACTTAAACTTCCCCTGGCAGAGCTTAAGCCCATCGTGCCCCCTTGTCCTATTGCTGAGTGCCTGGGAGAAGAGACCAGCCCCCACCTGGCCAGAACTTCCCTTCAGGTAGTTATAGACAGTGATGAGGTCACCTCTGAGCCTCCTCTTCTCCAGGCTGAACAACCCCAGCTCCCTCAGCCTCTCCCCATAGGGCTTGTGCTCCAGTCCCTTCACCAGCCTTGTTGCTCTTCTCTGGACCCGCTCCAGCACCTCAATATCCTTTCTGAACTGAGGGGCCCAGAACTGAACACAACACTCAAGGTGTGGCCTCACCAACGCAGAGTACAGGGGAAGGGTCACTTCCCTGGTCCTGCTGGCCACGCTATTTTTGATACAGGCCAGGATTCCATTGGCCTTCTTGGCCACCTGGGCACACTGTTGGCTCATGTTGAGCTTCCTGTCAATTAGTACCCCCAGGTCCCTTTCTGCCTGGCTGCTCTCCAGCCACTCTGTGCCCAGCCTGTAGCACTGCAGGGGGTTGTTGTGGCCAAATCATGTTAAATGAGAGTAGTAGAAAAAATTAACTCACATGTAAAAGCTAAATATTAATACCATACTATCTTCTTTGTTTTCAGAGGGGAGGACAGGTTGACTCTCAAAAGGCAACAACAATAACATCTGTCCAAAGAATTCAGCTAAACCTTGAAAAAGTTTTGCATTTTTTAAAAATTGTCAGATTATTTACAGTGCCTTTCAGGAGCATATAAATACTGTGCTCAGGAGTATTTAAAGTTTTCTAGTTATAGTTCTACTTTTGCTTTCATCTTTGCACAATACTAATCCACATTTTTTCATTTATTTTAGTGAAAACAATGGAAGAAGGCTTCATGTTGTACAAGGAGAGGGTGAGGCACTAAAGAAGGCCTTCCTAATTCAGAAGGAAAGAGGGCCGGAGAGAGAGCTTATTGATCTGAGAAATGTTCAGAAAATAGCCAGACTCATTGTGTGGTGTACAGAGGCTGAAAGAGAGGCTGGACCAAGGGAAATTCCAGTTTAATATTAGAAATGTTTCACAGTGGTGATACTAAACCCCACAAAGGGAGTTGCCTACAGAGGCTGGGATTCCCAGTCTTTTAAGCTACTGGATGAATATCAGCCACATGAAACCCATTATGTGAATTGGTCCTGCTCTGCACAGGTTAGGTGGATGGTGTGACCAGATCTACCTAAATTACTATATGATTCTAGATGCAATATATATATTACATTTCTCATTTTCAGGTAAATACATACAAATCTAACCCTATTCTCTCACACCATTTGATTTAATAAAGTCAAGGTTCAGAACTGCTTTCACAGGAATAGGGACTGGTACCTTGTCCTTTAATTTTCTGCAGGGTACAGTACCAGAGATATTTCCTCTAAGTATGTGCTATTCTACGGAATCCAATTAAATCCCTAGTGACAATGAAAATAGAAAGTAATTAGCATACGTCTTTCTACTCATCCAACTCCATAAAATTATTCTCTTCCTAAAAGAGCTGTCATCTAGAATCTCATCAATTTGTATACTTGTGGTTTTAAAATGTTAACTTCCTTTTTCATTTTAGAACTTAAGTGGAGATTTCATTTAGCAGTGAATTCTTCTATGTATAAACAGTGGCACAAGTGCTTCCGTATTTGCTCACAATTGTTACACTTTGACATGACTGAAGTTCAAATGCAAGTAGGAGTCTAAAATTTTAAAGACTGTAGTCTCAGAAATCCCCTGAAGGGGGTACTTTTTTCAAAGCATATACATTACTTATGTCAAGATTTTCTCTACTTTCTTAGAAAAGTCCTATATCTAAGATATGATGATGATGCAAGAGTTTCTGGACCAAAGATGAGAGTTTATTTAGCACTAGTGAACCTGATGTACTATGTGAATAAACTCTAAGGACTTCATTCCTGTTGCTTTCATGAGAAAATAGTATGTATACAAAAACATGTAAAGTATTGTTATAACAGGTCATTTATGTCTATGTTAGTGTACAGATGTACTACTGCAGAAGTTATGCTATAGACTGGATAATCTGTGAAGCTTCTCTAGCTAATAAATAATCATTGACAGAAAAATCCACCAAAAGTGGCTATAATTAGACAGTGTAGTAGTAGAACCTTCTGCCCCTTTGGTCCTCATGGAATGGCAATGGACAGAAACTAAAACACAATGAGTTTGTGTTAGGGTGAGTTTGTGAAAAGACTTGATGAAATTACACAACTTGGTGTCTTGGAAACAGCTTCACTGCAGTGATCATCAGTTTATGAGCATGCATTGCAAAAAAAAAAAAAATCTGACAAAAATACCTCATCAGGCACTCAAGATAGGACATCTGACCTTAGTTCACATTTTTTGTCTTCCTTAATTTCAAATTCAAGTGCATATCTTGCAGCAAGGACTTTACCCCTTTTAGTGCTGAGAATCTCCCATGAATAACCTCTCAGTCACAGCTTTCTGTAAGAGTCATTGCTGTAATCATATTGCCTGTGAGTCAGATAGTGTGGTCTATATCATCTCAAATACACTTACATGTAGGTTAATATAAATGGCATAGCACCATGACTTCCTTTTGTCATTTTTAAAGATAAGACAGTCCACTGCACTACATTGTGCTTTAATGGAATATGACACTTCTTTCAGATTCAATGTAGTAGCTACCTTCTCTCAGGAAAAATCATAATGCATTCATTTTCCACAATTGCTAACCTCACTTCATCTGCAGTTAGCAACAATTTCACTAATCACATTAAGCAGTGCAAAAAGTTACAAATTGTAGAGTATTGATTGTTTATTTCCTTTTAAGGGAGAAGTAGTTTTCTTACTGGAGAAAATATATAGATGTGTTTTTGTTTGGCTTTGGGCACTTCTGTTTTGGGACCAGAACAACCAGTTGGGTGGCCTAAAGTAGCAGTCAACTTCCTCCACCTTTGGAATCCTAAAAGTGATGTTGCTTAGATAGGGGAAAGTCCACTCAGACAAACTGTTATAAAACGTCTCTGCCCATCATTTTGCTCAAGTACTCCCCTTTTCCCGGAGAGCAAGCTCCAAGCTCACATAGGTTACATTATATATTTGCCCTTTAATGTTGAGCCAAGCCTAGGTATTTGGTCTGCTCTTTATGGCACACAAAGTTGCCAGTCATATTTTCTGCACCTCTGCTCATTATCATTATTGTGATAATGGTATTTATAACCTTGGTGAATGATAATTCTTCATCTCCAACAATTTTCATATTTTCTTCTCTTACATGGTGACTTTTCAGTCACACCTTAACAATTCTTAGTAGCTTTTGATTTCTTCTATGCAAGTTTTTTGCTTGCATCATAGTTTGCTTTGTTTGGTGCTCCTTCAGCTATCAGCAGGTGACTCAGAGGGGAGTTGGGGGTGTGGCTTGCTCGTTAGCAGGAAAGTGAGAAGGCTTTAAAAACATCTCTAGGGAGTGCGGCGAACAGGAGCGGGCAAACAGGGGCGTGGCACAGCAGTTCGCACAGGCAGGGCAAACAGGCAGGCCATAAGCCTAGGTATTTTTGTGGCTTTTTTGTTTGTTTGTTTGTTTGTTTTGTTTCTCTTTTCTACCTTTCCCCACAGCTTAAGGCAGTCATGCCTCCCAAAAAAATGAAAGCTGTTGCTCCTGTTACCAGTAGAGGGGTGTCAATGCAGACAGAACCCTCTAAAAAGGATGCAGCCACTCAGGCCTCCGGCTGCACAGACTGTTTGAGCCTGGACCTACTACCAGAGGACAGTATGAGAAGCACCTGCATACGATGTGAGCAGGTGAATGATTTGCTGTGTCTGGTGGCAGAGCTGAAGGAAGAGGTGGATAGGCTCAGAAACATAAGGGAGAGTGAAAGGGAAATTGACTGGTGGAGTCACACCCTTTCCACTCCTAAGGAAGCCCAGCAGGAGGTGGTGAAGCCCAGCCCCTCCTGCCATCAGGCAGACAGAACAGACCATATGGATGGGGACGAATGGAAACAGGTGCCTGGTCGTAGAGGCAAAAACACCCCCTCTCGACCCCTTTCACCTGCCAGGGTGCCCTTAAAAACAGGTATATGGCCCTGGACATGGACAGTCTGTTGGAGGACAGTCAGGAGGAGGATCTGTCTACAAGGTCTTCTGGTCACCCCCACTCTACTAGATGGGTTACAACTACGGGTAAGAGGAAAAAGAGAAGGGTTGTTGTAATCGGTGACTCCCTTGCGAGGGGAAGTGAGGGCCCTCTATGTTGGCCAGACCCGTCCCACAGGGAAGTTTGCTGCCTTCCCGGGGCCAGGGTGAGGGATATTACCAAAAGACTTCCTAAGCTTATCCAACCCTCAGACTATTACCCACTGTTGGTTGTCCAGGTTGGAAGATAATAAAAGGAGTACCAGAGTAATTAAAAAAGATTTCAAGGCACTGACCCAATCTCTTCATGGGACAGGAGAACAGGTAGTAATTGCCTCAGTTCCTGTGTTAGCCGGGATGAATGAGGAGAGGTTTAGGAAAGCCCAGCTTACCAATAGGTGGCTTAGGGGATGGTGCTACCGTGAAAATTTTGGTTATTTTGATCATGGGGCAAACTCCGTGTTGCCCAGTCTCATCAAACCAGATGGGCTTCATTTATCTAGGAAGGGCAAAAGAACTGTAGCCCATAAGTTGGCAGGGTTGGTTAGGAGGGCTTTAAACTAGGTTTGAAGGGGGAAGGGATGGCAACTGGGCTCTCCAGAGATAGGCCTAAGGGCCTAGAGCCCGAGTTCAGAATGAAATCAATGGCCCAGCTGAAGTGCATGTACACCAATGCACACAGTATGGGAAACAAACAAGAGAAGCTGGAAGCCATAGTGCAGCAGGAAAACTATGACATAGTTGCTGTCACAGAAACGTGGTGGGATGACTCACATGACTGGAGTGCTGCTATGGAGGGCTACAAGCTCTTCAGAAAGGACAGGCAGGATAGGAGAGGTGGAGGGGTGGCTTTATATGTTAGAGAGTCTCTTGACTCTGTTGAAGTTGAGGTCAACAGTGACAAGGTTGAGTGCCTCTGGACCAGAATCAGGGGGAAGGCCAACAAGGCTGACACCCTTGTGGGTGTCTGTTACAGACCACCCAACCAGGATGATGAAGGAGATGAATTATTCTACAAGCAGCTGGTGGATGTCTCAAAATCTCCAGCCCTTGTTCTTGTGGGTGACTTTAACCTGCCAGATATCCGCTGGGAGCTTCATACTGCAGAGAAGAGGCAGTCAAGGAGGTTCCTGGAGTGTATAGAGGACAATTTCCTTCATCAGCTGGTAAATGAGCCTACCAGGGGTAAGGCCCCACTAGACCTACTGTTTACAAACAGAGAGGGGCTGGTAGATGATGTAGTGGTTGGAGGCCGCCTGGGGCACAGTGACCATGAAATAATAGAATTTTCAGTCCTCAGGGATATAAGGAGAGCCACTATTAAAACCTCTACTTTGGACTTCCAGAGAGCAGATTTTGGCCTATTCAAAAAACTGATTCAGAGCATACCCTGGGAAACAACCCTTAAAGGCAAGGGGGTCCAGGAGGGATGGACATGTTTTAAGAAGGAAATTTTGAGTGTACAGCAACAGGCTAAACCAGTGTGCTGAAAGACCCGTCGGAGGGGAAGACGGCCAGCTTGGTTAAATAGGGAGATTCTGAAAGAAATCAGGGATAAAAAGAAAGTTTCCAGACTATGGTAAAAAGGGCTGGCTACTTACGAAGAATTTACAGATAGAGCTGGGTCATGCAGGAAAAAAATTAGGGAAAGAAAAGTGGAATTTGAAGTAAATTTGGCTATTTCAGTTAGGGATAACAAAAAGTCCTTTTATAAATACATTATTAACAAAAGGAGGGACAAGGAAAACCTCCATTCTCTGTTGGACTTGGAGGGAAATATAGTTAAAGAAGATGAGGAGAAGGCTGAGGTACTTAACACCTACTTTGCCTCAGTTTTCACCAGTAAGACAGGTGGCCCTCAAGACAACTGGCCTCTGGAGCTGGTAGACAGGGAGAGGGAGCTGAATAGCCCTCCTGTATTCCAGAAGGGTATAGTTAGTGACTTACTGAGCCAGGTGGATCCTAACAAGTCTATGGGACCAGATGGGATCCATCTCAGGGTGATGAGGGAGCTGGCAGAAGAGCTTGCCAAACCACTCTCCATCATCTTCCAACAGTCCTGGCTCTCTGGGGAGGTCCCAGATGATTGGAGGTTGGCCAATGTCACCCCAATCCACAAAAAGGGCTGCAAGCAGGACCCTGGCAACTACAGGCCTGTCAGATTGACCTCCGTGCCTGGCAGGGTTATGGAGCAGTTCATCCTGAGTGCAATCACACAGCACCTTCAGGGTGGACAAGGGATTAGACCCAGCCAGCATGGGTTTAGGAGGGGCAGGTCCTGTCTGACCAACCTGATCTCTTTTTACAATCAGGTCACCCACCTGGTGGATGTGGGGAAGGCTGTGGATGTGTCTGTCTCGACTTCAGCAAGGCCTTTGACACTGTCTCCCATAATATACTCCTGGAAAAGCTGGTTGTCCATGGCCTGGACACGTGTACCCTCTCCTGGATTAAGAGTTGGCTGGAGGGTCGGGCCCAGAGAGTGCTGTTGAATGGAGCTGCATCCAGCTGGCGGCCGGTCACCAGTGGTGTTCCCCAGGGGTCTGTGTTGGGTCCAGTCCTGTTTAACATCTTTATTGATGATTTAGATGAGTGGATTGAGTCCATCATCAGCAAATTTGCTGATGACACCAAGTTGGGAGGTAGTGTCGACCTGCTGGAAGGCAGGAGGGCTCTGCAGAGGGATCTGGAGAGACTTGAGAGATGGGCTGATTCCAATGGGATGAAGTTCAACAAGGCCAAGTGCTGGGTCCTGCACTTTGGCCACAACAACCCCCTGCAGCGCTACAGGCTGGGCACAGAGTGGCTGGAGAGCAGCCAGGCAGAAAGGGACCTTGGGGTACTAATTGACAGGAAGCTCAACATGAGCCAACAGTGTGCTCAGGTGGCCAAGAAGGCCAATGGGATCCTGTCCTGTATCAAAAATAGCGTGGCCAGCAGGACCAGGGAAGTGATCCTTCCCCTGTACTCTGCATTGGTGAGGCCACACCTTGAGTGTTGTGTTCAGTTCTGGGCCCCTCAGTTCAGAAAGGATATTGAGGTGCTGGAGCGGGTCCAGAGAAGAGCAACAAGGCTGGTGAAGGGACTGGAGCACAAGCCCTATGGGGAGAGGCTGAGGGAGCTGGGGTTGTTTAGCCTGGAGAAGAGGAGGCACAGAGGTGACCTCATCACTGTCTATAACTACCTGAAGGGAAGTTCTAGCCAGGTGGGGGCTGGTCTCTTCTCCCAGGCACTCAGCAATAGGACAAGGGGGCATGATGGGCTTAAGTTCTGCCAGGGGAAGTTTAAGTTGGAGATCAGAAAAAAATTCTTTCCAGAGAGAGTGCTCAGGCATTGGAATGGGCTGCCCGGAGAGGTGGTGGATTCCCCATCCCTAGAGATTTTTAAACGCAGATTGGACGTGGCGCTGAGTGCCATGATCTAGTAAATGGACTGGAGTTGGACCAAGGGTTGGACTCGATGATCTTGGAGGTCTTTTCCAACCCAATCAATTCTATGATTCTATGATTCTATTCTATTAGCTCTTAATATTTCATCTCATAATTCCTTTCATAGGAAATAGATTGAGCAGAGTGAGTGTTTGCTACTTTTCATGAAGTAAAGAATCACTCTGACAGCTTTCTCACTCTCTTTAGTCTCTCTGGATTAAGCAGAATATTATGAGTGGCAATTCATCACAATTTTTTCTGGGTCTTTACATAATGCCAGTAGAAAAATGAAGTGTGGCTGGGAGCTTGGAGAAAAGACCATGATGTTTAATGGTAAAGCTTATTTGATCAGCTCAATTAGTCTGTAATTGCTCAAGTGAAAACTAGCATGACTATGATATAGTTACTGGATGACACTGTTATGTGATTTTCATTATTTAACTTCAGCCAGCAACTAAGCCCTACACAGTTGCTTGCTCACTATCCCAGAGTGGTTTGGGGGAGAGAATTGGGAGAGAAAATGAGAAAACTCAGTCGAGGTAAATAAAGTTTAGTAGGTAAAGAAAAAGCCACACACACAAGCAAAGCAAAACAAGAAATTTTCATCTGTTCCCATCAGCAGGCAAGTGTTCAGCCACCCTCATGAAAACAGGGCTACATCATGAGTCATGGGTACTGGGGAAGACAAGAGTCATAACTCTGAACATCCTTCTCTTCCTTCTTATTCCCTCAGCTTTATATGTGGAGTAGGTTACTTTATGGAATATCCCACTGGCTAGTTTGGGTCAGCTATTCTGGATCTGTTCCCTCAGAACTTCTTGTGCAATCCCCACTCACTCACTGGCAAGGCAGTAGGAATAGCAGAAAGTCCTTGGCCATTTGTAAGTACTGCTTAGCAATGACAGAAACATCTCTACATCACCAACACAGCGTTGAGCAAAAATCCAAAACATAGCCACAATACTAGCTACAGTGAAGAAAACTAAGTCTACTTAAGATGAAAGCAGCACAACAATGCTATTATTAGTAGTATACATGGTACTCTCAGAGGGTTTAATAAAAATATTTTTCTGCAGAAAAAAAGGATCTTCAAACAGTAATGTGATAAACTGTTACAAGGGTTGACCATAACTACCTTCTACTTCTGAAAGCTATTTTTGCACATAATCCTTCAAAAAGGTTTATTTTGTTTTGGTTTTTGGAGGTTTTTTTTTTGTCTTCAGCTACTTTATAATACTTTGTAAGTTTTTATCTTTTAATTAACAACACAAGAGCTTTATATCAACATCAGGATTTGAGAGGAAAGAGAATGAAAAAATATTTTGAGTCATAGGACCTTAAGCTAAACAATTTCTCCTTGCCGCAATATCTTCTGGAATCAGTGTAAAAACCAAAGTTATTTGGGTTTTAAAATAGAACTTGGTTTTAGAAAAAGTTCTGAAATGGCATTTATATATTATTATAGTTTCAAAATCTTTCATGGAATTTTTTCCCCTCTCCTTTACCTACACATTCGTTTGGAGTTCAAGAGACAGGACGAGATGGCTTGCTGAAGCCCAGCCCCTCACTACCTGCTCCCAGAACTAGCTAACTGTATAAAAGCCTAAACAAAGGGATGGCTTATGGCTTTGCATTTCAATATGATGGCTGGGGAAGGATTGGGGGACTGGGGATCAGAAGTTTTTCCTAATGCTGGCCACACTTCACTCCTCAGTCTGCATGGGTGCCAGCCACCACTTGTTGGGCTCATGGAAACACTGGGAGGGGATCTTTTTTCTGACTTGCCCCCCAGCTTGTTGCACCCTATGCCATTCTTTGGAGGGAACAGTCACTGCTTCGTGGATTCACTGCAGGCTCCTCAAGGGGCCGACACCATCTGCCAGAGGGGTTGCTGTCCCCCTCCCGCCACTCCCCGCAATGCTTTTTCAGACTAAGTATGGTAGGACAGGGTCTTTGCATTGCCTGTGGAAGAGGTTTCAGCCCATCCCTGCGGTCGCAATTGCCACATGAGTTTTGGAGCCAGAGCTTCTCCCTGGTTGGTGTCTTCGCCTCACCGGAGCGAGTGAGTCATTGCAGCCGTTGCTTCCCAAGGAGCAGCATTGCCTCCTGCTGTCTGTCATTAAAACTGCACTGAAGGGACAGAGATAGGACTTGATTACTTTGAAAGTTTTGGTTGCGGTGTTGGTGTTTGTTCTGTCCTATTTTTGGTTATCTATCTATCTATCTATCTATCTATCTATCTATCTATCTATCTATCTATCTATCTATCTATCTATCTATCTATATCTATATATACATGTATATATATTTGTAGTAAAGAACTGTTATCCTGTTCTATACATTTTCTGGTTAGTGTCTCTTAATTTCAAAAGTTGTGGTGGTTGTTGGGAAGAAGCCCACTTCCTAGTCCAGATACACATCTTAGTTTCTTTTAAACTGAGACAATTATCTTTTGTGTCCTATGAAATTCAGTTTTATTCTTCAGGGGCTATTCTATTAAATATGACTTGATAAATCCAGAATGTTAACATCACACAATGCTAAACAATTTATTTTTATCTGTGTATATAATTGCATATATTCTCAGCTGAAATACTGACACAGTTCATGAAAGAATGTCAGGATTACTTTTTTTTTTTCCAGTGGGGAAGAGGCAAATAAAGAATAGGAAAAAAGGTGTATTGCTTGTGAGATTGTCAGTGGTATAGAAACTGTCAAGAAATAATAATTTATAGGATTGGTCCAAACAAAAAAAAAAAGAATTAATAAGGTTAGGAAAATAAAAATGTGGCAGAGTACTAGCATTAGGAGAGAAGGATAAAAATTTGAAATTTATGTTGCAACCTTTGCTGTCAAATTCAGGGTAAAAGATAAAAGTCTGTGCCAGACAGAGGTCCAAACAGGAGATGAGAGTCTTCTCTTTCCTTTGATTACCCTGTACAGTCTGGGAAGGATAGTCTCTGGAAGGTAAATCCTCCCAGGCTGAGAGATTAGAGAATAAACCAAAGATGTACTGAGATGAACAAATCAAGTCAGAGACAAAGCAACTGCAAGGCCATACACGTGATTTTAGGAATGCTCATTATAACATACCTTCAGTAGGACTTTGGACATTGTTATTCTTGCATTATCTGTTGAATGAGTGGAAAGTCTAGGTAAAGATTCGTGTGCATGGTGAGACAAAACAATGCAGATTAGAAGATGCAGAGGCAAGGGAGTGGTGCGGATTTATGATTTTCTACCTGACCCTCTACTGAAATATTTATCTGACAAGGATAAGAAGCAGCCTTCAGGGCTGCATGGTCTCTTTTGGCAGCTGAAAGCTACCTCACAAACTTCAGATTCATCTGAAAACTTACATTTTTTTCAGTTCTTAAATTCTTTTGTTCACACCCTCTACATTCCAATTATGCTTCACACAGTGAAGTTTTCAATGCCAAAGAAAAGTCACAAACTCCATTTGTTGTCCAGATATTCAACGTCATTGTCATCCACCCTGTAACAGATGTATGTCTTTAAATTCACTGATGTTCCAATATGCACAATTTCTTTAATGATCAGTTCCTAAAGCATACTACTGGTTATCATTAGAAAAAGATATTTCAATTTTAAATATTTTATTTAAAAAAATAAGTTTTTTATTTCCCTTTGTTTCATAATACTTTATTAGTCATATACATTGTCTAAATAAAGATAATATTTAGCAATAAGAACATCGATGCACACTGTGTGCCCACTTTTCAATATTTATATCTAACATTGTTTTAATAATTACTTGGGTTTCTGAAATTTAAATCTGATTGCCTAGGGGATACCTAAACCTAGATTTAAGCATTCTTTATATATAAATTCAGATTCTATCTATTTAATTCTCAACTTGAAACTGCTTCAGTAAACAGATTTTAAACACAGACTGGACGTGGCGCTGGGTGCCATGATCTAGTAAATGGACTGGAGTTGGACCAAGGGTTGGACTCGATGATCTTGGAGGTCTTTTCCAACCCAATTGATTCTATGATTCTATGATTTCTATAAGTGATTACTTTTTTTTTTTTTTTTCACAAAAAAGCAAGTTTCTAACATTTAGGGTTTTTTTCTTAATCAACAAAATATATAGCTTTATTAACACTTTAAAAAGCATAACCAAACAAAACCCCAAACAACCAACCCAAACAAAAAAGCCCCAAAACTTACATATAAACAGCATCTCTGGATGTCAAAATATGGTTTATAAAGGTAGAGAGTTGCATATTGTGTAACTGGATTTGGATTCTTAAAAGCGTTTGTCCTAGTTCAGCAGGAGGGACCAGCTAACCCTGTGTGGGGGTGATCAAAGCTGTGTATTCTACCCCCTCTATTCATTCCCCAAGGTCAATGGGCCATTAGCAGCAGCTGCCCAGGGAGCCATTATCACCTTCATACCCAGCCTGAGGGGGCAGAGCTGCTAATGGGCCATCAACAGCTCAACACCCCCTGGCTCCCAGAGTTAATCACCCATTGTGTGAGTCCCCGCCCAGGGGGAGGGACTGAGTGCTCCCTGAGGGTACATAAGTGGTGGGTAAGAAGACCTCGGGAACCTCTCGTCGGATCCAGAGTAGCAGCAGGACCTTGACAGGAGGAGATCAC
Source organism: Pithys albifrons albifrons (assembly GCF_047495875.1). NCBI lineage: Eukaryota > Metazoa > Chordata > Aves > Passeriformes > Thamnophilidae > Pithys > Pithys albifrons. The sequence goes on along the minus strand of NC_092497.1, from coordinate 78,541,700 downwards.
TGCTCTCGCCCAGACCACAGCCCTCTCCTGCACCAACAGGTTTTTCTTTTCCTTTTGCTCTGGGCTTGGGGGAACCACAGGGGTCTCAGCACAAGGGCAAACAAACCCCCTTGGGTTTGTGCCCCAGGACACTGGGTTATACTGCTGGGGTTTTGTGAGTTGAAAGCAATCTCCCTTGTGTGTCAGTGTTGTTATTGTAATATTATTATTAAATTTTAGGTCTGACTTATAATCTCTCTCGTGGTGAGTTCATTTCCCCTGCTGGTTCACCTTCAAACCAGCACAGCGTTGAATAGGCAAATGACCCAGGAAGGAAAATACTTATTCTGCTTCAGCATTTGCTCTGGTGGGTGGAGGAAGATTAAAGTGGGCATCAGAATTCAGCATCCACTTTCAACATATACTGGAGAGCAATGTGAAAAGCAGAAACAGGACTTTCAAAGCAAGTTGTGTGTATAACTTCCATAATACCTTTGAAGATATTACCACAGATGAAGAGAAAAACATGAACAGCCCCCAAAAGACATGTAACATTGCTGAACTATGCATTAAAAATCCCACAAACTAACCAACGAAACAAAATTGTCTTAAATAAAATGGATATTAGGTGACAAAAACCGAGTGAGTTTTTTAAAATCAGTGTTACAATTTTCTGTAAGTTAAATGCTTTATTTCTCATAATTCTGAAAGTGCACTACCTCAAATTTCACAAGTCAACTATGAGTAGAATGGCGAAAGCTGCAATTAAATAGATTGGCAGAATGGGGATGGAGAACCCAAATATGATAATTACTTTAAATTCTGTTTTTATTCACAAGCTAACATACATATAGCCTATGGAATTAAAATAAACTATGTGTTTACTTAATTTAAACTAAATTAACATCAATCAAAATAAATTTAAGGGATTTAGTGCTACACTGGTCAATTTGTCATGGTACTAAGTAACAAGTATGTTCTTGCAAGACCATCTCCTAAGAACAGATATAATATGCCTTATAAATAAGGGATATAGAAATATAAGAACTATGTTTTCCTTTTCACTTTGTACAATGAAGACAGATGCCAAAGCAAAGACCAGAGATGCTCAAATGTTGTATTTGAGTAGCTGCCTAGATTTCTTCTCAAATTTATTTACAATCAGTCCAAAAAGCTAAAAAATATGAATGTAAGTATTGAAGGCCAATACATCAATAGGGTGATCATATATGCTCTGTTTCCTTACAACAACAAGGCAAAAATAGTATCTTGGATAGTGCTGACTTACGTAAAAATTATAGCCTCCGTGAAATATTATGGGTCACAGTAATACACAAATAAAGGTAAAAAAGGACAGTAATTTTTAAGTAAAATTCATAAAAAGGCATGAAAACTAAATACATAAAATCAATCAATGTATCTAAGAACATTAAGATTATTTAGCTTGTATAAAGCACTGATTTTCTTAATATATATGGATGCCAATAAAACATGGATATAAAGAAACAAACAAATGATATATCATTTATTTATTAATTTCAACTCAGTCTTATTGCAAGATTTTTACAGTCATTATAATTTTCAAAGATTTTAATTATTTTAAGTAATCTGTTAATGTACCTATTAAAATATTTCTGTTTGGGGTAAAGAGGTGCTGTTGGATGAACAACAGTTTGGAAAATAGATTACATTTTCAATTATGTGATAAGAATTCTGGAGTTTGTAGCTTTGGTACCCTTAGAATAGTCTCTGTTTTTAGGAAAAAAAACAAAACACATGATAGTCTGATAACCAGAGGAAGATAAAGAATAAGCATGTCAGTATTACAGTATTTGGAAAAAATGTTTTAGTCTTAAAACCTATTTTATTGATATTCTGAAAATACTGTCCTTGTCTCATCAGACATCCTTCATGTTAACACTATAAAAATGATATATTTAATACATAATTATAGAGAAAAATAGCATATACTATATTATATATCACAAAACATTTGGTTTTACTACATCCTCAATAGAGTTTAATAAGTTGTTGGTTTGGTTTTTTGTGTTTTTTTTTTTAGTTTTGATGGTTCCGTATCTCATTGCATTTTCATTGATTAATTTATTTACTACCTATTGAAGACCATGTAGAGGAGGGAGGAGGTAGGTTTAACACACATCTCTAAAAAGAACTTTCTTTGTGCAAATTGTCAAATGCTTGTCCTAAAAGACAAAGCTTAACAGTTTTTTGCTGTTATAATTATTGGGGACTTATTTTTTCACAAAGCTTTTTGAGTGTTTACATGATATTTGTTTGATTTTTGTAAGTAAGTTTGGATTAGGTTGTTTGGTTGGTTCATTTTGTTTTCAATTCTGTGCCTATTTTGTTAAGTTGAAAGAATGGAAGCAATTTACAGGTATACCAGTTCTGAAATAGAGAATTCTAGATAACTGAGTTTTAAAAAAAACCTCCTTAAACAGGAGGGATTAAATAAGAAAACCAGCAAAAAATGAAGAGGGAAGGGGACCCCATGGAGTCATCTCCGGTAGTGCACCAATTCACACTGCTTTTGCAAACTGTATGCCATCCATTAGAGGGACTATATCACACACATGTTCCCTGAGTCTGGGGGTTGTTCTCCCACTGATACACTTTCCCCACTTCACAAACCCTCTTTTCACATCTTAAAATAGATAAATCTGATTTATTCTTGTTCAGACAAGGGGAGGAGACTGTTTCTGACTCACACCTTTCACGTATGTATGCTAAGAGCAAAAAAATGCTCCCAAAGCACCTGAAAGGCGTGTCTTGGTTTACCCACAAGCGGGGAAGGGGGCCTTCTCCACAATAATCACGCCACTCTTTATCAAATTTAAGAAGAGGAACTTATAATATAAGAAGGATAACTGTTCTTAACTACTATATATATATAAATATATATTAGGTATAGGTATAACTATAAACAAACTAGAGCAAACCACTTCCCTAACACCACAGAAGAAGAAAAAAAAACCCCAAAACAAATCAACGACCCCCACAAACAACAATCTCCACAACAACAAGTTTCCTTTGGGAGAAGAGTTATACTTATGGCAGTATCAGTGTCACAGCCTGGCTGGCAGCAGGGTGAGTTCCCAGATGAACTCTGTGTCTCTTGTCCCAAATGAAGAAAAAAAAACAAACCTGAAAGTGGGGAACTGCCACATGTCCTGGAAAGCAGCTGCAAACCTCACTCTCCCAGGTCACTGCCCCAGCCAGGGCAGGCAGGCCGAGACGGTGCAGGCGGTGGTGAGCAGAGGCTGGGACCCTGGATGCAGGAACCAGGAGAAATAGCCATGGTGAGGAGAAAAGCAGCATCTCAGCAAGAAGCCCCAGCGGTGCCAGCAGAGCAGCTTCCCTCCTTGGCAGCCACACCGCTCCTGCGTTCTGCCGAGCTAAGAATGGAAAAAAAAGTCCCCAAAAAACAGAGAGACAACCTGCCCCCACCTAAGCGATCAGCAGTAACTACTTCTTTTGTTAACTGCTGGCATGGGCAGTTAGTGGCAGGGGAGAGAATTTACAAAATAATCCCAAACTACAACAGGGCGATATGTTTCCACAGGGTCACTGTGCTGGTTTAAAGGTAAATTGGCAGGAGAAGTGAACCCAACCCAAAAGAGATTATAAGTCAGTTACAATTTACTAAAACAATGACAATAAATACAATGATATAAAGAAATATTAGTTTCAACCCACAAAAAACAGATGTATAACCTAGGCATAACAGAATGGTGTTTGTTAGCCCCTCTACTGAGTGCCACAGTCGTGTAAAGTAAAAAGAAAGGAAAACCTGTTGCTGAGGATGATGATTGCAGTCTGGTCAAGAGTGGCAGTTGCAGTCCTTTTGAAGTTCTGGTCCTCCTCTTGATGCAATGAGTGGTACCAGAAATCCCCAAGCCCCAAAATAATATATTGTTATAGTTTGAGCTGGCAAAATGCCAACTGCCTGGTACCCAGTCAAAAAGTCCACTCCCAGAGCAGGAGAGTGAGGGAAAACAGCAGAAACGAGGCTTTAGACACAGTGAGGTTTTTATATTTATACAGAGAAGAGGGGAGCTTAACACAGAATATGAAATAGCACATAGTGACAGGAAACAACAACAGGCTCACCGAGGTCGCCCCAGCTAACAGGTGAAACTCCAAACCAACCAAACCCCCTCCCCAGAGGAAACCTCCCAGCAAGAGGGAAAGAGGAATTAACAGGAATGTGCTCACGTCCCCGGCTAAACAGACGTGGGACCGGCAGCAGGGCCTGATATCAGCAGTCAGGGAGCGGGAACCGTCCTGGTCAGAAGCATGGACCGAAGAGAGAGCGAGACTCCTCCCACCTTGCTTGTTATACTCCCCGACACTTCCTGATGATGTCAGATGATATGAAATACCTCTATGGCTGCTTAAGTCAGATGATACCTGTCCCCTCTAATCTGTGTCACAACCTTTGAGGCCTGCTAAAAACTGAGGCCTAAATGGGGACCTATGCTGACTAAAGCCAAAACTACTACATATATGCTCAGGTTCAGATGGGAATGCCCAGTACCTCCCCCAGGGCCTGGAGTTTCACAATGGGTGATTTTCTCTGTGAATCTTTAATGGCCCATTAGCAGACATGACTTCTCAGGCTAGGTGTGAAGGTGCTAATGACTCCTCAGATGGGAGTTGTCACAGCTGAGTCATTGATGTGAAGAAAGCAAAACATCCCTTTCTCACAGAGTTCTTTAATACCCCGTGAGGGGTCAGGTATGCCCTGGGCAGCTGCTGCCAATGATCCATTATTAACAGTTCGTTGGAAATTACATAGAGAATATATAGTTTTGTTTACACCTACACAGTGATAACCTGCTCCCCACTGCTGTAACTAGGACAGTCACAATACTTCATCACATTCTAGAAAGATGGTCTCATGATTCCCTTTCTCATGAAGAGTAGCCATGAGCCTGCTAGTGGGCATAGTGGTTGGACACAAGGCGGGCAGGGACCCCAGGCTTATCCATGGGGAGGTCACACCCATCACGGTTAGAAGCAGGGTCCTGTACTCCAAGAAATGAGTTGGTCACACAGTGCCAAGGGGGCAGGTGTGTGAGTAATCATACCACAAAGTAGGAGAGGAAGAATTCTTCTCTATCTCAGGTTACAAGGAGGATTTTTGTATTATCACAAAAAGTTCTTCCTCATGTTCTGGAATATCTAATTTAGAAATGCTGAATATGTTCAGAAACAAAACACATAGACAAAACCTAAGCACCTTTGCACAAAGGAGTAGCTGGTCCACAGCAATGCTTGCAGAAGTCACATTAACATGACATCCTAGGTACTGATATCACAGAACATTTGAGGCACCCTTTTGCTTATAATTTCTCTCTCTCTTATTTTTTTTTTCCCTCATTTTAAAGGATGGCAGAATGACTGAGTCCTGATTGTGACCTCTGGAGACCATCTAGGCCAGACCCCTGCTCAGACCAGGGTTGGTCAAATAAGTTTGCTCCAGAGCTTATCCAGTCCAGTTTCAAGTATTTCCAGGGATGGAGGTACCAGACTTTCCCTTGGAAAACTATGGTAGTCATAGAATCATAGAATATTAGACTCATTAATGTTGGAAAAGATCTTCAAGATCATCAAGTCCAACCTTTGACCATACACCACCACATCAAATAAACAATAGCACTAAATGTCATACCTAGTCATTTCTTAAACACTTTCAGGGATGGGAACTCCACCACCTTGGTGAGCAGCCCATTACAATGCCTGAAAACCCTTTAAGTGAAAAATCTCCCTGATTTCCAACCTGAACCTCTGTTGCAACAGTTAGAGGCCGTTTCCTCTTGTTCTGATTAAAGCTGACATCTTATATTTTTAATAAAGCTAGGTGAGATTTCAAAGGCAAAAAGACATCTAAAAATTAAGATAAAACACATGTTTTTCTTTTAAAAAGTACTTAGATCACAACACTTATTAGTTTGGGAAAATGCTACATGAAATCTTAAAGCCAGCCTTCATGGTGTTAAAAGTCAGGATAATCTCAGTCAACCACAAGAACATTTCTGACCTTCCAGTTTCCTAATGCATCTCTACCATCACTGGATTTAAAGAGCTGGACTTCCCCAAGGTATGACTTCTGCAAGAAGGAAATCCATGTGGTCCAGTCCTTATGTAAGAAGGCAAAAGCCCAGGACTCCCTGAGTGTTTATCACCTAGACATGTCAGATACATCCTGTAAGTCAATATAGAGAAGTATTTAGAGAATGATTCTATTACAAGGGTTAAAGTACAAGAGAGATAGTTAAATGAGAAAATAAAATAGCACAGATTTTTTTCTTAATTTGTCTAGTCTACTTTTATGAGTCCTTTTGTAATCTTTGTTGTTCAAGCAATAAAATCATTTGAGTAACTTTGTGTACTATGATTTAACATCTGTAACCAAGACCAGTTACACCAGTAAGGAATCAGTAAAAGGTCCATAGGTAAGTTATAAGGACAATAGGTAAGGTATAACTCTTTACTTGGCTTTGTCTACTTTGGATTTGATGTTAAACTTCCTCCCTGAAGCTGAAATAAATCCATTTAATATTTCAAGTAAATGTTGAGACTCAGATACATAAAACTTCCTTCAACAAAAATATTTCCCCCCCTTAGGGAATGTAAGATCATAGTGCTGCTATTTTTTCCTTCCTCTGCACAAAGCAGCCTAGCAGCAGTTATTTTATAGTTCTTCAAGTCACTATCTGGACAGAAGATGAAAGCAGAAGTGTTCTGTTCATATGGTACTGTAAAAAAACTACTTAAGATATTTGAGTTCTGCAGACAGATAGTCTTTCTTCTTTTGAGATATACCACTTTACTACCTTTGAAATTATGCTAAGAATTTTTTTTCTTTTGTAAATCAAAAGCATTAAAACAAATTTAAAAAGAAAACCAACAGCATGGTAGCTTGTGTTGTGTCATGTAGATGATTCTTGTAAAGTGGTATGAGGTTACTGCTTAATCTTGGAATATTTTTTTTCATTATACCCATAAAGTTGGATGATGTACCTTTTAAAAATTTAACTATATTGTAAGACCATCCACCCATCCCACAGATACATAACTATATACACAGACACAGACACACTTTTCACAACAACCTGGTCTATTATTCCCTTATTCTGGACAAACTGAAAGGATGCATGCCTTGTGTTGTTGTTGTTTTCTTTTGTCTTTATAATTCACATTTCCAAAATTTTTCTTTTTGTCACAAAATCTGTCTTTGAGTAATTGGGAACCACTTATAATTAAGACTATATTCAGTGATTAAAAATCCACACAATTCCCACAAAAATACCAACCCACAGAACTGTATTTGTTTACCTTTCAGTTGAGTTGATTCAGGGAGAAAAGTAAAAATGAGATTCTTTGATTCTTCTCAATTGAACTGTCACTCCATTTGTTTAGTTAGGGGGTTTTGGTGTTGTTTTTTTTTTTGGGGGGGGGTGGGGTGTTGTGTGTGATTCTTTTTCCCTCTCATGTCCTTTCTTTTCCTTTGATGCCTTCAAATAAAATCTAATATGTTTATATTAATACGATGACAGAGTATCTGGTCTTGTCAGATTGGCCCTGTCTTGTCTTTTTTTCTCTATTACTTCAGAAAAGTAGGGTTTGCAAAATAAGGTAACAGTTCTAAAAATACATCTATAACTTTCCTGAGTGCTTATAAAAACAGGTGCGTTTTTCACGTGGAAGTGGGTGGGAGGGCTCAAACAATATCTGAAATCAGAACAACAAAAATAGCAACTCAGACATATTTTTTGTTTGTGTATCAAACTATGGCAAAAATTGTTTCAATTAAATAGGGAAAGATACATTAGACATTAAGAGTTATATTTTGTTGTACTATCTCCTTGGAATTAATCTAAAGACCTTTTGGTAACAGTCTTGAATCATAAATCGATTGAAAGAATAGAGTAAAGATGGGTTTCTAATTATAGATCACGCTGATAAGAAAATACAGCTATTCTGTCAGAAAACCAGAATATATTCCATACTGCTGTTGTGCAATCAGATTGTGAGAATGCTTGAAAGAAAAACTTGTATTTTCAGCGCAGGTTAATACACACCAGAAGCACTTTTTATTACATTGGCACCTCTCATGTGACACACTGCCTGACTAAAGAAAATAGTTTTGGAATTTTTTAGCTAAGGGAAGGTTAGAAAAGTTTTGATGGAGCTGATGACTCCGTGCAGGCAACTCTATTCTGAACTGAAACTGTAGCCTGAGGTTGCTGTGGCAGTCTCGCTGGGCCATGACCATCACCACCAAAGGCAGCACATACTCGGAGCACTTGTTATCATTGTAACTTGCCTCTTATGACACTTGCTATCCAGCTCTCTTACGGCCTGCTTTGTCACAGGGATAGGAACTCAGGGTGAAACAGTCACACGGTTTCTTGTATACCCATTGTATAGTCTTTCCTATGAGAATTTTTTCTTTAAGGATAACACAGGCAACTGCAGAAACTGAATACAAAGTTGCAGGAAAAAAAAGAAGTTTCTGGAAAACAATAATACTTTAAAGCATGACAGCAGTAATAATTAACTTATTTAAACAATAAGAAATTATTACCTTGTGTCTGTTAGTCCTTTGCCTTATTACACTTTAGGGCCCTGTCTACTAAGAGCATATCCTGTGTTTCATGAGGAAAAAAGGTGGCATTGCCTGATGCTTTAATCTAAGTTCCTTACAGATTAGAGTAGCCTGGGGATTTCTCTAACCTATGCCAGCTGACAATGGACAAACTAAGGAGCCACCTGCCACATGTAGATCGCTGGAGCAAAAAACACACTTGTCTTTTCTTTTGGTTAAGAGGGAGCTTCAGATTGTGTTGAAATGCCATCCAGATACTTCTGTTCTCTGTTTCTTTTGACCACACGAGAAATAGTTGTGTCAGAGACCAGATTCATATCTCACCAGGTACTTTGATTGATGGGTTGGATCAATTATTTTTTTCTCTGTCTGTGTGTGCATGTGTGCAGGGGCCCAGCCGCCTGCACTGTTTCCACGTGGTCACCCAGGATTGCTGTTGGGGTCCGCAGCCATGTGGCACAGAGCTGACATGGGGGACCTGTCAATCAATAGGCCTGCCTGGTGTCCCACCCCCACTGCACCCCCTGAGCCTCTGATTGGCTGCAGCCTCTCTCTCTTTGGCTAGGAGGGCACCTGAGTGGTCTGGGAACCAAAAGTCCTGCCTAGGAGGTGTGGCCATAGTAGGTAAAAGAGTCACGCACAAGGTCTCTATCTTGCCTTGGCCTGCCCTCCTGAGAGTGTCAACATGTGAGTGTTTAGTGGTAACTATTTTCCTATCCAGTCTTTCTGTCTTTATAATTTCTTCTCTTAATCTCTATCCTTTACTCTTTTCTTCCTCTTGTGCGTATTTGACTTAAGTTGTGACTATTTCACTTAAGTTGTATGGATTATTTCACATAAGTTTTGCGGGGGTTGTGTTTGCCCTTTAACAGAAAAGTCCATTTGTTCCTAGTAACCTGTTGTAATGCTTTTGTGAAGTTATCTGTTGTTCCTGTAAACTCTTTTTGCCAAAACGCCTATTTTCTCACCTAATTAAAAGAAATCTCTTAGAGAAAAATGTGTAGTTTTTCTCTGGACATTACCTCAATGTATGAAAAGACCAGAAGCTTTGCAAGAGTTCATGTGGGCGAAATCTCTTGAAGCTTGAAATTAAAGTGTAATACCTGGTAAAGCCTGTGGCTTCTGAACCAGGGTGTAACAAGCAGGTTTTCTTCCTCTCTCACTTTTAAAACATACACACACGTTTATACTTACCATAATCACATAAATGAAACCAAACAGTTCAGCAGACTTAGTGCTCATTATCATTTGTACATTTAAAAACACTAGCCAACACCAAAACCTGAAAAATAGCGACTTCGAATTAGCACCAAATTACAATTTCACATAGAAGCAGTGTCTCTTCAGGCATCTGACAGAAAATTCAAGAAAGATGAATTGTGTTTGCAAGAAGTATTACGTGCAGAACAGCAATTATTAAAATCCTTAGTATATATGCATAGCCAGTCAAATTATCTGACAGGCTGAAAAACTTCTGTCATATTCCTTTATATAAAATCTTTCAGAGCCCTGAAGTTTATTTCAGAATAGCTTGGCAAGTATGAATAATGGATTACAGTGGGCAAAATTTGATTTCCCAAATCAACATGATAAATCCAGACCTTCATTCATCAGATATAATAGGAAGTTTTCAGTTTCAAAACCAATTTTCAAAACAGTAAAGGCCAATGAACTAACAGTGAAAAGATGTGTTATTTGAAAGATAGAGCACTCATTTACATATGTATTCTAATTCCCAAACCACAGTGTCTTATAAAATCTTAAAAAACCCTCCTGATCCTCCAGACTCAGTATAATAAACCCAAACCCAAAGGCTTCACTCTAAAACGTATGACTTCAATGGTGAGAAGCTTCAGTCAAGGGTCCAGATATAAGCTACAGCCACTTACACCTGTTCACATATTTTCATCATATCTCTTTATTTTAGTGATTTGAGGGGGTGAATGGGAGCATATAATGCTTTATACAGAAGTAATTTTATACTGAAGCAAAGACTCAGATAGGTAAGAAGTTGCTTAATAATCAGTCAAGTAAAGCAGAGTAAGTGCTTGCATAACTCAAAAAAGGAAAGAATCCTTATTGAAAAAACAAGCTGTTAAATCATAACATTCCTGGGAAAAGGAGGACAAGAATGGAATTAAAACATGGTGAAGAAGTTAATCAGACAGATACCTGTAAATGACACACAAAGTCAAAGGAAAGGAAATTTCTGCCAGAAGAGGGACTGGCAAGATCTTTCAACAGGCAAACACACTTTACACGGAAAAATTACCCTGTTACTAGGGGAAAACAGAAACCTCTTCTGAAAGTTTTGAAATACTGTCTCTTAGTAAATTTCATAAATACCCTTATAATAAATGAATCTTAATAAATACTCAGAAATGCTAAGTTTTAAAAAAGAACAACTTACAAAGTCCCGAACAACCAAAATTAACAAAATTTTTTTTGCACTCAATTGATAGACCAACCTCAGCATTAAAGTATTATTTAAAGTGATGCTTCATGAGTTTTTTGATTTTTGATTTTTTTCATTTTTAGAAGTACTTGTTACTGTAGTAAAATGCAGATTTAGCATGTTAATATTTCTGGCAGCTTAGGTTCAATGTTTATGTATTGTAATCCCTATCCCATAACAATACCTGAAATTCTTTTAGTTATTTAGACTTCTTTTCGAGATAGAAGGCTGAAGAATATCAGAAGTCCTGCAGCATGCTATGGAGCCTGCACATAAGCCAACAGCCATGGGGTCTAAAGAACACTGGAAAAGTTCCAAGAGTCCTACATGTGCTGAGGAAGAGAAAGATGATGAAGAAAGGGTCCCACTATCCCCCAGACTCAAATCCCGACGGGGTGTGCCCAGGGGCAGGACAGGGCTGGACCGGGGCTGGACCAAGAGATGTGTGAACTGGGGATTGGATGGACAATATGATAAAAACCATGGAAATCAGAGGTTGAGGGGAGTGCATCATTATGTATTCCTGAAAGCCCTAAGCATAGACATTAAAGAATCTACCTTTTTGTCTTATCGCACACTGACTTGGCTCAGAGTCCTGTTTTCTGGGATCTTTCAAGGCATCAAAAGTCAATAAAAGCACTATTTAAAAAATAATTAAAACATTTGTTTTTCCTCTGAGTTCATTTAAATGCCCAAATAAGACTAACAAAACCACCCTGGATAATTGCTACTAATAAGATGATTTTTCCTTCTAACAGTCCCAGCCTGAGATTTCTATCTTTCCAGTTTAATTAATAGGACAGGAAATTATTTTTCTCATGACTTTTTGGAGATAAAAGAGATTAAATATTATGTCACCCCATGCAGGCTCCATATCTAGGAGTACAAGTGCCTGAGGATTTGAAGAACACTTATCTGGAAGTAGAGAGATGAAGATACATAAATTTAATCCTGAAAAAACAAGTAGCAGCATGGTTCTTTGAAAAAACAGAGAATTCTCACAGGTAGATGTAGGTTGCATGACAATCTACATATTAGCAAATAATTGCCTTCTTTTTTTTCACTAGGTAGCTCACTACTTTTATAATATATTTTAAATCAGTAGCAGTCCAGAGAGGGCAGTTTCCTCTCCTTTTATAAATTAGGCCTCCTGAATATTTTCCTTTGTCGTTAAACAATGCACAGGTGGGCAGACCATCGTCAATGATGCCATGGCTACAATGTCCCCGAGAGAGCATGCTTGTGCATGTGACAGGATGACCATTTGGAGATGACTGTTGCCTTCAAACCGATACATCAATAACATGAGCAACAGATGCAGATTTTCAGGTCATTCTCTGACAAAACACTTCCACTTCAGCTTTTATTTCTGAATCCTGGACAGCCATGCCCAGTTCCTCTGCCAGGGGATGATTTTTTCCTGTGTTTTTCACAAGCTCCAAAATGATTTTTCTGTGACTTTGGTGTTTTTACAGAAGACATAAGTCTGCTGGCATTCTGGAGCTGACAGACAGCATTTCAGGATTCTGGAGCTGGCTCAGCTTAAAACTTTAAAAATTTAGTAGTTTACTGAATAAACATATTTCTGCTGTTAACAGTCTGGAGGAAATGAGCAGAAATCACATGCATCCAGCACAATAACTTGATCAAAAGCATTGTAAGTTACCAGGAAATCTTACAGTAATAAACACTGACAAACTTATACAAAGAATCTAGAATAATAACAAATCTTATGCTTATTTTGGAAACTATGGCTCTCAGTGACTGCTTTTCCAGGTGAGAAGTGAGACAGAAGTTGTATAATTACTATTAAAGTAAATAATATTTCTTTAATTCAAATTTTTATTTTGTGAAACATCTGCCAATAGAGAAAAAATAACGTTAATTAATTAACATGTATTTTTACTTCCTTCAAATCATCATTTGGTATAACACAGTGACATACTAGTTGAAAAGAGCCACTTGTCTCTCCATCAGCCCATCCAACCCTTATTTCATTACCACTCTTTGTTTCATCAGTTTTCTTATTGGTTGTTTCATTTCACCATAAAAGTATATGTGTATATTTACTGAAAATGTTTACTGGGAGCCAGATTTTTTTTTCAATTGTAGAAAAGGAATATTTTTTATTCCACAAATGGAGAGACCCAGTGAATTGATATGCAAATATATTACATTATACAAAGCAAGTATGGTGAAATTATTCATTAAGGAAATAGTATGTTAAACTTCATGATAACTTTCTTTCATAGGATTAAAATAGAAAATTATATGCTAATTCTCTTTCTATGTTATTTCATTATGTTTAATCCAGAAGAGAAAATTTCTCTTTTCAGACCTGCACAGAGGATCTTGATGCTTATATTACATTCATTTCGCTTCAGTGGCACAGAGGATTTTGATTCTTATGTTATAGTCACTTTGCTTCAATGCAAATCTTGATTAAACTTTATTAGAAAATTGAAATGCAATACACATTTCCTTCCAACCATGCCCAACCATTGATAGAAACTATATTTGAAAGTTAAAGTGTTCATCATCTAACTCAAACCTTCAATATCTCAGAGAAAGACATCATATTGAAAACCACACAGTTATTTTGACTCATTTTCTAGGACCTGCTTCCTATTAGAGTATTTCTTAGCTAAAGCTCAGAGTATTGGACAAGTTGTTACCAGATTTTTGCTTAATTTTTATGTGCACAAGTCTGTGGGCCAGTTATGAAGAGCATACCAAGGACCTAAAACCTGAAAACTTGTGTAAGATCTTAGTGATCCCAAGTCTTAGGTAACAAAATCCTCTACATTGTGTCTACCCATGTGCTGATGGGCATGATAGGCAGATCTCCTGCAATAAGAGCACATGGATGTCTGTATTACATGTCTTGCTTAGGTCAACATGCTAGTGGAATTCACTGCCTACCTTCACATGGGCCTTACAGTGTACATATTTGTACAGCAGGCTCAGAAGAAGTGAGTTTCATAGCTGTGACTGTCAAACAAACATTTAAGCCCACAGTGTTACTCAGCACTAATTTTTTGAACAGCCCATACGGTTGTACAACATGCAGTGAGCTGGTATTGCTCCTTCTGGCACATGAAAGTCCTCCCGAGCTCTGACAGCCCCTCCAGCAAGCCTCAGTCTGTACCCAAGAAGTACGAACATCACTGTACAGGAAAGGGTTATCAAAACATTTGTGTTACTTTGAATCCATCCTCACCATGACCTTACCCTCAATCTTTTCATCTGACTAAAACGCTTGTGTTTGTTCCCCTTCTGTGAAAGTGCAAAATTTTTTGATGTGAAAAACAACAAGACTGACGAAGAGGAGGAAGGGCTTCTGGGACACATAGCACCAGCCCTTGACATTGGTATTTATTGCCACAAGAGGTCATAGGGATTGTGATTTATGACACGAGAAAGGATTTTGCATTCACATGCAAGTTGAGAACATAAAAAAATGCATAAGGATAAAAATATAAATCCTCATGCCTCAGACTGTGACCCAGTCATTGCCACTTATGTCAGAGGAAACTGGATATGCAAGAAAATCTACCAGAAGCCAGATTGGCAGTTTGCTATGCCTTCCTCCGAAGGATCTGCTACTGTCAGCCTCATGCCACTGTGCCAAATGTAGCATTGACCTGATCCAGAGAGACAATTTCTTCGTTTTGATATTTCCTCTATTTGGACATAACAAGGTCTCTTATCCTGTTTGGTAAAATTGCTCTCTTCTTAAATTCAAGTAAGTGTTCCTTAAACTGTGTTACAGTATCATTCTAATGATGCCGAAATCTGCTTGTACCCAAATTCATAAATAGACCCCTAGAGATGCTCAGCTGATTACACATTGTTTTGAGACACATTTGTCATTTTTTTTCCACACAACAGAGTTTTCAAATTGCTGGAAAGACAAAAGCTTTAGTTCTTTAATCCTTCATTTACTTGCAGGATCACATGACATCATTCCAGCTCAGAGAGGGTACTGCACTGGCCCCAGCATTCCTGGCAGCAGGGGCTTCTGCCTCCAGGAGCAGCCATGTTGGTACTTCACAGCCACCCTATTCATGTTTCAGGAAGAACAAGAGGCTTGCAAACCTGCAAGCATAGTGTTAGGTTATTACAGAGGTAATAAGGCTTCACAGATTATAATGAACTAAATTCTCAGTTGCTGCAAATTGACACCCATCTACCTACATACCCATTTCTGGAAAAACATATCCAGACAACCAGATGTATACAAATACGTCACTTCCAAAACTGCATCTTAACATGTATTATATAGCTGCATTTTCTATTTAACTAGCAAAAGTAGACCATGAAAACTATTCCATGCAGAATCCCCTTGTCACTGTAAGAGCTCATTAAAAAATAATTTAAAAAATCCCATATTTACTTCTAGTGCTTGTCACATTTTAGTACTTGTTAGTTGCCTTAAAGTCCATGGGAAAATATTTAAACACATTTTTTGTCTTCTGAAAAGTAGTAGATGAATGTGGAACTCCTTTTTGTTACTATTTTATGGGTTAAATATTTATTGTGTAAATATTTAAATATTTCCACCCTAAGGAAAGCAACGTGGAAGCATGTTATTTTAATTAGCTATTTCAATCAATTAGAACATTAAACCAATTTACAAATATCCTCATAAGAGATGACACTGATAATCTCATTTTAGATGTTCAGGGTAAGAAACTGCAAATGAAACTCAGTGTATTATCTTTTAACTTCTATTTTTATCCGTTCTGCAAAGAACAAAACAGTAATATTAATCTATTTTTAAAATACTGTTAAATGGAAAGGGACAAAGGCAAACCTTAGCTGGGTTAAGCAATTGAAAGAATGTAAGGAAATAATATTTCCATCAAATATACCATAGAATAAAGCCATTATCAGTAAACATCATTCAAGTTTCATAGAGCAGAGATTCTTAGACACTACCAGAGTAATTATTTTTGTTGTATCTAGACATTAAACACTTCCTAAAGCCTCAACAAGGAAACGTTTTCATATAGATTGAGATTTTATTATTTGATAGCCATATTAGTATGCAAATAAGAGTTGACATTCAGTTACCTAAATGCTAATGGGTTGTCTGAGATGCTCTAGTACAGGCAACATGGTCCTTAGATAGGTTTCTCTTATAAGCTATTCTTTATCCATATGTCTCAAACCTTGTTGGGTTGGCAGTGGAATTTTGTTCACAGGTTGTTATAGTAGACTCCATTTGGGTAACCATTTTAATTTCTGAGACTTTTTCATATTTTTGTACCATGATCACGTACCCCGTAGTTTGCTGATCATTAAACAAGTAATTATATGAAAAAGACATAGTTACAGAAATAAATATTGTCCATTGTGATCAATCAAGATGAACAGGGATGATGCAGTTTGTATTTATATTACAGTCAGAGTTTCCCTATACGAAGAGATAGTACCTGTTAAGAAGTACTTCAGCATCCCAGGGACTAAGATCTTTCAGCTCTTCTTCCACTAGGCTACTTCTACCTTTTAGTATTCCGAAGAAGAATTTAAATCAAGAGGTGATGAATATGTTGCTTAGATATTTCCTGGAAAATTAAGGAAACTACAATAATGTTGAACCTGAAAACTGTCAACAGAAGTAATTGTTCAGGGGCCAGAGGAACACATGCAGACTGGATTTTTAACTACAGAGTAATTACTGTATCTATTATGATGTCAAGAAATCACCCACTGACAACACTGTAATTTCTCTTTAATGGTCAGAAGTTTCTTTGAAAACTGTAAAAATATGTCAGTTTTTTTCTATTAGTCAGTTTCACATCAGTATTAAAGTCTGGTGCTGATGCAGAGATTTCTGGGACCTGGGGAATGCACAGTTTTGTTAAATGGGAGTAATGTAGGCAATGGCATAAGTTCATGGAAAAAGTTTTCAAATGGCCAAGTAAGAAAGAATGCTTGTATTCTCAGGTTGGCTATTTCAGTGAACAAATTCCAAGGCCATTGGAGAATTGGAGGAGTTGTCACTCTCCTAACTTGCCATTTATTATCTGTTCCCAGAAAAAAAGCTGATGCAGCACAACTGCATCTGCTTAGTGACAGGCACTTTTAGTAAATAGTTGTCTTGGTTTGAGATAAGCAACTGCCAACCCCCCCAAGCACAGAGAGAAAAGCCTCCCTCCTAACACCAGGGAAAGGGAGGAAAAGAGAGGGGAAAGAAAAAAAAAACACTTCAAACTGCATTTATACTAAATCTACATATATTTTTCACAGAAAGAAAGAGACAATTAGAAGAGAGTACAAATATACACTCACACAAGTCTGGAACAACAAGTTCCCCACCTCAACTTCTTAACGAACACACAAATTCTACTGTCCTAACTACACATTACTTAAGAAGAAGCTTATTCCCCAGGGAGACAAACCCAAGCAGAAAGGAGAGACCCAGAACAACACATTTTACTTTCCTGAGGTACCCTGTGAGCCAGTGGTGGGCCTGGTCCTCTCCATCCCCCCTGGGACAGCATCGTGCGTCCTCCCAAGAGGAGGGCTGAGAAGCGACTGCCTGAACCACTCCCACACTGGTTCCTACTTCCCTGGAGATGATGTCATAATGTGGTATGGAATACAAAGTTACTGGCTAGAAGAGGTCAGCTGTTAACTCAGCCCAGCTCAAGTCAGCTGACAGCTTCGGCCTAGTCCAGACTTCAGAGCCCAAATCTAGGCCCACCTAGGTGAACCCATAACAATAGTATAGAGAGTAGGCTTGTGTCCTTGGTCTCCTCTGGCCTCAGTTGAGTGTGCTCATATGTAGTAGTAAAATTAAAAAAAAAAAGTTTGATTGCAAGATCAAAGGTTATGCTGTTTCTCATTTTATCCATCATATGTCCTCTCAATATGACCCCTAAGTTTGGACGTTACCTGGGGGGAAAGTTACATAAAGCTTATTTATATATTATTGATAAAATCTATTATTGAGCAGCAATTGTATGAGACTAGTAACTATGGCAAAATTATCATGTTTTGCTGTTTAAAAGATATCTACAATGATCTGACTTTTAAGGAAAACAGTTTCTTGTTTTGTTTTCCTACACTCATATTATGCACCAAAATTGTTACCAAAGTTCAGATCTCAATTTTGAAGCATACATACTGGAATTCAGAGGTTTCAAGCTACATTTATTTCCAACTGCCTGTGGAACTCATTGGCATATCTGCTTCTAGACAGCTTGTGCAGATATATTTTCAGATGCATAGTGTATTTTGCAATGAAACTGACTTACAGTTTTTCATAACAGAACCTTCAGGGTTTTTTTCTTTCTATTGCAGACTTCCTTTTTCTGATAGTATACTTTGTAGAGAAGCTTTAGCATATGTCAAATTGGGATAAAATTGTACTTTGCTAAGCCAAGCAATTTAGACCAAGGATAATTTAGGAATTCTAATTGGAGATTCAGGAAATCCTTTACTTCTGAGAGCATCAAAACCAAATCTGTCATAAAGTCACTAGATTTGGGACATGTAGGTCACAAAGCTGTTGATGGGGGAGCATGATACTGCTGCACCTTTCTCTCTTCCCTAATCTTGACCCTCATCTTGAAATTACAAGAACTGTCAGCAGCAATAACACAGTAGGCAGGTAAAAATCAGCCCCATTTCTGTATTGCCTGACCAGATTGCTGTCCTGACTTTGGTGGCAGTGCTCATGGTCAGAGCTACTCTGTGCCCAACACAGTCCCTCTTCAATTCCAGATTCTCTTTTTTCAGCTTCCTACTACCTCTGTTTCACATCCTTTACTTTTGAGTAGACTATCGTGGTGGATTCGCTGTGGCTGAATGCCAGGTGCCAACACAGCCGCTCTATCACTCCCCTTCCCACCAGACAGGGGAGAGAGTAAGGTGGGAGGAAAAAGAAATAACACAAACTGAGGGTTGCAATAAGGCAGTTTATATTAATGCAAAAAGGAAAAACAAAACAAAACAAAAGCCGTGTGCATATGCACAAAGCAGAAGCCAGCAGCTGAACTTTACTTCCCATAAGCAGCAATGGTTGGCCACTTCTCTGAGAAGCAGAGCTCCAGCACATGAAACGGTTGTAAGCAGGCAGTCATTATGAGACAACGAATGCCCCTTCTGGCTCCTTGCCTCAGTTTTGTATCTGGGTTGATGGATACAAACCCAGATATGGAATATCCCCTTGGTCTGTGTGGGTCAGCCGGCCTACCTGTACCCTCCCAGGATCTCACCCCCGACGGAAGAAATGTTACAGGGCTGCACTCAGCAGTAGACAAACCATAGGCTTGTTATCAACACTTCTCTAGCTACTGATGCAGAGCACAGCACTGCAAGGCCTGCTATGGGAAAATAAATTCTGGCTCAGCCAGACCCAGTACAACCATCAAATCAGCAGTTAAATGAGTCACTTAAGCATAACTGAAAGGAGTTGTTATTAAGCAGATAAATCAGCATTGTCTGTACTTTCTAAGATTCCAGCAATTTTGAATTTTCTAGGGACAAACTATTAGTCAGATCCAAATGTGAATATGAATAGATAAGATTGAATTTGCATCAAATGAGCCTTCAACATAAGAAAAGGATCATCTTCAAAACTAAGATCTTCAGGATTAACACAGCTCTGAAAAAAATTATAAATTATTTACTTTCACTATATTTGCCTTAACATCTGTGTTTAAGGCTACGGAGCTGCTGAAAAGCTTAGCCTCTTCTTTATTTTCTATGTGGTAGACAGTAATAAAAGCTTGCCAGATGTTTATTTGCAATTTTAGATGACTAACAATAAATCACAGAATTTTTTTTAAGGTTTAAGTGCAGCTATGACATTTCAGTCAGTGAAATAATTTCTTGTCTTTATATAAAGTTCTTAAAAAGAAACAGTTCAGCATTTGAATATATTACACTGCACCACATTACATCATTTGATTGCTTCAAGAGCTTTCAGTATTATGGATATGCATGTAGATTATTAGAGCTAGATGTCAAAGATATAAGGCATGAGCAAACTGACAATCAATAAATCTGCATTAAAGATGAAATATGGAATCAATCTAGTGAAAAAATGGATTAGAAGAAACTGTATAACTTTGTCAAGAATGTTAGTTTTTCTCTATACCGGAAGGAAAAGGTTTTGCATTATAAATTTAAGAATATTTATATTTAGCATTGAATTCACAAATATTAAGAGTGAAATTTGAATCTAGATAGAGATTAATGGTGAATGCTTTTTTAAAATTTATTAGATTATCCTGAAACACAGTCTCTTCTGTAATCAGGTATCTTGCCAGGGCCTAATCCTCTTTCATCTGTTATAAAGATAGTGAAAGGTTTATCAGATGGTATCAGCATTCTTTTAAACAACTTGAATATTTTTGGAACTATCCATGACCACAGTCTACAGTTTTCAAGGGAAAAAATTATATCAGCACTTTGCAGAAAGGAAATGAAAGGATTCAAACACGTCTCCTATTTTTTTTTAAATATTAAGCAAATAGTCTAGTTAATCCCGGGAGACTGGACCTTACAAGTTTAGAGGTCATTTACATACATGGCTGCAAAATTCCATTTAAGTGTCCATGTTTTCCTGCAATATGAAATGTCACTTTTTCTTTTCATAATGGCAACAGAAATAATTACTTTAAAGAAAGTAGTGTAACATGGTGATACAATACCACAATACATTATATGCACAATATCCTATATGGCATTATAACATCATAGCATTTTTTATACATATAATCATCTACTCTATATAACACAGTAGAGTACTATATATGTAATTCAATATTGTGCTGTAAATACATAGTGTTGTGTTGCATACTGAAAAATAGTCAAGTGTCTAAAGAAGACTAAGGAATAAGGAGCAGCAAACTCCAGTAGTGCTGATTGCACCACCTACCTTGAATTACTTTATGTTAGTCAGAAATGATTCTGTTCTGTGTATCTCAATCTATTTGCAAGATAATTGAATGAACTAACCTTGGCCACTAATAGGCTCTTCTTTGTTTGACCCAGAAAAATATATCACCCCCGAGAATGGAAAAAGAAACATTGGCCAGTGGGATGGATTTGGTGCCAAGATGTATTTCATTCTTATTTCTTTCAAGTTTTATTTGCCTCCTCAGATTCACGTGCTCTTTTCTGTGATGTCTATCACTTTTCTCCCTGAGTCCGACATAGGGATAGTTTTGTAAAGGGGCAGCAAATAAAGAACAAAATTATGATATCCTAGTTCATATTTAAGTCACTACTCGCTATCAAGAAAAAATTGATTGACCTTTGACTACTAGTTCTCACTATTTTACAGTATCCCTCTTAAAGTAAGACAAAAGTAACAAAATGTATCCTCTATAAACAAATAAGGTTTATGTATTGTGCTGGTTTAAAGGTAAACCAGCAGTAGAAATGAACTCAACACAAAAGAGATTATGTCAGAGTTACATCAGAGTTACAATTTAATAACAATATTACAATGAATGCAATGGCACAAATAGAAATTGGTTTTAACCTACAAAACCCAAAAGTATGACCCAACACCCTAGGGCACAAACACAAAGGGGTTTGTTAGCCCTGTATTTAACCTTTTGTGGTTCCCCCAAGTCCAAAGTGAAAGGAAGTGAAAAACCTGTTGACGCAGCTGACAGTTGCAGTCTGGTGAAGAGTGGTGGTTGCAGTCTGGTTGAAAGTGGTGGTCTCCTCCTCTGTTGAGGTTCTGGTCCTCCTCTCGATCTGACGAGTGGTTTCCTGAGGTCTTCAAACCCCAAGATTATGTACCCTCTGGTCCAGGTGAGAGCACCCAGTCCCTCCCCCAGAGTGGGGAGTTAACTCAATGGGTGATTTGACTCTGTGAGTCATGGGGTATTTTGGAACTGTTGATGCCCCATTAGCAGACATGCCCCCTCAGGCTGGGTGTGGAGGTGTTAAGTACTCCTTGGAGGGGAGTTATCACAGCTCTTATCTTGCAGGTGTCTGTCATACCCAGCTCCCAGCCTGAGGAGTTCGGTGTGCCCTGGGCAGCTGCTGCAAATGGTCCATTGCTAACAGTTCTTGGGAAATGAATAGAGGGTGTAGGATACATATCTTTGGTCGCCCCCACACACTGATTAACTGGTCCTATCTGCAGAACTAGGACATGTATTTTCAGATTCTCAGCTGCAAAATAGAAGGATTTTAAAACATATTTTATAGGGTGAGTTTGAGTCCTTGCTTAAAATGAATTCTGGATACTTTTCTTTCTGCTTTTGTACCAAAGACTCGACAGAGTCTGAAAATGTGTCTGGAGTATAGAACCAAGGGATACTGCTTCTTGCAAGGGCCATTAGTTTACTATTAAGGTTAGCCGAGAGAAAGGTTTTCAGTAGTAGTATCCTTAAGGTATTAAGCATCATAATCTATTTTTCCTTCTGACACATGGCATCACAGAAGGGTATTTTTTTTTTTTTACTACTGCCTGAGAGTTTGTAAACTACACACTGTGAAACTGGAAATAAGCTAGTATCTGATTAATTTTGATGGAAATACTTGCATATTTTCCACTGTGTGTTCATAATGTGAACTTTGATTCAGCATTTACATATAGTACATCCACCCGATTCTTTATTAATGCATTTTCTCTCTGGAAACTGTAGAAAGGTCAGAGACAAGAATGCATTACTGAGTTGCAACCACATCTTCTCAGGTGCTTACATTCTTTACCTGGTCTCTGTTTCAGATTTTATCCTTGTTCCCATTAGCCTGAGTCTGTGTGTAGGATTATTTATTTGTAGCATCACGAGACAAATCGATTCCTGGCTACAAAAATATCTCAACCTTTCTCAGCAAATTTCATACCAGAAGTGAAGTTTGCAAGTTCTGCCTTATTTTTAAATACTCTCTTTCAATATAATGAAGAGACATCTCTCAAAACCCATCTCAGATTATGCAACTGAAACAAAAGAAAATTAGTAGAAGAAGAAATTTTTAGAGATAGCTATCTTGCATGTAAAACTAAAATACTTCCACTAGGATGTGGCAGTGTTTGAAATACTAACTTTATTTTTAGAGTATTTTTTCCTTCCTGTAGGCAGCCCAGTGACCTCTGTTTTTACTTTCCAGGTCTGCTCTGGGGCAGTGAACAACACTTCTGGTAACAGGGAAAAGGTTCTGACTGCAAGCAAGTGAAACACTCAGCTGAACTCCTACCTTGATCATCTCCTTCTTGCCTTGCACTATGACATGCTACTTTGGCTTTTGCTCTTGTATGTTTCAAATCTGGAAAAGTAATGAGAAAACCACATTTTTTTGCCATTATTTATGAGAATACTGCAGCACATTCTGCACTGCTAAGAACAGAACCTCTGCAAGCTATGCTGTCATAGTTTTACCATAGGTGTTTTGTAGTTCTTGGTACAATAAGCAAATTCTAAATGAAAAGTGAAAATTAATAATCATATCACTACAATACTTTGTGTTACAAGTAGTCCCAGTTTGCTGATACTGCTTCACTTTCTGTTTCTAGTTTAACCTCACAAAGTGTTTTCTACAGTTTTATTCTCTGTAAGAAAAGCATAAGAATCCTAATGGTATTAAGAAACTTGAAAATTCATTAGAAGGTACACCAAGTGTTGCAGGGAAGGATATAATTTTTCAAAAGAAAGCTCCCCTTCTGGCGAGTGGGGGTGTGAGGCAAGCATGGATTTCTTTTTTTGAGTGATAGAGTTACAAAATCAACATGCCTGCTCTAATCTTTCAAGTCATGAAACTGGAAGTATTTTGGCTTGGATGTAGTGAAATTGAGGCAAAATAAAAGCACAGTATAGGCAACAAAATAAGACACTATATGAATCAATTTGTTCTATATTAATAATATATATAAAATTTATGACTGTGTGTTGCTGGAGTCATGAAGAAACTCTGACAATTAAATCCTAAAACCAGACAGTTTTATGGTTTCTATGATTCACAAGTTTTTCATTAAGTTGTGGACTTATAACCTTCTTTAAATAGACCTGAGAGGCTGTAAAATTTTCATTCCACTCTGATGTTAGTACTAATTTATACAATCTCTAACACTAACTTTCCCTTAAAAATCCTCAAAATAATTCTTTTTCTATTTCTGCTCTGCACTGAATCATTTCTGATACAGAAACTAGTAAATTTATTGTATTTTCTCATAAAGCACAGATTTTCTTGTACATGTGACTGAATGTCCACCAACCACTGTTTCACTTTTTAATGGAACATTAAATGTACACCAGCTGTAGGAAAAAGGTAATGCACTGCTCCAGTGGGCCTGCTGAAGAATGGCAGCAGCCACTTGACCATCTCTTCCTCTTTTCTACCCATTGTACTAGTCCACTGCCACCACAGGATTCTATTTTCTTTAATTAAATGAGGAGAGGCACAGAGAAAGGCCTCAAGTCCTGGAAAAGAGGGTCTTCCAACTCAGTTCTACAGCTGCAGTAAGTGTTACTAAATATGCTTCAGTAATTTGATTCCAAAGCATTTTTTTTAGCTGGTGCATGCATAAACTCCTGACAAGTTCATTTTAATCCTCAAAGAAGATTATTATGTTGCAAAAATCTTAGTCTAAAATCCTTTATATAAGTGCTTCTTAGAGGCTGATAGGTTTTCTGTCGTTATCATTTCTTATATGGTTTATTTAGGAAAGAAATTCAGTTTTTTAACTATTGATGTCTATTTTATGCAATTTACAAGTTTCAATAGATGCTTATAATGTGAGTCAGTACTCTAAGGAGAACTTTATACCCCATGACAATGTGCTGAAGGCACTTTGTTAACTCAGTCATATTTTATCTTGCTTGCTGCCAAATGGTTTCACTATAGATTATAAAATGCATACATATTTCATATAAGATTATGGAAAAAAGAGAAGAGTTTTCTTTAACCTTTTTTCACTGCTAGCTTACTGCATACTTTAGCCCTCTGACTTCCATCAATTTAACTTACATTATTGTTTTGTTTTGTTTATAATTGGATAACATTTTAGAGTTTGGAGAACTGATAGAGAGATGTGAAGACAAATTTATCAGCTCGGCCCAAAGAAACAAGGACAAGTACACAGAAAGTTTTATTTTTATTTTGCATTTTCCTTATTTCAGGCTCTGTACTTCCTTTAAAACACTGCTTCCAGGAAACAGAAAACCTTGTGATCCTTTTGAACCAAAGGAAGATGTAAAGGGATATGAAAAAGTGACAGTCTCATGGACTGTAGTTAACTTACTCTAGTCTGTAAATTGCACTTTTTCTCTAACCAGAGTATTAAAAGGAATCTTTCTAATATTGATTGAAATCTGTGTTAATATGAAATTAACCTCTTTATCTACAAAAGAGAAAGTTATATTATTAAATTTCCATACTCATTGAAAAATAATGCAGAGGAAGGCATTTTATTTTGTAGTGAATACCTTATATTTTCTTCAGTGAAAAAACTACTAATCTAATGTTCATGTGGAATTCTTTTCCAAAGCTAAAAAAATATTCATGTAAAATCAAGAACTGAATGTGTAGATATGCCCTGTGTAATTCTGTAAGTCCTCAGTCAATATTATCAATTTAAGGTGAGCAAAGAATTCTGAAATAAGTCTAATTATCCAGATTAAAAATAACAAATTTAAATAATTTAAAGATATAAACACTAAAAATGCAAGATAAATAGATCAGACAGCAAAAATTGTGTTAGAACTCAAATAGGAATAATTGACAATTTATTTTGTTTTACTTCTATCGTCTTGCACTAGTAAAAAAGACCCCTTTTATTTTCACTCCTCCTGTTTATATATTCAGCACCTTGAACATCTCAGCTGTTTTAGATTTCCTTTTCTAACCCTGAATGTGCAGATGGCCAGAATAACTTTTCAAATAAAAAGGCCGAGTTCTGACTGCTTAAACACTGGCATTTTGAACTGGCTTCCCTGTCTGGCTTTGCTTGGAGTGACACTGATTAAGGCTTTAGTTTGCCCTCACCAGTGCTTTCATCTGGGAGCAGTTCCAAAGAGCACTGGCAGCAGATCTCAGAACATGCCCACAGGCAAGGTCAGCTCCCCAGGGCAATAACTGCCTGTCAGCAACGTTAGGAGAAGAAAAGTATTATTAGAATGTAGGCTGTCTAACCTAGCAGTGTATTATTTGAAAATGTGAATTTCTTACCCATTCAATAAATCATCCAGAGTTTATTTAACAGGTCTTTTATGTAACATGCATGATCACATGCACTTCAGGAATTATTGTTTTAGCATTTTTCTTTAAAATAATCACTTTTGGAAGTGTATATTTAGAAATGCAGCTACAGAGTGAAACAATGTCTAGGACTGCATTCTAAAAAAAAACAGAAACAACAGATATTATTGTGCTAGCAACAACAGTTTTGCTGTTGATGACTTCTTGATGATTTGAGCTTCCATTCACCTATAAGACCCAGACACAAAAACTTGATATCCTAGAGTTATTATTCCAGAGCATTTCAGGGAAATAAACCTTGAATTACAAAGGAAATATATGAGTAAGCCATTACTCCCTTAAATGTTGAATGGCACAGCCTGATGAGAGTGGCCCATCAGTGTAATTGTTCCGTATGAAATGTTTTCATTATTACCTTTCACTAAGTCTTGGGTCATCAAAGAATCCAGTTCACTGAGAAGTCCCTGCCAGCATTGTGAGAAAGTGAAAAATATAGACAAATACACACAGACAGCACAAACCCTCCATTTTGAAAATACTGTTTTCTGATGTTTAAAGAACTGTGCCTAATGACAGTCTTTGAGTTTTATCATTCAAAAACTTTTCGCAGTATTTTAGTTAGAATCAGCTATAAAATAAAGGTTTGTATTTTTTTCAATTTTCCCTTTATATTTGAAAATATTGCATTTGAGGAGATGCAATCAAATTACATCTCCTATCTATTACATTGGAGGAGATGGTGCATATATAAGAAATTCTGTGTGGAGGTATATTGAGCTGATGGTTAAGGAGAAGAAATGGAGTAAATGGATCAACTTCCAGCCCTGTCAGTTTTCCATGTGTTTTGATCAATTCATTTACTCTCTCTGTCTGACATTTAGTAGACAGACTGTTTGGGACACTATCCATCTCATACTGTACCTCTGCATGTGTGTGTATTTTTCCACTACCATAACAGGTTCATTTTGTAAGTTGGAATATCCCAGCACTTCTAAGATAAAAAAGCAGTTTGAATTTTCTACCAGATTATAGGCAATGAAACAAGTAAAAACACCCAATAAAAATTTAGGAATATATTAAATAAAGACTACAGAGTCCAGGGAAATGTACTGTTAAAAATTTTAAGCCATCAGACACATTAATCTCCTAAACACTACATGTTTATCAACTGCATTGCAAACTCCTTACACTGTACCAGACAATCTGTGTTTCACTTGAGGCACTTTTTAGAGAAATGCTGTGACTGACAGTTCATAAAAACTACCATTAAATAAAAAATTTAAACGTTTAAATTAGAGTGTTTCAACTTGTTTAGAAGTTTTTTGGTTCTTTGACCTAATATTGAGTGTATCCTAAAGATATGTAAATATATGACAGTCTATTATTACATATTGCTCTCATTATTTTCAACAGGGCTTTCTTTTATCTTTTAAGTAATTTTTCCTTTTATTGTAGCCTATATAATATTAAAATATGTTGAAACAATGTCATAAAACTTGATACATGAAATGTATTCACAAACTAACTTAACAATTTACAGCAAGATGAATATTTGTACAATTTACACTGAGAAAAACCCAGTATTATATGATATTCTTTGATCTATCACTGCCAGAGGTTCACATAGAGAAAAAAGGTAGTAGCCATTTGCCTAGTGCTGTGCTGTTCCCTATATCTCATGCAGCCACATCACTTCTAATACTGAGAAGCTTCAAACCTAAGGAAAATAAAAAGTTAGAGATGTGATCATAGTCAAACTAAAAAGCAGAACATTATTATTCACTCTGTCATCCAGTTTTGCACATATATGGCATATAGACAGTTGCAAAAATTTATCTGTAATCTAATGATTGTTGAATTTTGTTTTGATTGCACTGGTTGTAATACTATCTTTTTACATACCCTAGGGTAAAAAAACAACAGCACTCGTGAAAAAATTGGCTGATTAATGATGCTTATAATGTTGATGGTGTGCTTTTCCGAACATCTAATATATGTGATCAGTTTATGGATACAATCTCCATTGGTAGAGAGAAATAACCCCATGCATCAGCATATGCTAAGGGCCATTCGTCTGGAAAGTAGTTTTGCAGAAAATTACCTGAGGGTCCTGGTAGGCACAAGGTTGAATGTAAGCCAGCAATGTGCCCTTGCTGCAAGGAAGGCTGCAATAGGCAAAGCATTGACAGCAGCTGAGTGAGCTGATCCTTCCTCCTCCCCTCAGCACTAGAGAGTCCATGAAAGGGTCCTAAAGGCATTGGAAGTCTTTTCCACGAGCAAAACATGAGAGACAAGACTGTTCAACCCAGTGAAAAGAATACTCTGAGGATAATTCATCCATATATGTAAATGACTGAAGGGAGAGGGTGAAGAGGGCTCTTTCCAGTGCTGACCAGTGACAGGACCGAACATCAGGAAACACTTTTACTGTGAGGGTGACTGAGGCATTATTGAAAGAGGTTGTGACATTTACATACTTAGCAGCTTTTAAAAGATATCTGGATATGGTTCCAGGCAACTGGCTATAGATGGCCTTGCTTCAGGACAGAATTAGGATCAGATGACCTCTACAGGTCCTTTGCAGCTTCAACTATTCTGTGATTCTGTGAACTGAATGTTTAGGAATTTTGTGCTGAAGAGGTACTTGCTCCATGAATAGAGGTAAGTGCTCTGGAGATTTTCTTTATCCTGAGGAAGGATGACTGACTTCTGGGAACATGTCCTTAGGGCATTATGAGGTATTATTTTCTTGCCTTATATTGCTCTCTCTGGAGTGGAGCCAGGTACTGTCTGACATTTGTCTCCTGAAGCCGGAGCAAACAGTTTTGAGTGGGATGTCTGAGTTCTCAGCAGGAAGTAAGCAGCTAGCATTTATTGACCTAACATAATGAACAGAGAGCATTATGTATGCATTTCTTAAATAATATCACACCAGGGTAGAAATTTGAGGGTGGTATTATTTAAGACATTATTTAACTGTAAGTTTCTGTTAAGTGCACTGTACTTACTACACCACATGCTCAGGGAAGGCTGTATTGTATCATTGCTCTGTCTCCACTCATCAGTTACAGGGACAGAGCTGTGCTCAGCTGACGTATGTGGTTCCAAAAGTTTTTTGTTGTTTCCAGAAATGCCTTCAAGAATGTATGAAATGTCACATCACTGTTTTTTTCCTCCACTAACAGGAGGAGAAACCAATAGCTCCTGTTCCTCCTTTGCACCTTCCCCTTCAGCTTTCTGGACAGACCAGGTCACTGTCAGCCGCAGGGTGAACTACAGCCTCCCTGCCAACAGCCTGCTGGGTTGTGTACCTCCTTTCTGGGGCCTGAGCAAAAGTTGCCAACCTTGACTTTCTTTTCTTATTATTGAGAATGAAATAAGAAAAGGTTTCCAGGCAGTGTGTATCCATATGTGTCTGCTGGTGGCCTTGCAGCACAATGTCCTATAGAAAGCAGTATGCATGCTTCCTTCCAACTTCAAACTGGCGCTAGAACTGAAGAGAAAAGCTACATGACTGATTATGTTTGGTCAGCTGTAATGGATCACACTGTGCTTGGGGGACCTGTGCACCAAAGATAGGTGATAGGAGTTTTTTTCCCATGAATTTAGGCCAGAGGCACTGAAATGCATGCAGAACACAATTCAGCAAGATGGAAATAGGACAGACGTGTTGGCTGAGAGCGTACAGACATATTGTGAGGTAATTCATGGTACAACAAGACACTTTATGGAGAAGCAATCTCTCTTGCAGCAATCATATATAATTACAATTATAGATTCTCCACTAATGATATGATTTTGAGCATAACACTGGTGCAAAAACTGATATTCCTAGATGAATTAAAAATGGCAAGTGTGAAACAACAAGAACCCTAAGGTGAATTTGGTAAAGGAGAAATGGCTGTTAATGACTAATAAGTGTCACAGTGGATAAGGGCAGTATTACTGACATAATATGCACTATTTGAGTCATCTTAAACGCATTTCATTTTTCAAATATAGCACTTAACCACTCTAGAGTAGTGAATAACAAGCATTTATGAATGCTTTCTTAATTAGATTCTAACTAGGTTTATGTGTAATCATAAAATAAGATTGTGAAAGCATATCTACACACTTAAAGGTCTTCCTGTTTCAGGGCACTATTAATTATTGCTATTATTTCACAGACAGAAGGTACTAGACATAGAGAGAAGGTACATAACTGGACATTGCATGCTGTGCTTAGATTACAGATTGAAGTACTTTATTGAGGCAAACAGACAGCTAGGTATCACCTTGAAACTAAAATTAATTAGCTTGTATTCACAAAACAAATAATTTAAAGGCGATGTGCTTGATAATACGATCCCAAATAAGCACTTCATGTGAATTGAAGTACTTGTAACAAAGGTATCATAAAAGAAAATTTTCAGGGCTTTAATAAGAACAATTTTTTAACAAATTCCTGTTTCTGTATCTCTCGTTTTCTATGAGTTTTGCCCTTTTTTTTCTCATTATGCTATCTTAGAATATATCATAAATCCATCATAGTACATCTGTAAAAATAATTAACTTTCTAAATGTTTCATGTAAAGGAATATCTCACAGAATTTAAAAATGCTAATTTCTAGTAGCATTTATCTGTAAAACACCTAAAACATGGCATTTTTATGCTTATGACATTAATTATTGAAAAAATTACTTTGAATCAGACATACATATTTTGAATTTCAACTTCAAAGAAGCAAAATCATAGCAACACACCACCAATAATCAAATATTAGCTGCTGATTTACAGATCATGACACTAAAAATTCAATTGAATGTTAATTTCATGGGGAGTATTCGCTTTGCAAGAATAAGGCCCTTTATGCTTTGTAGCAAAAACACAGTAGCAGCTAAAAGATTTCTTGTTTCTACCTGTAAATATCAAATTATTTTGCAGGTACAGTTTTTGAACTTCCATGGTGAGGGAATCATGACTCAGTGGTTACTATTTTTCAGATGGTGAAAACCTCTGTTTCTAGTGTCATTGCATAAGGAGCATTTACTAAGGAGTCTTTACTAATACATATAATTAAAAAACAGAGTATATATCTTGAGGATGCAACTACTGAAACAGTATGAATATTTTCTTACAAAGTCTACAGTTTTTAAAATTAAATATTAACACGCCTTTTAAAATAATTTGTTCACAAACAGGGTATGAATAAGATAAAAGTGTCAACCAATTTTCTCTTTACTGCAGGGGTGTTTAGTGGGGTGGGTCACCCAACAAAAGCAAAACTCAAATGCAAAGCCAAAGCAAAACCCAACACCACAGCAGTAGCTATCAGGTTTGCTACTTCATATAGAAGACACAATATCATTTTACCTTGATAAAGACTGTTTTATATGTGCAATAGATTTAAAGGTATAAAACACTACACTTTTATGCTGTCATCTAGAAAATAAAATACGGCATGCCCAGCAACTACTGATTGTTACAAGAGTTACTCTGTGGTAACTAAAAATAGGAGCAAATAGGATTAATGAGGAAGATGAATCTACTAAGAATATTAAAACACCTCCACGAGATACTCCCTTTAATCAATTAGCAGGAAACATTTTGTAAGAATGTAGGTGGGGTGTTATAATTCATATTTTCTGTTTATGACACCTATCTTGTTTACTTCAACTATCCCTTATCTAATTAGATGAAAATGTTCTGGGCTCTAGTTTTCTGACATAAGAAGATATGCAATCAAATCTATACTAGACTAAGTAGTCCATCCAAGGTGTGTTCTTCTCCTCTTTATTCATGAGTCACTCTGTGCATAAATGAGCAAGAAAATGCTGTTATTTTTGACTGAAAGAAAAAGGACAGTCTTCTAAATTAAATATTATTAAAATAAAGACAGATAATATTATAAATTTTTTGCTAAATAAAAGATACAGCTTCATTTCTATTCTCATGCTGTTTATATACAAAAAGGCTTCCCTCTTTGAAGGGCTTCACAAATATTAACCAAGTAAGTTAGGCAAAACTTTGATGTATTCTTCTTATTGTATAAATGGAGTATAAAGATTTATGGTTTTTTTTCAAGGTCATACATCTAAGTGTAGGATAGATATTCTTGGGCTTCTCTTAGCTCAATCCACACAGTTGGAGAACTGAATTAAATGATCACTGGCCTTATAAATTGCTTGCAAGGCACCTGTGCTTTTCAAAACAAATTATCTTCGGTTCATAGACTCCAAAAAAAAATGCGTTGTATTTGAATTAATCAATTCTTGCATATATCAGAATAAGTTAGAAAACAAAACCATTGTCTTGTGTTAAGTAGTATACCATACAAAGGTTATGAAGTTCTATCTGTTACCAGGTGGTTTACAGATTAATATAGGCACTATTTTAATAGAGCTTTTTGCTGTTAAACTCCTAGTTGTGAAATCTGGTGTGACTTACTGAGAATTTGTCCTTAATTTTTTTGGACTTCATGAGGATTTTGAATATCTTTCTTCTGCAGATATAGGAATCTTTTGTTGATGCCTACTGCCTCACCTAATCCAAAGGCATGAGCCCTGGTGCTACCTAAAAGCCAAGTAAGTGACTGGGAGAAGTACACTTCAATTGATTTTGTAAAGGACATATTATCTGATTAAAAGGATTACTAATTAATGAGAGCTTTTACAGGACATGTACTAGACAGTAGCTTAAATATGCTGTGCAATGTAGTGATTTCTGTGTGAATGTGAAATATTGTTTGCTATCAGTTAAATGATTTCTCAATTCCTAGACTGAACCAGGGAAAAATAAATAAAAAACCCCAACAAAACAAACACAAAAACTCACCAAAACCCTTACTCTCTCTGTGTAAGAGATGCTATAACCTGTTCTCTTCTATCAGCAGTCTGGTTGTCTTCCTCTTACAGTCCTGGAAGAAACTTTGAGATCTAATATTTTTTTCCCCTCTTGAAAAAGCATTTAAAATCTTAACTATTTCTTGAAATGGTTTGAATATTTCCAGACTTCAGGGAGGATCAGTATTTGATATAAGACAAAGAAAATGGTAAAGTTAAACAATCTTAGCATTGACTTCATAGCTCACTTGCATGAATATGTCTGCATGTGCATATGTGAGCATATGCATTGCTCATATGCTGAAGGAGAATTTTTCTATGCATTTACTATGCTATTTAAGAAGGGCTCTAGATGTGATTTATTCAGTGTTATTTAGAAAAATCTTAGAAACATCAAAATTTCTTCACACATTAGCAATTCATATGAACTTAAAAGAGGACTTAGGTCAGTGTTTGAAGGAAAAGTGTCCATCTCTCTGTGATGACATTGTGATGTTTGATTCCTTTCTTAACAATAGAAAGATCAAAGATTAAGAGGTTAGGCAAATGCATCCAAAGAATAGGTGCCAGTTCTTGTCAAAAATTGCTTTTCTGCCAGTCCTTCTAGAAGGAGTATGACTTCTTAGCAAAGCAAAGTCTGCGAACATCTTTGTGCTTTGGTTTCTGTTTTTCATACTAGCAGCTTCTGCAATTTTAGTACTCAAACCCATCAAACCTTTCCTTCCTCACCACCACTATCCAAAGGCCCCAAGAGAATGTCCTGAAAAGAGTAAATTTAGGGTGAACTTTGTTTTTCTTTTCCTTATTCTTTAAAGGATGTTCTTGTGTGTACTCAGCCAAATGAAATTATTTCCATACTTCTATACATGTACCTTTTCATTCAGCTTCAGTTTCGGTAGGATTTTTCTTTATTTGTTGCTTTTTTTTTTTGATAATGTATAATCTCATTAAATGATCACAAACACTGGGGAATCATCATATCTTGGCTGCAGAATTAGGCTCTCAGTTTGATAAAACTATGCCACATTTGTGTATGCTCACTCCAGATAATGTGCTTTGCACTCAGAGGCACATGCTTTTTCACCATCAATTTTTCTGAGTTAGCAAATATTTTCTGTTACAAAAGACATTCTTTCCCTGTAACATCACATGACTTTATACTGTTATATCTGTGTCTTAAGTGTGAAACAGCTACAATTACTTCTGAAGGTAATTTCATTTCAGAATGATATTTTCCTATCAATCCTCTTCTGATCTGTAATAGTTGCATCTTCTGATTTTGTACCACGCTGGTGCTGCAAACTTCCTGGCATCTAAATCTAAATGTGTGTACTCTGATCTTTGCAGTTGACTCCTCACAGGAATTCTGTCTGTCATTTACATGCTTTTTGACTTGTACATCACTGCCATGAAAAATGATGTAAATTTACTGTGACTGTGATTACATTTCATGTTAAGCTGTGTACTTGGTTTATAACACATTCTTCATTTACAAAACAGTGAATGTATTGGAAAATGTTTTCCCAAAACCTAAATAAATCATAGTTATGTACTAAATGTTGAGTACATAAATAATTATAAGGCCTTTGTAGTGAGCGCCCACAGTTTCAAAAATGTACTAGCATACATGCTGCAATTTATTTTCTAATGTACTTACAAAAAATATATATTTGCCATGGAAAATGTCTAATGCATAGCAAATTTGTCACATTAGTGCTCAGAAATATCTATAAATAACCACACTCACCAAAATATTATGTGCACTTCTACATATTTTTACTGTTAAAAAAAAATCAGTATATTGTTGTCAGTTTTAAACTTGTAATACAAACTCCTTTTAAAAATATTTTCCTCACTTTATTTTAAAAAAAGTCTTTATTAACAGTGAGGTGAAAAGTCACACACTGGAATAGACAATCAAAAAAGGGACAGCACAATGTTATATGATGTTTTAGCGCACTTCGGTGCCACCATTTTTTATCCCCATAGAAATGCAGCAAGGAAGTGAAAAGGGCTGCTTCATTGACTTCAAACATGTATATTTTAGATTAAGGTGACAACTATATGATCACTGTTCCTATGGATGAAAATGGGCATTTGCATCTTCAGAGAGATGTAATCATTGTATGCTACAAGTCTACAGATAGATGTGCATTCAAAAAAGTAATTTTATCTTTTTCCTCTTAGCATCCTTCAAACAATAAAATGCCTTAAAAGAAGTCTTTGATTGCAATAATGTGCCACTCACATTGGCATTTATACTGTCCTCTGTTTTTTTAGCTAGTCAGTGAAGTAGGGATTTTACTCAGCTTTTCCCTTCCTGTTGCTTTTAAAAAATTCTGAGGAATGGAGAAAGAAAATATTCATTTAGAAGCAAACAATGAAGGAGACTGTTGTCTCCATGAAGACACACAGTAAAACTTTACAAGACAATAAAAGTAAAACCAAATTATTGAAAAGTTAGGTTTACATTCTTCCAACCTGTCTTGTTGTGGATAACCTTTAGGCTTTATTAGGTTAGTACAAGCAATTCTCATATGAGAGTTAAGATAAAAGACAGTCTTTTATCATTCAATCAAAATAATTGCTTTGGTGTATAATAACCAACATTGTCTTACAAGGTTTTGTCCCACATGGTTACTACATCCCACAATGATAAACATGGACTACACTGGGACTCCTTACTGCTGATGAATTTGTTGATAAGTGACAGGAAAAGTTGGATACTGACACACCTATGACAGGAAGGGAAAACCTCTTGAGATGCAGAGACCATTAATTCAATAAAATTTAGGTCAGACCCTTGAAAAGAACCCTTGAAATTTTCAGTTTAACTAGCTGAGAGGGTTCAAAGTAGAAAATTTAACAATTCAAAGTCTTGATCTTATGACTCATGTGAAGCTTTCAGCTCCTCCACTCCCCATTCACAAACAGGGTATTTTTAGCCATATCACTTATTGGGAACAGTCCAGTATTATTCCTTCTATCTTTCCTTTCTAAAGGTGATCTTTTATCAGGGACCAAACTGTATCAGTGAACACACCAACATATATACAACATAGATACAGTTCTTGATCCTGGGTCCTCAGCTTGATTAATCTACAAGAGAAGTATGTAGAATTGCAGAAATGAGAACAAGAAAGCACTACATGTTAATCTGAACAATTTATGATTGAGGGGCATCCAGGCACTCAAAAACCCTAAGAATTGCTCCACCTCCAAAGGAGGAGGAAGAAAGGAAAGGTAGAATTCTGAAAATAGAAAGTAAAGACTGATGGAAGAAAATAAGCTTTAAATGAAAAGATCTGCTGAACACTTATACTTACAACTACTATTTATGTAAAGAAATTGTATCTTAAAGGTTTTGGCATAAACTATGCCATGTTTCTACGTTTTTGCCACGGTCTTGGATTTCTGTGACAAACACTTTCTAAACTTCGTAAACCAGAGTCTAGTTTTGATTCTTCTTACTGAAACAGTGGTGAGAAGACTGTTTTCACTGCTCTCAATGGCAGTACACAAAACATCAATTCTGAAATATGCTTAAATTTTAAAATCAAGTCTACAAGGTCACAGAATTCCGGTTTGTTTTCTCAGATCCAAGCTCTAGGCACCTAGTCATCTGACTGGAGAAAATCAAAAAATGCTTTCTGTGTGGGTCAGTTACCTAAATATTGGTATCTAATGCCTATTATGATGTCTTCTACCCAATTCTCTTGTGTGTCTTCCAAAAGACACATACCTTCTGTAGAATGTGATGTTCACATCCAGCCACGTGGGTATTTCAGATACTCTGTGGTGTCTAAAGTGACCTTAAAATTGTTTCTTTAGACCACTTAAACCTAGCTGTCATATCTAACAATTTCTTTGTACAACATCATAGAGAACTTTCATTTATTCTGTCAGGATAGTAAGCAATAGATAGTAAGCATCTGTTTAATTTTGAGTTGTATAATCAGACCTTATCTCATAGAGGTATAGCAGGTACTATTGAGAGTTAAGGACTGAAGTATTATGTCACAGACATTGTATAATTTCTATAATTTAGAACAACTTACTCTTGAAGTCTGGAGCAGGTCATAAATACAACATTTCCAGAGAATATATCCCAGATAATGTACAGAGCATTACTTCTTGACAGAAGAAACATTACTAATTTCCAGGGACAGTAACACTGAACATCTTTTGGTGTTTTCATTCATGGTAATTTAAGTACTGTTAGTTTATTACTTAATCTTTCCAAGGAAACATCTTCCTTTCTTCACCCACCCCCCCCCCCAATTTTATTTAAAATGTCAAGAATATGCATCAGTCTCTTGGTGCCATAACTTGACCATAAGGGAAAACCTATTGTAAAACAGATTTTGAAACATTTCAACACATTGTACACTCTTCAGTTTTGCTGAACTTGCCAAAAAGAAGGGATAATGATGGTATCAATCACATCCCAGAGGAAATAAATACCATTTGGTTTGGACACAAACTGCCATAGCTCCCAAGCAGATGCTGACACTAGCCAACAGCAGTTCAAAAGGCATTTTCAGTTTGAGGAAATAAGGGATCACAATAATGAAGCACAGCAGAATTTCTTCAGTAGAATCCACCTTTTACCTTGAACAAAACTCCTAAAGTCAAATTTAAAGTCAAATTTTAAGGAAAAGTATAGGAATAGTTTCATAACAATTTTCCCATTCAAAAATCATAATCAGTGTGTACATTAAACTTCAGTTGTAGAAGGTCACAACAGAACAGTTGGAAACTACCAACAATGAAATTGGTTACAATATCTAATTCACTGTTACATAAAATGTATTTATGGTATAATAGCTAAGGAGGAATGCGTGTAATTTAAAGAGGCCCCCTACAGCAATCACTGAAACTGAACATATTGAGTATAGTTAAATCTCAAATCCATTGCATGTAGTATAGTGTGCAAGAGCTTTTGCTGTCCAGTGAGAGCCTCTGGCTTAGCAAGAAAGTCAGGCTGTCATATTATTATATTAAACCATTAATGACATCAGAAGAAGTATTCCTTTTGATTTTCATTGGCTGTGTTTTGCATGCTGAGCTCACTTTTCAATGCAGATTCAGCACTGTCTTCATTTTCAGATCCTTTAGCTTCATTTTTTGAGTATATGCCCTTTTTTTTATAAATGCGTATGGTTACGGCCGTGATGCAAAGTAGGATGAATATCACAACTGCTATTACACCTAGAAGAAGAAAAGAAAAAAAAAGTCATGAGAAAGGACAGACAAATAATAACACTTGGGTCAGGGAGCAGGACAAAGAAGAGAAGTCTACATCATTTAATAGAAGTGCTTGCACAGAAGCCTGAGAAATAGGAAGCTATAACTATTTTCAAATCAGAAACAGCACTGTATTATTAGCTTCATGGTGATTGTTTTGGAATTTTGCACACCATTAATAATAAAAATAAAAAGTTCACAGAAGACTAATTTTTGAAACTTTTAAATGGAAGACTACTAGGGGCCTCAGGGTAATGTATGTAAGAGGGTTTCTTTTCCTTCTTCATGGTCACATCCTAGATCCTGCCAGACTGGGAACTCAAGGCATCTCAGATTAGGAACAGTAAGAAGAGGTATTTCCCACAGATACTAGCATAACTGTACAGAATCCCAGCCTGTCTTCTCTCTTCCTCATTCATCCTGTCATGATAGTCTCAGGCCCTTAGCTTCATAAGTCAGAGGCTGGGCAGGAGAGGAATTTGAGGAGAAATGAATCAGAAGGAAAATGGATGATGTTTGTCAAAGAGGCAGAAAGCAAGACTAGGCTGTTGGGAGAGAAAAAGCACTAAGCAGACTGCAAAACAGCTGTAATGCAGTGGATCAGCTATACTTGACAAAGGGACTATCTGCTGTAAAACTTGTCCATTACTGCAAGAAAAATACATAGTCCCTTAGCACTGTAAATAAAACCAGACCATCCAAAACTCAGCACATGTCATTTTTATTGTTCTCTAATATAAGCACCTGTCCATCATTGTAGGAATATAAAGTTTTTGTATGGTATCTGTTTCTCTGAAAAGGACTCTACAGTATGAGTCAATCTTGTTCTTAAGATTAAATAGAATAGTCATTCTTTGTTTCACAATCACAGAAGTTCTCTGTAAGGGCTTTTCTATAAACTTACTTTATGTGAAGTAGCTGAACTGGTACCATTCTCAGTTATACTCACTGAAGTTTACTTTAAACTTTCACTGAATGTTGTACAGCTTGCTTTGTTTTGACTGAAACAAACATAGTTAAGCAGCAGAAAAATTTTGAATGCATATTCCCCAGTGTGTTTAACAAAATGGTAAGGTTATTACTATCTTTAAAAGATTATAGCTATTGTAATTTGAAGTTAGATAATTACCTAGTTGTTAGTACATTTAAAAATCCCTTCCCAGTGATTTTATATACAGATATTTAAGCAAAATAATAATAATTTTTTCAGTAAAACAAGTTTTGAGAAAATTAGACATATAAGGAGCTCAGAAATCATATTTTAAAATTTTGAATTAAATGGTAAAATTCTCAGTTTGTGTGTTTAAATGTATACAGACATAAATATCACTTTACAAGCAAGGGAGCTTCTAGACTTAATCATCTCTTGTTTTATTATCTTTGGTGTTATGGTGTTAAAGGCCAAAGGATCATGAAGTGAGCTTTGGCATGCACTGACCATAGCAGGTATTATAATTTAAATAGCAGACTGCAGGTTCGTATCTTAAGTTCACCTTTCATAGAGTTAAACACTTTTAACTTCAGTGAGAAGCCTTGACAGCTTTATTCTGCTAAATTCCACTAGTTCATTTGTCTGCTAAGACTTTAAAAACTCTTAGAAAGTAAACCTTTTCAGAATTTAAAAGATGGAGGGGATGACCTTTTCATCTCAATGCCCTCCTTCTGTTAAGGTAACTAACACAAATTGAATCAGTGAGCTACACTGTGAAAACACCATCTTAATGATAAAAAACAAGTTTTTTCCCTCATCTCTTTCCAAGAGAAGAATTACTACCAGAAATTCTCAAAGGGGATGACTGCCACAGGAGACAGTTATTCCTTAAAAGAAAAATATTGAACTGACACAGACATATACTTCCTCCAACAGTGGTGACAGGAGCTTAAATTCTCCTGAGGTTCCCCAATTCCAAACTGTCTGTATTAAGGCTCACTGAAGTACTCCTCATTTCTGCTAAAGAGAACTGGTAGGCTTCCCTGCTACAAAGAGATGTATCTAGTCTTAAGGAAAATCAGCCAGAAAGACACAGTAATGGAACGTGTACATCCTGATTATCAGTCCTGTACTTTAAGCACAACACATCTATCCTAAGGTTTATACCCTAATTGTCCTGATAGGCATAAAAAGTAAAGGGACTATCGATATATTCACTTTAGAAGTAACTGAACATGGTTCTGCCTTTATTCCTCTTTTAGAAAAAGTAAGTGTTTTGAAAATAGTTTGTGAATGATCATTTGTAGTTCCATTTTTGCTGACTGAAGTGGCCAAAAGAATAAAATGGAGGAAAAATGGTACTTCAAATCAACAGTAACTATTTTATTATCATTATTTTAACATGTATTTTATTTTTAAACTGTAAATAATGGCAGTGTTTTTTCTATCCAAGAGTATATTGCTTTCCAAATAGGAAACCAGGATGAAACTTCCTCAGAGTGCCAATGGACTGACTGGAGCAGTGTCAAATCTCACTTTCTCAGATCTATTGAAGAAGATTTTGAACTTGACTGTAGTAAAAGGCAACTTTTTTGAAAATCACAAAGAAAAGATAGCTCTGTCTTAAATATATGCTATTTCCCACAGCAAATCCAAGTACATTTTTAAGTCATAAACACCAGTATTATACAGGTTAGAAACCTGTTCTGTCTTATTTTTCAGCAGAATGTTCAAACATAGAAACAATGATGGCATATATTTATGTAATAAGAAAATATGAGAGCAATCAATTGCATTTTACAACAATACTTGATTGTTTTTGTCTACCAGTTGTAATAAAATGAAGACTTTTTACTAGTTTCTTTATGCACACAAAGCTACAATGACTTTGCTTCAGTATTGAAAGACTTAGGGGGAAAAAAAAAGGCTCCTCTGGAGTTTTTATAGTCCTTATTACCTCCAATAATTGCAGAGTCACTTCTGATTGCATTAGCTAAGGGTTTTCCCTCATCTGTTGGTCCAGAGTGATCTGCAACAGAAAAAAAAAGAGGGAAGAAAATGACAGACAAATAGAAGGGTTTTCAAGAAAGTCTCACGTGGTTGGAAGCTCATTTACAACATGGCACAGGGGCAGTATAGTGGGTCAGTAAACATGCAAAGAACAGTGCTGTAGATGACATTTTGCAGAGACAAAAAAGAGAAATGTAAACGTTCAGATGAATAGAAAAGGCTAGAGAAAATAAAGTAAGTGTATATGAAAGACAATTATTTTTAAACTACTCCTGATGTATTAACTCACATGGAAAAATAAAAATCATCTTTAATTCAGGTTATAAGTATGCTATTTAGATTTCAGAGATAAGAGAAATTGATAACCATATGCTACCTGCAAATGAATGGGTTGTTTCACTGAATGTTGAGTCAGCTCCAGCTAAAGTACCACAGTTGGATTCAGTGAAACGCCCCTTTACAATGACAGGGGCGGAGCTGCTGTGGTGCAGTGCAGCCTTCAAAGGAGCAATGTGGTTGAACTGCAGTGAAGAGAGACATCCAGTAAAACCCTGAGAGTTTGCCTTCATAGTCTCCTCATCCACATCGCTGTCCTCTGTTAATCGAAAGGAACACAATTAATCATAGCACAAATGTACAAAATAAAGAGGCAGAAGAATAAATGAATAATGAACCTGTTTTTCTCTGAGCGTATCTGAGTTGTAGCAACATATATAGA
Source organism: Pithys albifrons albifrons (assembly GCF_047495875.1). Lineage (NCBI taxonomy): Eukaryota > Metazoa > Chordata > Aves > Passeriformes > Thamnophilidae > Pithys > Pithys albifrons. The sequence continues at coordinate 78,499,726 of NC_092497.1, read as the reverse complement.
TTCACTGAATCCCTTTCTTGTCTGTCTTTAATGAAAAGACAGTCAGACACATTAAATCAGGTGTTTGTTTGTTTTTTTTTTTAACAGATGATAGTTGCTAATCTGCTAAGGAAAATGCTTTCAAATTATGACAGCAAGTTCCAAAGCAAAAATGTTCTAATGTTAACTAAAATATTTAAATTAAAATGCATCAATTTTTTGTTCTGCAAAAATATGACACATGCATTTTTAACAATACATCTTGATTTTTCTCATAAATAAATTTTTTTAAACATATTCCCTTCATAGATTGATATATCTGCTCCATCTCATCACTATTAAGTCTATCAAAACATGAACTCTTTGAAGGTATCAGATCCTGGAAATCCATAAAAATATTTTCTGCAAAATTTTAAAAAATTAATAGTATTCCAATTTAGTATACATTTTAAAACATGTCACCATAATTTTTCCCATAAAGGGAGAGTTAAAAAAAGATACCTCCTGAACTTACTCTCTTGAGTTGCTTTTCTGAATTCATGTGCACTGCATGTCAGAACTCTCTGTTGATTCACCAGATAATGCTCACTAATGAAGTACTTCTGATGTGGAAAACAAGCGGTTTATTTTAAGCAAAAAATCTGGAAGTACTAGTTATTCAAAGAGGGCTCATAAGAGCAGTAAAGTTTCAAGTATTTGCAAATAAAATTGGAATTTTATCTCATTAATTTCCACCTTCAACCTATCCTAGAACCCATGAATGAACTTGTGATCTTTGTAATGGCTACCATAAAAATTTTAAATACCAATGTACAGTGGACTCCTCAATAAAATGTAATTTAATAGTGAAAATTTGGTAATGAGTTCTGGGAGAATATTGCAAAATAGCACAGCAGCATTTCCCCCAACTACTCATTGCTCACTGCAGTGATGATATATTATTAGAGAGATGAATGTTAGCCAAAAGTCTGCCCACCTACATCCATGGATTACATAAAAAGTTGGCTGTTTAACAGCCTCTGTTCTCCTCACAGCTGTTTTAGATGTTTGCCTATGCACTGAAGGATCTGTTAGGATTTGTTTTAAGAAAAAATATTAACATTCAGGTGTCAAGGGAATGTTGTTGCAAACCCTTGAAATAAAATATATACCTCTAAATATAAGTAAAATTGAAAGCCTTGAGTAGAGAGGTTTCTATTACTTTTCATTTTCCTATACAAATAATTTATTAAATATTGTATAAATATGATATGAAAGGAAATTAGATATGATTCATCCTTTCCATTCACTAGACTGCATAATTAGAAGATACTGCTGTGAGGAAGAAATTCTTTACTAGGAGGTTGATGAGGCACTGGAACAGGTTGCCCAGATAAGTTGTAGATGTGCTGTCTCTGAAAATGTTCAAGGCCAGGTTGAATGGGGTTTTGAACAACCTGATCTAGTGAAAGATATTGCTGTCCATAGCACAAAAGCTAAAATTAGATCATATTTTGTTTCCAACCTGAAGCATTCTGTATTTCTATGATCTCATACTGCAGCCTATTAAATTAATTACACTGAACACATAATTCAAATCTTTTGCAATTAATCCCCTTGCCTATCTGTTTTTTAAGACAAGTTGAACTTCAGTTTTTTCCTCAGAATAGAGTAGAAAACTAATTTTAATTTGGACTCACATTATCTGAATGTAGATAGAGGTCAGACAGAGACTTACTGCCTTCCACTCACTGGCATGATGGTCTATTTCAGATAATGTTTTGCTTCTCAGTTGAAGATTATTTTAAAAAACAAAAGCATTTTCTCCTATTAAAACAGTATGTCTGAGTGTATTACAATGGAAGAAACATTGATTTATCAAAGCTTTTATAATATTCCCAAAGGTACTATACAAAAAATGATAGACTTATATGGATCTTGGAGGAACACCTTTGTTACATTGTAATAAAAATTTCTTTGAATGAAACCACATGCAACTGAATGTGAAGAAAAAACTTCTTCAATGTTCTGGTTTAAGGTAGGTCTTATCTAAAACACATAAATAGTTCTTATAAGTCTGAGGGAGCAAGATGAATTATTATATTGTCTATACTAACTATATAAGTGTCTTCTACATCACATATCACGTCTTTCTTATGAGGAAAGGCTGAAGGAGCTGGGCCTCTTCTGCCTGGAGAAGAGATGACTGAGAGGAGACATCCTCAACGCATGTAAGTAACTGAATGGAGGGTGACAAGATGATGGAGCCAGGCTCTTCTCAGTGGTGCTAAGCAATAGGGCAAGAGACAATGGTCAGAAAAGGATGCACAGGAAGTTTGACCTAAATATGAGAAAAAACTTTACTGTGCAGGTGACCAAGCACTGGAAAAGATTTCCCAGAGAGGTTGTATAGTCTCCTTCATTGGAGATATTCAAGAACTGCCTAGACACAATCTTGTGCCATGTGTCCGTGCCTTTCAACCTTACTCACTCTGTGATCCTGTGATCACATTTTTCTGAATTTATTTCTACAAAAAGTCTATGTTAACACATTGTTTATTTTGAGAGATTTTTAAAGAGTGGGAAACCATCACTCCTTTGCAGCAGTTTACTGGCTGAATGCTCAAGTACCAACAAGATAGAGAAGAAGGAAATTTACTTAACAAGTTTTGTTTTGGAATATAATTCATAACTTCTGTTCAAAATCACATTTATTAAAAATAAATAGAATTGTTTCCAGTAAAAGTGATAACCTAATTGCCATATAAAATTATAAACATTTAGTTATAATTCGTATCCAAAAATTCATAGTTTTGCAATTTTTTTGTCTTCATTCAAGACCATTTATGGAAAGGTTAAATTAATCAGTTGAACTACAATATGCTTAAGAGGTCAAACCATCCTTAATTAATATACATCGCAAACTGTTTTCATTGTTGCAACAAAGAGTGCTATTAGAGTATGAATACACAAATGCAGACTTACTTGATCTGGGAATTCAGAAACAGAGACTTCAGCTGTTTAATCTTTGTTGGTGAAATGGGCAATTGGACTCTATGTACTTCAAAAAGCTTTTTCAATGTGTGAGCAGTCAATACGCTGGAGTGAAGAGATACTCTATGGAGGTACCTTGACAGACTTGAGAGTTGGGCCTATGCAAACCTCAAAAAGGCCAAGTGCAAAGTCCTGAGCTGGGTCAGGGCAATCCCATGCAAAAATACAAGCTGGGCAGACAATAGATTGAATGCTGCCCTGAGGGGAAGGACTTTGGGATATGGGTGGACAAGACGTACGACATGAACCAGCAATGTGCACTTGCAGCCCGGAAAGACAGCTGCATTCTGGAAATGCTCAAGGCCAGTTTGGATGGAGCTCTGGGCAAGCTGGTAGTGGAGGGTGGCACTGCCTGTTACAGCGGGCTTGGAATGAGATGGCCTTTAAGGTCCCTTCCAACCCAGGCCATTCTATTAGCCTACGCCTTTCTGATCCTGGGCTGCATCAAAAGTAGCATGTCAAGCAGGTTGAGAGAGATGACTTTGCCCCTTTGCTCTGGTTAGACTCCACCTAGAATACTGTATCCAGCTCTGGGGTGCTTGACACAGGAAACATGGGGACTTGTTTGACCAAGTCTAGAGGACGATGATGAAGAATAGTGAAAGGACTGGAGAACATCTCCGATGACAAAAGAGTAAGAGAGTAGGGGTTGTTCATCCTGAAGCAGAGAAGGCTCCAGGGTGACCTTACAGCAGCCTTCCAGAAATGAAAGCTACAAGGAAGCTAAATGGTGACTTCTTATCATTAGGTAAACATAGGACAGAAGGGCTTTAAACTGAACTGTAGATTTAGATTGAAAATGAGGAAGAAATTCCTAACTGTGTGGGTGAGAGACACTGCAACAGATTGCCCAGAGGAGCAGTGGATGTTCTCAGATTGAAAATGTTCAAGGCCAGTGCATGGGGCTTTGAATAACCTGGTCTAGTGGAAGGTTCCCTGCCCGCAGCAGTGGTATTGGAACTAGATGATCTTTAAGATCTTTTCCACCCAAACATATGCATCTATGAAATTACTTTGAGGAAAGAGTAACATCCTTCAAATTTGCACCAGCACTAAATCTTCCTCTATCATGGGGTTTTCCCAATCTGAATGGTATGAAAATAATATGATCTTGAAAAATTCAGTCCAAGTTATTTCTGTTTTCTTTAACGAATATTAACAAAATTGTAATTCTAGATAGGTATATTCCATTTTGATCATTATTGTAGAGAAAGAGACATGTTTTGATGAATCATCACTAGACAAAATATTTTGTCATAGTTTAACTTGGGTTTACAAAGATTTGACTTACATTATCATATTCTTAATTGTTTGCAGCAACATCTAATCACGGGAAGCTATTCAAGTTTGGTACATGATTAACAGTATTCTACCATCTTTGTGTACGATTTCAACATAGTTTATTTTTTCTTCAGAATGAAAAGCAATGTGATGTTTCATAATTCTTGATTGCAAAACAAGAAACAAAGAAGGGTACAACTGTTTTTAATGGAACCCACTTGATCATCTTTTCAGGAAGCACTTAGCCATGATTTTATCTATATTTCAACTGAAATGAAGTTTCTACATTGATTGTCACTCTGAATAAATTCATGACAACAAATGTCTCTAAGTGAGATTAGGGTTACTTTTTATGCCCCACAATGACATGCTGATCCATGTTTTAGAAAATCCTGCAGTGTTCCAGTTACCTAAAATCTTGCCAAGTGTGAGAGACTTGATTGCATTGAATTCTGGGCCTGAAGACAGAATAAACTTCATTCTTTCCTTTTGGTTAACCTGTAAAATGATAGAGTGATGAATAAAGTAGAAGATACTAGTCAAGATTTTTGAAAAAGCAGGTAAGATCAAGTTGAAAAAGAGAATCTGGGGAAGGCATTTGTTAGTTAAAGCATAAAACTCATCAGAAAACAGATGATCAGTTTCTTCAGATCACTGATTATAACTGTGACACTTCTTAAGCATCCCACTTAATAAGTCTTTATATATCTTATGGATTTGACTGATTCCTTCTTTTTCATCTATAAGATACATAATGATAGTAAACATTAAAAAATATGAAACAGTCTCTTTTCATTAAAAAAGGCACTCAGTATTTAATTCATAAGTATTAAATATTATATTGTAAATATTCTGCCTTGCCTTCCAGGGTACCTCTAGAAAGTACTTCAAGGCAAGTAACAATGTATAATTAGGCAAACCAAGACCCAGTCTCAAAATACTAAATTGTAACATCCAGGCTTTTAAAACATCAATTTAAACCAAACCAAACCAAAGCAAAAGAAACCCCAAACTTTTTTGCATTTTAGTAGCTACCATTAGAAAAATAAATATATCTATTTTATAATGAAATTTTCACAAACACCCCCCCCCCCCATATATTCTTCTTAATAGCCACATTTGTTTGCTGATATAAAAGAGACCAAAGGAAATTTTATGGAAGACTTAAATTATTACCCTGGTGTTAATATATTTGTATTGTAGTTTAATGCATCATTTGAATCAAAAAACCAAAATGCAAGACCCAAAATAAATGACAGCAGTAACACACCTTTAACAAATTTTGAAAATTTAACCAGCAAACAATTAATTATATTCTCACATAAAATTATGAGGCAATATTAAGCTTCTCAAATAGACAAGATTAACATCCAAGAGACTGGCTAATGTAAATTTTCACTGTGCATCATGAGACTGCTAATCTTTGCTTTGCTTACTTGAGATACTAAAACACAGTTTATTTGAGAGAAATTGTCTTGTTGCAACTATTTACTTCATTTTTCTTTGTATCCTCCACTTTCTTACAATAATCCACCTTTTTTTCTCCCTAACTGAATTACCTCTACAAAGAGTATTTCTTCCTCTCTGTTAATCTTCACATGTTGCAGTTGTCCATCTGCCATGCTTTTGAAACCAATGCTGAAGACATCAGGATCTTGATGGCTATCTAGCTTGTACCGAATCTGTAAACTTCCTGTAGGTATAAACAGAGCAAAAGTAGTAGTACACTACAGACACAACAGGCAATACAAATCATGTACAGCTTCACAGGTGCACTTCAATGGCAAAACAAACGGGGGATTTGTTTAAGGAATTAGTCCATGAGAAATGGATATAAGGCAAAAAAAAAAGGCAATAGAATGAGTAATAGCAATGTCAGAAATCGTACATAGTGGCAAAGACAGCAAATCTGATTAGTGAGTTAAAATTTGGGCAGAAATTTTATCAGTACTACTAACATTCAGCTGAGAAAAAAAAAGTCTGGTACTTCTAATAATCGTAACTTATCAAATATAACTCAGTACTTCCCAAGCACTGTTCTGAAATAATGTTTACCTTTTTCAGAGCTGTAAACCTCTGACCAGTTGAATTAAGTAGAATGCGGTGTAATAACTTCTAGCTCACATTCCATTCCTTGTTGTTACCTCCCAGAATACTGTCTCTACACATATACTCACACAGAGACTCATGGCAGAACACAGAGTTAATGTAATTTTCTTGTAAGAAAAGTCCTCTGAGCTGCAGAGGGACTACAACTTTCTACTCATCCTCTGGAAATCAAGGTCCATGTCAGACCCAGGCTAGTCATGAGCAAAACATGTTCCATCTCACATCATGGGGATTATACTACAGTTATTCTATATCCAAGTATGTATCTGGTAAAGCACAGAACCTTCTTGGAGCACAGAACCACAGTGACTGGAAAGAGTCTGATACACCCAAAGATATAATTCAGTCTGTAGGGGTTTTTTAATAAAAAAAAGAAAAAAAAAAGAAAAAATCTAGGTTTAGAAGAAAGAATGCAAAAGAAATCCAACTAACATTTAACATTCAGCTTAATTTGAAACATTAATTATGTGTATTTTCACAGCTGTGTATATATATTTATTTTCATAGGCATATAAATAGATTGTGAAATCAATTGAATGAAATGACCTCTGATTAATTTTGGAAATGGATAATGCACATTCTAAAAGTAGTTAATTATTTATTTTGAGGATGGCAATTAAGAGGCCTCATGAGTAGCACACAGCTCAGATAAATTTTGATTTTCATTTGGAAACTTTAAAACCTAAAGATTTCTACAGGATTTTCAGAAATAAGTAGTTTGGACATGATAAAAAAAAAGTAGTGAGAGTTGAAATTACAGTAGAAAGGTTTTTCATGTGGAAAGAATTGCTTGATACAAGATAAAGACAAAAATACCATCTAAAACAACAACAAGACAATAAATAGTTTGTGATTAGGTCTGAAAATCATGGAAAATTTGAGTTCACAGTTTTAATGTTTGTGTTTCCAGGCACCCTATCTGAACACTCACCGTTTCTAGTGAGAATGACTGAGAGATATTCCTTGTAGAAGGAGCTGACATAAAGCAGTAAGCTTGGTGTCCGCATTGTTCGAAAGGCAAATGTAATTGCTTCCCTTTTCAGTGTCATGTCAGCATGGAAAGAAGAAGCATGAGAACTGGAATTTTTAGCTAATGTGTAGTATTCTTGAAAGTTGTATGTCACAGAAGTGCCAGTCCCGAAATAGGCAGAGATCTCTGAAACAAAATTATTTAAATATTTAAATTTCATGCACAATAATACTAAAGCACTTTTTTTGTTGGTTTTTTGGTTCTGTCACACAACTAAATAAAACATATTCTTGACTATGGAGACAAATATGAAAAATAAACATAAATGAAATTAGCATTTAGAACTACTGAGAAATGTAAGACTCAGCCTGGGCTACTTCAAAAGCTCATTTAGATGCATGTCTTAAATATCTGTTTTGCTAAGAAGTGCATTTCCTTGTATATTTTTTTCTTTACTGCTCATCCTAGTCCTCAAACCAAATAGATACTGGCTTCTAAGTATACTGCTCCTACAACTAAATGGGTGCAGCAATTTGAATCCTAACATATAGATTATACTTGGCCACATCAGAAACACGTATGTGGGAAAAGAGATTGGTCAGGTGGGAAAAAGGAAAGGAAAATACAAACTATGTTATGATCTTCTTATGGATGAAACACTTAGAGAGAGCCTTTCTATCTCTTTCATTTCTCACAGCACTTTTCTACTAAAAGTAATTGTCTGAGACCATCCTGTTTTCACACACAACCTTCACATTTCGGAAAATTTTCTTGAAATTCCTGTAATCTCGCCCAGTACCTTTTATAAAAGGTGACTAAAAGTTATTACTGTATGTCATCCCACACTTTTAGCAACAGAAGCCACTCTGCGGAATATTAGAGGGCAACTGTTAGTCATTTCTTCAGTTTGTGCACAGGAGGAAAACATTATTCTGCAAACCATGGCATTAGGTCCACAGTGGTAGATAAAGAAAGATGTCGCATGAGTCTCTTATTTTTTGTCATGGCAGTCACGTCTGGGCAGATGTACTCACTATTTTAGGGAAGCATGTTGTTGTGGCATTTAAGCTGCTTAGTACCTTGCAGAATGCATTTAGTACATGGAGGAACCAAGTAATTTTTAGCAAAGTTGAATTATATACAAACAACAAAATTCCTACATAAACTTCCATTTTTAAAGTTTAAACTTGATGCACTGTGATCATGCAGTAGTATGATACCTTCACCAAAGAACTACTTGAAGATGGATGTAAAAATGAGCTCAGTCCCATTTGCAAAGATCTCACTTTCTTCTTACAGCAAAAAGTAGATTTAAGTTCTTTTGCTTCTTGGTTTGTTTTCCAAATAGATTTAAGTTCTCCTTCTTGGTTTGTTTTCCAAATTCAGTTTTAGTTTTGAGATTAATATTAGAAAGATATAAATCTAAATGTTTTACCATAAAGATATAGTTTCTAGATTTACTATAGTATCAATGAATCAAAGGAGCTTCATGAAGATACTGATCCTTTCAGGTAATGTGGTTCCTGCTTTACTAGTGTATGTCGAAGTTAACTGTGGAGAAACTTATAGATATTGAAAAATTTAAATTACTACTAATCTACATTATGTAAACCAAATATTTTGCAAGCATTTAAGCATATCTTTAAAGAGCTGGAAAGGCCTTGATCTGAACTGCATGGTCCTGTTTTCAATAATTGATACATTGAAAAGAAATGCTTGCCTTTCTTACAGAATGGACCAGCATAGGCAGAGAAAGTGCAGTCACAGGAGAATCCACTGTATTTCTCTCTACATTTTCCACCATTATGACACAGGTTACCATAGCTGCTACAATGTCCAGGACAGCCTGGTTCTACTCCCGGTGTTATCTTTGCTCTCTCTTCCAGGTCAAGGGCCATTCCATTCAACCGTAAAGAACGAATGCATCCCAAGAATCCTTTCTGCCTGGATGCTGTTCCACCTGAAAATAAATTCATATGAGCTTTTTAGAACTTGAAAAATTGATATGTAAAACCTTCTTTATGTTTTACAGTCTCTAAACAGCATATTATGACTTTCCAAGATACAAGTCTATGCATGTGAAAGTATTATAAGCATCTTTAAAAGCATATCCGATTTCTGCTTTTATCAAGAAATTACAGTGAGCCCTTGAAGATTTAATGAGAAAAAAAGAGTATTTCACAACAAAATAGCAAGGTATGATGCATATTTCTACAAATTTACAAAGGAATAAGGTCCAGAAATTAGGTGGGGTTTTTTTAGCTTTTTTTTAAGGGGAAGGAAGAAGGGGGAGGATAGGAGAGGGGAGAAGAAGGAAGGAGGGAAGGGAACGAGAGGCAAGGCAAAGGGGAGAGGAGGGGAGAGGAGGAGAGCAAAGAAGAGGAGGGGAAAAAAGTAAAAGTAATAGGAAAGGACATAAGGACCAATGAAGTAAGGGGGTGGGACACTGACCAGCTGTACAGTTACACTCTTTCAATATCCTACTGACTGATAAACTGATCTCCGTCTGCTCTCTCTCTCTTTGAGTCTCATGGTATGGATCATGATACCTGTATCAATTAAATTCTCTTGGAGAAACTGACAGCAAATGGCTTGGACAGGTGCACTCTTCGCTGAGTTAAAAACTGGCTGCATGACCAGGCTCAGAGAGTGGTGGTGCACAGTGCTACACCCAGCTGATAGCCAGTCATTAGTGGGTTTCTCCAAGGCTTAATACTGGGGCTAGTTCTGTTTAATATTTTCATTGGTGATTTGGATGTGGGCCTTGAGTGCATCAGCAGTAGGTTCCCAGATGACATGAAGTTGGGTGAGAATGTTCATCTGCTGCAGGGTAGGAAGGCTCTGCAGAAGGACATGAACCAATGCTATGAGATTCAATAAGGCAAAGTGTTGGACCCTTCACTTCGGTCAAAACAACCCAATGCCAGGCTGCAGGCTTGGGGCAGTGGCTACAAATCTGCTTCGTGGAAAAGGACCTGGAGATGCTGGCTGACAGCCAGGTGAACATGAGCCATCAGGGTGCCCAGGTGGCCAAGAAGGCCAGTGGCATCCTGGTTTGTATCAGAAACAGTGCAGGCAGCAGGTCCAGGGAAGTGATTGTGCCCATTTATGTGGCACTTGCAAGGCCAACCCATCCCATCAAGTACTGTGTCCAGTTATGGGCCCCTCACTGCAAGAAGACATTGACATGCTGGAGCATGCCTAGAGAAGGGCAATTGAGCTGGTGAAGAGTCTACAGAGTAAGTCATATGAGAAACAGCTGAAGGAGCTGAGGCTGTTTAGCCTGGAGAAGAGACCTTACCCCTCCTTACAACTGCCTGTAAGGAGGTTGTAGACAGGTGGAGGTTGGCCTCTTCTCAAAGGGAACATGCAACAAAACGAGGGAAAATGGTCTCATGCTGTGCCATCAAAGGAAATTCAGTTTGGGTATCAGGAAGACTTTTTTTCACAGAAAGGCTTAAACACTGAAATGGGTTGCTCAGGGAGGTGGTGGAGTCCCCAGTCCTGAAAGTATTCAATAAACAACTGGACGTGACAGTGCTGTTATTTAGTTGACCTGATGGTGTTTAAAGGTTGGCCTTGATGACCTTGGAGATCTTTCCCAAGCTCAATGATTCTATGATACATCTCAGCTTGTGTCTGTACTCACATATTTTGTCCCATAATGGAAGCTGTGTCCATTCTTCAGTAATAGGAAGGTTCATGCTCCTTAATACAGAGGAATACCAGCCAAGTCATACCTGACTACCAAGTGCAGGGGATAATGATATAGGGCAGTCCTAGGACTAACAAGAGCTGCTGATTCATTTGTTTTCACTGTTTTTTTCTTTATAGGGCATTTCCTGACAGGTAACATTTTATTCATCTGGATTGCTTAGCAAGGTGTGTAATCTACATACCACCTCTTTTGTCCTTTGTTGCAAAACTTTGATATTTCATTTGTTCTGCTTTAAAAAGTAAAAGCAGAAAATATCCACAATGTGTAAGATTGCAAACTATAATTCCCATGCAATTCCAGTTATCGTTTGGTTAAATATTTCAATGCAAAAATCATCCATTTTGAGCCTTTTTCATTTCAAAGTTTGTAAAGTTCTTGGCGTTACATGGAAAATCTTGACATAGATGTTGTTATTTGTAATTAGAATGAAACAAAAACATCTAACAATATGGCATTTTAATGTCATCTCTTTTAAAATGGCAGGGAGTTTGGAAGTAGATGATCTTTAAGGTCCCTTCCAATCCTAACCATTCTACAAGTCTATGGTCCTATGATTTCAAGGGAAGCTCTAGGCTTTAGTTTTTCTTCTGGTTTTGGAAAACCATAGTGTAAACAACTAAGGAGTGTTTTAGCCTGAGGAAATCACAGTCCCTATATGTTAGTGGCTGAGTGTTGGGTGACCAAGGAAAGTCTGAGGCATACAAGATGACACTTTAGTTAAGAATGTCTCTGCTAATGTCATTCCTAAGACACTGCATGTTTCATTTTTCTCTAGGTACTTTAGCTGACTTGAACAAACAAAACTGAATCTACCAATGGACTGTCAGTGGAAGTAGTCAAACAGTAAGTCTCATTACGCTCTCTACTAAAGAAAATTATATATAATTGAAGTCATCAAAGAATTGCATAAATAGTTGGGAGTTACAAAAATTTGCTTTATTTGAAAGACTGGTGAAACTCAAACACAAACGAAACTAAATACCATATTGATCCAAATAGCAATATTGCAGTTGAAGGAAGTTTATCACAGAAAATTTCCTGAAGTCTTAGTAAACCTGCATATATTTTCTTCAGGAAATGCATGACACAATGAATTAAAATCAATCACTATCATTTGTTCTGTTACACTTCAAAATAATTGTCTTGCCAGAAAATGCAACTACTAATACAGGATAATTTAGTTTTATCTTGTTTGGGGGCAAGGTTAGAAGGACCAGAGATCAACAAATCACCAAAATATTTAGAGAAAGTGTTTAGACTTGATAGAACCATTTACCCTTGATGCCTTTTGAGGCACAGGTCAGAATTCCGACCAGAGCACACAAGCCTTTCCTTTCCATTTAGTTTTCCCTAGGGATTCACAGTGTTTGTAGCTGCAGTTTAAGAACACTTGACCTTAAGTACATTCCTTCCACACACAGAGCAAATAAAACCTATGTTAATGTAGTATGATTTTCTCACAGCAGATCTAAACAGAAGTCAGTTTAAAAGTAGGGCCAACTTTACATGCTCTTATACTATACGTCATACATATACACTAGAAACTTATAAATTCATAATAAGGCAATATTATAGTAAGAACTGTACATAACACATAGCTCTATATAGCTTTTTAATAACTAAATAATCCTTTTTAACTCCATTTCTGCATTTTCCATCAGTTTATCTAAATGTGCTAATGTCATCTATCAACCTAAGAAGCTGTGGATGAAGAGAGATGATAGAATTTCCTTGAAATTACAGAAACATCACATCTTCCTTCAGCAGATTACATCCTCTCAAGAGATAGCGCAAACCTGGGTCCTTGGATTGTCCTTCAAACAAACCTCAAAAAAAGTAAACTTCTTTTGAAACCCTGTCCAGAAGTAACTATTGGCTAAGGCACTCAATTTGTAATCTCAAAATAGTGCAACACCATGGATTTTTCACAAAGGATCTCATGTCATCATACAAATTGTTTTCAAAACACCTGTTGTCATCTGTTTTTCCTCCCCTCCCCCACCCCTCCCTCTTTCCTTTTCATATTTTTGTGATGATAATTAGAAAATATTCTGTGGAGTGCCTACCTACAAAAAGCTGGCTGTTGAGCTGCAAACGAATATGTCCATCAGGTGGAGCGCTGTCAGACCTTTGAGGAAGCTGATCTATTTGTAAGGATGCCTCTTTGACATTTCGTTCAGCCTTCACATAATGCCACTGGTTGTCGTTTAAGGAAGTGAGTGATTGCACTATAACTTCACTAGGTCCATTTCCAACATCAAATGAAAAAATCACTTCAGAAGGAGCTAGAAAGAGGATAGGAATAATGGACTTTTAAATTGTTTCACAGTTAATTTGGTCAGAAAATCACTGAGTAGCAGAACAAATTACTTTAAGGTCTGGTCTACTATTTCACAGGATAAGGCTGATTGTTTCAGAGGAAAAGTTTATTTTTGGGGCCTACAGTTCACTTTTCACACTCACTGACACTGAGAGCAATGATTTATTCACAGCATGGAAGTAAATCTGTTTGTGAACCCCTAGAGAACAGAGCAGTCAAGAAACAGTGAAATGTGCTATCTTTGCTATTTTTCAGTTTAGATGAAATGTACATGCTGAGTGCCATTGTTAATTGTATTGAAATTTTCACCACTATAATCCATTCAGCATCTTTTACTGTCTACTTGCTTTTGTTATTTATTCCCACCGTCTCTACAAATATCACAGGCTAAATTTTGATGTAGTTTATAAGATTATGTATGCCGTGATTTAAATTTGATTTTTCTCTAGTAAATTTCACATTACACACCTTTATAGTTTGCTTAGAATATCATAACTGAATCTTTGCAGCACAAAATAATATGAGAAATATGCCAAAAACTGAAGATCTGAAAACTGTGAATATTCTCTCTGAAACTTTTTCTTTCACATATTCAAGGACAAGTATGTACGAAAACAAGTAATCTCTAAATAAGGGATTTCCATAATTTTGAATTATTAAGGATATCATAGCAGGGATATAGGTCTGATAAAATTCCATCAATCCAAAAAAAGGTTTACAACATTGAATTCTAATAGAAAAGTAAAACAAATATACGTATTCAAGGGAAACAGAGCAGTTTAAAATAACATTTTAAAGAGGAATTCACTGAATTAGAACAAAACATTCAATGAAATACTTTTACTTTCAGTTTTTAGAGATAGATTAGACCTACTATAACATTTAGATCCACTTTGGCCAACCTTTAGTCTGAGTCTGAGTAATAAATGAATTCTGCTTAAAATCAGTTTTAAACATTTATATGAAATAATTTATGTCTGAAGCCAGTTCCTCAATAAAATTAATTTTAGAATAAATTTCTTTTATTCAGACAAAACTGGGAGCTCAGACTCCATTGACTGAGGCGTAAAAGAAAAAAAAATCCAACCACAGAGTAGGATAACAAAAGAAACAGAAACTCCATGTGACTGGCTAACGAGAATTTCTGCTGAATGTTACCTTCTGCAGGGAAGTCTTTGCAATCCTCTGGATGCTGTTGGAGTGAAGCCTGAAAACACAAATTTGGCTTTGAACTCACTGAATGTGCCTATTAAATAGCATATCAGCATCTGATAAATAACGTTATTGTTTAGATTTTAAAGGCAAGAAAACATTAGCTCAGTTGGTTAAAACTTGGTTGTAATAATGCCAAGGTCATGGGTTCAATCCCCTGTGTGGGCCATTGACTTAAGAGTTGGACTCGATGATCCTTGTGGGTCCCTTCCAACTCAGTCTGTGATAAGTCTGTGATATAGAATAAAGATTTTTAAATAATCACTTAAATAATGAATTTTGTTAGTACCACTACAAAATCAATATAATCTGGAAAAACAAAAAAGGAAACCAAGCACGAAGTTCCATAGAGGAAGGCCCAAATAACAAGGATGGCCATATGATCATCTACTGTAATGTCTGAAGACTAACAAAAAAAAGTGAAAAATATAATCACTTAACTTTTTATAATACTTTAAGTATTTTTAGCTAAAAGCAACTACGTTGTACGTTTGAAAGAAATTTTTCTTTTATAAGAACAGTGGTGAAACCATCTGTGGAAAGTATGCTACAGGATGTATAAGGACTGAGTTCTGAAATTTGTCATCTTGCAAAAAAAGGACATAGCCAAAGAGCACTTTGGTTATTTCTTGGGCAGCAGAAGAGGATGCATACCTTGGTGTGCCTCAAAAATTATCCAAGCATTGCAGGGAATCTCATGACCGCAGTGCATTCAAACATAGGCAGAGCACAGCTATAGATTGCCAAAGTGGAGCAGAAGATGCAGCTGATGGTAACTCTGGAGAGAGGTTAGTGGCTAGCTGTGGCTAAAATAATTAACAGGCAGCACAGCCAGAGAGCTGTTCAGAGTATTGAGTGAGAGCATCATATGCGGAAGAAGAAAATGATTATAAAGTAATATGCTACAGAATGCAAAATCCAAGCATTTTCCGTAAAGGAAACTATTGAATGCCACTCATCCTGGGCAGTAAGTTGCAAATTTGGGCAGCCAAAGGCCATTAGCATCTGCATATTGGAGTCTTCTGAACTATTTTCAAAGCAATTGCAGAAGCCCAACCAAATCAGTACACCATAGTGTTCCCAGTGATGCTTTAAATTTCTGCTTAACTCATTGTAAATAAATTTCCAATGACCATCCAGTATAAAATACTCAGACCTTTGTCTAGACCATGTAACCTGTGGTCATACAATAGAGCGTACTATTCAGAGCTGAATCACCCTTGATGCTTTCAACTACTACTTCTGCAGAAGGTTACAGGAGATCGGGAAAAAGTCCAAATAGTTTTTATAATTCAGTGAAAAAAAAACCCAAAACAAACCAACCAACCAAACTCAATACCAAATCAAACAAAACCACCACAACAAACCCACCCACATTCACACCCCCCAAAAAAAACCAAACCAAAAAAACCGCAAACAAACAAAAGGAACAAATATCTTCAAGGCAATTTCCTTACTCTCTGTTTTAAAATACAGCTAGGATGTAACCTCAATTTGTGTAACAGTGTTCTAGAATATGTACACAGATGCACTGCAGTGTTTTTAACTTCATAAAATAGAGACGTAACTCAGCTTCACATTTCCTATTAAGATGCTTGATCTGACTGGGTACTTTTACAAAGTTAGACTTCAAGTCTAAAGATCACTAGTTCATAAATAAAAGAATTAAAGTCTGAGAATTATCAATAAAATGTTAAGAAAAAGTATTCCTAAATACTGAATGTCAAATGTTAATGTCATAATGAGTTTTCAACATTGTCTTACATGACATCTTCTTAAACAGTGACAACTGACATTTACATTATTTTTATTTATTGTTACACAAATAAAAGACATTAATTTGTGTGGACCTATTGATACAATATCAAGTGTAAGTTGACGATTTACATTGACATCTATTGGAAAGGAGTATATGATGATGAAATCTAAATGATCCTATACAAAATGAAATGTCCAATGTGATTTTTTTTTAAGAAAGGTACTTGTGATGGAAATGTATACTGCTTATTTCTGCTCAATATTTACCTCAGTAAAAACAGATAATTCTGGCTCCAATACAAACAGTCGTATCAATGAGTTACCTATGACAAGTCTACTCAGCAAATTAGGGTGTTTATGGAAGTGAAGAAATATCTCTACATGCCACACAATAATGAGATAACTTTGCTATTTAAATGCTGAAAATGCAGATGAATTCAGCTTTTTGTGTCTTCTCATGCCTCACTACTCACAAGTCATATAAACCCTATAAGTGTATAGTAGTTTGGATACTTATGAATGGATGGGACAAGTGACATAAGTTTGTCTCCACATTATTATGCTATTATTTGGAAGAAATGCTTATGCTCTTCTGACAAATATCTGAACAAATTTAGTTCTCAGAAGCATTCCTTTAATGTTTTCATAATTTGACTGTTTGTTTTGCAAAGGGAAAATCATTTGTCAGACAACAATATCATCATTGCTACAGAGAGTGTCTATTGATGCGTTGACCCAGTCCATTTTCTGTATTGCATGACACTTAGGTTATAATGCTGCTCTCCTTTAAACTGTTCACAG
This sequence comes from Pithys albifrons albifrons, assembly GCF_047495875.1. Classification (NCBI taxonomy): domain Eukaryota; kingdom Metazoa; phylum Chordata; class Aves; order Passeriformes; family Thamnophilidae; genus Pithys; species Pithys albifrons. The sequence goes on along the minus strand of NC_092497.1, from coordinate 78,482,545 downwards.
AACTTTAAGAGAAGGCAGTTCATGCTCTCTGTAAACATGACAAAAACAATGTTGAAAAACAGGTATTTTTCAAATACACCACTATAGTTAGAGATAATGAAAAACAAATTAATTAAACACTACACAATATTCTATAATTAAACTACCAACACAAGAACATAGCATTTTTTTTTCATTAACATAATACATTAATATGGACAAAAATCCAAGAAAGCAGAATATTTTACATTTTAATAAAAAATCATTAATGTTTTATAGTAATATTTTGCAATCTAACTTATATATTTATTCCTATATTTCTCTGGAAAATACTTGAGTCTGATAGTAAAATGGATATGCAAAAAATTGTGGAATTGTCTAATCCCAAGGTAAAAAGTGTTCTGAAGAACTCTCAGAGTCATCTGGCAAATATAAGACTTTTCAACCAGTGGCACATTTCAGATTAATCCAAAGCTTTATGAAACAATGTTTCATCCTTTTAAATATTTTCCCTTTTAATAATGAGCAATGTAAAACTAAAATATTGAGTCAACTAAGATAAAGGTTTTATTGTACATTGGTCATGTCACTGGATTTAATTGGATATTTAATTTTCTCATGTAACAAAAACTTAGTTTTGTATAGAAGGATAAGAATTTGTGTATCTATAAATGAAATTAAATAGAATTAAAAAAAAAGAAGAAAAAATGAGTAAGTGTGACTAGATTAGGATATTATTGTGCCACAGAAGATCTGAGTTACACATTGTGACTGATTGAATCTTACAGCAGCCACATAAAACACCTGGCTTTAAAATCTGGAAGGAGAGAATTTGGTGGCAGGAATGCAGTGAACATGGGAAAGAGAAATAGTCTGAGCATGTGGGACTGATTGCTGTGCTCTTAGATTAAGAAACCTCCAGGACAGAAAATATCTTTGAACAAATACTTGTATAGTCTCAGTGCTGGCATTTTTTGGATAACGATAAAGATCCACTAGTAGTAGAAGAAGTAATAAAGCCAGAGAATAATTTTGAAATATTACTCCTTTAAATTAGTTCTAATTTAATCAAACTCAAAGCAATAAATAATAATAAAAATAACAACCACCACTAGTCATGTTACTTACAGTATAACTCTATCCTTATGAAGTCTTGAATTCCCAGGTTCTCTAAAAACACTCCTGAGGAAGCAGTAGTTTTAAAGAAAAATGAGATATCTGCACTGAGTTCTCCATGGAAGGTGGGGAAATGAAGGTAGGATGTCTCTGTGTTGAACGAAGCTGAATTCCAAAATGTTCCTGTTTGTGAGAGTGAAAAATTGATAGATATAGTGTTATCTAATATTGCCAGTGTAAGTTTTATAACAAATAAAAAAAGGAAAGTGCCCAAGTCTAAGAGGGGGTTGGGAGACTGATACCTACAGAAGCTTCCTGGTTAGTCTATAAAACAAAAGGTAGGGGTTCTTAGAAACCCCCCAATCCCTGAGTTTCCATTGGTTTGATCCTCCTGTTTTTCCTATTCGTTAGCTGAGCATGGATGTCACTTCCCCTTCCAGAGGCTTTACCCAGTCCTGTCCCAGTTCCAGCACCTTCCCCTCAGAAGCCTTTGAAATCCTAGTGATTTTGCAATAAAGAGGTTCTCGCCACGCGTCTCTCTGAGTGAACAGACATCTCTCTCTCAGGGTCCCTGTCTCAGAGGGACTTGTGGGGACCTTCTCCTTTCCCCAGTGCCACATAAAAGTACTAGTGGCTGAGGGAACTGTGGTTGTTTAGCCTGGAAAAGAAGAGGCTTAGCGTAGACACTACCACTCTCTACAACCATCTGAAAGGAGTTACAGAGAGGCAGGTTCCAGTCTCTTCTCTCAAGTAAAAATTGATAGGGTGAGAGACAATGGTGTCAAGTTTGGATTAGATATTATGGGTTTTTTTCACTGAAAGGATTGGAAAGCAATGGAGCAGACTTCACAGGGAAGTGGTGGAGTCACAATGCATGGAAGTGTTCAAAAAATGTGTGGATATGGCACTTGAGGCCATGGCTTAATGATGAACATGATAGTGGTGTGAAGGTTAACAGTTGGATTTTATGAACTTAAAGGTGTTTTCCAACCTTGACAATTCTATGATAAACTAGTTTAAACTAAAACTATTTGTTATATATATATTTCATATAACAAGGAAAGAATGATGTTGTCATTGTAGTCCAGTGAAGTTTTACCAGGTATCACAAAGAATGTAGGACACATACCCTAGCAATTGCTGTAGACAAAAAAAATTACAAACGTATCTTCTTTAGTTGACTGCAATTTAGAAATTCACATGAATTCTTAGTTACTTAATAAAGTCAGCCACTTTTAATCAAGAAAAAGGTTGCAAGATCAGGCATAGAAATTTTCCTGGTTTGATTTATCTTTATTCTAGCATTCAATCGTAATTTGCTAGATTTTGTTTTTATTAAAAAAGCTTACATAAAATCTATAAACACACACTTCCCTAATAAGTACACAATCTTCATTTAAGGTGTTTGACTAGAAGTAGCATATTATTGCTGAATTCTTGCAGATGTATCTGTATTTCTTTTTTAAGCTATATTGCTTTCTAAATCAAATGAGGCATTCAGCACCTTCCTGTCTAATCGATCAAGGCCACTGCACATTCTCCTGATAATGTTGTGATCTGGGACTAAATGTTATGGAAAAGTAAAATTTTCGCTCCAGCCATATTCTCTTTTTAGGGTGGAAAGTGGGAGAAAAAAACAGAAAGACTGAAAATTTCTCTCTTTCCTGCAAAATCAAACACTATGCTACAATGTACTCAGAGGCCTAGTCTACAGCACAACAAAGCAATATCACAGTCCATTCTCTCACTCCTCTAGGTTTTTTTACAGTTATAGTAAGGGTTTTGATGCCACACTAAAAAACAGCATGGCAGGATTTTCACACATATTCTAACTTTCAACACTTAGGAATACTGCCAGCTATCACAAGTTAAAGCAGCCATCAGGACAACTTTTACATGGTAAGGCAGCTGCGAACAGATGGCTCAGGCTGGGAGAGGAAGGCATAGCTTTGCACCTCACTCCCCTGTGCTGCCTGATGGGATCCTTGAAGTTATCACCCTGTGAAAAGTGCTGCCAGGCAAAAGTGGCAGCCTTACATATTGGCATCGATTTTAAGCCTGTGTTCCTCAACTGTTTCTGGTCATGCCTCCCACGAAGCAAACTTCACAACACTTGTGACTCAAGTATATCACAGCTATTTAAAATAATGGGCTGGCTGTTACCAGTAATTCAAATGCAACAGGAAGTTTAATACTAGTAATTTATACAAAATTGGTACAACATTGTCAGCAATTAGAAGAAAGACAATAGCGGCAGTAACAGTCCAGTAAAGTAATGATATAATTTGCTTCAATGAAGCATTTGAATGATCTTTGTAAATCAGAATGGAGTCCTTGGGGGAGAGCAGGGTTAAGAAGTTTTATTTTTCCTCACTTAATTTACTGTCTTCTTTTTCTCAGCTCTGAAAATTCCGTGATTGTTATGATATTGTATCGATAAAGCAGGTTAAATATAGATCTAGGAAAAGTACATTAAAAAGTATCTTATGCTATTGTAAATCAGGTTGGGAAAAGAATTTCTTCACTTTACAGCATCTGACTCACTGTTTCCTATTTACCTTTCTGGAACTGCCAAACACCATGTAGTTAGGAAATCAATAATATTTAGCTTTTCATCCAAGCAGTAAGACTGCAGTCTTCCTATGTGTAAAAAAGGAAGATCCTGTTTCTTATAAATGATATATAATCATATTTATATTGAAACAATTATGTAAGTTTTTAGCATGTATCAACTCATCTTATCAACTTGAAACTGTAAATGAAAATGGGCAAATAAGAATGAGACAGATAAATTAGCCACTTTATTGTTTCAAGGACAACAAAACTGTCTCTTAAAACAATAGTGCAATTGCAAATTTTAGCATTCTTCAAGTTTTTAATCAAAACTGAAATCTGTTCATCTTGTATCTATTTGTCATGCTATCTCTAAGTGTTGCATTATTCATTCTTTCAGTGAGAAATTCCAGCAGGAATAGCAAGTGTTGAGGAGAGAAAATAAAGATCTTGTGTTGCCGAACAGTATTTTTTTACATAGCTTTTTTTCATTAGGTTTTCACCTCCCCCAAACAGGCCAAATCTCTAAGTGACATGACATATAATATACTACCCATCTCTTACATACTGACACAGCTAAGGCACAACGCTGTGAATCTAGATATGCCAGTTATATTCTCAAAGCAGCTATAGCTAGTGAAGATGACATTTAGTATGCCTTACATCTTTCCCATATTCTCCCTCTTAGAGGGATTTTGTGAAACATTTAAAAGATAACGAGAGAGCTTTCAGCAGAGAGTGCTCTTTCCTCTAAGAGCCAGCTCCTGTATCTCGTATGACGACAGGATCTTTGAATTTCACTAGAATGTCATTGTGATCAGATATGTACACAGAAGCAAAATATAGATCCTAACTACTGCAGAAAATGTGCTTATTGTAGATCTCAGTTAAATCATCAGTAGATTATTAGGATTTTGCATGTTGACATTGGTTTGTTCTGATGCATCTGGCCTCTTAAAGGGATCTTTAAATTATGTGATCATTCATTATTTGAATTATAATGGTTTTGTTTGGGTTTAGTTTGTTTCCATTTAGTGGAGCTTTGTTGTGTGTGTGTAAAAGTGAAGGGAGTATTTTGTTTTATTCCCATGCAAAATCAAGCAGGAAAGTCATCTTTACCTAGTACATGGTTTAGTTACATCTATTTCTTTTCATATTTGCCAAATATTTATCTCAGTTTTGCTAGACACAAACAATTTCCCTTCATCCAACACAGCAGAGAGGACGCCAGAATCCCTGAGAAGTGTGCTAAAATTTCTTCTTCTAAAGCTTTTCTCTGAACTTCATGAATTCTGAATTTCTTCTTCTAAAGCTTTTCTCTGAACTTCATGAATTCTGACCAGCTGGCAACTGTTTTACCTCTGAGAGTTTGTGAAGTTAACTGCCCCATCTGTATACCTACTTCCCACTACAGTGCAGTTTATTGTGAGATCCATAGATTAAAAGACCAGAAGGAAAACTGCAATTAAATTCAACCTCTGATATGCTACAGACTACATAAATTCCCTGAATCAATTCATGTTTGAAAAAGAGTATTTATTCTAGGAGAAATACTCAATTAATCAAATAAAAAAAATTCATGTACAGAAAATTTACAAACACTCTTACTGTATATTGTGTATATATATGTATTCACACATACTCAGTCCATTGGCCTAGCTTCAAATACCAATGACTGGATGACTTTATGATTTTATATCCTACTTTCAAGAACACTATTTGAAATTTCTTACTCCATGAAACTCCATTTAAGTTGAACATATCACCTCAGATTTTTGCACAAGTTCAGCAAAGAGATTTAGAGGCTTTCACTAAAAAAGAAAAATGTATCTCAACTTTAACATTACCCTTATATTCTCTTTATGTATTGCAAAGCTATAATCACAGACTGGTATTAAACTTCTTGATTATGCAGGAAGCTGCAAAGAGGATCAAAATAAAGTTGATTAGACTGAGGTTAGGACAAATATAAACTAATAATAATAATTAATAATGTAAAGCTAAATAAGAGGAAGAAGTGAACACTCAATATAGATATACTTCTGCTATAACAGTCATGCCCTGATTTCTCAGGCTATTGCAGAGACGTGAAACAGATTTTATATATATATTTTTTTTTTAATTTAGAAAATTAACTGTGCTGCTTTAATGACAGTATCACTTACAATTGGTTAATATGGTTAGTTGGTATTATATCCAAAGCTCACATTAGTTGTTGGTTTGGTTTTTATATTTAAATATCACACTGTGAACTCACAATGTAAGGCTTATCTGCTTGCATTTACATGCTTGCACTGTCATTTGAAGCTGAGTTTCTATATTTCCTTTACTTTTTTTTAATTCAACAAAGTATAAAACACTCAATTCTGACTTTATTAGAGTCTGTGAGTCTCACCTCACAAGTATTAACTTTATTTAATATAAACTCATATTGACTGACAATCTATCTTTACATTGTGTTGTACTATCCTTATTTATTCAGATGCATATAATGAATTTTATTTTGGGACCAAGAATCAATCTGATGCTGACAGAGCATAACTACCCACTTATTACACACAATTTTGTCATTTTAACTTTCAGTGTTTTGGATTTATTTTTATGTTCTCATACTTATTGGAAATTTGGGACAATAAATCAGACTATGTCCACAAAGTTCTTGTAAGAAAAACATGAAGAAGAATAAAACTCACTCAACAAGGAAGTTCTTTTTTTACAAAGTCGACTCAGAACTAAGTAACTCTATTAAAATTTAGTCAACATGTGGCCTTTTCTTGAAAAGCAACAAAATAAAATGGAGACAACTCTTCCTTTTTTTTTTCTAATGAAGATATAGAATTTCTACCTATTAATGTTCCAAAGGTTTCTTTCATTCTCAGGTATTTCAAAATATTTCCTATTACCTTGCTCAGCTGATATTCACTAATGTGATCCTTAACTTTCATTATATTTAGATGTACCAGCAGTCCTGCCACACAATTTATAGGTATATTTTATTGTACTGCAGAAAAGGGATTACAGAAATGAATTTGTAATGAATCAGTAACATATTTTAAAGGTGACAGAAATGTGTGAGCACTATTCATTATGTGCAGTGCTGAGTGTCACCAAAGCAATTGACTTAACTTCTTTAAATGGATATATTCTAGAATATGTCTATTACTTTCATTTCACATTGGCATGCTATAAATACAGATAGCTAACATTGTCATGAATGTTGAGGAAAAATCATTAATATCTGAAATGTAATTTTTATAAATTTATAAAATAAACTATATTTGTATTGATTCTGCTATTTTTCTTACAGAAGGCTACTCTTTCCTGCCTTGCTGTACCAATTAAGGCTTGGGTTTTTTCTAAGTATATAACACGCTTCATTGACAAGATCAATCCATAAAACTTAAAATAAAGGAGTCAGGTAAAATAATACAATGTTAAATAAAGGAGTCAAAATAAAAAATGTGCAATGATGAATAGGCCATTTCTGCTGGACTGCATTCAAGTTATGATACATGACTTTTCAGAAGTACCTAAATTAGTAACTCTTACTTGGAAACTTATTCAGGGGAGTGCAATCTCCTAGAAGGAATAGGTTACTGATGCAATGAGAATTTGTGATCTTTTAGTTTTGAATAATTTAATGAAGTACTAGATGTATTACAAATACAAGTATACCTTCTCCTCAATGTTTTTACATGCCATGCTACTCAGTTATTTTGAAGAATTATGTCTGTCAGATAGGACAAAAACCTTCTTAGTACAGGGCATTTGCTGTGAAGTACAATTTTATAATTTAGTTTAAGAGAGTGCCATAAGAAAAAATAAAAAAATAATACTCCCCTCTGGAGAGTACTCAAATTACAGTGTGAACTCAAGTATATCTATTCCACCTTGTTTGACAGCACTTCTGAAAAATGGGTATTTGCTACTAGATCTTTATTGCATTCTTCACCTACCCAAAGGTAAATGTCATTAAAAGTACATTTAATTAGGCTCTCATGGGTATCTGCAATCTGAAATTAGAATTGAAAAAAAATCTTAATAATGGTCTGCTTTCTTTCTGCAGCTTCAAATTGCTGCTAGAAGGACTGGTCTGGCAAGAGAGTTTAGACTTACTTCATCAGTTTTGCCTAGCATAACAGTTAACACGTAGGACTCAGAAACTACTAGCAAGTCATAGTTTTTTACATTTACTATAAAACTGAACATTAAATAAAATGTTGATTATAAAGTCTACTGCTGATACATAAAGACGGTTGGGAAAAAAATCAGTAAATAATATATTGTGTATTTATAGTCATGTAATAAATAATTATATTATAGATGAAGAAATATACTAATATATCTTAATACAGAATAAATGTTACATATATATGATCTCATGCATGACATATTACAGAATCACAGAATCAGTCAGGTTGGAAAAGATCTCTGAGATATTAGATCTGGATACCACCATGTCAACTAAACCATGGCACTAAGTGCCACATCCAGTCTTCCCTTAAACACCTCTAGGGATGGTGACTCCACAGCCTCCCTGGGCAGTCCATTCCAATGCTCAACAACCCTTTATGTGAAGAAATTCCACCTAATGTTCCCCCTGAACCTCCCCTGGTGTAGCTTGAGTCTACTTCCTCTTGTACTCTCACCAGTTGCTTGGGAGAAGAGGTTGAACCCCACTTGGTTACAGCCTCACTTCAGGTAGTTGTAGAGAGTGATAGGGTCTCTTCTCAATCTCCTCTTCTCCAGGTTGAACAATGCCAGCTCTCTTAGTGGGTCTTCATAGGACTTACCCTCTAGACCTTTCACCAGCTTCACTGTCCTTCTTTGGACTATATTACATATCATGCCATAAAATATTTATCATTATAGAGTATGATAATTTCATAATATGGGTAATACATATTATATATTGTATATTATAGATGATATAAGAGATAATATACATAACATGTAACATACTCATAATTTTTTCTCAACGAATTTCACTTTATTTTAATGTCAAAATTCTACGATTTTACTTTTTTTCATAAATTCTGTGTTGTTTTCTCAATTTTAGTCCTTACCTCCCTAAATACATGATCACTTACAAGTTTTATGATGTAAATGACAGAAGAATTGCATTATTACTGCAGTTATTAAACAATCAAAATTATTCTTCTTTTTGCAAGGTACTAACTGTCATTCCCACTAACTGTTACATTCTGAAGTCTTTTCACTGGCCTTATTTCAGTTAAAAATTCCTTCTTTTTGAAGTCAAATGCTACAATGTATGACATTACAAAAATGTTTCTTTGACATTCAGACTCATTTCTCGTGCTTGTTCTCATGACGCTTTAGAATCCTCTATTACAGCTTGTGTAGAAATACTGTGATGCTCATCATCAGTATGAAATTTTGCAGCAATTCAATCACTCAGATTAAGCAAACATCAAATCAAGTGAAGGAGGTCAATGAGTGTCAGAAATGTCTGTCGGTTTTAGTGATTACTCCAGGGAAGCCAGTTAACTTCTATGTTTTAAGATTTGTCATATCTGAGGTCAGGTTATGTAATTAATAGTAGCTGGGAACTTGCTAAGCAGTGGAACTCAAATTCCCACTTATTAGTACTACAACAGCTCTAAATGCTTCTATTTCCTTCCTGTCCTTGTCCCTGGTTTCATTCTCCCTGGCCACAATGGAGATCTGCTTTTGTGAGCATGGCCAGTCAATTAAGGAAGGTGGTTATTTCTCTCTATTCAGCACTTGTAAGACAACACCTATGTATGGCTTCCAATTTTAGCCCTGTAGTAAAAGAAAACATTGAGAAACATGAGCAAGTATTGCGGAGGCCACCAGGGTGTGTTCTGCTCTGGAGCACTTGCCTGCCCATCAGGCTGAAGGAACAGGGCTGGTTCAGCCAAGGGAAGGAGAGATTTTCTGGGGAACTTGGAAGCAAACCCTGAAATCTAAGGGGAAATCAATAAGAGGGATACAGGGTCTTTGTGTTGGTATAAAGTGGGAGTATCAAAGACAAAGGTTATAAGTCAAAACCAAAAAGTTTAAGACTTGATTCAAACAAGAAGTGCAGGGTCTATTCATGAGTGATTCAAACCCCAGTTTGACAAACCACTGAGATGCCAGGTCTGAATTCATGGCTGATCCTGCTGTAATCAAAATACCTCTTTAGGTCATTTCCCTCTGAATTATACCATAATTCTATATCATAGCCCCATGACTTATCAGTTCTTTGATAGGTAAAAGATCAATTCACAATTGGATGTCAGACAAGTGAAAAGAAAGAATCCAACAGGGTTTTTTGGTCTTACAAATTTTCATAAGAAAATTAGAATGCAGTGCAGTAACACACATCTCTTAAGAAATCATCCAGGTATAATTACCCTGACAAGCCACGGAGATGACATAAAGATAAATACATGCTAATTTATATTTATCTGTCTATGCAGTTTCCTGAGTGAGCCTAAAAGTACAGATCAGTACTTTTTCACTGGTATTCATTTCCCCTTTATTATACCGGCTGAAGAAATTCGAAATACAAACACAACATCATATGATGAAGGAGTAAAATCACAAATGAATAAAAATAGTTATTTTTAATTATTTGAAAAAACAGAGAAGTTGATGAAAACTCATAGTGTAGCATGGGATTTAAAGAAATTAACCTTACTGCAATAACTTACTCAACTGTATATCAAATATGGCCCATTCAGATCTTCAGTTGAGTTCTTTGGGGTGATCTATAGCATTTCTTCTCCTAATTTTTTGATTGTCCTGTTTACTATTAAACATAAACCAAACATGTTTTCTTTGCAATTGAAGATGGAAATTAACGAAATCAGAACTATCATCACAGATCTTTAATAAGGTATCAGTTTTGCTCCAGATGTCACATTTCCTTTAAATTATTTCTTCCCACAGGATTTTTTTCTGGTTACCACATATACGTATTCAGGATGTAAAGCCTGAAATATTGTGTAAATTTATAAATTTTAAATTTTTATGCAGAGTCAAAATTTTGCTTATAGTTATTGCATACACTGGATTAATCTCCCATACTGTTGTTTTCCTAGCTGCATAAATATTCAGAGGAGATGATATGTGTCATGTTTTGTGATGGAGACATACATATCCAGTGAAGGGTATGTTTCAAAGATATGGTTACCAGTTATGAATTCACATCCGTGCAATACTTTATTCAAAACTTAATTCATATTGCTTAAAAGCAAAATATCTGTTTGAAAACTATAAAAACAGTTTTTGTTTTCACTACGGATGTGTATGATGAAAAATATATTTTTACAATTCTACCCTGGTTTGCACTGGATTATGGCATTTTCCTTTCTAATTACAAAAAGAACTGGGTGAAATTTTTACATAAGTCTCTCTTAGGCTAGTAGCAAATAACATTTAACATTTATTGCAGTCAAAATACATGGTTAAGAAAAACTCTGAAGTTGTTACTTACTATCACCACGGCAAAGCAAAGGCCCCAGTTTGTAAGCTGCTTCAGAATTTGGTCTGTCAGTATCTGTGACTACAATTTCAGTTACTGGTAGGTGCTCCTTGTAGGAAAGGAAGCCAGTATCATTAGTCCTGAAAAGGTAAAATAAAAGCCAGAGTTCTAAATGTTTCCAATAAATATTTCATTATCATTCATACATTGATAGGGAAAATAAATGCCAAGAAGTTGCATAAATATATGTTTGATACAAAAAACCCTCAATAGAAATGTATGCTTTGGTATTGATACTGTGCTCATATGACAAGATAGAAAGCACTGCATAGGAAGTGGGCAGTTTTCTGGTTGTTTTTGTTTGCATAAGCAAGAGAAAAATCTTCTTGACATAAATGGGTACATAACTGGTTGCCTAAGTCACTGTATTTGCTCATGTCAGTGCTGCGGGTGCACTATAATTGACTGCCTCATCACTATGGGATGTTTAATGGCTTAACATAATTTTCAAGTAAGCTTAATGTTTTTTTTTTAACCCTGGCAAAAGTCTAAAAAATCCAATAGAAATGTACCAAGTAATGCTGACTGTACAGTATTTGTACAGTATATGCTAAAAATATGAAACACACAGGAAAGAAAATATGCAACCTAGTACTCAGAGTACCTGTAATCTTAGACCTAATTCCTTATTTCTTAGTGTCAGAACCAAATATTTAAATTTCAAAAGCATCAGTTTTGGGCTTAAAATTCCTTCTTCCAAACCCATGGAAATATTCAGGTACTCGGGACTATTCTGGAAAATTCAATTTGCCCATTCAATCCATTAATAGTTGAATCTTCCCTTTAATGGGCAAAGCAAGTACTCCAGAAAAAAAACTGTACAAACTCAGATGGCAGGTAATGTAGAAGTCACAGTGCTCAGAGATTAACTGTGTGACACACCTCCGCAAGTAAACCATGTTTTCATGAGAATGTGGATGGGCTTAACAGCCTAGTTTCTCAGTATACATGCACTGGGACCGTAGTTACTTTTTTTCTCCTCCCTTTCCAAAAGTCATCATCTTTCCCCTGCATACAGTTTCTATTTATCTGTCTTGGACTACAGTGCAAAAAAGGGACACTTTATTCCCCAGTAAACTATTTTTCTTAAGTGAGTAATGCAAACCATAATTTTTAAATGTTAATTTTTTATGAGGTGAGGTACGTCAGGTTTCTAATCTAGAACTCAGAAAAAACCTCAAAACACCGAAAGTGTTTTCTTCAGTAAAACTACACTGCAAACAAAAGGGAACTGACTAGAAACCTGTTCTGCAGAGAGGATTTGCAATTTTTAGATGTTTAGGACCAGATTTAAAAAAAAAAACAAACCAAAAACTTTGGTATTCTAGACTTCTTGAGACTTAAAGATTTTGATTAGTCAAACAAGAAGTTTTAGATTTAAATCTATGTCCAATGAGAGGAAGTTGTAGACTGCAATCAGGTCTCTCCTCAGTTACATTCCGTATTTTTGTTACACACAGAGGCTTTCATGGAAAAGTTGAATTTTCCTTTACAGGAACTTTAGTAAAGTCGATTATGATGTAATGATGAATAGAAATAAATCCTTACTGGTTTTTAACATGAATTGTGATGCCTAAGAATAGCACTTAACTACCTCTGTCAAACTTCTAAATGTGAAGGTTTGTTTTTGCATTTGAAAACCGGGGTGGTTAGGACTATATGAAATGTGAGTACTCCTACAGTGTAAAATAATTTATAACAAACAAAAATAAGCCTAAAAGAAGTTAGTAACGTTTTATTATTCTTAGTTCCAGAACCCATACAAAAACCACATGAAGGACCTGGAGAGATGGGGAAGCCTGTGGTCATTCCAAAGGAGGAGCAAGAAAAAATGAAAGAAATGTTTAAAATAAATCAATTTAATTTAATGGCAAGTGAAATGATTGCACTCAACAGATCTTTACCTGATGTCAGGTTAGAAGGGTAAGTACTTTGTGTTATATTAAAAATGTTCTTTTATTCAAGTGAAAAATGTGTAAAGAGTAATCCAAAGCAATAATTCAGTACTGTAAGATATAACTGTTCAAGCAAACAGTGCGAGAATTTCCTGTAAATAAGATGTGTGTGTGTGTGTGTGTGTGGCTCGGCTTCGCGAACGAAGATTTGGGAAGGGCTGTCCCCACGTGCCCTTCCAGCCTGCGCAGTGGATTTCAGGTGAGGCTCAGCGTGCACAGAACTGGCCCCACCGTTTCAGTCCTGAGGTTCATCTGCCACAGCCGAGCGAGCTTGGACAGTGCCAGTGAAGTCCTCAGCACTAGAACCTACAGCACCTGGCATTTCCCATGAGGTCTCCCATCCAAGTACTAATCCAAATTAAGATGGATTTAACTATAAAACCAGAATATTGATACCATATTTTCAAAAACACAGTGTGCAGCTGGTTTTCTAAGCTCAGAATGCACATCATACAAGCATAACTTCTACCTACTTTTCCGCCCTATGAACAGGATTTAGTCAACTGTTTTCTACCAGTAGCCTCTAGGGAACTAAATTCAACATTAATCACAAGTACAAAAGTGAGTGTACACAAAACCTCTGCAACATTGAAGTCACTGGGTGTCTCCACTTAAAACTATCAAAAGTTGATACAAACAAAACCATAAACCCTGAGTCATTATATTTTCAATGTAATACATAATCAACATCAGCAATTTACTCAAAATGGCTATAGTGAAGACATACACATCATTCTATTATCTACTTTATTTACAAATATGTTATCATTATAAATTAGTCCATGTATGTGGGCATATATTAAATGAATGAAAAAATTGAGCAAGAATATATTACATATACATATTCAAAATTTTGTCTCAAAATGCTTTAATCTTACAATCATTCTCTGCCTGTTGGGAATTAAATATTGTTTTATTTTGGTACAGCATAATAATAGGGAAATTTCTAGTGTTCTGTATGTTTCTTTAATACCTTTACTGGAACAAGCATTGCAGATATCACTCTATAACTTTTATTGCAAATGCAAAATCTTTTCTGCAGAAACTTTTGAAGCTTATAAAGAATTGTTCTTTGACTAACCCTTTGTTGTATTTTAATTTCTGTGTTTGCTGAGTTCCCTGCTCATGTTGAGAGAACAAGTATTTTCTAACTAAATTCACTAGTTGCTCCTTTAAAGAAAAGGTAAATATCTAGCTTGAGAAGAAAATTACACACATGAAAAGGTTCTCAAGTACCTTCCTTACATACTTCTACTTTCACAAAACAGATGTTGATGCATTTTTTAAAATGCTTATATAAAATATTCACTGAATTGGATTTATATGAGTTAAACGGACCTCACAAATTTAACGGCTTAGAATTTTCTTCAACAGAAAAGTTTTAATTTGAAAAGTCACTCTATTCTGTAAAGTCCTGTACTGACTGGAGCTATTGCTGAGAATTCTGTATCTTATCCTCCTAAATGAATAGGTTGTTATGGTTCACCTAGGTGGGCCTAAATTTGGGCTCTGAAGTTTGGACTAGGCCGAAGCTGTCAGCTGACTTCAGCTGGGCTGAGCTAACAGCTGACCTCTTCTAGCCAGTAATTTTGTATTCCATCCCACATTATGACATCATCTCCAGGGAAGTAGGAACCAGTGTGGAAGTGGTTAAGGCAGTTTCTTCTCAGCCCTCCTCTTGGGAGGACGCACGATGCTGTCCCAGGGGGGATGGAGAGGACCAGGCCCACCACTGGCTCACAGGGTACCTCAGGAAAGTAAAATGTGTTGTTCTGGGTCTCTCCTTTCTGCTTGAGTTTGTCTCCCTGGGGAATCAGGTTTTTCTTAAGTAATGTGTAGTTAGGACAGTAGAATTTGTGTGTTCGTTAAGAAGTTGAGGTGGGGAACTTGTTGTTGCAGACTTGTGTGAGTGTATATTTGTACTCTCTTCTAATTGTTTCTACCTTTCTGTGAAAATATATGTAGTTTTAGTATAAACACGGTTTGAAGTGTTTTTTTTCTTTCCCCTCTCTTTTCCTCCCTTTCCCTGGTGTTAGGAGGGAGGCTTTTCTCTCTGTGCTTGGGGGGGTTGGCAGTTGCTTATCTCAAACCAAGACAGTTAGTGGTGCTGAAATCCGGGAGTGACAGGGGACCTTGGCGGGTGTCCCAAAATCTTGCCAGGCTTCCCGGGAGGATTGTTGTAGAAACATAGATTGATAACTGCCTTGTTTAGGTACGTTCAGAACAGAAAATGTAAACAACTCTCCCTTACTGTTGAATGCTCGTTTTCACTGTTTCACTGTCTTTGTGAGTTCAAACAGCTCGACTGGTGCCTGCTATGAATGCAGCCACTGCAAAAAGAGAGGCCCATGTAAGCTGTTCGTGTGTGGCAAGACATGGCTGTTTGAGTTGAATCCCTGAGGACTCACCATGTGAATGCTGATGTGCCCAGGAGCCAAGCTGATGAGGAGCATCTCACCTGGACTGGCAAGGGGAGGAGGTGTTCCTGGCTCAATGGGCCCATGGTGCCTCAGGCCACCTGTAGGTGGATAAAGTCGAGGGGTGGATTTAACCGTGAACACTATTCTTAAGGTTATCCACAGTTTGAAGCGTGCTTGCCATTGTGAGACCCCAGTGAACAGGGAAAAGAGGAGCTGCGGAACCCCCTGCAGAGAACCCTACAGATGCGGCGCCCGGAACCAGCGCCCGCAGTGCTGAGCGACCCGCAGGAGCCAGAGCTGTCGCTGGCGGGGCTGCCGCCAGGGCTGCGAGCGAGCCGGGGGAGGCTGCGAGCCGTGAGAGACTGCGAGCCGTGAGAGGCCGTGAGCCGTGAGAGGCCGTGAGCTGTGAGAGGCCACGAGCCACGAGAGGCCGTGAGCTGTGAGAGGCCATGAGCCATGAGAGGCCGCGAGCCGTGAGAGGCCACGAGCCATGAGAGGCCGCGAGCCGTGAGAGGCCACGAGCCATGAGAGGCGGCGAGCCGAGCCAGGGCTGTGAGCGAGCCAGGGCTGCGAGCCGCCGGGGCTGCTTCTGCCTCTGCTGCTTGCTTGTGCTGCTGTCGGGGCTGCTTCCGAGGCTGCCAAAGCTGTTAGGACTGCTGCTAAGGGGGATGGGTCACATGGTGAACTGTAGTACTTCTGTGTGACCGAGGAAAAAGACATGAAGAGAAGCCTGCGTAAGCTGTTGATGTGTGGTGGGACACTGCCGTTTGAGTTGAATCTTTGAAAACCCGTCGTGTGAGTGCTGTTGTGCCCAAGGGCCGAGCCGATGAAGAACATCACACCCTGGACTGGCTGGGGGAGGGTTGTTCCTGGCTCAATGGGCCTATGATGCCTCAGACCACCTGTAGGTGGATGAGGCCAAGGGGTGGATTTGACTGTGAACACTATTTTAACCCCAGTGGGAAAGTAAAGACTCCTGAGGAGAGGATGGAAACCCTACTGAAAGACATGAACCATCAGATAAGATGACCTGAGTTGAACTGCTGTGTTCCCATCTGAAATATCTACCCCATCCTAATGGACTCTTAGCCACATTATGGAGGGGTGGGAAACAGCCCTGGAAAAATAAGGAGTGTTTAAGCACGAGAACCTAAGATACGAGTGACATAATATGGTATGGAATAAGGGGTGGAGAATGTTATGGGTTCACCTAGGTGGGCCTAAATTTGGGCTCTGAAGTGTGGACTAGGCCGAAGCTGTCAGCTGACTTCAGCTGGGCTGAGCTAACAGCTGACCTCTTCTAGCCAGTAATTTTGTATTCCATACCACATTATGACATCATCTCCAGGGAAGTAGGAACCAGTGTGGGAGTGGTTAAGGCAGTCGCTTCTCAGCCCTCCTCTTGGGAGGACGCACGATGCTGTCCCAGGGGGGATGGAGAGGACCAGGCCCACCACTGGCTCACAGGGTACCTCAGGAAAGTAAAATGTGTTGTTCCGGGTCTCTCCTTTCTGCTTGAGTTTGTCTCCCTGGGGAATAAGGTTTTTCTTAAGTAATGTGTAGTTAGGACAGTAGAATTTGTGTGTTCGTTAAGAAGTTGAGGTGGGGAACTTGTTGTTGCAGACTTGTGTGAGTGTATATTTGTACTCTCTTCTAATTGTCTCTTTCTTTCTGTGAAAAATATATGTAGTTTTAGTATAAATGCGGTTTGAAGTGTTTTTTTTCTTTCCCCTCTCTTTTCCTCCCTTTCCCTGGTGTTAGGAGGGAGGCTTTTCTCTCTGTGCTTGGGGGGGTTGGCAGTTGCTTATCTCAAACCAAGACACAGGTTCAGATCTGACATTGTAACAAGAACTCATCTCTTACATTACTTATTTGAATGAGATTATAAGTGACATCAGAGAATTTCAGGCACAAGAAGAAGACCTACCTTCCAGAAATCCTTCTATCCTCTTAGAACAGAATTACATGTGAGTGTTTTTCTTCTCTGATAGCAAGGGTCTTAATTTCAATTTAATTTAAGTTGCAGATGAAAAAAAGGATATAAAATGTCTAAACTTCAAAGCTAAAAATTATGCTAAAAAGTAACTGACTTTTTTCCCTGAAAGTTTTATTTTAGCTTTAACTACTTTAAGAATTCTAAAACTCACTAAAGTTGTGCTGAAGACCCAAGCCAATGTCTTAATATATAACCTGCAATATACTAAAAGACTAGAAAGTACCTGTATAAAATTCAACCTTCCCCAAAATTCAAAAAAATTCGCAATAATATCTAATGTATATAGCAGTAACTTTGTGAAAAATTGTGTTCTATAGCAAAGAAATAGCTGACACTCTGGCAACTTGGATTTCCAACCACCTTGGTATTATAAATGTGCTAAGACTTGCATATCAACTTTCTTTATTTTTCACAAAAAAGAGCATTATGAATAAACAACAGAAAAAATTCACCATTCATCCCTGTCCGCATCACAGTTGCAGTAATGCTGGGAATCAATGCAGCTTCCCTCTAATCCACAAGCACATTTTTGTACAGCAGGCAAGGAACCTCCCCAGTAAGTATGGGTTTCATTAGTTCTTCCAATCCACCAGCTCAGTGGCATCCCACCTAAAAAGCAGATTAGAGAAAATCAGTGTTCAGTCTTGTCTCCTACTTCTCTCAGTTTTCTCATCCAAATAATTTTCCAAGAGGTTAAGAAGATAAAAATCACTGCTCAAATCCAGAACCTTTAAATGATTGTGGGGAAAAAAACCCCAAAAACAAACTACCACCTTTCCTTGATAAGCAATTATTCATTTTAATACTTCATTATCATGTATTAAATGATTATCACAGGTTTTTGCTTGCATTAGTGGAAAAGGAAAATCACAGTACCTAGCTCAGCCAGCCATGATATTAGAATCATTCATCTTAAGCAGTCCATTTATTTAATTCTTTTTAAAATAGTCCATGAAGGAGGAGATAACATGATCCTAAAAATCAGGGTAGTGTATATTCCCAGGTAAAGAACAATTTCAGATTTTAGAACTATCAGAAATAGAATATGGAGAGATACAGAAACGGTCTCATCCCACTATTAAGAGTACTACCTAGTACTACATGATGAACATTAAGTAGCTGAATAGTGGTGTTAATCAGAAATGTCCAAAGAAAGCTGTTGTCACAGACAGCAGATTCAGAACTTGTATACCCAGAGACAGCAGAAATCATGTTAATGGTGCTCCCACAAGCAAGTTGACATATCTTGTGAGTAGAAGTGAGGTTTCCCAGGATTACTTCATCTCTCTCTGTCGTGCATGCAGTCAGCACTGTTTGCAGTAAAATCACAAAACTGGATGTTTTCTTAATGTCACAGTATTGCAGAATAAGCTTAAAGATAGTGCCAAGCAAGCATAGCAACAGAACAAGTATCTACAGAACAGATAATAGCTAAAAGAGATGAAAGATAAACCATCTCAAATGAGATGCACTTATAGATGCACTTCTTTGTGATTTTGTTGGAGCTCCAAGTTTTCAGCAGCAGACCACCAGGAAGAAGCTGGAATTTATTCCACTCTCAGTTTTACTCAGCTGCTGCTGTTTATTGAACCTCACTCTTAGGTAAGACTTCTGTTACACGGACAGTCTTTCAGATTGGAAACATATTGACTGCATTCATTATCACACAACTGTTGGCCCAGCAGGCCAAAAAACAGTGTGAACACTTTTAGGAAAAGTCAAAACCTGCATAATGGCATCAATGTCCAATATCAGTGTTTTGTGTTTGCAAACCACCATAGGAGGCAGAAAAACCAGAGACAGTTTATGAATAATTTATCAGACAACACTTAAAAAAGATTCCAACAACTAAGACTGTAAAAAGCAGACTATTTCAGCTGCTTCAACAGCATGCCTTAGATTTGCATTGTAGCCATGAATTAGCATTCCCAGTTTTTCACTAGGGACACGGGTATGGTTTAAAGGCTGGTCTCAGTTATTTGCTCATACAGCAGGGTGAGGAGAGAGTATTTACTGAAATGCTGCAAGTTCATAGTGATTAGCTCAGAAAGCTTTCCCTGCCTTGGAAGAAAGTACTGCCTAAACAAAATAAAGCCATTAATTAAAATGTTTAGAGATTTCTTCATAATGATCACTAGACATATTAACAGGTAACTTCTTTAAAGGGATCATTTGCAAATGCTATTCAGGTTGATTGAATATATTGCATTCTTAAAATACAGTCAGTTAAGTATTACTATTTAGACTGCATGTTCCAAAAAACATTTCATGTAACCATCATAAAATTCTGCACTTGTCAGATTAGGCATACCCAGTGGAGATTATAAATATCAGAAGAGGAAGAGATTAAAATGTGTTTAAACAACTAATGATTTCAGAAAATCTGTAGAACTCTCAAATAACTTCCCCATGTCTATTTACTCCTAGCATTCAAATATAAATTTTAGATGACTTATCACAATTGACTGGTTGCACTATTTTAATATGTTTATTTTAGCCTATGTATGTGCATAATATAAATAGCCACCTACATATAATATGAATAGCATAACAGTATAAATAGCATATTATTTTAGCTTATTTAGCAATTTCCTTGGATTAAAAAAAATAAATCTTGAAACTCTCTGCTTGAAGTAAAGCAGGCTTTTGAACAGCTAAACATAGCTTTAATTTGGAGTCCACAGGTAAAAGGAAGGCTTAGTGGAATATTTTAAGCTGTAAGATCATCTGTTTTGCTGTGTAGGTGTGTTCAAAGAGATAATTTGTCAAGAGTGAATAATAACCTAAAAAATCCAGAGATGTCCCTGGCATAATTAGGGAGAAAGAATACGTAGGGAAGAGTTCAGAGACAGAACTAGAGTGCTTCATTAAGAGGCCTTCTCTCTGCTTAGTAGGAAAGCAAGCAAAGAAATCAATTTTAGCAGATACAGAGTTTCTGTTGAACAAGCCAAACCATTTCACTTAGCTTTTCAAAAAAGAGTAAACAATTATGTTTTTCCCTCCACATTATTTGGGAGTACTGAGGGATGTTCAGAGTAAGGTCTTTTAAAAGCAGCTGTGTCAGTAAGAGTTAAGTAGACTGCATAATTTCACTTTTCTTTACGTAGATCAGAGGATCTCTATTTCTTAAAGTATTTATAATGTTGCCAATAAGCCACATTTTTAACTATTGAGCTTTCATATGAATGTTTATATTGGACAGTGGAAATTCAGTGTTATTGATGCTTTTTATCAAGTACTCACAATATGCACATTAACTGTGCACATTAACTTCTGCTGGTATCTATGCACTAATTTGTGTTCCTTTAAGAAGATACTTCCTCAGTAATTCCTTCATTTAAATTAAAAAATCCCTGGAAGACAGAACAAGAGGATGTCTGTTAATAACAGTCTCTATTAATTTAAAAGTCTTACAAGAGAAATTAACTTTGAGAACTTAATTCTCTGAAACAAGATCATTCTAAACTGACATTTGTGTTTTTCCGGTTCAAATATCTCTTGGCAACTTTTGTGAATCTGAGTACTAGATATCTGAAGTAGTTGAAACCCCACAGTCACAAAATGCCATAGTCTTTTTAGAAATATCTTTAGCAGTAAGTAAAATGAAATGCACTATGCAACATAATGAAATTTTTCTGCTTTACTTACCTGACTTATCTACAAGCCTTGACTTTTTGCAGTAGTAAGCAAGCTCCTGTTCACAGTGCTCCGCTTGGTTAATTGTAGCCTGAAGCTGGTCTAGGCTGGCAGAGTACTTGAAAGACACAGTGTGTGGGTTCTCTCTATTAGCACTTTTGACTCTGGTTAGGTTGGTGGTGTTATGCTGGATAATTGTCCACGTTGCATCTTTCAAAACACATGTGAAAAGTAGTAAAGAATGAGGAGTTGCAGAAGTTGATAATGGAAAGAACAAATACAATGAAATCAGAAGAACTTTAAGGTAACTTGATTGATCACAAAAAGTGTTTTTGGGCACATAAAACAGACAAAAATCACTGACCAAAAGTGGAAACAATTAATCATAGTTCCTATTTATAAGTAGATTATTTTACCATGACTGGAACAGGTATTCAGCTTACTATGATTATTGAATAAGGAAAGAGTATGTATTGTTTACTCAGTAAAATGCAAGGAAAGACCAGAAAGAAATAACACTATTAATTTTGCCCGGCTTAAATAATATATAACACTAAATTCTATCTGAGAGTCTATGCTACATATATTCTCATAACTTGAATGAATTCATTCTATATGAGAAATTGGTCTACAGGCCTTTTCTATTATACAAAGAAGCAAAAGTAACTAGCATATATTGTATTTACTATAAAAGTGAGATTACGTGAATGTGATTTATTCTAGTCATCTACAATTAAATAGTCATCATTATGAAGGCTCATTCATTCTTCTGTTTTGTACTTTGGCCAAGTTCCTTCACCTGTGTACAGGAAAGAACTGACCTTATTCTGTTTCATCTCCCACTTTCAAAACCTGTTAAACTCTCACTCTCCTGATGAATATCCTTTTCGAGGTAAGAATGAGTGGGCTCCCAGTTAAAGCTCATCTGGGACAGTCAAGTTTAGATTCACTGTTACCATATTTTGCCTCTTAGTGGTCAAGGTATGAGAAATACTATTTTCTCTAATTTGTAGTATGGATTATAATATTTCCGACATTCTAATAGTAGTGTTTCTAACTATTTAACAGAGTTGTATTTTATTTCATCAGCTGCCTACAGGCCACAAGTGGAAGATATAAGACATTTGGGGAGAGGAAAGAACTCATGGTCACTTCAAGACAAGCAGGAGTCAGAAAATCTAAATGAAATATTTTTTATCTAATTATAAATCTTTATTAAGGATATTACCATAGTGAAAAAAACAGACGTCTAGAAATATAGTGAATGTAGGGTTTGTTTGGTTTTGAGTGCATTTTAGTTTTGTTTGGGTTTTTGTTGTTGTTTTTGTTTGGTTTTGGTTTTGTTAGTTTGGGCTTTTTTGTACATGTAATTACACACAAATATAGTTGAGCATTAATAGCATTGAAAATAAAAATGAAGATAAGCAGGTTTCTTACAAGATTCTGTCACACTCCTAAATTTACAAATGAAAAAGGAAAACAGTTCACTGCAAAGTTTGGTCATCTTAATTGGCGGTGTGGACTGTAGACTTTTCATTGTGAAACTGAACTTCAAGAATAAAATCAGTGAATGGCACTTCTTTCCCAGCTGCCTGAAAATAGAGCCCCATGAATGTCAAAGACAAGGCAGTACAGTAAGAAATGTGGGCATCTGCCTTCCCTGCCTCTGGTGGGAAAAGGGAATGCCAGTCATGACAAAACTGGGAACAAAACAAATACAGAAGATTCATCCTGTCAGAATGCATCTTGAGATGAAGAACTGATCAATGATGTTTACTTAATGTGGTGAATAAGGAGTGACTGAGGAAAACAGTAACAGCTGTTCATGGACACACAAGGATAAATCAGACACTACACTGTACCTCGGAGAGTTATATCCACTTAAAAAAATTGTCATATTTCTGCCATGCTTCTTAGGTTTCTTTCAGTCTCATAGGACACTAGGATATTTCTTTTTAAGAGCCTGTGCCAATCTGAAGTGCACTTACTATGAGCTAGCACAGTTCACTGTAGAAGTCAGTCAGGAGCTGACATGGTGAGATTAGTTAAATTCCACAGACTGATTGGAATTATAGCATATATTCAACTATTAAGTATTCTTCAGATTGCATTGAAAATCAACAAATGCCACTATCAGACATTTTCTCAGGAAATAGAAGTGACCGTAAATTGTTCACAAATCAACAACAACTTATGATAAGGTTTCTAAATCAAGTTGCATACCTAAATCAGAACAAATCTAGCCTACTCATGCAGTCTTTAAACAGTTTTAGCTGTGTGAAAATGTATTTTTGTTACACGAAAAAATAAAGTGTTTCTATCATTTTTTTCTGGAAAGCAGTTCAAATAAATAGGGGCTAAGTTATAAGAAAAGGAAACAGCACAAATAACTCAATAATAAATTTCAAAAAGCCATGTAAATCTAAGATTTGTTGAAAGGACATATACCAAAGTCATATACCATACAGAGATAACATCAAGTTATTTGTTAAACAGCAAACTGATACCTAAAACTTCTAGCTATATACATGATTAAAGAACTGGTTGCAGAAGAGGAAGCAGGGTGTCCAAAACCCAGGCTGCAAGAGTCCCACTAGTTGTATTTGTATTCTCCAAAAGATCCCCTGGCAGTTTGCAAATGAAATTTAATATGTATATTCCTCACAACAAAGGCCAGGTCTGAAGTACCATATTTCAGAAAGCTATTAGGGAAAAATCAGCAAAATTCTCATAATACGTAACTTGTTCCTCATTTCCTTAAACATTCTCAAGAGGCTTCAACTTTAATGAAAACAAAGCTGTTCCCCAAAAATGAACTAGTATGACATTGTTTCCATATGGAACACATGTCCCATTTATGCACAACAGCAATGTTGTTTCAGCTTCCCAGCCTGAATCCTGTTATTATTGTAATTTCTCTGCCTAATTCTTTGCCCAATATCCTGAGCTAAGGAGTCATCTTCATTTTGTTGCACATGTTTACATTAAACGTATAAGCTGCAGAGGCTTTTCACTTGATAATTCGCATTTCAATATAATGAGCTTGCACACAGTCCCAGCTGTAAGTTAAGGAAGTTTATCATCTCACCTGTCATATTACAGTATACCAGAAATGGTCCCAAGGGGCCACTTCCATCTGAATCAATATTGTAAAAGCCTGCAGTGTTCCCTCTGTGCTTATAGGCTTCACATGATTGCTCATAGATGGCTGTAAAAGAACACATTCCATCACAAATGTAAGGACATAATTTTATATTTTATTCAGGGAATTAAAAACAAAAATGTATGTGAATCCTGAAACTGGGAAAAGAAGTTGTGTGTGTGTGTGTTCACTTTCATTAAAAATTGTTAAGCACATTTGTTTTTATTTATCATGGAGATCACAAGAGACATTTCTAAGCATTTTTTTCTGTATTACAAGCTAAAAACTTCAGGGAGAAAAGCATGAAATGTGGGTGAGTAAGGTTGTAAAAAACGCTGAATAATAGTAGAATGCCAAGGATATTACCTAGACCCTGGTAATAAGATTTTGAGGAAATAATCACTAACTACATCAACCAAATCAGATTTTTGTTGCTGTTGTTGCTGCATAATACACAAGGTAAACATTTTTTGGCTTTTGCACTTCTTATTTTCTTCCCTTTCTAAAAGGAAAGGCAAGTGACTTGTCAGATACTTCAGTAAAATAACTAAATAAGTAAAGACAAAATGACAGCTCCTTGGTCCCTGGTCATGTATACTTTATATCGATCAAGGTCTAAAAAAAAAAAAAAAGTCTGTGATGACTTCTTTATGGTTAAATATCTGAGAGAAAAAAAAAAGACGTATGAGTCCCCCTCTGTAACCGCATCTCAGGAACAGAGATCATAACCACACTGATCATAATACCACACCTAGACTGCAGTAGCCTATCTTCTCCTTTAACAGTTAGATTTATATTGAGAAATCATAATGTTCTTTCTTTCCAAAATTAAACAGTGTGCTCTATCAGTTATTATTAAAACTTGAAAAAATTCTGTCAAAAAGAATGAGCTATTAGATTAATAACAAAAAGCAGTTATTGCTATACAAATAAAACCAAGTTGAGAGTAGTAAGTCTAGAAATTTTGATCTATATAAAGTCAATGTATTTCAATTATTTTTAAATAAATTATACAATACTATATAGTAATCCAAAAGACATCCTCTTTTGTAAAAAAAAATAAGGCAGATTTTTGAAGAATGTGATCTCTCAATTTTTTTCTTGCTTTTTGGTTACTGAAATTGTATGGCAACACCTATGAAAAAGAAAATTCATTCAGATTGCTTACTCTGAAATATTCCTCATGCACAATTTATGCAATTTTCAAATGGAATTTTATGGCTCCTTACAGTAAATAGTCTTAGTTAAATTTAGCCATGACTAAGAAGTTCAAACATTCATTAATTTATTTTTGACAGTGAAAAATGACTAGCTAAGTTATCATATCATTCCATTTCTCCTTGAGTCCTAATCATCAGGAAACCATAGCCTCTATCTGTCTTTATAGACATCATCAGTTGATTCAATTTATGAATTTGCAAATTATAATCAATCAAATCATCTTACTTTATTTTTTCCCATAACATGCTGAAAGCAATATAAAAGTAAAGCATCTCCTGTGAAGTTAGCTAAGTTACTTTCAATTAGGTATTTTATTTATTTATTTTATTTTCTCCTAATCTAGTTCCTGATCAGCAAACTACATAAACACGTTTAAGGTTTAGCATGTGATTACCTTTGGATGTGAATGTAGTCCCACTGTGTCAGAAAAAAATGAATATTAATTTTGTGGTGAATAAAAATGAATTTAACACATTTCTAAATGATTCATTGATTGAGAAAGTGGAATTACATGGATGGGAGAGGATATTACTGACCACCTCATGGAAAATATGAAAATAATTGAAAGAAAAATAAATCATGACTTGAATTTCCAATGAACTTTTGTTGCTATACATTTTGAATTCCCAAGGCCTTTCTTTGAACAAAATTATGACTATCTACATGACTAAAAATACTTTAGAATGATCGTACAAATGATTTTTGGTTTGCTTTGGATTTTTTTTTGTCGTGAAGAAATTCAATCAGAAATAAAAGCACAGTCAGAAAACAGAAAACTTCTAAGACTTACGATAATGGCATGTAGCTCCCTTGTAACCAGTGTTGGCACAGTTGCAGTAGAAGATGTTCCAGGACTGTGAGCACTCACCACCATGTTCACAGTAATTAGGCATACACCTAAAATAAAAAACAAAGAGCATTTTCGCTTTTTTTTAATGCTCATTTACTTGTCACTTGTACTTATCAAGAAATGCAAAATCCTAGAAAAGAAGTATAATAGCATGAAGGAAGTCTTCTAGCTCATTGTTGAAGATGTCAATGAAGTACAAGAAAATTATGATAATTTCTTCACCAGTATTCTACATCTTATAACAAATACCCTAATTATTCAATAAGCCTGTGAGAACAGAAATAAAATTTAAGATCCAGAATTGTTATTTGATACCCATTCAACTCTCTGCAATTCAATACAGACTGATAAACCAATGAAAGGTTTCTGTGTTGATAATTCACTGGCAAGGTTTGCAATGGATAGGATTTTTTCAAGAAGATATCACAACAAAGCAGCACCACAACAGATTTCTTTCTATTCTTGTAAAAAATAACAGAAAAGTAAAAAAAAAACAAAAACAAAACCAAAAAATCATGTAACAAATAAACCTGACCAGAGTATGTCAGTTCCAACACAGCAAGTAACTACCAGTAAACCCAGTTTCCATTCTGGTGATATGACCAGAAACTTGAAGAGTTTTGGTGACTTTCTCCTAGGAGATTGACTGAAACAATAATTCATCTGTAACTGCTTAATTTTGCAGCATTCTACCACATTACAAAACACTCATGAGATAAAAAACAGGAAAAAATAACTCTTTTTTATAAACACAACTGAAAATATATTGAAATAGATCGGCACACTTTAACCATTTACTGATTAGCTTTTCACCTTAGAAATTAGACAACATTCTAGCTGAGTGTATATGTATGTGTAGTGTAGCTCAGAAAGTTCAAAATGGCTTTACTGTTCACATTAGCCACAGAAAACCCAAAACAAGGAGGCCCTCTAATATTCACAGGATCTTAAAATACCTTTTAATTAATTCCAGAAATCCTAGGAGGGTTTTAAATTAGAATTGAAGAAAGTCCACCATTTAAAATATCTGCCCTATGAATAACTCAGGGCCTGTGTACATTCACTCCTCATAACACTCAAAGAATTTTATCTTTCTTTCATGTTTATAAACAAGGACAGAGATTTTCACAGGAGGGAAAAAAAAAAGAAGTAGCAAATGAAGTGTAGGTAAAGTACATATAGTGATATAGGTCTCTTATTTTCAAGGAAATCTGTGACTTTTTTGCCAGGGAAAGAGCTGATCTTTATTCGATTACAAGAATGTATTGCTAAGACAAGTCAATAAATGATATATGCTTCAATGAGCTCTGTTTTGGAAGCTAAAGATGAACTTTAGGCACCAGGCTTACGATTATCTGGAATTTAAATATTTTGTTTGATGGAATTACATAAATATGCATTTCTTAGGATAAAAACCTAATTTTACTTTCTATGGGTATAACTAATCATCAGTTACTACAAATACACATCACTAGCATAACTGCCATTCAAGACTTTCAGTGCATCCACTGACAGCTGCTTTGCTTGTATGTATTTCACCCATAGCATTTCCTGTCTTATTCCATTCTGATAAAGACATCATTATCCAAAAATTGTGATTTACATGGTTTTTACTTGTATTGACTCCTTGTCCCTAATAATTAATCTCCTTAATAGCATACACAAGATGAAAAGCTTAGATGAAATTGATGATCCTGAACCAACTTTAATGAAAGGAAAAACAAGCTAAGAGTATAATTTAAATTTTCCAACATTAAATTTTACATATTCCCTCTGCTTCAGAATTTATAATAGAAAGTAGCCAAGAGAAACATCCAGTTAATGCATAATTACATTTTATACTGCAACCTTACCCAAAGCCAGATTTAAAACAGAGCTCTCTCTGAGGAAACTAATATAATAAAAATATTTCTATTATTTGAAACAGTATTTCTAATACCTCATCTTTAAAAGGTAATTTTTGGATTCACCACCAGGACTGCTAAAACCAGAAAATCAACAGATGATTAAACATTTACCACAATATTTCTTGATAATATGCCTTTAAGTGTATGCCATTTGCAAATGATACACTGTTTTAAACCAAAGTAGAAGACTGATAATAATCACAAGGTAATATTCAGAGAACAACACTGATCCAGAGTAGGAATTAAATTTTTATAAAGGAAAAATCTAAGAACTTTTTATGCCAATTACCAGCTAGTGACAATTTTGGTTCACTATTTCTTTAAAAGATGATTTAAAAGAGCAAATAATTGCTGCAATTTTAGTTTCCATTATTTCTTCATTCTTCAAATTAAAAAAAATAAAAAAGAGAAAGAAAATTATTGGAGAATTGTCTAATGACCCTCATATAGGTTTTGACTTATTTTTTTAAACATATATAAACCCATTTTTTCTGGTTTTTGTACAACACACTGCTGCAAGGACACCAAAGGCAATAGTTTCTGGAAGACAATTTTATGTTTCTATGTAGGGCTTGATGTAATTATGATAGATTCATCTGGCACTTTCTCTTTAGAGACTAAATGTGCTAACTTTGTAAGGCATTTAAATGACACTGTGTCCTTTGAAATTAGTTTGTCAGTGTTTTATGTATAATTAGCAGATGTTAAACCAATATATATTGATAAAGGAAATAAGAAAGAACATATGAAGGAGAAATACATTAAAATAATTGCTTGCATGTCCAAGAGATATATGAGCATTAGAACAATATAAAGATATCATGGAATGAAACGGCTAAAAGAAGGAGCGTAGGAAAAGTGATGGCTGGAAAGAGTCAAAAAGATTTAAGAAGGGAATGAGGAATGGGAAAGATTATGGAACTGAGACAATTGAAGACAGGAAAATGGTATGACATTTATGTCTACAAAAAGAAGCACAGGATAATAATCTATATACAAATAAATAAATTAATGATGAGTTCACCATCTGTTCATGAGGACAGTAAATCTGATAAACAATACTCTTCAAATGTTAAATGTGTATATATGAGAAAAAGCATGGATTCGTGTAGTGGTTTTCAGTTTATTTACTGTTGCATATAAATCCAGGTCACTATGCAGAGTAAATTTTATTTTTCTTCATGCATTTTATATGTGTAAAACTACTCAGTTTAGTGGTCCATCACTTCCATTACAAAAGCTACCAATAACTGCAGAAACTGGGTCACGCTTCAGTATTTGGAACTGGAGATGCAAAGATTCTCATAAAGATTCCAAGACAAAGAAGGGGTTTGTTTCGCTGCAGCTGTAAGGGAGACATTTACCATCAGGAGCACAGTGGCAAAAATCCTGATTGGCTTAGGGCAAACAAAGATATATATAAATCATTTCTAGGAAGAAAGTATTTTCTATCAAATGATATGTGCACAGTGTCATACAAGCTACCTATTAAAAATTGTTTAATACATATAAGCAGTTTTAATGGTCCCAAAGAAGAATGCATATTTTCATATGAAATTTATTGTAAGATGTAGAATTAGTTGGATAAAGATATATATGATATCAAAAGAAACTGAAGGAATGATGAAATTATTGTCTGAGGAAACTGGAAAGAAGCAGTCCCAGGACCAAAATACCATAAGACAAGAAAGGCTTTTAAAAGCAATCTATTTTGAAATAATATGTAATGAGGCTAATGAAATTGATAAAAAATGTGTGGATTGAACTCCTATTTTGATAAATTAGGAAGATATATTCTAAGCATGCTGGGAGCTGAAAACTAAATCTAGACAAGCCAGTGCAAGAAAGGTGCAATCATCAAGATTTAAGAAGAGGCATAAATTCACATTAGCAGATTTTAGAGAAAACAAAATCAACAAAACCCCCCCTTCCATAGGGATTTTTTTTCCTTTGGTATGATTGATCATGAGAAAACACACATAATTCTGAAGTACCAGAGTAACATAAACTCAAAATAAAAATGTAAATAGTCTCAGAAAGCAATAAACACACTTTGAAAAGATTGTAGTTGGGAAATTTAAGTGTCCTACACAAGTCCTTATTGAAAGAAGAAAAACCCCCTAAAAATATGGCAGTAGTATTGATATAAAATAAAGATGGCAACTACCTTCATATGCTATAAAAATTCAGCAAGATAAAACATGAAGAAGGGCTACATATAAAACTAAGCCCTTTGATGCAGTGCTTAAAAGCAATAAAAAAGGCAATTAAATGGGAAGCGTGCAGTTCTGAATAAACTGATTTTGCACTGAATATAAGAGTCAAGTCCTATCACTTGGAATACTGTAAGTAATGCTGGATTTCCATATACTGAGAGTCACAGAGTGGCTTTATACGTATTTGTACACAAAAACATCTTTTTAAAAACCCATATGTACAAACTCACATGCTATGGTCATTCAAAGATGAAAATAAATGGAATCACTACATATAAAAATGTACCATCCTTTAAAAAATTTATGTAAAATATCTTGGCGTTCATGAGGAAGATATAGTTCCTAAGCTGCAGGTCTGAGATGAGCATTTTGAAACATCCACAGTTATACTGAACATTGAAAAATCCACGGTAAATCAGACACAAAGTGGCATCAATAATATTGTGAGCTAATTTGGTGATATATTCCACTCAACCTTGCTTATATCTTTTTTAATGTGTGCGACCCAAGAATGTGTAGATCCCCACACTGCATTCTTTTGACCTAATTCTCTTCTTGATTCTGTCTTTTTATAAGCAAGTAAGCAAGCCGTGTACTGGAAGTGGACTAAGTTCAATTTCAGAGTTGAAAAAACAAAAATGATAAAGTGCTGTAGAAGCTGGAAGGAAATGTCATGAGGTCCATCAATGAGGAGAGGAGGGAGATGGTGAAATCTGAAAAGTGAGAAAATGAGTTGAAAGGAATAGGATGCAAGAAAGCTAAAAAGAAATATAAATGTATGTGGCATCCCAAATACAAGATCCTAGCATATCATATAGTAAAGTTTTGACTGAGGCCAAACTCTGTTTTGGCATATGTCTATCAGACTTAGTGCCTACTGCAAAATGCAGGATTGGCTCATTAAGCAATAAAATAGCACAAAAATTCTATGTATATATGAACTTCATATGTTTTTAATATATGAAAGCTGTAGAAATACTAATGAGAATACATATTACAACATAATTGAAAGAATTACATTGTAGGCATAACTTTTATCCTCTTTTTGGTGGTTTCGGTCATCAAACATTTATGAACTATTAGGTAAAGTAGTAGTTTTTATTTTTCTTTTTTGTCTTTTGCCCACAAGGAGTTGTGACTGTCTCCTAAGGAATAACCTGGACAGATGCACACTGTGTTATCTCTATGAATGGAAAGCAGATCATAGAAATAGGTCTATGTAACTGAACCTGAAATTGGCTGTGGTCTTGAAGTAGATCTCTGCCTACAGTGTTTTTCCCAAATAAATCAATTTTTGAAAGTCTTATAATTCAAAGGCTAGACTTTTCTAGATCAAGAGGCAATTTATGAGGACTAGAAATACTGAAAGCATGGGAAAGTGTTTGCAAGCACATCTTTCCCCTGTCTGTTGTGTTTCAGCACAGCCTTTCATCTCAGTCCAAGAACAATACTTCTAGATTAAAGCAGACTTTATATAAATGCCTTTGACTGCAGTCTCTAGAGTATACAGAAGAAAACTTCTTACATGGCCCATTTCTATGTCTGCTCCCCCTTTTCTCAGCAACCGCTGCTCTGCAACGTTCTCTCTGCTTCTCTACGCTAAATTCCAGCAATGACTTTCTGTCACACATTTCTGTTTCTGGGAAGGTATATAATCTTTCCCCCATGTGGAGCAAGACACTGTTTTAGACAGATGGTACTTGAAAACTATGAGCTTAGTTTTGACCATACTCTAAAAGGTTGCTTACTCTCTGTGATGGATACTAGCTACTGTTTTTGATGGATAGAATATAAGAAATAGAAGTAGCTTGTAAAAACACACCACTTAAAAGGGTGGATGGGACTAAAGTCACAGGAGAGGATTTGTTTCTGCAGCTTTACTTGAAAAGAAAGTAAGATATTTAAAATTTGTCAGAAATATAAAATAATTTTAACCAAAGTTACTTTAATTTTATTTGCAGTGCATGGAGTTCTATTTGCTGTGCTATGGACACTGAATTTATTCTAGACTTCTGAAATCTTACAAAAGAAACAACATGCCAGTTTTTTCTGTTCTTTGTCAAGTCAACATCATAAAGAAAACATTGAAATAAATAAATAAATGAGTAAACATTGTTTTCTTACCTGTCCCTAATGCCACATAAATCTATCTGAAGGTCACTGAAATTGCCAAAACCATTTTGCTGAACTGAGATCATATCTACTGCTTTATTACCAATGGAAATGAGTTGCATGCATCCTTGAAAACCACCAAATGAAGTATTACATTCAGAAACATTTCCACTTCTAGGACAGCCTGAAAGAAGAATAAAAACTGGAGCTGAAAAGAAATATTTTATTGAAAAAGTCACATATTCCAAAAGTAGACTTAACTTTAACAATCTTCACATGTTTTAAACTGAGAAGCCATGATTTCCTCTGATTAGGCAGGATGGCATTGACTATAAAGAAATACTTCTCTGCAGTCTTACTGTTTTTAAAGCATATGCAAAAACATCATTAACAATTTTGGTAAAGGATAACCTACAGAAAAGTTCCAAAACAATAAAAGGAATCAAGGTGTGAACGGAGAATTTAGTCACAAAATCTTAAGAGTACAATACAAAAATCACATGATTTGAACAAGTTTTAAGTCACAACTGAATTCAAATAAGGCAAAAAATAGTAAAAGTACAGTGATTTTATTTTGGCAACTATCAAGAAGATTTTGTATAGTAGTGAAGACAATTGATGCAGATTATCAGTGGCTCAACTATCAGAGATGCTCCATTGGACTTGCTGCTGATGGACATGGGAGATATAGTTGAAAATATCAAGGGTGGTTCTTGATTATAGCAAATACGAGGCTGCAGAGTTCATGAAACACAGAGAAGAGAGCAAGAAAAAAACCAAAAAACAGAAACACAACCTTGGATTTCAGAAGAGTCAAAGTTGACCTGTTCAGGACCTGTTTTGAGGATAGCATTAGAAATTGCCTTGGAGAGTAAGAAGGCTGGATAGTTTTCAACCAAAAGCTCTTTAGAGCATAAGAAAAGTCCATGATTATATCAAAATTGTTAAGCAAATGTGTTTTAAGGCCTGCAAACATAAGCACGGAGCTCCTGAGTGACTGCAAATATAAAAAGAAATGTGGCTGCAGGGACATGCAACTTGGAGGGGAATACAAAGATCTTATCTGCATGTCTAGGAATGCAGTTACAAAATCAAGCAGACTAAAAATTTATCCAGGAAGTTTCAGTGCAACCAAAAGGTCTGTGTAGGTACAACAACAGCGAAAAGAAGGCTAAGAAGATAATGGATGCACTGCTCTATGGGACAGGGGACCTAGTGACAAAGGTCTGGTGAAGAACTGTTTTCTCCAAGGCCTCTTTATTTTTCACTAATGAAACCGATTCTTAGGCTTCCCATGTCCTAGCAGAGTATGAAAAAAATGCAGTACCCACAATAAAGGAAGAATCAGCCAAGGGTAGTTCTGCAGCATTGCAGAAGCTGGTCGATGCCATTTCAATAATTGCCATTGTGTTGTGAATTCATTAACATTTTAGTTCTCAAAAGGTCTTGGCAATTTACTGGTCTTGTTGGTGACTGGCAAAGGCAGAAGTTTCACCCACTTTTAAGAAACTAGAGAACAGATAGTCCTGCTGCAGGCCCTGGCACATTGACAGAGCAAAGCCTCTTAGAAACCATTTCTCAATACGTAAAGGACAAGAACATCACTGGCTAACTTTAGCTTCAAGTCTAGATCATGCCTGAACAAGGTCTTTGTTTTCTGAAGTGACAAGCACTATAGACAAAGGACAGCACCAAGGATTGCATGTCTTGACTTTAGCAACAACTCTAAGACTTTACTATGATCTCCCTACCACTAGATTCACTACATAGGCATGGGATAAGTAGACAATTGATGAGGCAAAATCCAGATTATTATCAGCTAACAGAAGGTTCTTCAGAGGTCAGTAGTGACATCTACACTGTTTAATGTCTTCGTTAGTGACATTGATGATGAGACCAAGTGAACTTTCCACAAGTCTGGAACCAAATTAGGGGCAGGGAACAAATGCTGGAGAGCAGGACTATAACTCAGAGGGACCTGGGAAGGCTGGAAAAATAAGCTGAGAGGAGTGTCATGAAATTCAGTAACGAGATTGATCAAAGCTTTAATCTTAGGTGGAACAAGTCCACGTAACTTTCTAAGCCAGATAATAACTATTCAGAGAGAGGCCTGCAGTGGACCATGAGCCAGGAACATGCCCTTGGAGCACAGAAGGCCAATGGCATTCTGGGATGTATTATCAAGAGCACATCTAGCAAATCTTTGTCAGAGGTCCTTCTACATGGAGTGCTGTAGTTCTGGACAGCTTGGTACCGGAAAGGCATCAGTGTCCCAGAGTGAGGCCGTGGAGACCTATAAGCTGAAAGTAATTATGAGGAGAGGCTGAGAGATCTGAGGGTGAGAGATCTGAGCCTGCTCAGTCTTAAGACAAGAAGATAAAGCTATCTTATAAGATGACACAGAGAGGATGGAGCTGGTGCAAGACTACTTCCGGAAGTGTACGGTGATGAGACAAGAGGCAAAGCACAAAACTAAAACCTGGTAAATTCAGACCAAGCATCAGCAACGATTGTTTTCACTGTGAGGGTGGTCAATATGAGAACAGTTTGACCAGAGAAGTCATGAGATTTCCATCCCTGGAGCTGTTCAAGGCTTGACTGGTCACAGCCCTATACATCTTGATCTAATCAGACTTGTTTAGAACAGAGTGTTACAATAAATACAATCTGATTGTTCAACTCAACCTTTGCAGAACAGCCCATTAGAATCTAATATCGTGGTTTATCTGTTGTCTTACTGACCCTGAAATGCCTTGTTCACTGATTGCAAATTAATGGAAGTTATTAATTAATCAATAAATTGCTTTGATCCTGATTTGATTTAAACCATGTCCATTGAGCCCTTTTTCCCTGTGGCAGCTAAACATTTCAGTGCAAATACTTAAATGGTTTTTATTTTGGCTTTTGTGCAAGGGGTAATACTGCTTCTGGAATGATGCACAAGAGTCATCCTTTAATCTTAGTCAAACAATACTGTGTTCTGGTTCACAGCATTTGAAGACCTTGTTTCATTATGTTAGGAAGTACTGAGTTTTAAGACACTTCTCTATTCCATAGAGGTAATGGGTACTTTTGAAGCCCTGTAAAGACAGTGCAGAGGTTCATGAAACTAGAAAGCAAAAGGACAGTAGAAACTAGTAACTATACTCAAACAAGTGCACAACAACATATATTGTATAGATATGTTTTTGAGAAATATAAATTAGAAAATGAACTAAAACTAACATTTAACAAGTTAATAAATTTTCAGCATGTTTTACTCTGTTGAGGAATCAAACTGTTCAAATTTGTCATCAGCTTTCAACAGGAAAATGTTTAACTAATTGAGATATTGCTTTAAGAACAACAAATCTGTGGACTTAAAAAAGTCCAAACAGGAACACATAAAGTTTTCAGCACCACACACAGTTAGAGAAATCAAATACAGTTCTGACCATATGCTTTACAGCATTCTACAATTGAACAGTAACATAAATTCTGTCATTTATGGTGAAAAATGTAATGCCCATTTGAGAATGAGGTACTTCCAGTGGAGTTCATATTTTCTGAAAAATAAATAAAAATGGCCAGAGAAAGCACAAAAAAGATTATATCTTTTATAATTAAGTATTTTACAAAATTGTCTTTCAGATTTTTTTTTGGTGTCT
Source organism: Pithys albifrons albifrons (assembly GCF_047495875.1). NCBI lineage: Eukaryota > Metazoa > Chordata > Aves > Passeriformes > Thamnophilidae > Pithys > Pithys albifrons. The sequence goes on along the minus strand of NC_092497.1, from coordinate 78,446,282 downwards.
CTTTTTAAAAATTTGTCTTATAATTCTGTTAGAGAAAAGACAATACAATTAATTATATGAAATTGTGTTTCCTTACAATTATAGCTTGGTTATTAAAGATAAGAAGAAATTATTTAATCATGAAATTTACAATATGTTTTTACTGCAGTATTAAATAATTTCATCTTCTCACATAGTTGAAATGATTTATTATTCCAAGAACTGAGGGAGGTTGTACATCCTTAATGATAGAATGACTAGAAATTGTGTTGACATAATACTAAACTATTTTCATGTTTATTACACATTTTCCTAGTTAAGCACACATATTTTCTTGCATACTTTGTATTCATTAAAGCATGTAAACTAATCATTATGTCCCCAGGACATCTCTCCTGGAAGGCTGATACTCATTTTTTAACAACCACCACACTGAAGTGTGGTAAATATTCATATAAGCTGAGAAAGAAAGTCAAAATGCATTCTCTTCATTTTGGTATATAACACAAGTGGTATACAGCACAACATTTTAATAAACAATTTTCTAAAATCAGAAACCCCACTACTAGGACTCCCTAACTTTGTATAACATGTACATACTGCTCATTTCAGCATAAGGGTGAAATCAGGGAATCTGAGGGTTATGTAGCCCATTATTATTTTCAGCATTCTTGGAATCAAAAGAGACAAATAAGAATGTCTTTGTACAACTTAATTGAATATGGTGCTTTTTTGTAACTGCCCACATCATTTCTGATCTGTTCACCTGTGTTATCAAGCCTGAAATGGTGAAAATCACCCAATCAGAGGGAACCTGAAACAACATAGAAGGATCTATTCAAGACTAATATTCTGCATCTTTCTCTCATTATGAGCAAAGACAAGGGGTATCTTTACTAGAGAAGGGTAGATGCCAGATGTGAAAAGTCATGAGGATGCTCATGTTTCTGTATTTAGAGTCTGTTTGTCAGCATAAAATTTATTTAAAACCTATTGTTTCAAGGGAGGTGATCTGTGGACAATGACTTAGTCCATACTCATCTAGGGGTTTGTATATATTCCTCACTTTTCTCAGAAATTTGAGATTTGTTAATAAATAGTTCAATCCTTGATACTTAAACTACTAAGACATGAAACATCAGTCTAGTGTTGAATAAAGCACTGAGATGCTATTTATCAATGTTATTATGTAGTCCATTCCCAACAGAATTATGTGCAACCACCTGCTCAGCTCTGTCAATTACAATACTTGTCATTAATGACAAAAACACTAGATGACAGATGATTGTAAATATTAACAGGCAAATGAAGATATCTAAGTGCATTTTTTACGCACAAATTATATTCTTCAAACATAGAGAAGTTGTGTCATTGTGGTAAAAAAAAAAAAAAGAGAAACGAGTGTATCATATAAAGAGGATATTTGCCAAGTGAGTAAGCATTCACTTCAGACGAAAACTTGAAGTAATCCCAGTGCAAGATTCTCAAAAAATTTCATTTAGCCAAACAGTAGGTCTGTAACGAGAAACTTTTGTGTGTCTGTTTGATTGCCAGTCAGGCTATATTCAATTATCAGATTATGATGCAAGCTATGATGATCTAAAGTGATCAAGGGTTTAAGGTAGTGATTTATTCTAGCCAACACAATGAAATTTTAAGGATGCAGAAAGTCACAACACCATAACAGCATCTGAAAACCAGATCCTTTGAGAGATAACCAAGCAAAGCAAAGAAGATTTGAGGTAAGCCAAAAAATTTTTGTCATTTGATCAGATATGTCAGGAAAAAATCATGTTTAACTACTGGATATTGCTAACACAAATAAGCAATATATTTCACCTCCAAAGTAGAAAACATCTCCTGAATAAATTTGCAGAGGTATAGAGGCATGAGCCAACGAAGTCACATCACCGTCCACTATTACACTGACACGGTTCCTTTTCACAGAGAAAGATACAGAATGCCACTGGCCATTATTTAATCCAGTACCTGGAAATAAAATTAAAAAAAAAATTGGAAACTTGCATTATTTGTTATACTATTTAAATGTGACAGTCTTGAAACAAGGAGGGACTGGTAGAGCAGGGATAGCCCATATAAAATCTCCAAGTGAAAGTGAAATGAAAAAAAATTAATAAGGACAAAAGTATTTCTGTGAATAAGACTTACTTTCATAATGACCCTAATTATCTGTAATACATCCATTTAATGACTACGAAAAGTATCTACCCTAAGGAGGGTATCATTGTACTGGCTGATACAATATTTTATACACAATACAAATTTTTATGGCACTGTTACAAAGGATTTCTTCATCTTCTAAAATAAAAAGTTTCATTATATTATAAGACAGTAAAGCAGCAAAATCCTGTAGATGCTAAAAGCTTCAGTAACCATCATGTTAGGGTCATAAGATAATTTTTCTTTCAGCTGTCTCTTTTACTGGAAATGTATAGGAAAATATTCTGGGAGTTTGGCCTCTAACACAAATTTACATTACCTCTGGCTGTGGAGGTGTAAGGCACCAAAGAGCAATACACCTGTAGCCCTGATTCTGGAAAGCACTTATGTGTACATAATTAAATAAATTCTATAGAGTATGTAACCACATTATTTATTATCTTTAACAAGTGCTTTAAGTCAATCATATGCTTGAGCATTCTTCAGAATAGAGATATTTCTTTCAGTGAAGAACAAAGAATACAACCTTCAAACTATGCTAAGTCCTTTCTTGACTGCAGAGTACCTATGATATGTGATCTGTGGTTTTCCACTCCTCCCTGGAATATGTTGTAGATATGCTACAGAAACAGTTCATCAGTTAAGAGACTCATCAAACAGATGGAAAGGAAATAAAAAAGAGAAAGATGAGAAGATTCAAAGAGCTAACTTCCAGCATAACTAAGATCCATAGATTGTTAATTATCAGAATCTAAATACAAGATCATCATACAATCAAGAGATAAACCCTAGAAGCGCATTATAAATGCAGATAGACTACCACCTGAATAATATCAGTAATGCAATTAAGACAGTATTAGTCCTCTACACATTTTCTGTATTTTTTTTCTTACTTCAATCAGTGTATTTTTGAGGGAACACATAAAGAGAAACCTTAAACAATTTGCTTTATCCCCAGCATCCCAGAGGTGCTTCGAGTGAATGATGTTTTCCTCAGTCACATCTCTTCAATACACTATTTTTCTCTTTAGAAATCAAGGAATCATAGAATCATATAGCATTTTGTTCTGGAAGTGACCTTTAAAAATTTAGTCCAATCTCCCTGCTCTTTGAAGGGACTTCTTTTACTGGATCAGCTTGCTCAAAATCCCCTACAACATCACCTTTAACATTTCCAGAAGTGGAAATGTTATGAACATTTAAATCTAACCTTTTCCAGTTTAAAAATGTTACCTTTAGTCCTACCACTACAGAATCTTGGCAAGAGAAAAAATCAAAACAAACCAAAACAAAAAGAACAAAAAACAACCTAAAAACCTAGGTCTCCATTCTTATTTTAGACCTTCTTTTAAGTATTGAAAGGTGCTAAAGCTTTCATTTCTTCAGGCTGAAAAGCGCCATCTCTCTCAGTTTGTTCTCATGGGAGGATTTTCCAGCCCTTTGATTATTTTCATGGTCCTCCTCTGGTCTCACTCTAGCGGGACCATATTTTCCTTGTGTTGGGGACCCCAGAGCTGCATGCTGAAAAATTAATTATGTGAATTTTGCACATTTTGGTTTGGTTATTGTAGTTCACCATACTGACCTATGATACGATATTGGAATGGATATTTTATCTCCTCTTCATACTGGCTGGCATGATTAGAGATACCAATGTTCATCTAGCTCAATGTCAGACTCTGCAAAAGTCCCTTTTATTAAGTCTGGGAACTGAGGGATGCCATTGTGGGAGCAAAATGCATCTGGAGAAAACAGCTCATTATAGCCCTTGAATTGAGAAGCTTGATTAATTCACATTTGCGTGTGTTGAGCCATGAAGTGGTACAATCTCTAAATGGTGGAGGCAAAGGGTCTACTAACATTTACATTCTGTCTGAAAATTATACTGTAGGGTGCTTTGCCAGAAACAAAGGGGGAAAGCAGCAATTAATTGTTTTAGTATAAAATAAGGTGGCTATTAAACAAGATATCAATTTATTTTCATTAGTTGCATAATTTTAAATCTAAGTATTAAAATAGGTCTACAGGATCACTTGCAGAACAATGACATCCAACCTTAGAAATACATACACAAAGATAAAGTGTATATGTCTTACTAGGACAGAAGTGAGAAATAAGCAAAACAAAAAAAACAAACAAAACCCCCACAAACCAAACCAAACAACAACAAAAAAACCCAAACCAAAACCTTCAAAGTAATTTACAGATTAGAGTGAAGTATAGCCACCAAATGCAATGACTGTAAACATCACTTAATTAAAAGCTGCATAGAAATGAAAATCTGGGTAGAAATAGAAGCTCATACAAGAAACCGAGTAATAAAATGTAACATTTACACATGCTGTAATTCAATTTGGTCTCATCATTCAACACAAATTAACTTTGTGTTGATTTCTTTTTTTTAATCCGTTATTTCTTTGTGAATACTGGAGGACCAAAAGAGGCTACAAAGGGAAGTTATTAAACAACTCTTCTGTAAAAGAAGGACACGGTTTATTATAACTTAATTACTTGGGAATTAATATGCCATTCTCCTCAGTTTCATATGGTTGAATAAATTCTTAAAACGCACAAGATAATGAATTTAAGAACTGTGCACAAGGACACATGCTCTGATTTAATTATGAAATATTACATGTGTGTGTGTGTGTGTGTGTGTGTGTGAAAGTCAGGTCATAAGTCCTTGCCTGCAGGGAAGCAAACCTGTCCAGCCATCCATAATTTAATTACTCAATCTCTAAATGCAGACTTGAATTGCTTCAATGAGTGCTAAAATAAACACTTCAAAAACACAAGGAAAAGTTCCCCATATGGTTTTGTTAGATAAATTCCTTCTCAGAAAAGGAAATGATTTTGCAGTAGTTTTTGCCTTCATAACGACAAACACAATTCCTGCTGTTAGACTTCATGAACAGTAAGCTTAACCTAGCATGAGAACATTAAATTCTGTCTCAGCATAGAATGTCGAGATTTATTTTGGGTGCTTAAGCTAATATTTTATGTATTGTGTCGCAGCTTTGAAATTCAATAAATTACCTCTTTCTGCAACAGAAACTGCTAAAAGGGCCACCACCTTCAGCTGGTGTGTTAAAATGACAATGCATGGCAGTAGTTTCTTTAACATACATCACCTAATTGAAAAGCAAGTGAAACAGCTCCTAAAAAGCTAAATTCATTACTGTTCACTACCTACCACTAACATTCTGACTAAGGAATCGACATTTTCAAATGGTAAGCCTAGGGAAATGATACTCTTTATGCATCAGTTATTGTAGACTATAAAAATACCAGAGCTGATCCTATTACCACAAGAACAGGATCAAAGTATTCATGCAAATTTCTACATTATTTGTGGTCATTACTAGCTTGTAGTCATTTTCTGAGTTAAAATAATCAAGTATTTAAAATGTTACGTCTGTAGAAACATAATGAACTTCAGAGTTTAGTTTAACTTTTATTTTTTTCTTTCTTTCCCTCTCCACCTTAAGGGAATTTTCATTTTGTAAGAGGAATTGAAGTAAGGAATCAATCTAAAAGAAACAGGGGCATGGAACTAAGATTAAGAAGACCTCGTTTGCAAATCCTGTGGCTGTTCTCTGCTCTGCTTGGTTCTGCTTTTCTGTCTTTGTTTGCCTTAAACTGACTAACATGTTTGTAAACATTTTAGATCAGTGATTCTTTCTTATGTTTGTCCTTATTGTAACTAGTTTTGGATTTTCTTACTTGTTTTTCACCTGTTCATTCAGTTTACTCATTACGTAACTGGAACTGAATTGGCTTCTTTTCCACTGATAATATTACGTTTTTTGAAAATGAAATGAGAAATTTATGCTTGTGTACAGGTCAAAATAAATCTAAGGTGCACTGATGTTTTGTATCATAAATGCTTTTTTGTTGCATCCAAATTCACCTTTTTTTCTATGATATATTCCTCCAACTAGTGGACTCTAGTCATCTTCATCCATATAGAAACCACTCCAATCCTAGACAAATTTCCTCATTTTCTTACATTCTTTGTGATCACACTTACCCACCTAATCTCTATTGCACTGGCTTTCCTTTCTGAGAACTCATTCTGGAATGAACATTTTATCCATCTACAAGTAAAGGGCATTCAAGTTTTTTTGCATAAAGTATGAGAAACTCTAAGATGGCTCATGGAATGTCAGAGAATTGTGTACTACTGATGAAATGCTGCTAGGTGAAGGGGTGATATTATCACACAGTGATGTTACTGATTCTCAATAATTTTTTAAAAGTCTTGGAAGATGGAGATGACATCAGCTCTGCTGTGCTCTCCTGTTTCATGAGGCATAGAGGTTACTGGCTGGGCCAGCGGTCTTGTTCTCACACCAAGTGCTAACAGCACCCAGAAAAACTGAGAAGACTCTGCAAGAGAGTTAGTTCCATTACTCCAAAGCTGAGTGAAAGCTGGGACTTGGTTCTCAGAATACCATTTGGATATTCTCTAACATCACTGTACATGAGCTGTACATATCATATGCACATTAAGCTGAGGACTCAATTTTTCAGCCTATATTATTGCAAGCAATTTCTACTCATTTATGGGAAAAAATATATGTGAGAAAAGAAAGCATTTACAAATAATTTCTTTAAAAATTCACATAAGTAAAGCATAGATGCACACATACTAGTCATAAAAACAAGTCAAGAGTGTAAGTACTAATTTAAATGAATTTTCATCAAGCTATTTTTTTAAGCATAGGAATCTTGGATTTTTTTATTTCATTTCTGTTACCTGCAGTGATGTCACTCAGTATTCTTCCTGGCTTATGAAGATTGATTTTAACTTTCCCATCACTCAGATATAAGAGGAAACCACCCGAAGACTTGTGTAGTTTACTGGACAATAGAAGTCCATCCTTGTTCCAAGTACGAAACTGGAAACTGACAAATACTTCATCTTGCCCTGACGTGCCTGGCAGTGCCAGATAACTGTTGGTGCTGAGAAATGTAACAGGAACCACTTGTGGCTCTAAACATGAGAAGGACGTGTTGCCCTAGAAAGAAATGAAACAAATACGGCATTGGGAAGACTCATGAAAATTTCTCTGTGAAAACCACAGGGTTTCAAAACATGGTGAATGATATTTAAATGTATTATCTAAAAATCAAATATGAACATCATCAATTTGACAAATGTTTACATAGATGTTTGACTAGAATAGATTTATCTGCCTTTCTTTATTCCTAAATTATGTGGTTGATCTAGTGATACATCAGGAGTTAGACAGACCTGCCTTGTTTCTAGTTTAGCTCAGCCTCAGGAAGCATTAGGGACTCAACAAACTTCTGAAAGTCAGAAAAAATGCCACAAAACACATGTAAATACTTACATGTAGAGAAAAATATTGAGCTTGGAACTAATTGCTTAAATTTAAGAAAAATACATTTTGCCAGACCAAGAAGTAGCTTTTTCCAATTAATGTAGGTACAATAACTCCAATATTTGTTTTTACAAACTGAAAAATTCCACACAGAAGCTCTTGCTACTTACAAATGTGAAACACATACTTCATAAACCAGGGGCAAACATGTTTTCAAGCAGGCCCATATGGACTGGATTGAGCTGGATTTAGGCAACTAGCTTTTATTCTGTGCTACTGAAAACACTGGTTCTTAGGTAAATTGGTGCTTGAGCCCATTGAGAAACTCTGAGATTAACCTGCATCTCTGCTTATACTGACTGATGCAGACAAGAAGTCTGGGATGGAAATAATTAATTTTTTGCAGCTGGTGTCAGTTAATACTTTATGGTACTTGATAAAAATACAATATGAACTTTGTTCTAATAACTTGCTGGCACCATTTGAATTATATTTTGTTCTGTACAAAAGATGTAATAATAATTAATGCCCTTGGAATTTAAAATGTACTTAACTTCTATTCAGCAAAAAGAGGTTTTAAACTTTTGATAATATATAAAACTTTAACCACTTAGTAAAGTTATAAAATCAATTTAAGAATAAATACTCACTGGTCCCTGGCATGACAAGATATTAAAGTTTATCTGTTTTCATTTTCCTCAAGGACAATATATAAATAAGTAAAAGCTTTGTCTTACGAGCTCAGCTGTGAGAAATGAACGGTTGACTGAACTGATCCTTCGTGAAAAGGTAGTCAGCAGATTAATTAACCTGTTAACACTAAAAGCAGGCCATTTGCAGATTCCCCAAGAAAAACATGTGTTTAACAAGGCTTCTGTGGTAACATAGCTACTTCCTGGAACATTTATATTATAAAATATCCCCTAAATAATTTTAGAAGTAGCACAACAATTTAAAACATTGAAGATGAAGAAAATGATAGTTTGTATTACAAATTACTTCATAGCTCCCCTTTCACCAGTCCACACAGAGCCTATTATAACTGCCAGTTCCCCAGCATCCATCAGCATCATGGACAGAATATTATACAGAGGTACCAGCTTAGTTAATTTTGAGACATTTCAGGTGAGTTTCACATCAAAAGAGGTGCCTGTAATCCATTTTCTCTAGGATATAAAACCAAATCTTGTTGTTCACATTCAGAACTGCAATTCAAGTCAAAATATATGGTTCTTGAAAGCACTTAATATTTTGTTAATTGTTTTGAGCTGACTCCTATGATATCTCAGCATTTCCCACTACTAAATAAATAAATATTGCTAATGGAGATGACACTAATACTACTGGGAAAAAAACCAACCAACCAAAAGAAAAACAACCCCAAAACCAACAACAAAGGACAAAGTCAAATTTCTAGAAAACCTTCTGTAACACAGAAGAAAGTTAGTTTGATATTGGAACTGATTGTCTAAAAGGTAAGGATTTAGATAATATAACTGTTGGCCATGTCACAAGAAACGCATGAAATCCAGCAACATAAACTACAGTTCTTCAGGCAAAGGACAGTTTAAATTGACAAACAGAACTTATCTGCCAAAATTATAATACTCTGGTCAAAGAAAAGTGAATCAGCGATAGAAGATTTAAAATGTACTGTTGGTGTACTTATTTAGGTACAGGTTCTTATTACTCTGGTACAAAGTCAGAGATTTGATGGCTTTAGATACATCCTATTTTGTTCATAGACTTTTGTATAAGCACAGCACAACAGTGTAGTATCAGACACATCTAAGTACCAGCTAAACACCTGAAGAACCAAATGAATCGTGCATTTTCTACTGGGTGAGTCTATACAGCAGTAAATGAACCATAGCCCAACTAGCTGATATTTAATTTTTCTTTCCTTACATAATATAGATTTCACTAGATGTGTGTGTTAACAGGTTTGATGTAAAAGTGGTTGTGATATTTTTCTCTATTTTACTTATTTATTCCTTCTTAACTATGAATCTCTTACCAGAAAGTAGATCTGAGATTTATGCCTCCTGGCCAGGTCAATAATGTTCACTTCATTATAATAAATATTTTCAAAACACCCATGAAAGTTCCTGCGTGATAATGTCCCTGATTTTCCAGGCACTGGGATCCCTCCAAAGCTGAGCTTAGAAAGAGAAGAGAAATCAATGATACTATTAAGTAATTCTCTACAGAAAAAAGTTGACTACAATCAATGTAAGAGCAGAAGTCAAAGACTGGCCAATAGTGAGTAAGATTCTTGGCTATTTCATCGTATCATATCTACATATAAAAAGAACAAGCTATGAAAAACTTAGGCTATATCAAGTCATATATATGTACTACATTATTCTGAAATATTGGAGTTTGTTTTTTTTTAAACTTCTGAGGATGTCTCTTGACAGTGGCTTAGATCAGTTTTCAGGTTCCATTACAGCTTAAACACCAAGGATAAGAAGGAGAAGGCCAAGTACATGCAGACTAAGCAGGACAGTGTGAAAAAGGAGGAGAAAATTAGCAACAATTCTTTAGGAAATTTGAGCCTGACTTCTCCACTGTATGCACATCATAATTACCATAACAGAGAACAACAGTGCATCAAATTAAATTATTCTAGGGGAGATTCAATACAAATGAAAGGAGGTACTTCTTCAAATTCAAAATGCCTAGGCTGTGCAGTTCCTTGACATGGTGCTGTAGGATTACTTAACTTCAAAGAGAGATTGGAAGATTTAATAAAAATAAAAATCCATTGAGAGCTAATCAGTTCAAGAATATCCCTCTGTCTAAATAAGTCCCAGAGGCAGAAGCTGCTAGAAAGCAGTAAATTATTTTAGAAAATCACTGCCACAAAGGTGACCGCAGTTATGCTCCAGTCAATGTTTCTCCTCTTGGACACCATCAGAAAGACGATGCCATTGTAGGTGAACTTCTGAGCTCACCAATTTCAAAGCTATTCTGGATAACATAGAATAGAAGGTCAGTTTAAACTATTCATGTTTTAATTTTGAAATCTTACTCAATTTTAAAAATAATTTTACTAAATAAAACCCCCAAATCAAATATATCTTATATTAAATTATTAAGTTGAGAAATTTTTATAGTGAGAAATGCAATACTAAATACAGTATTTTGTTCTTTTTTGAAAGTTTTTTATGTTTTGCTTTTTTTTATGTGTGCAAAAAAAACTTTATAGCATGTGGAAGAGATGAAAATTTAATTCACAATACTGATTTATTTAGTGCAAGATATCCATTTGCCAACCAGTTGTTTTCTCTGGTTTGGGGGTTTCTTTAATTAGTGTGATCCTCCAAACTTTGTTACTATGATTTATAATCAGAAATTCTAAGTAGATGTTTTTGAAATGGGATACTGCAGACATGGAACAGCATGAAACCTTACTCTAAATTGCTTAAAAAAATGGAATGAGTACAATAAATTCTGCAGGTTCCAGACACTCTGCTGTATCATTCATTGTTCCATCCAACAAATAGGATATGGGCAAATATAAAGCAGCCAGTCAGCAAATTATAACTGTGAAATATTGGTATTTTTAAACATACATGGCAAAATGTCACAGCAAATTACATCTACCATTTCATTACATCTATTCATTTCATGAATATAACATTTGTTTAAGCAAGATTTTTTCACAGTATATTTTTCAGATCTAACAGAGATTTAAGTCTTAATATAAATATTCTAAAAGGGTTGTATGGTCATTTATTGTAATTTTCATCAAACTTTATATTCATAACATTAATATTAATAAAATAATAACCGAGTTGGGTCTCAGTCATTATGTTTACATACTGTTTATCACATTCACAGCTCTACTGAAACAACAATAATTGAAATAACACATTCTGGGATGAAAAAGATAATATTTTGAAAATACTGAGTTGCTGCTCTAGTGGAGGATTAGTACTCTAGAAAAATCTCTTTTTTCTTTGATTCATTCCTTTAGGTGACAGAAAATCCCTAAAGTCTCAAGCACTACAAACTTCCGGAAGTTCTGTCTCCTGTTTCACTTGCATAACAAAGGTCATAAATGTTATATAGAAAAGGTAATTTTCACACCTTGTAATCAAGGTCCATATAACTGAATTCTCCTTTGGCATGAAAATGATGAGTATGTTTATCCACTGTAAAGTTTACTTGATTGTTAAAGTGCTCAATGAGAAGAGAATGCCAGTGTTGATCATCCAAAAGGCTGCCCAGCGTAATATTAATTTGGGCATTAGAAGGATGAGTTTTAGTATCACCTTGAAAGAAGAAAAGTAAAAACTATTAATTTCACTAAAAATATAATTATTCAAATATATACTGCTAGTTTAACATACTCTATACATTAAAATCCACTTAACAGTATAGAAGGAGTGTTAGTGAAATAACAATTGATAACTAGGTTAGTTTTATGAGTCTGTAGCTGTTACCTAAATTAATGAGTAGGGACAGCTTTCCTTGAGTTAATTCCAGGGTAATGTGGTCTCCATTTTTTCCTTCTCTGTGGAGAAGAATTCCATCACTTTGCATTGTCTTAAACTTCAGAGAAATCACATCTTTCAGTGCATTCATGAGTTTTTGATTTAATGTGTAAATGAGACAACTTTTTCCATCAAAGCCAACCACCTCTGACCCTAGAAGTAAAGAAATGAAAGATAATGTATGTCAAAAATAAACAGTTGCATGTTACTTGAATATGATATGAAGTCTCACCACTAAAATCTCTAGATTCACTGGTGCCCAGTAAATTGTAGCTTATTTTCTTCCCCATATATTAATACTGTCCTGCTTTAATGATGATGCTATAACTAGATAATCAAGGTGAGAAGAGGTCTGGGTTCTACTCAAATCTAGTACAATACTCATGTGAGAAAGGTAGGTCTTCCTTGCCTTGGAGCTACAAAGTACTTTGATAATGTCCATTATAGTGACCTGCTGGCAATGCTCTTCACAAGGTAGTCCAGGCTGATGTTGACCTTCTGTGGGGAAAGGGAAAGGGAAAGGGAAAGAGAAAGAGAAAAAAAGGGAAAGGGAAAGGGAAAGGGAAAGGGAAAGGGAAAGGGAAAGGGAAAGGGAAAGGGAAAGGGAAAGGGAAAGGGAAAGGGAAAGGGAAAGGGAAAGGGAAAGGGAAAGAGAAAAAAAGGGAAAGGGAAAGGGAAAGAGAAAAAAAGGGAAAGGGAAAGGGAAAGAGAAAAAAAGGGAAAGGGAAAGGGAAAGAGAAAAAAAGGGAAAGGGAAAGGGAAAGAGAAAAAAAGGGAAAGGGAAAGGGAAAGAGAAAAAAAGGGAAAGGGAAAGGGAAAGAGAAAAAAAGGGAAAGGGAAAGGGAAAGAGAAAAAAAGGGAAAGGGAAAGGGAAAGAGAAAAAAAGGGAAAGGGAAAGGGAAAGGGAAAGGGAAAGGGAAAGGGAAAGGGAAAGGGAAAGGGAAAGGGAAAGGGAAAGGGAAAGGGAAAGGGAAAGGGAAAGGGAAAGGGCCAAATGATTTTTTCCCAATAATATAATAGAGCATCTGTCAAAATCAGTACACATTGGACAAGAAGGACACAACAGAACTGGCAACACTATAAAAAGCTCATAGAGTATTCACAGTTCATATGTAAAGAAGAAAAAATAATTACCCTTGAAAAATACATTTGTGAAATGAATGAAGTTTTAAAGGACACTCAATAAAATATGAAGTTATTTTTCAATTGACTGGTTGACTTCTTGCAAGTGAATGGAAGCCCATTATCTATTTACTAATTTTATGTAACCACTAAAATATTTCTCCATATTGTCAGCATGGAAATGAACTGAATTCAAATTAATTATAGTACTTAAAGTTAGTAATTTATATTCAATTTTCAAAAAGCTCATGTCAAGTGAGCACAGCTATGTTTTTAAATATAGTTTCTTGATTTTCTTCCTATCTTGATAATGAAGAATTCATTTACCAAATGTGCAATGAATAATTGTGACATTCTACCTAAATATGAATCCTAGATTGACTATTTCACTTCATTGTGTCATTGAAAGAAAGTGTACAGTAAAAGCATTAATTAATGTTGAACTGAAATAATGAATCTGAATTAGAATAGTTTTAATAAAGACTTCAATAAGACAACTTGCACATTGTTACTTATCTATCAAACCAGCTAAGGGGATACATTCTTAGTAAGCACTGATAACAGTAGGATTTTTTTTTAATTGGGAACTATTCTTCTCATTAGTTATCAGAAGAGCACAAAAAGCATTAACACTGTTTTCCAAAATTTCTAAGTGTAGTCTTCAGCACTAGCTCTTAAGAAGCAAAATCTGCTCTGTGTACATTTGGAAAATAAACAAAATCAAAGCTTCCTTTCCCTCAACTCCGCTGCCCACAATACCATGCATGAATGAAGACTGTGAAAGGGCTGCATATGTTAATCAAAATTCTTGTAACATTTTTACATGTTTTGTCTACATCATCTATGCACTACCTCTAGAAATACATTTAAAAGGTTGTGAGAGAGAGAACTTGAGTATCCTACAGGGTTATAAGGATAAACAGAGCGTGGGCAAATACCCAGGGTGCCATGACATTTTCCTCTCATATTTACCAACTTCTAATATTTGCTGGATTTCAACATCCCACTCCACGCGTTTTCTGTACTCTACTGTTGTATATAAGAAAAGTAAAACAGCTTGTTTTGTCTTATAAACACTGATCTTTTGTTTTCACAATTTACAATGTGTCTTTCTCAAATTAATGTAACCTAAATCCTTAGTATACTGTGAAAATATCTTTGGAAATCATCAAATGCCTCAGAGAACCTGGATATTCTGGAAGCCCCCTCACATGCCATAGAACCAAGAGTCCTAGTGACCCTGAGCAAGAGTTTGAGTTGAAATATCTTTGTTTGAAAAAGTACTTGATTTTTTTTAAATCTTTAAATCAACTGAAATTAATGGTAATGTTCTATAAGGGGAAAAAGCCCTTAAAACAATGCAAAGTGTTTCATCATTACTCCTGTTACGAAGAGGAGATGAAGTCCTTTCTTTGACTGGTGTAACTGTGCTATCAATTTTAAGCATTTTAGCCAAGAAGGAAATGCTCAAAAAGCTTCAATACAGTTAAGTCTTAGTGAACAGTAGAAGAGGGTTTGTGCATCACAGTATCTGCAGCGCTTGTTGTTAAGTAGGCACTACTTAACAATCTATCAATTTTTAATATGCAGTATGCATTTAGTTTCCAGTTATCTTTCTTCTACAATTTTATACATTTGTCATTTTCACATTTATACCTATCTTTTGCACACAATAAATGGGAAGAACTAACAGGCAGAGGCTTAAGACAGATTTTTGGAATGGGGCTGAGCACGGAGTGGTTGTGGTATAGTCACAGCACAAGCAGATTTTGTCAGTCCATATGAAGTAAAGTAGAATATCTGGAGTTATAAAACTTCTTTTTTTCTTTCTTTCTTACATAAAAAAAAGACTGTAGAACAGGAGTTAAAAAACTGAGGAATGTGGTGGAGATAGAAAAGTAAGGAGTGAAAAAAACTAAACACAAAAAATACAGGGGAACTCTTTTAATGTTTCATGTAACTCCGTAAGTGACTACCCTAATTTGACCTTTCTATTCCTTAAATGTTGAGATAAAAATGGAAGCACTTGTCTGTATGCATCTAAAATGTGACAGTACTTGGCCTGGAAAGTTTATAGGAACACAGGAGTGGTGTGTAAAAAAAGTAAAAAAGGAAGCAAAGCTCACAATAATCGGCTTTATCCTACAGACATCTACCATGAATTTTACCAAGCCTCACTGACACTGTAATTAAAGGGGAAACAAAATTTCTGAGCATACTAGGCCAAGTTATTCAGAGCAGGTGTTTGGAAGACAGCAGAGTAGCAAATTTTAAATAGTGCCTGGAAGTATTACATCACCAAGATAGTAATGACTTCTTTAGGGTGCAGCAGGCACACATTTTTTCACCTTCCTGTATTCTTGCAGGTTTAGTGTTAGTTGTGTAATTTGCAACAGATAAGACTGAAGAAATAAATTAGTGCATTTGTGCTTGAATACAGAACATAGTTTACATTCTTGGTGGTAAATGAAAAGAGAGTTGTTTACTCTCACAATATAAGACACAGTGAGATCACCCTAAACGGAAGAATGAGAAAGTGGGAAATGTGGATCAAAGTGTAAGGTATGTATTACTGGCATTTTTGTTTTTCTTTATTTGCAGGTTCCTCCTCGAAAAGTATATAGCCATTCAGAAAGAGACAGGTGTAATTACTGTAACAATATTTCCTCATCGTACCTGATAAATGAAGAAAAAGACTGTAGGGACAGAATTAATCTTTTAAAATTTTAAATATATTTTAGAACTATATTATCAGTTGGTGTGTCTTCAACAGAAACCACTGAATTGAACTACTAAAAACACATGGTAATTCTAGGTGTTCAAAATAAATATAGAGATGATAAGGAGTCTGCAATTCATTTGGAATGAGAGCATTTATTCATAGGAAAAAATAGCATTTCTAGAATATGCAATATCATTCAAAGAAAATCTTAGGCAGCTTAAAAAAATTAGATATTTTTAACACCATCATGTTCTTTATGCATAGTACCTTATAGTGGATAATGGATTAAGTAAATATTAATTTTTAATTTAATCGAATCTTAGAAGAAAACTAAAGATGATTTGCTTCTGTAAGCTACATACAGGATGGATCCTGTACCAAATAAGTAAAACACAGAAAAATATATAATCTTCCTCAAAGGCAGTTAATGACCACACAAAATATTTTAACTTCATAACTGCTTATTCTGTATGGGTTTTGTTGTTTGTTTTTTTTAGTTACATAAGCACTGTTCTCTTTTTGTCCTTTAGACTTGTGGAGTTTTCCATTGCTAACTAATAGCCATAAAATAGAAGAGAGCCATAAAATGTATCTCTTTCTGACACAGAAAACTATTATATTGATTGTATATAATTAAAATATGGACTATAGGCATGCTCAAAAGAGAGCTCTTCTATTTGGAAATGTTTAAAAACAAGATGTTGTATAAGTATTTAAACATTATCAGATGCACAAGTTAAAGGATGGGGAAAAAGCAAAGCTGATTGACGTTCAGTGAAGCTTAAAGGCAGGAAAGATTACTCTTATCACATATCACAGAGGTGAGGTTTCAAATGGAAGACTCAGATGAGCTTTCAGCTGGGAATGATAAAATCATCTGTTCAGCCTTTGTTTTTAATTTTTAGTTGTCCTCGAATTTAAAAAAAAAAAGTTGAGGGTAAGCTGAACATGGTCTTGGCAATATTTCTCATTTACATTAGATTTTTTTAGGAAACGTAAGTCATGTCCCCAGTCTCGAGTCAGAGGCCACTGAGGAATTTTGTGTAAGCCTCTGGCATGAGGAGTCTTTTTTCTGGAATGGGGAACCTAATCTAATTTCTACACTGACTTAATCTGCATTCAGGTTGAAATTTTCAATATCCTTCGCTTGTGGTCTTTTACTGATTTTTTACCAAGTCAGGTTTAAGGTAGAAAGCCCAGACGTGTTTTTACTGATGTTCACTTTAAAGTCAGATACTAATGACTAGAAATAGAAAAGAGATATATGGAGAGCATTCAGAAGAGATCAACCACAAAAAGCATACCGTAATTAGAGAAGTTAAAAAAAAAAATCCTACAAATAACAACAGATCAAAGTATGCATAGAAAGCAAAGAAAGAAGTTTCTTAAAATTCTGTTTCTATCACAGAGAAAAGATGTGGAGAATAAAAAGCAATAAACAGCTTACAGAAGGATTTTTTTTTTAAAGTCCAGGCATGAAAAATTGTAACAGGAAGACAGTAACATTTACACTTAGTAAAGCCATTTACACTCAATAAAGCATAACACTTAAAAAATTGTCTTCCAAAGGCTTATGTCAGTTATTAATGGCACAAAAATTATTCTAACATATGTAGTGGTACTCTTATGGGCTCAGGACCAAATCCATACATATTTAAAACTGTAAATATTTTCCATATTTTAGCCTTGAGATAGAAATTTTATCATGTTAAGATGCAGCTTCTAAGACTATAAAAAACTCCCTGTATTAAATCAGTTATTGGATTATGTCCATACCATTCATTCCAATGTGGAAAAAACTGGAAAATAAGCATTGCATATTGATAGCTAATGCAGAAATTATGCAGTCTGCACATAAACTTATTCAATCAGTTTTATTCAAGATTAAATTGAAGCTTAGAAATCTACTTCCAAGTGCAACTTAGGTAGCAAAAGACAATGATGAAGATTCATTTCATTTAGTAGTTTCAGAAATAAACTTACTATATGTGCATCCATACACTTCAATGCGCATTCCAATTCTGCCATTGGGATTCCAGTCCAAAGGCACAAAACGGAGAAATCTTGCTTTAATGGAATGCTGAAGCTTATAGTATACGACACTGTCTGCATTTGTGTTTCCAGAAAAGGCCTAGAAGAAAATGAAAAAAAGATCAGCCACATCCGCATTGAATATATCAATATAGGGAAGTATCACTGATCTTTTCATTTTATACCCTCATCTGGAAAACAGGAATAAAACACAATTGTCAGGGAATTCCATGGGAACAACTGATGAATCAGTCTTAACTATTCTCCTAGATGAGGTGTTACGTCATTTGTGTATTTAGCACTGACACCAGACTCTACAATAAAATTTCAGTGAATTAAACCTTTCAAAATCTAACATTCCTGTCAAAAATGTGTAGAATATCCTAACATTTCAGCGTATGGTTCCATCTAACACTGCTGCAAAGGAAAATAGACAGATCTCTACCAATTCCTTTGGATGAGACATTACATTAATACCTTACAAGTCTGTATTTTAGATTCATAGTATGCTGTCTTTAAAAAGGTCTTCTACTGACAGTCCATGGTTATGAAAGACTCTGGTTTTAAATGAAAGAATCCAGAGTATTATAAAAGGAAATAATTGAGTGTTCTTTTTAAAAAAAAAAAAGATTGTAAATTTCAATTTCTCTCAATTTCTCTCCCAGTGAAGGATTAAAAAGTAAACTTTTTTCCCCCCACTTTTTAACTGATAAAACCACCTTCCTTTTTATAGGGAACATAAAGAAACAGAAACAAACAGACAAACAAACAAACATGTGAATAACAAAATTAAAACTTCTAAAGAACTTTAGCATCCTGAGGACTGGAGAATATATTCTGATTTTGCTGTGTTTTGTGGTGGGTTTTTATCATTGCCTGTTTATGGTATGTGAAGCTGAAAGTATTTGTTCAGACATTTTGGATTTAAGATTCTAATAAATTAGAAATAGCTCTCTGAAATATTTAGATGAGCATTTTTTAAAAGATTACACATTTCTTGATGTATGAGCAGTGCTGTTGCCATAGGTAAAAGCCAGAGATGTTGCAACTGCAGAGGATACAGAAACCAACATTTTTAGGTATGCAGCTTCTCTTTCCTTAAGTTTTTGAAGCAGACGTGAGCTTCATTTCATTCATTATTTATATTCCTACACACAAATCTTTGCAGTTTCCCTCCTCTGTAATAGTAAAATTCCAATAAATTCTAGTCTCTGAACAATCAATAAAGAACAGAAAATAAAAAAAAAAACAACAACAACAACAAAAAACCAAACCAAAACAACAAAACCAACAAAACCACAACATTTCATAAATGGACTTGAATTCAAGTTAACCTATTAGGCTAGTAATAAGCGATGCAAGTTACTGACTTTGAATGTCCACACCACTTCTGCCTTCATGCTTTGTAATTACACTAATGCAGCAGGAGAACATGGAAATATGCTAAAACAAAAACCAAAGGAGAACTACTATTTGGAGGGTGACAGTCTTCCAGACGTCTTGTCCCTTCAAATCCTTATTTGCAACAAACACAACTGTCAGTGAAAGTGCCAATTAGTTTGTTGAGTGAACCAGAATCCAGATCTCAGAAGTTTAAGTACTGTGAGCAAATGAAGTTGTTCAATTAAGATTTATATTTTTTGCCAAATCATTTTTGGAAAGCAGCTGCCTTATAAAAATTAAGTTTTGAATACAGACTGTATATTGCCTGATTGTTTTTTACTGTAGGGTATACTTAAACCATGTGTTTTTAATTTGAAATTAGCTTTTAGGCTTCAGTAATAACCTAAAAGTACTTCAAACTGCTGCTTTAACCATTCAGAATGGCCAGTTTAAAAATCAAAATTTTTATCTGTCATTTTCCAGAGCTTTTATCTGGTAAAAACATGCTTTGCAGTGTTATCAATTGTATTGACTACTGAATGGGTCTTTCTTGCTTGATTTTAAACATTCTAAAGGTTAAAATACATATTTTGGGGCTTTTTCAGTCTTAATCCTTTTCAAAAGAAAGAGGACAAAATTGGACAGCTTTCTTTTGGCATACCCAAAACTAATGAAAGCATTTTGTAGGCTTTTTAGAGGAGAATTATATTCAGTGTGACAGACAGTCCTATCACTACAGTAGAACACAATTACTGCTTTATGGTCCAATCCAGTAATCTTTTAAACACAGAATTATAAACATATAATGAACTTCTTCCTTCCCTCCCCTGCCTTCTTCATACAGTTCGGGTCACTTATTCTTGTGCCAAACCATGTAAAGAACATGCCATTATTTCAGATTATGCAGAGTCTTCACAACCTACACAGGCACCTGATGGTTAAAAAGATGCAAGACGACATTCAGTTAATATGACTGTTACACATAATAAATACTGTTTGCAAAAATATTAATACCATTATAAAGCTAACTCCTCCTATATAATTGCTTGTTGAATCAGTTGATGTTCTTACAGGTACTATATTACATTTCTTTTCAATAGCATGGAGATATACCACCTTTCTGTCCTAGTTCAGCAGGAGGGACCAGCTAACCCTGTGTGGGGGTGATCAAAACTGTGTATTCTACCCCCTCTATCATTCCCCAAGGACAATGGGCCATTAGCAGCAGCTGCCCAGGGAGCCATTATCACCTTCACACCCAGCCTGAGGGGGGCGGAGCTGCTAATGGGCCATCAACAGCTCAACATCCCCTGGCTCCCAGAGTTAATCACCCATTGTGTGAGTCCCCGCCCAGGGGGAGGGACTGGGTGCTCCCTGAGGGTACATAAGTGGTGGGTAAGAAGACCTTGGGAACTTCTTGTCGGATCCAGAGTAGCAGCAGGACCTTGACAGGAGGAGATCACCGCTCTCGCCCAGACCACAGCCCTCGCCTGCACCAACAGGTTTTCCTTTTCCTTTTGCTCTGGACTTGGGGGAACCACAGGGGTCTCAGCACAAGGGCAAACAAACCCCCTTGGGTTTGTGCCCCAGGACACTGGGTTATACTGCTGGGGTTTTGTGAGTTGAAAGCAATTTCCCTTGTGTGTCAGTGTTGTTATTGTAATATTATTATTAAATTTTAGCTCTGACTTATAATCTCTCTCGTGGTGAGTTCATTTCCCCTGCTGGTTCACCTTTAAACCAGCACACTTTCTCAAAGGATGTAGTTTTTCAAACATGGAAATACTTACTATATTGCAGTTTAAACAGTATCGGGGGACTAAGCAGCATAAACACCTAAGTGGATAATGCTCCACAAACTATTTTATTCCAGTTAAAGTACTCTGGGCTGTACTGAAGTCTGAACTGAGAGTCTACTCTCAAACTTGTTTTAACCCTCCTACTCAATTTCTAACCCAGAAATTTCTTTACCTCAAGCTGCTTTAACTTTGCTTTGAAGACAGAATTGCTTAGTTCACCATGTTGTCAGAAATCACAAATGTGCTTGAACTGCACTGTCCTGTCTATAGAAGGGCATTAACAAGCTCAGAATGGTTATGAAGGTAAGTGTACATCATGATAAAGAAAAAAAACAAAAAACCCAACACATTAATTTCCCTGTCCAACCTCTATTTAGAAAAAAATTGTGGTTTAGACCAGGAATAATACAGGAATCTTGTCCAAAACTTCCTCAGCCATCCAAAAAGTCCCCCAGAAATGAAGCTGTGTATGACACATACTTTAAATAACCTAGAGGACATGATGCTTATTCACAAATTCAACTTTTACTGTATAATATACTATATATTCACTGTAAAATATACTATAGGACTAAATAATAAAAAGATAATATAAAGATATTCAGATTCTCCCTTCTCATTCTATTACCACTGTGGTGAATTATTGTTAGTCTTTTGAAGTTATTCCTGAAAGCCAACAAGTTTGAATTCTTTGGTTAAAGGGGAAAAAATGAGCGTGAAAGTCCTTCGTTCTGACAATTGCCTCCTTTTCTAGATGTCCAGATTGGAATTATAGCTAGGGCAAAATGATCACATAAATTAAATGAACAGATTGTTAAGACTTTATTGGTCATTAAATATATATATATATATATAGATAAATGAAACTGACAGATCTGTTTCCTATATAATACTAACAGTGGCATCACAGGGAGAAGCCCTGTATTTTTCACTAGATCTTGTCTCTGAATTCTTTCAATATACACCTAAACTATACCAGAATTGTCTTAAATTGATCAAAACACACACCAATTGCACATATTCATAAATTTGACTGATCGTAACATCTTTTGTAAAAAAGGATAGTATATATTTATGAGAACATGACTAATATAGACCAGATAGTTAAAAAAATCTTCACAGAAAACCATCATAAATTCTTGTTCTACTCAATGTCTACTGCTTGTAACATTTAAATTCCCACTGCCATATTTACAGCATTCCAACATTGTCCCTCAGAAACAGGATAGTGAGGTAAATTGTACCAATATTCATTCAGTCTATCTCATTCTGGTATTTCTTCACATTCAGTGAGTGTTTTATTCATTGGAATATTATGCCATGATTCTTTCTCTATTTTGCCTTTCACTGTGTGAGTGGAAAATTAGTGGTTAAAGCTAAAATACAGATCAGAGAGAAAATGGATGGGAGCTTGTGTAGTTTGCAAAGTCCACACTGCAAAATGTTTATTCCTAAACAATCTACCATTTTCTTTCAGTAATTAACTGCTTCCTGGATAAAGTGATATTTTATAGGCATGATCAATATGAACGGTATTTCTTTACATTAAAATTTTTTACGGCTTTAGGTTTTAGTTAATATTTCAAATTAAAGCATCTTGCTTGCATTGGAACGTCTTTAAACTGCCTTTGGTGCACACTGGTGCTGCAGAATTAAAGGTAGTTCAAGTGGATAATTTTATTTTGCCTACCTACTTGGTGCACCTAGAAAAAAAGAAAGTGGAAGTCAGAAGAGAAATGGGAATTAACCTCATACCCCTAGAGAAAACAATGCACATGAACATACCAACTGATTCTGAAATACTTTTGAAACACAGTCAAACTGAGATCTACATGAGACCTTCTGATGCAAACCTAAATTTGAACTCTAGTAGCAGGCTCTTATTTAATTTATATATATTTTTATTATTATTTTTTGTTTAATTTATTCTCCTGTAGGGAATTGGGCAGGGGCGGGTGTGTGTGTGATGGGACATGCACCCCCCCCTCGCCCCCCCGCCCCAAAAACAAAACTAACTACATAATCATATGATTCATGTAACAAACACCAAAATCTGTCTCAGTGATTCACCAATTGAATGGAGGACACATAACGTCGCAGCAATGCATATTACTAAAATTATTGTTAATCAACTTTTTAAATACAGGTTGCTTTAAACAAAAGTAATTCTACTGAGGGCAGTTTTTTCTTTTGTTTACAACTGACACTAAGCACACAGAGTTTAATTCACAATTCACCTTTAAGGACAGCAAGGATTTAAGCTGCTGTAGTGTTTTATATCTAAAAAGCAAAAAGAAATACGAACAGCAGTGCTACCATCTAAGCATAGGAGTGCTCTGCTGAGGCTAGTTCCAAAATCATTTCATCACTACACTGCCAAACAGTTTATTCCTTCCCTTTGATAAGTGTACTTCAGTATGTTTGTGCTACAGGAGAAACTTCATTCCTTTTCCCAAGAAAGGCCCAAATCTGGACACAAGACAAACATGAAGCAAGAAGCTACCTGACCACAATTTAGCAATGTGAAAAGGAGTGATTTCCTTAGAGTACCAAGAAAGCAAAGATTAAAAACAGGTTTCTAGAGAGTAGTACTATCCAATAAACTGAACAATTACGGACTATTTCACCAATGTATTTAACAAATACTAGGGATGGAAGAAGATTCTGGGAAAGGAAGGTGGTGAAAACATTTCATCAGTTTATACAGTTCCTCCATCTGATAGTGAATGATCCACTCAAAGAACTTGAAATTGCTCACAGAAGCCAACTCAGTCATTCTGAAGACCATTCTCAGATTTCCAGGTCCTGAAATCCATTCATTTTAAAATCCAGGAAGGTCCTACTCCATGACAGCTACTTTAATAGTTTGGGGTTTGGTTTTTTTCTGTTTGTTTTTTTTTTTTAACCTATGGTAGTCAAATTGTGAATTAAACCAATACTGATTTCATTCTGTAATACAGTCTGTTCCTTAAAAGAGACACCTTCTCTTTGAAGCAAGGAATTGTTTGTTCCCAAAAACCTTTGTCGTCACTGAATAAATCAAAGCTTAGGCTAATTATAAAAGGAGACTGCTTCTGCTTGGCAAATTAACAAATTGGCAACCAGAAGTGAGGTCAAAATAAGCACAGGAAAAGAACGCGACAAGATAATATGGTATTGTATACATTTTCAGATCTGTCAGAATATGGAAATCATTCTTCAACTGTCAAATCACATTTTAAATTTTCTTCATATAACACAGAGTGACTAAAAGATTTCTAATAGTTTCAAAATTAAAATGTCATTGACATTGTTTTTAAAACAATAAATGTCATACTTTGTTATCTGAGTTTTTTCAAACTCAGTAAGAAGTAGTGTAAGAAGCTTTGTATATATTTATTAAAAGTATCACACAGCTTGGAAAATGTATTTAAAATATACTTTGTATAAACATTTAGAATGAAAAACACACTTGAAAAAAACAAGAAGCAGCACACAATGCAATAATGGATGGATATTACTTCATCACAAACATTAATTTATTAAGTATTACATAATCTCAATACAATTCTTAAAATAAGTTACCATTACTTGAATAGTTTTGAAATTTTAAGCTACTTTTGATAGCATGAAACATGGGTTTTCTTAAGAAAGTATGAGTACTTCTACATTTTATTTATTCTAAAATATTAACTGAAACTCAGAACTGAAAATTTAAAAAAGAAAACCTTTTGAATTTTTCAGACTCTATTTTTAGTACATATGTTCTCTTAGTTTCTTATTATGTAAGTTTTATCTGCCATTAGGTCGGTGTGAAGTCTGTCTTAAGGGAAACCTTACCAGTACAATAGTCACTAGGAATGCACAAAACTTCTTCAAACTCTGTCATATCTAAACAGGTATGTGATCATGCTGCCTGCCAATCTGCCTGGTCTTTTCTCATTAGTTGGCAAAGAAAGAGATTAAATTATGATCTTTCATGGTAGGTGAGGAATCTAAAAGTTGGTAGTTTGTGTTCTGATCAGCTACTGACTTCCACAGGACTGTAAGGCAGGAGTCATGCTTATATTGCCAAAAGGCAGAAAACAGTGAAAGGAAAAGGAGGACAAAATGGTTCTGTCACAGGCAGCAAACGCATTCTGTGACCATCATCAGGAGCTGGGATGGCTGAAGCTGATAAATGAATATGAAGTATAAACATATAGGTGTCTTAATTCTCCAGATTTTTGCTCTTTACAGAGAAAGACTATAAAAATTGCTTTTGGAACATGAACATCTGTGAGTTTATGTTTATGTTGTTGGCATGATTGAATATTTTGACAGTGATGAATAATAAAAAAACCCTATTTCAGACTGAATTTACAAATCTGCCTGTATAATAAAAGAAAGAAATCTAGTAGCAGTAATTAAACATGATTCCATCTTATTCGCTTTGCTTTCCTTCCTGTAACCTTGCTAGACAGTGCCCTGAAATAATTACTCATTCATCATATTAGATGAATAAATCAAATGTATCTCTGACATTTACTCCTCAGGTCTGAGGTGGCTTTAAAAGCTTTTAGCTGCTAAAGATCTAGACAAGAAAATTCTGCAGCAGAATTCTGTCCCTATCTACACTTATCTGTGCATATATGTATGTGCAACATAATGAAGACGGAATAGGATCATAAAAATCGGTACTAGTTTAACATTATCAAAATAATTTTAACAAATGAAACTATTTAGTTGTTAGTAAATAAGAGAAAAATATCCATACACATGGTCTTGTAACTGACTCTTATTAGTCCCCCTTAACAACTCAGTCCAAATTGCTGAATGCTTGGCTTAATGTCCAGGGACAAAATCCCCACTTAGACCTAATGTGATGAATGTTCTGAACATCTTTAAGCACTAACTAAAATATAAAAAAACAAAACAAACATATAACTTCACTAGATTTTTAATAATCTTACATGAATTTTGTAGCTAATTTCCTTGAACAACAGAGGTAAGATGCTGCTGCTTTACAGGTCTACTATGAGTTGCTTTAGAAATAAAAAAAATAAAGAAAGGTTGTTTTAGCAAGTATTCATCTAGGGTCAGACTCTTCTATCCCCAAGCAAAGAGCTGCTGCTACCTGAATTTGCAGACACAGAGGACAAGGCTGCACTCTAACTTCTGTAACTTTTTTTCTAGACTCTTTCCTATAAAGTCTTCTGATAGCTTATATTCTTGTTGCTTTCTGGCCTTAATGGATTGAGGATCAACATTCAGAAACAGTATGTCTCATCTAATTCTGCTCTAGGACTATTATATGGTTTTATAGCATAATTTTTATCCCACTCACTAAGCAGTAAATTATCTCATCCAGCTTGTTCTGAGGTCTCTGACAGAACTTGTTGGCCACAATAAAAAAAGAACCATCAGTTTTTATTTTCTTCCAGTCAAAACCTTAATACTCATTTAGTCAAACCTACAACCAGCATTATATATCTAAAGATTACCGTGACGCTAGAGATTTCCGCAATTTTTTCCAACTGTGTCCCAGAAAACAGACATCCAGTTCCAGCTCAGCAAAGCCGAATTAACAGAAAACTTACCACAGCTCTGCAAGTAGGTTAACATGTTTCAAAGGGGTTTCTGCTGTTCATGCAGAGGTGCTTGCTGGTTGCCCCAAATTATATAAATACATCTTCAGCTTGAATGGCAGTCAGGGTCTCACAGTGGGAGGACACTGAACTTATAACAACCGTCTCCCATTCGTAGGACATGCCAGGGTGCTCTGTGGGATGCTACTCTTTGCAGCCCTTGCAATATACCTACTCTTGTGCTGACAGAGATTGGCTCTACACTGTTATGAGAGCTTTGTTACCATGTTGTTCATTTTCAGCTGAGACAACATTTTGAAATAATTCTTTTGAGGACAGTATTTTCAGTTAAAATGTTAAAGTTTAATTTTTCATCAGAGAAATTAGAGAAATTAGAAAACAATAGAAAGGAAAACACACTAGATGAAAGAACAAAATGTGTGGGAAATGTGCCAGAACAAACCAATACTGCAAGTCAGAATTATTATAGTACGCTCTATTCAGATTGAGGAATACATTCACCATGAATCAACCATTCAAGACCTCCTTAAATAAAATCTGTTTGTCAGAAAATTAGCTATGGATACTTAATCCCATTAAGAACTCTTAAGAGGTCTTTTGCACTGTTTTATTCTAGTAGACCAGAATTTGGCAGTTTTAGTTATTTCTCATCTTTATATTTTAAGAAAGTTGGTTTGTGCTTTTGGAAATTTGAGGGCTTGTTGGTTTTGTTGTTATGATTTATTTTTATTTGCTTTATTTTACATAATTTTACTTATTTGTATTTCCTATTTTAAAAGTCTGTTTCCCAGCCACATGCACTTCCATTATTTTTGAAAAGTATATGCTATAAACAAACTAAAAATAATTAATAATCAAGCAATTAATATACTACAAGTGCATCAGTCTTTTGTATTTTTATTTCTTATGAAATTCTTTGAAATAGGCTGTCCTAGGATGTGAAAGAATGGAAACCAGGGAAAGGTCAAACTTCAAAATATATATGCTTTGTTCCTTGCAATTTTAAATATATTTAAAACTGTGAGTTAGCTTAATCTTTAGTAAAAAGGTGTATGAATTGTTCTTTTTCTCTACATTAAACCTGTTTGTATATAAATTTAAGGTTAATGGATTTGATTGAACCACTCAATAAAAAATTTAAATACGTTCATGGCTTCAACTTTTTATCATAAAGAATGTTATGAGTTAAACCAAAGTACAGCTGTGTTGTGCACTGAAGTTCTGCTACTCTTTATCTTGCACCTGAGACCACACAGATTCCTCAGTCTTGCAGAAGCTACCACAGAAGAGCTCAGATTTTTCCTGCTGGCAGTCATGACAATATCTTTCAAGCTTTTGGCTTCTCCTGTCAGCATCACCAGAGGCAATGTATTTCCTGTTCCTAGGGCTCATCATCACAAATAGAATTCGAGGGATCACAATTGTCCAAAAGATTAGATCCTGCGCTAAAATAATTCTGACAGGGTGATTTTTTTTTTTTAACATTAATTTTCGGTTTTAATCTTAGCTCTCTGTTATATGGAAGATAATAACTGCATTGAGTATTTGGATCTAACAAAAGTACATCTCTTTCTCTAAAGACTATGATCTAGCCTTACTAAACATGAGTTAGTACAGGCTCTTTACTATTCCAAAATGATTTCTATTCTGTGTTAGATATTTTCTATGTAGAATGTTTTGGCTTGAAAAATATTTGTTTTCTGAGATAACACAGTACAATGCAAACATAATTTCAACTCTACTCAACACTAATTAACTGAACTGCAATGCAGACTCCATATGAATAAATCAATCCATCCCCAAACAAATAGCATTATGATAAATATTGTCTAAACAGATAAGAGCCATAGAAAATACTACACTATGATTATCCATTATTCAAACATCTAAAACTTAATATCAGGGATGTGTTTGCCATATGATACAAATCCTTGCTACAATTAATTCTAAGAAAGAACAAATGCAATTTTCTGTATTTGTGAATATTATCAAACATAGAATAGTTATTTTGTCATTTAAGAGCATCTCCAATTATTTGAACTGCCACCTTTTTTTTTCTTTTATGAAAGATACACATACACAATTTTATGTTAAATATTCTTATTTTAGTGACAATATTGACCATTACCTTTATCCCCATAAATATACTTCTATAATGACCAGAGTTCTTTTTTGAATGCAAAATATACAAGGAACAGTCAGGCGTGCTACAGTGTAAGTAATGCCCCTCATTTAGTCTTGAAAAGACCAGTTCAAGCAGTACACTCAGAACAGACATCCCCAAAAGGATGAGTTTTGTTGAATCATGAGTAGGAGATATTCTTCCTGCTCTGCTGTGCTGGTAGAGGCAATGAACAACTGATGTTTTTTCTCTTATGACATTGTGCTTACAGATGTCTGTTGCATTCATACTCAATATTTCTTTGCCAGGCCAGAGTCCCGTTCTATTCAGTCATTTCTTCCATGCCAGCTGTCTGATTTTTAATCTTTTAAAAGCATAATTTGATGAATCTTTTCCAGTTCTACTATATCATTTTGAAAGTGTGATCAGGTTTGCACTGAAGACATGAAAAAAGCACATATAATCACAGTGTAGTAAGGTTTTCTGTCTCATTCCCTACA
Source organism: Pithys albifrons albifrons (assembly GCF_047495875.1). NCBI lineage: Eukaryota > Metazoa > Chordata > Aves > Passeriformes > Thamnophilidae > Pithys > Pithys albifrons. Next base: position 78,417,026 of record NC_092497.1, on the reverse strand, counting down.
AATCTCTTAATAAGTCTAACCCTCCATATTTATTGTTCTGCAAAGGATTGAGATGATGTTTATAAATGTTTCATAGTTTCCAGGTCTTCTCCTGTAGTATTCCACAGCCAGTCATTCAATATGGAAGGAAAGAAGTTCTTTCTGGGGGGTGATTTTTGGGATTTTTTTGCCATGTCCATTATGTTAACGATGAAGCCAGAATATTTGTATTTCTGTTTAATTGTAGTATTTGATATATAAGTATTAAAATAAGCAAACAAACAAACAAACAAATAAATATTCCAGGCCAAAATGTAAGACACAACTCAATCTGAGAATATGTTGGGGTTTTTTAATATTATTTTTCTGTTTATGGTAGAAATAAATAAAATTTATTAAAAAAAAAAGAAGACAAGAAGAAATGTTGACACTTTTACTGACCACATGAGAAGAAATGTAAATGGCAAGATCATACACAAGACACCAGATAGTAGACCGATTCATTAACTATTTTCTGTGTTTTGATTTATGCATTTGTCACTGGAATGTATTTTTTTTTCCTACTTGTGGGTAAAGAGATGCCTTTAGTCAAGTATTAATTTGTTATGCCTGCTTTGCATAAGGATATGAACTTTCTCTCACATAAAAAGTTATAATACTGTTTGATCAAATTAAAGAAAAAACTTTCAGGAACACATTTTCAAAATTGCACATACACTTTTAAAACATATTTTGAGCTGAAGTTTGTATGTCTGTGTGAGAAAGAGACAGGAAACAGTGAACATATAAGAATATGTGCACAGTTTCATAATTTTCATTGATGGAATCTTTTCAAATACATGCATAATCTAAGGAAAAATGCAATCTTTATTCATTTGCTTGACATTTGAGGATGAACCTGTGTTCTAGACATGAATAAGAATTTTATGAGAGCTCATGTTTGTGCAATCATCTGGCTTCCTCCAAAACTAAATGAAATATTAAAACTTTTTAATTTGCTTCCACAGTATGTGAATAGTTTTTCTTTTTGCTAAATACTAGACGTGTAGAAATATGGAAAAGAAAAAGAGTAATAGGTGAATTGGTAAAATAAACTTCAGGAATAATTCAAAGGAATACCATTTCATTTGACCACAGGGTAATTTGGGTTGGAAAGGTCATTTAGTCCAAATTATTGCATAGAGGAAGGTCAGCTATTATGTCAGAAAGTTTACTAACAGCATTTCCAGCACCTTGTCTTTAGATTTGGTTAGAATTTTAACTGTATGTTGAGGCCTTTGAAAGGTATGTGAATGGGCTAAGGCATTCCTACCTGGATACTTCTAGATCTCAAGGGAATATCTTGGAATATGCTTACAATTTTCTACTAAGCAGCTACTGCAGAGATTCAGAACTACTTTTCAAAGACAAATATTTTGCTGTGCATGCTTACATCTCTCATATGAACTGTCAGAAATTTCCAGGAAAATTCTCTTCCCTTTTCTCATTTATATAATTGGTTAAAAAAGAAATGAAACAGAGTACAAAATTAGATGCTTTTTCTGCTTATGCCAGATATTAAGAGTTTGATTCTTCCGAGGTGCAAAGTATATTACCTCTTGAGGAAGTCACCTATATGAGACACTATCTTTGGTGATACTTCCCCAGACATCCCATGAAGTAGATCAAAGGCTAAAGGAGTAATTTCTCCTCATATTGCAAAAAATCTGCTTGAAGATAGATGAAATATAGATATCACATGACCTGAATAATCATATGAAGGTTGTTGGTGGGGTTTTTTGGTTTTTTGCTTTTTTTAAAGATTATATGATTCTGACTGTTACAAGCTAAACAGCTTGAGCAGTACTCTGAGAATACCATTTTGTTTGTCAGACTTCTGGAAATAAAAATATGTTGTTAATCACATTTTATTTGGATTTTGTGACCTTCAATTCCCAAATGCCATTTATAAACAGGGGGGAAAAAAAGAAAGAATTTAATTATATTTAATATGATGTACTAACACATAAATAATATATAACATCAATAAATAGTATTATCTTTGCGATTTTAAGATTTAAAAATATATTGATATAATTATAATAAAAATGCATGAAGGATATTAACTATGCATTAATTTTTGTCTGATTTTCAGGTTAATTTTTTCACTTCAACTCCCATAGTACAGGTGCTCAGGCTTTGACATTGTGTCACTGTATTTCAGAAAATACAAATGACAGAACTACACGACATAATCTAGAACACAGTAAATATCTTGTAAGCATTTACCAGCTTCACTGAATACAAAGTATTTGCACCCTAGAAGAATTGAGACAAATTTGGCTTCAGGTATCCAGTAAACACTGTGAAAAACATACCAGTAGAACCACTGATACTCGAAGAAAATCTGTTTGTTTTCACTTCTTTGGCACATCCAAAGTTTACAAGTTTCATATACAGATTTACAGACCTTCACCTACAACCTGCTACTAGCTGAAGTGCTTCAGATGGAATAAAATAATGGAAGAATATAATGAAATGGAACTGAATTATTTTTTTATATCTATTTTGACTGGTTGCATCTGACTTCAACAGGTGCACTGCTTGATAACAAGTCAACAAAAAGGAGCTGAAAATTATTACCTCATTAAGGGAAGAAATATTACTGAGGGCAGTGCATAACCTTTTCATAACTGTGGAGTCAAGTTTTCACACAGCAACACCAAAATAAGAATCATCACCCTTCTTTTGGAATTTTGTGAATTTGTAGGGTCTGAGCTAAAGACACAATGCAAAAAAAGTAAGTAACATCCAGCACCATTACACATTTTCCTCAGTGGATTGTGTCTACCCTTCTGAACTGAGAGGCCACCAATCAGCATAAAATCAGATTAACAATGTCAGATGACATTTTTAATAATGTAAATTAACTGGGAACTTAATGAAGTTCAAAGAAATGAATGGAAACTTTACATTGAGATCCTGATAATGCTTGCCAAGACCTTATCTTCACCATTTTTTATTGTTCCCTGAATATAAGTCTATGTAAGATTAGTGTCTCCTGCACTTTGGCCACAACAACCCCCTGCAGCGCTCCAGGCTGGGCACAGAGTGGCTGGAGAGCAGCCAGGCAGAAAAGGACCTTGGAGTACTAATTGACAGGAAGCTCAACATGAGTCAACAGTGTGCCCAGGTGGCCAAGAAGGCCAATGGGATCCTGGCCTGTATCAAAAATAGCGTGGCCAGCAGAACCAGGGCAGTGATCCTTCCCCTGTACTCTGCATTGGTGAGGCCACACCTTGAGTACTGTGCTCAGTTCTGGGCCCCTCAGTTCAGAAAGGATATTGAGGTGCTGGAGCGGGTCCAGAGAAGGGCAACAAGGCTGGTGAAGGGACTGGAGCACAAGCCCTATGGGGAGAGGCTGAGGGAGCTGGGGGTGTTTAGCCTGGAGAAGAGGAGGCTCAGAGGTGACCTCATCACTGTCTATAACTACCTGAAGGGAAGTTCTAGCCAGGTGGGGACTGGTCTCTTCTCCCAGGCACTCAGCAATAGGACAAGGGGGCACGGGCTTAAGCTCTGCCAGGGGAAATTTAAGTTGGATATCAGAAAAAAATTTTTTACAGAGAGAGTAATCAGGCATTGGAACGGGCTGCCCAGAGAGGTGGTGGATTCACCATCCCTAGAGATCTTTAAATGCAGATTGGACGTGGCGCTGAGTGCCATGATCTGGTAAATGGACTAGAGTTGGACCAAGGGTTGGACTCAATGATCTTGGAGGTCTTTTCCAACCCAATCGATTCTATGATTCTATGATTCTGTTAAGAGTAGCTCCAGTTGGAAAGCATGAAGATGATCAAAGGCCAGAGTACCTCTCCTGTGAAGGCAGGCTGTTCCACCTGGAGAAGAAAAGGCTCCAGGAAGACCTTAGAGCAGCCTTCCAGTATCTAACGGGGACTATAAGAAAGATGAAGAGTGATTTTTCCAGAGGCATGGAGGGAGGGGCAATAGGTGCAAACTGAAAGGGCCAGGTTTAGAATAAATATTAGGAAAAATTTCTTTGCTGGGAGGGTGGTGAGGCACTGAACAGGTTGCCCAGAAATGCTGTGGATATCCCATTCCTGGAAGTGTTCAAGGTTGGCTGGAGTTCTGAGCAACCCGGTCTAGTGAAAAGTGTCCATGTCCATGGCAGGGTGGTTGGAATGAGATGATCTTTACGGTCCCTTCCAATAAAAACTCTTCTATGGTTCTGTGGTTGTATGAATAACCTATTTTATACCATAGAATTAAAATATAGTTATACAGGCTATAAAATATTGTATTATATGTGGAAAAATGTATATGTAAAAATACCTATAATGCTATCTTACTAACAGCACATTCAGTGATTGATTTCAATGTCCATCAGTTCATTTGAGAGTTTTCCTGTCTCATAATTTCAGGTTAGAACTTTACAAGACCCCACTAAAAAATCTCTTGAAATCCTCAGTTTTCTCATCAATATATCCATAATGAAAAGTAAAGTGCAACAAAATTATTTCAAACATTCTTGTAACTTATTTTTATCAAGAAAGTTTTTTTTACTCCACAGTAAATATTTAATGTTATGATTTTTTCAGAATCTCTGAGTATTCTTTTATAATAAATGTTCTTTGATAATAAATTAAGAATTGGTATTGACATTAAAGTTGTCTAATGATATTTATTTTCTGAATGTCTCATTTCTGAATAAGAGAAAAGATTACCTTCCATACCTTTTGTCAACCTCTAGACCTAGAAAAGGGAGGTTAAAACCAACCAGCCTTCCATTATAGAGTAGTAGTAAAGCTTCACAGCCAGGGGCTATGTTTTGTTGCTGTTGTTGTTTTGGTTAGTTGGCTTTGCTTGGTTTGGGGTTTGTTTTTTGTTCAGTTTTGGTGTTTTTAATGTTGTCTGGATTCATATAAAATACACTCAAAACAGGCTACTAAGAAATATCAAACCTCATCATGCTCAAAAATATATTAGAGGCAAATTTATAAAATTTTATTGCCATATACTTGACACAATTTACTTGCTACGTAACATGGTGCTAAATTTTCAGTCCTTTAGCTCCAGGAGAAATCCATCAATGGACAATCAGAGGAACACATACTGTCGGGGTTTTTTTCTTTTTCACCAGGTGCTACTGTAAATAAGAAGAAAGTCTCTGGGAGTAAATTCAATACTATCTGAGTGAAAGTTAAAAATGAGCCTACAGGGCTCTTTTGGGAAATTCTTGGAAAGGCATTATAACAAAATATTTTGACATAATGAAATATAAACTGATTGTACAGGTAATCTGAAGAGTATTAATCACACAGTTGTACTGTCAGATTTTCCAGTATTTATGATATTTTTAGGGGAGAGATGGGAAGAAGGTTTTACGGAGAAGAAAAAGATAAGAGAGAGAAATCTGAATTGCAGAAATGATGATATAACAGGAATGACAGGGATAGGAAAGTACAAGAGAAAATTTAAATCTAAGAAGCTAAGAAATATTACACTAATTTCTAATTAATATCTTTAATAACTTAAATTAATTTTTGCAAATCCATTAATATATTTGAATAGAATTATTTTATTTAAGACACAGCTCCAAATTATAATTTTAGGCACTGAGATAGTGTTAAAAGTTCAATTTCCATAACTTATTTATTTATTTATTTCATTATTGATCTAAGAGTTTTTAATGTCAACTATAGTTCCGTCATATCTCTGAATAGTTCTAGTTGTCAACAACCTTCACCATGGAAAGACGACTGAATGACTGAAGTTAAAAAAATAGTCTTTCTCAAGGACTGAAATGTACAAAGAGAAACAACAGTGTAAGCTGTTGTAATGAATTTCAGGCAGAAAATAATTTGTTCTGTAATGAAATTCAGACAGAAGTAGTAAATATATGCAAAAATACAAAGAGATGTAACTCTAAACAAAAATATAATTGATTTATAATTGAATCATACTTTATATTTTACAAAATAAAAATTTTGTAGTAAAATAATCTAACAAAAATTATGTAACAAAATGTCTAATTAATATTTACCTAATAAAATAATCTAACCAAAAAGTCATTCTAATGCTGAGAAGTAACGGAATGTAAATTTTTCAGATAAAGATGGCTTTTAAATGTCCAAATAGATGTGGATTTTTTTTAAGTGACTTTTTTTTTCCGTAATTGAGCAAGTTCATATGTTTGCATTGCTGCAGTACAAAGTGATCAATAAATCACAACAGTGAAAATACCATTTCAGCTCTATCTTCTGATGAATTTGCTATCTGAACTTTTGATGAGAACTACATTCCATAATGATTGAAGGCACCTAAATGACAAGTACGAAGAAAATTGAGCATACAGAACCTTTAATCTGCACGCGATGCAAGACTAGTGCCTTACATGTAACTGTGTAATATGTGCAGTAGCATAAGCACATATCACACCATTGTTCCAAAACATTGTAAAGCATACTTTTGAGGTCTGGTTAGGAAAGAAGAGATTCAGCATTCCCACGAAAAAAAAAATATGGAAAACTTGCTCTGGCCAACATCAGAGAAATGAATGACTTCTCTCAAGAGCAGTGAGTTTAATTTGGATAAATACAAGTGCAGACCTATAGTGCAGATTGAGGAACAACTGTCAAAAAATGAATAATAAACACTAAATGTAAAATGCAGTCATAACAATGAGGAAATATTCTTGAAATATGAGAATCTCTTAATATAGCAACTTCATTGGCAAAAAGAACAAATGCAAAAAAATCCTAAATAAAACATTCTTGTAGTTCTACTGTTATTTAAATAAAGAGATAATTTTTAAACTAAGGAGTTCATAGAACAGTTAATTCTCTGTACTTCATCTAAGATATATTCACTATATTTCACAACAATTTTTTAGTATTCACAAGTAACAGTTGTTCTACAGAAAAATAGTGCTAGCTTCTCTCAGTAACCTGAAGACGGAATATTAAGAAAATCCAAGCATGTAGATAGCAACTGCATCTTATTAATTTCTACTCTGTATTTGCAACTCCACATATTTCATAGTCATTTCTATTAGAAAGCAAAAATTAGACTTATGAGGAAATGGTGGGTGGTATTTTTCATTGAAGATGTACATACAGATTAGAAACTAGATTTCAGTGCTGTTGAATCAGGGACAATCCTTCCCTACTTGACATAAATGACACCTGAGGAATTAGTTATCTCAGAATTGTTGTGTCACTGCAAAAGGAACTAAACTGAAGCACTTGCAAATGCCCTAGCTCTTCAAATATGGGAATGACACAAAAATATTGGTATTTTTTTCAGTACAATAGGAAATTCCTATAATGGTTATGACATTCAGCATCTGTTCTGATGGTGAACCCTGCAAACCCTAAAACAGGAGTTATGAACAGCAAACTTTTAGGTATCAAAGTGACATATTTTACCTTTTTTGTCCCTCACCAGAAATGAACAGATTCATATGAAAATCTTTCTCCAGTCCTAACCTCAGAGTGAGAGAATTGTCTGGCACAGAAAACTTTCAATGAAATACCTAAGTTTTGGTAGACATAACCTTAATATGGATGTGAGTTTTCCAATGGAACAATATATAAGGCTTGTACTGCAAACATTATCTCTTTTTGACTGAAATAACCTCGAAGTATAACTACTTTTCCCTAGGATACACAGGGCACTGCAGCATATGATCTAAGAAAATAAACAAGAGGTATCAGAGGTTTCTCTAGAGAATTCTAGGGACAAACTGATCCTGTGATATAAAGTACAAACAAAGTCAAAGGCAGGCCACGAAGAGAAAAAACTATAAAATAGAGCACAGAACAGTTTCTATTTTGACTGCAGCTGACAAATAGCTGTTTTTACACAGCATATCATTTTTATTGTAGAACTCTCTCAGCTTCTAGCACATCTTTAAGGAATATCTGGAACAACTACTCAAGTAAATCCACAAAAATGAACTATAACTTGAAAAAAATGCCATTCAGTGGTTTAAAATTTCCGTACTATTTAAGTCATTGTCCTCACTGGAATTGTATATGTCAGGAGCCCAATTAACTCATATATTGAAATCAACACTCTTTGGTACACCTGACCAGGATAGAGATGTTAAACTTCTAATGAACTGAGATACTGAAGCATGCAAAAAAATGGGAAAAGCAACTTTTCATTTTTAGATGGCCACTTTAAATTCATTCCAACTCAGCCACGACTGAGTATCACAGTCAAAAGGTTGCATGATGATTTGTGTGAAAGATTTTGTTGACTTTATTCTGGTTTCTTGTTGAAAGGTTCAGCATTCTGTACACCACCAATCTGGCAACACTTCCTTTGTTTTGAGTCTCAGCAGCTTTCATCTCTGACTGGAAACTGCAATACAATGTCCTCCAAGGGAAGGTTAGGAATGAGGAGGTGTACTAGAATAAAGGTAGATTGTCTACTTTGTTGCTCTATTGTAACAACGTCAGTAAAACACTGAATTGTTCCTTCTCTTGCATACATGGCATATTAAAAACACATGCTCTTACACTGTGGCAATAGTACAGCTAAAGCTAAAGCTATCAATGAAAACAGTGAACTGAAAAGTGGGACAAAGATCTGTAGATTTCTACTTCTGTTTTCGTCCAATATATGTATGATGGGAATAATTAAATACTTATTTTTTCCAGATTGATTTTCTTTTCTTTATGCAAGTATGAATTGTACAGGGGAAAAAAGCTTTCTAAAATATACTAGTACTTATTTCTTCCTTCCTTCCTTTCTTCCTTCCTCCCTTCCTCCTTCCCTCCCTTTGGATATAATGTGATCATCTCAAATTTAATTTCATTTTCTTTATTATCAGAGTGTCTGAAACAAAGACCTTTATCATCCGACAGACTCTAAATTTCTTCATTCTGCTCTTAAATATATATGGGGTTTTTCTCGTAAGTTACCTTCATGATTTGGTAAAATTGATCTTGGTTTAAAAGACAGCAGGAATAGAAACATATGACACCTCACAGTATCAGTGTTCAAGTACTGTTATAAAAAGTAGTAAGTATGGCTTAAATGCTAATGTGATCAAAAGAGATTTAAGTCGCTTGTAAAGCTCTTGAACAGTGCAATGCTGGTCATAGCAAAATTTTCCCTATGCCCTTCTCATATATAATACCTTTTTCTTTCCATTAATGCCTTTTGAGAATTAAAATGGTTTTACTGAAAAGAATTTTATTGCTGTTCCTTTTTAAATAGCACTCTCTAGGATGATGTATTTATTCACTAATTTGGTACTCCCAAAAATTTATTATCAGGAATTAAATCAAATAATTTACATCACCTTCCAGGAGGATAACAGTAACTTATAATGGTAATTTCTCCCCCTCCCTCCTGAATTTTGTGTTATGAGGCATTAAATCTGCTAAGAAGGCAGTGCACTGATTTGTGAAAAGTGCTCAGAAGAGGATTATGTCTTCAAATATGTGAATGTAACTGGGATGAAAATGTTTTCTAATGTGAGACTTCTATTTTTCTCTGTTTCTTAATGGGACAAGACAAAGCCTTTTCATTTCACTGTCAAATCTAAAATACTGTGACATGAAACAGAAACTTTTGCTTTTAATGAAATCACAACATACACAAAATTTCTCAATGTTCATTAATTGTGTCGGTTTAAAAGGGTGAGATGAATTCAAGAATTAGCCCTGAAAGGTACACACATTCATCTGAAAATCAGAGGTTATGCTGGGGCTGATCAGGGCTGACCATGATGTTGAGACTAATATCCACAATAACCCCTAAATTTCAACAGACCAGCATCATTGTCCACTGTCTTTGATTGGAGACATTGTTCAGTGAAATAAAAAACGGACACAGGTAATCCAGAAGACTATTAGTTTGTTCCTGATATGACAGCAAAATCTGTACATCAATGACTCCCCAGAAATCCATGGTACCAGACACTCAAACCGCTGAGCCCATTGAAGTGGCAAAAACCCCCAGAACTAGGTGATGATTGTGCCATCCTGTCTGTCTTGCTCCAGCATTGCTCTGATTTTTCCTTTTTTAGCATATGCATAGTAAAGACATAAACAAATGCCTACTAATCCAAGGTTTTCAATAACAAAATGCTGACACTGATATCTACTTCAAGAACCAATGTCCTTCTTTTCTTTTTCTAAGTAGTTCAGTGAAAATACTTGAATTCTTTTAAGATTCAAAAAATGTTTGGAACTGTATATGTCTGCTAATTGAATCATTGCTGATGTTACAATATTTACTCCTTGCAAGAATGGGAAAAAAGGCCATTAAATACTAACATTTTCTAGGAATGGAATTTAAATGCTGAAATGCTGAAAATGTTTCTAGGAATGAAAACTGTTTAATAAAAGAAAAAAAATCACAGCTGGAAATATACCTGTTCTAAGGAGCAGATAGTTTGCTTTCTTACGTAGTAATAAGAAAATGTCTCTGGTGGTAAACCTGAAAATGTTAGATTTTTTTTTCAGTGCTATGTTTCTTTGGGAAAAAAAATTCTCTCCATATAAGAAAACTAGTTCTTTGTTGATTTCACCTTGCATCATATATAAAATATGAATAAAACTATTTCTGTGCAAACTGGATTTTTTCCCAAAATGTTTCATGTATTGAGGTTGATTTAAAATACACTTTTGTTAACTGAGTTTGAATGTATTTGAGATTAATAGATTCAATGTACTTATCTAGCCTGAAATGCATTCAAGTGTCAGCTCTACTTTTATGATTTATACCAAAGAGATTTTGAGCTCTTCACAGAAATTGATAGTTTTCCTTCTTGGTGAGCTTTAATGCAAGTAAAGTAAGCACTTTAGACAAGATTTTTTATTAGACAAAATTACCTTTTTACTAGAACTTATATATGCATCTAACATATAATTGACATTGTACATATATATACAAATACTATCTGTATGCTCATCAAATTTTAGCCTTTAATTGTTTCCAAAACTTAATGTCCAGAATCCATTATGTTCTTCCATGTGAAATTTTATATCTTAGGCTATAGAGGACTGGGAGGTCAAATCTATCAAAGAAGATGCTAAAGAAATGCATGGAGATTTCTATGACTTGAGTGAACGTGCTTGACCCCATTTACTGAGAAACAAGCAGACAATACCTACTAAAACAGATAGGACGGTGGGGTTTTTTAATTCCTTTATCTCTTTTGTCTCTGTTCACCTCGGGAATCATAGTAAGATAATAGATGGATGAAAATGTCCTTTAAGGTTTGGGGGGTTTTGTTTTTGGTTTTGTTTTGTTTTTTTTTTTAATTATTTTTACTAGCAGTATACATAGGAAAAACTGTTTCTTTTTCTCCTTACAACACCCTGATGAAATTTCACTACTGATCATTCACATTATACTCATGCACTACACTAATTTCCATCTCCTTAAAATTACTTTGGCACGAACAGAATGACTCCCACATTCTACTACCACATTCTAATTTCAAGGTGAGACTTAAAGGTAATGAAATGATGCGTACTAAATGTTCTCACATCATGAAAATGTATCCACAAAATCACAATTTGTAATTGCATCAAAACTTGTGTATAAATTTATTTATGCTGAGATACAGTAATCATAAATTGTAATTCCTCAGAGATAATTCATGTTAAATTAAAGGCCAAAGATTTACAGTAACAAAAAAAAAAAAAAAACAACTTCAGAAAACAAAAAAAATCCTGATAAATCCTTTATAAAACAGGCTCTGTAAGTCAGCCCACTCTATGCACCAAATAAGTCTGCAGTTAACCAGAGAGCTAAGCCATAGGCTTTCAAGCATTAAAGGAAGTTTATACAGGAAATACTACACAACTGCAAGAACTCACAGCTGAATAGCAAGAAACAACACACACAGCAAGGCTTCTTGACCATACATATCAAAGAGACCAGGCACGGGCATAACTGGCCTCTGAGCTGCTCCCTTCTTCTCTTCCCTTCACCCTTCATCCGCCCCCCACACCCCACCCACCTATGGGAAAGGAAACCTTCTCTGCCCCTCGCAAACACCTTCTCAGACAAGGGGTTGCCTGCTTTGTCTATCTTGGCAAGAAATCAGCTCAGACGGAAAGACTGAAAGTGGTTGTTCTCACACATTCTCTCAAACTTATATGTTTTAGCCACCATGAGTTTCATTAACAAAGAGAAATTTCCAAACCACTTCCCCTCCTCACCAATTTTTTGCACAGGGTCCCACTTGACTGCCACATCCACCCAGTACACAGTACTTATAACGGTAAGTTAATGAAGCAACTTAAAGGAAACAAGAGATTATCCAGAGCTAAATCTTATCCCACAGCACTAATAACAAACTCTGCAGTCTGAAATAACATGTAGCACCAAGAGATTGATGCGGGATTTTTTAAGATTATTTCATAATACTAAGGACAACTTCAACCCCCCCTTTCTCTGTTTTCTCTATAGCTCAACCTACTGATTGGAAAAGGGAAAACCTAACCCCCATTTTTGAAAAGGGAAATAAGAAGGCAAACTACAGGCTGGTCAGTTTCACCTATGTGCATGGCAAGATCATAAGATCATTAAGATTGGAAAACACCTCCAAGATCATCAAATTTAACCTTTGACCAAATGCCACCCTGCCCACTAAACCAACTATGTATACTCAATATTTGAACACTCCAGTGAAGGTAACTCAACCACTTCCCCAGGCAGCCTGTTCCAAAGCTTCACCACTGTTTCAGTGAAGTGTTTTACCTAATGCCCTACCTGAACCTTCCCTGGCACAACTTGAGGTAATTTCCTCTTATTCTATTTCTAGCTGCCTGGAAGAAGAGGCTCACCCCCACCCCACCACAACACCCTTTCAGGTAGGTGTAGACAGCAGTTAGGTCTCCTCTGAGCCTCCTTTTCTCCAGACTAATGGAGTAGATTCTCCAGGAAGCGAAACTAAGGCAGATGAAAAATAATGAGGTGATTGTTGACAGCCATGGCTATGGCTTCACTAAGGGCAAATGGTTGCTGGAAAATTCAGCGGTCTTCTGTGACAGGGATACAGCACTTGTGGATGAGGGAAGAATGACTGAAACCATCTAAGTGGACTGTTGAAAGCATTTGACTCTGTCCTCCATGACATCCTTGTCTCTATAAACTTGAGAGTTTAGAGAGCTATTGGCAGGGGACACTTTCCACTAGACCAGTGTTCAGAGCTCCTTCCAGCCTGGTGTGTGTGTGTGCATGTCTGTGTCTGTGTGTGTATACACATATTTATATGTATTTGTATAGATTATTATTAGCGATATTAACTCTCATACTACACTATAATGTCCATGTTGTATATCCAGTACGTAGAGGGAATAAACTGGAACTATTCAAGGATCACTTATGATTTGATCAACAGAAAGGTGTCTTACAAAGAACTCACCCTCTACCAAAGTATTTACAGTCATACAGTATAATGTAAATCAGTTTCAAAACAGCTCTTGATTTGCTGTTTATTGTTGGTTACACTCCCTCATAGCATCTTACCTCTCACAAAAATCACAAAGTTTCATTTATTTTGTTGAGAGATTGAAACATGTCCAGTTTTCACACTGAAACTGTCAATTCCAGTCAGAACAAGTTGCTCCTTTATAATGACACAAAATCATATTGTAATGTATACTTTTGACATGTAAGTTTCTTTCTCATGATTCTATCAGGAACAGTTCTTAATCAGTCAGTAGCATGAAAGAAGAAATCCTTTCCATCTAATTAATGGCTAACTACCACAGCACATCTCCATGCAACACTAGATTAAACTACTTTTATCTCAATGGCAGCAAGCCAACCCCTTCGAACAGCCAAAAAACATTAGAGGCCACACAGTTTGGCTTTGAATAGTACCTAAAATACACAACATTTCTGTCTATTTGTGGTGAGGAACAGAAAGAAAATTGAAAAAGAAAACTGTTCCACAATGAAGTTATCTCAGAATAAATACCTTCTTAATTCATGTGCCATACTATCATTCCTGAGGGATATTTGCAGTCCCAATCACAACCAATTTGTGTTTTATGTTTCTGCTTTCCTTCTCTAAGTCATTTCCTGTTGAGTTCAAAAGCACTATTGTCTTTTTCTAAGGCTAGGACCGTAACTCTGTCATTATTCAGATAATATTAGTACATGTAAATAGACAATCAACTACAAAATCAAGTATTGGAGTTAAATGAAATATTTATGCAATACATGACAAGCCAAGATTTGGATGATAATTCCTGTAGGTGATGAAACACAGCTTCTTTTTTGTATTGTTGGGGTTTTTTATCACCAACTCCAAAATATTATGATCGTCTTTATAGAAGAAAGAAAAACAGAAGATCTATCAAAATATATCTAGATTCAAAATTTTTGTGTATTTAAGAAAATTCACAAATATGTAAATTAAGGAAGACTAACCAATTTTTCAGATTCTTCCTGAGATACAGAATGTCAGAGGGATTTGGTAGGTAAAATAAATATGTCCAAAAACATACTACTAGAAAAAAAATCTGTACACAAATGAAGAACAAATACCTTAAACTATCTCTAAAAGAAAAGGTGAAAACTATGAATGAAAAAGCGTATTCTGAGCCATGTTTATGTGCTGCAAATTCTCATTTTTATATTATGTGTATTTTTACTAAACTAGTTTTATAAGGAAAATCCAGGAAATATTGTTTGATTATTATGTCTAACACAGCCAATTCACTTGTAGAACAGTAAAAAACTTGGTTTACACAGTGTTAGGATCCAGTTTCTGAGGATTTTTTGAGACATTAGTTCAGTATCTGAGTATGCTGGTTTTATAGAGTTTAAGCAATGTATCCTATCTCATCAAGGTATTCAACATGTTTGCTGTCATTAAGAGGAAAACATTCCTTCGGCATTTTTTCTATTAATAGCAGTTCTACAATTTCCATTTCCATGTTGCATTTTAAATAAAATGAATGTCTATTTCCTCTAATAAAAAATTTGAGGTTTCAGTTACTGTAGCATTGTGTATGGTATTTGTAGCATGAGTAATACAATAAAGGAGAAAAAAATGCCACAGTACATTTAAAGCACATTAACATATAGATTGAAAACTATTTAGCTTTTTCAAAATGTGTGTAATGTGCACTTATTCACAGCTAAATACTTTCACAAGCAGAAAATTTAACAAGACTATGAACTAAACTATAAGCTAAACTGAACAAGTGATCTATGAGGTGTTCCATGGAACTTTTCATTATAAACTGTTTCTAAAAGCCATTAGGTTCCTGACCTAAGCAAAGTCATTATTTCACTAACTTTGCAAACACTAAAAATTAAGTTTCTAAAAATTGGAATTAAAAATTCCATCTTTTCTATCTTTAGTTTTTTCTTCTTGCAATGTTATATTTGTGAGTTCAAAATTTGAAAAAGAAAGGCCTTTGTTTAGTTGGCTTTGTAATGAAAAGGAAGGGAAACTTCTCTTAAATGAAGGCATGCCGGCAAGTAGTGCGTGCAAAATAATCCCATGAAATTCAATCACACACAACTGAGGATCCCACAGAAACTCTTGCAAAAAAGTACAATCATAGGTCTGAGTAAGATCATAAAAACCCAAGGGAAATAGAAAGATTAGAAGAGTTCATCAGTTCCTGGAAATACAATCATTGAAAAACACCAAACTGGACAGAAGAATATTTAATAGTTGCTTTACTGCTCTGAGAAAGAATAAATTAGCAGATATCCAAATAAAATGCTTATGTGTACAGACTACATAAAGATAACCATAGATGAAGGTTTTATGACTTTGATGAAGTTCCAGCTGTGTACCCATTTATATTCTCGTGTATGTAAACATGAAGTTCTCATGCTAATGGTCTTGAGTTGTTTCTGGAACTGTACGGTATAAATAGTCCCATATCCCAGTAAACTTAAGACAATTCCTAATGTGAACTGTCTATTTTTTCCTGAAGCTATAAAAATAAGTCAAAGAAGAAAAGAGAAAAGAGAAAAGAGAAAAGAAAAGAAAAGAAAAGAAAAGAAAAGAAAAGAAAAGAAAAGAAAAGAAAAGAAAAGAAAAGAAAAGAAAAGAAAAGAAAAGAAAAGAAAAGAAAAGAAAAGAAAAGAAAAGAAAAAGAAAAATTGGGTAAGAGAAGCAAACTGTCCTTTAAGAAATTCTGCAAAGTCAATGTAATATTAAAAGAAATGAAAAATATACATGTGGATTTTAGCTGAAAACCTACTGCTGGAGCTGGATCACAACTCATTCAGCTATTTCTTTTTTATCAAAAAAATTTTAGACATAGGAGTTTTTATGAACTGTTTCTGAGCCAACTTTGTGGGTATTTTGTTTCCTCCCCAATACCACTTTATAGATATTGTTTGTACACTTTGGCACATGGAAAGACAGTGAGCAGAAGGTCTTTTCAGCTTTTCTTGTTAGACTAAAGTAACTAAAATAATTTTGACTTTTCTCAAATTGTAGGCTCTCCATTTAGTCGATGTTACTCATGGCCCTTGTCTACCCATTCCAATTCATGCTCTTCTGTAACTGAACCAGGATAGCATTAAACATAGCAAGCACGGTTTTACTCGTGACCCCTATCCAAGTACTTCTCTTTCCAGTCATATATACATATATATAACTCTATTGCCTTTTCCAGACCTATGTTAGTAGCTCACAGGCATCTTCCAGGGAAGAAATGCAAGCCTTTAAAAGGTTTTTCCAAATGAGGAGCTCTTTGCTGCTCCTGACTGGTGCTTCATTCTTACTGCCCTGATATTCAGTGTTACCCAGGGTATTTTTTTCCATAAGCTACTCTTCATTGTTGGGGTTTTTGTTTTGTGTTTGGTGGGGTTTTTTCTTTTGTTTTGTCACGTTTTTTGAGTGGGGGCTTTTTTTGTTTCTGTGGGTTTTTTTGTGTTGTGTGTGTGTGTGGTCAACACAAATAGCACCAAAATTAATGAACATTTTCAAGATCATTTTGGTCTCCCAACGTAGATAGTGTACCAGAAGACCAAAACTCAAAGGAGGTTGATCTAACGTATGCCTTCTTTCTTATTTTCTTCTCCCACAAGGCGGAGAAAAAAAAATTGTCAGTTTCATGAATTAATTTGAATTAATTCAGTTCTTCTCTTGCTTCTTTCTTGTGAGGGTCAGCAAGCATTGGAACAGGCTGCCTGAAGAGGTGGTGGAGTCCCTTTCCCTGGAGATATTCAAAAGGTATCTGGACACAGTCCTGAGCAACATATTCTAGGGGACCCTGCCTGAGCAGGGAGGTTAGACTATATGGCCTCCAGAGGTCCATTCCAACTACAATCATTCTGAAATTCTGAATTCTGTGATTAATGAGTTGTGAAATATAAGAAAGATTCAAAGCATGCTTCTTTTATTTATCAATGCTTTACTATAGAGCTGCAACTTTTTTTCTGCAGTATAGCAAAGGATTATTTACAATGAAAGAATTAGTTTTGATGAGAAGTTAGAAAAATAGAGTGTGCTTATCTATATGTGATAAAGAATTTGAAACTGAGAATATAGATCTGCAGTCCAATTCCTGTTTCATCTAACTATCCTCTGCTTATGACATGGGAAAGTACCACACTTGTATTCCCATGAGTAGGAAATTCATAAAAGCTTAAAACAAAAAATATATAAAAGAATTTTTAGAAAAGCAAAAGAGAAATACTTGCCAAGCACAGTATGACTCCATTGCTTTAATGGATCCAGAGAAGAAGAATGAATGGAGGCAAGGAGTAGATTTTAGTATTCTGTCAGTGAGCGATCAGAAAACATGAAATTTTACCCATTTACAGACAGGGCTTTGTAGCAATGCTCTGTCACTGGCATTCAAATTTTAATATTTTGCTGGAACAGTCATGTCAAACCAATGAGCCAGCCAACAGCTCTAGCCAAATATTTTCGACTGTGCTATATAACACAAGAATAGCATTGGATTTTGAGCAGAAAATTAGGTTTGGGCAGACAATTGGTAAAGAAATTTAACTGTCAAAGACAATACTGGGCAGTCCCACCTGAACCTGAGGGAATATAATCTTGGGGATTTTGGGACTTGGGGAACCATTCATCAGATCCAGGGGAGGACCAGAACCTCGACAAGACTGCGATCACCACTCTTGACCAGACTGCGACCGTCATCTGCACCAACAGATTTTGTCACTTTTTAATTTGGACTCAGAGGGAACTACGTGGGGCTCAGCACAGGGATTTACAAACACCATTGAGTTTGTGCCTCAGGGGGTTGGGTTATACTTCTGGGTTTTGTGGGTTAAAACCAATTTCTCTTTGTATCATTGCATTTATTCTATTATTTTTTATGGAATTGTAACTCTGACTTATATAATCTCTTTTGTGTTTGATTTGTTTCTCCTGCTGGTTTACTTTCAAACCAGTACAGTCATATACTACTTTTCTTCTTGTCATTTGTAGAATAATTTCACTTAGATATTCTTAAATTTCAGAATTTGAATAATTATTTTCATACATGTATCTGTATATACTTTGTAATTTAAGTTCCTCATAAGAAACAGAAATAATCCAAAGTTGTTCCTTTATCTTAAAAATAAACTAGTATAACTCTAATGAAAAGGCAAGCTTTGTGTAAATTCTTATAGTTAAATATCAAAAATCATAAAGTACAAAGAACTTTGATTTCCTACTGAACTTGAAGACTTATGCATGATAAAATGTCTATATATCCTAACTTTGGATATATAAGATAAAATTGAACACATCTTCAAAAAAGAATGCAAAACAATAAACTTGGGTCCTATTTATCTCCTGTTATTCATAACAGCTCACCATTCTGCCTCTCATAAAGTGTTAATAAATCTGACAACTGAAACTGCTTGAATGTAGAACATTTGCAAAATGAAAAAGAAGCAACAACATAATTTGAGTCCTTGCATGTTCCCATTCGAGTCTGAAATTTCTCAAAAAGACTAAAAAGTAGACTTTTTTATGCCTACTTTTATTTACCAGAATTTTAATCTTGCAACTGCACAAAAGCTGATAAACAAGTTTACCTTTTTCTTGAAACCATGTAAAGCAAGCTTTTCAATACAATATGGTTTTTTAAATAGTAGTAAAGAAATATTCCTAATAGTAAGATCGAAAAGTTATTGTTACCATGAGTGAACTGAAAGTAAATAGTTAAATAAATGTCAAACTATGACAGTTCTCTCAGTAATTTTCAAGACGTCTTAAACATCTCTCTTACTGTTAATAGGCTCATTTCACAGCTACAAAATTTTATGTAGTGATCATTGGTCTTTGGAAAAAAAAATGCCTATGTGAACAGCCTATCGATTTTTTTCAAATGTATTTGAGACTTTGTCCATTTTAAACATCACTCACAAACAAATAGTACTGACCCATACACAGACCCAAGGAAAAGGAGAAAACCCACTTAAATTTTTTAAGACAGTCTTTAGGTCACAAAAGATCAGTTCAGTATTCTTCATGCGATCATTTTTTTTCTACATAATGTAGGGGTTTTTTGTTTTGGTTTGGGTTGTTTTTGTTTGTTGGCGTTTTTATTGGTTTGTTTGTTTTCTGGTTGGTTTTGGTTTGTTTTGTTTTTTACTTATTTCCTTTTGATAACTAAGGATGTAAAACCACTATGGAGAGTTCACAAAAGACACTGTTCAACACTGTTGAAGATAATAGTGTCTTGGGTTGAGCTGGCAAAATACCAACTGCCCAATACAAACCCAAACCTTTCCCTACCCTGTTGAGAAAAGGGAGAAGGAAAAAAACTCCAACATTTAAACTTAAACTAGCTATATAGATATATATAGATATAAATATAGATATATTTATATATGAGGAGAAAATTAAAAAAAACTGCAATATAACATGTACCTGTGTGTGGTTCAGCTTTGCAAACGAAGATTTGGGAGGGGCTGTTCCCTGCACAGTGCATTTTTCAGGTGAGGCTCAGCGTGCACAGAACTGGCCCCACCGTTTAACTCCTCAGGTTCATCTGCCACAGCTGAGCGAGCTTGGACGGTGACAGTGAAGTCCTCAGGACTAGAACCTACAGCACCCGGCATTTCCCAGGAGGTCTCCCATCCAAGTACTAATCCGGGGCTGACGCTGCTGAGCTTCCAAGATCTGACGGGATCGGATGTCTGGGAGGCATTTAACTGCCTAACTACACAAGTTAGAAATAACAAATATCTCCCCACTCCTCATGGAACACAAATCCTACCATTCTAGCTACAAATCACCCAAGAGAACTCAATCTCCCAAGGGACAGACCTAAGCGGAGAAAATACTAAGACTGAATAGTTTACTTTCCTAAGATACCATGGCAGCAAGCGACAGTAGGGCTTGGTCCAGAAAAACAACACAATATGTTTTTCCTAGATAAGCAGCCATGAGAAACTTAAAAGAACTCCTCCTGCTCTACTGTATTTATACCTCAGTTTGTGTCATCTGGTATGAAATATTTCTTTGGTTGCTTAAGTCAGGTGACACCTGTCTCTCCTAATCTATGTAAGACTATCTGCTAAACTGAGGCCTCCTAAACTGAGGCCTACCAAAAGACCTAACTAAAACTACAACATAGAGTAACACAAATTACACTACTTATTTAGCTGAACAATAGACAGAAAATAAAGCAATTTTTCTTATTTCAGGACTTATTTTCTACAGGTCTGTTCCTTGTACCTTCTCACTATTGGAAGACAGTACTGTCTATGAGACCTTTCCAACAAAACGAAGACTAAACTTAATGAAGACTGGACAGATTTCCATACTATTACCAACTAGCCAGAAACTTTTTTTTTCCAGTAATCTGTTTCAAATTACTGTAGTTTCAGTTATGAAATTTAAGTATATAATTCCTCCTACATTAACTTGTCTGCCATCACAACATTGTTAAAATATAGGCAAAATCAAACATGGTAACTTATACCAAGACCAGCTTTTAACAATACAAAAATATTATTAGCAATACCTTCTCTATTGGAACATTTTTATAATAGTAAGTTTAAGTTTCAAACATACCTTATTTTTATTTCAAAAAGCAAACTTTACAAAGTGATAAAAAACTATTAATATGGATCTATCCTAGTAACATTTTCTAGAATTAAATTGGGAAAAAAACTCATACGGATGCTGTTCACCAGAAAGATTATGACAGGAAGTATATGCTTATAATAGTAAAACCAGTTGTTCTGGGGATACTCAGGTCCCTGAGCTGGAAGACAGGGATGAGAAGAGGAATGAAAGTCCCATAATTTAAGGGGATATAGTGACTGCTACACCACTTAGTCACACACAGGTTTACCAAGCCAGATGGAATTCACCTACTGGTACCGAGGGAGCTGGTGGAAGTGGTTACTGAGACACTTCCAATCATTTACCAGTAGTCCTGGTTAACTGGAGGTCTTCAGTGACTCAAAGTTAGCACTTGTGACCCACATCTACAAGAATGGCCAGTAAGAGGATCCAGGGAAATAAATACAGGCATGTTAGCCTGACCTCAGAGATAGTGAAGGTCATGGAGCTGATCACCTCAAGTGTCATCACGCATCACATGCAGGACAATCAGGTGGTCAGACCCAGAGAGCATGACTTTGTCAAAGGCAGGTCCTGCTTGCCCAGCCTGATCTCTTTGTATGACAGGATGACCCACGTAGTGGATGTCCTAGTTGAGCAGGAGGGACCAGCTGACACTGTGTAAGGGTGATCAAAGCTGTGTATTCTACCCCCTCTATTCATTCCCCAAGGACAATGGGCCATTAGCAGCAGCTGCCCAGGGAGCCATTATCACCTTCACACCCAGCCTGGGGGGGCGTGGCTGCTAATGGGCCATCAACAGCTCAACACCCCGTGGCTCCCGGAGTTAATCACCCATTTTGTGAGTCCCCGCCCAGGGGGAGGGACTGGGTGCTCCCTGAGGGTACATAAGAGGTGGGTAAGAAGACCTCGGGAACTTCTGGTCGAATCCAGAGGAGCAGCAGGACCTTGACAGGAGGAGATCACCGCTCTTGCCCAGACCACAGCCCTCGCCTGCACCAACAGGTTTTTCATTTCCTTTTGCTCTGGACTTGGGGGAACCACAGGGGTCTCAGCACAAGGGCAAACAAACCCCCTTGGGTTTGTGCCCCAGGACACTGGGTTATACTGCTGGGGTTTTGTGAGTTGAAAGCAATTTCCCTTTTGTGTCAGTGTTGTTATTGTAATATTATTATTAAATTTTAGCTGTGACTTATAATCTCTCTCGTGGTGAGTTCATTTCCCCTGCTGGTTCGCCTTTAAACCAGCACAGTGGATGAAGCTAAGTCTGCAGATGTTGTCTACCTGGACTTTAGAAAAGCCTTTGACATCATTTCCCACAGCATTTTCCTGGAGAAACTGTCTGCTCATGGTCAGGACAGGTGGAGTCTTCTCCCAAGTAATAAGCAATAGGACAAGAGGAAATACCTAAAGTTGTGCCAGGGTGGTTAAGATTGTGTCTTAGGAAAAATTTCTTCACCAAGAAATCTCTGGAATTGGCTTCCCAGAGAAGTGGCTGAATCACCATTCCCGTAGCTCTTTAAAAGGTATGCACGTGTGGTGCTTAGTGCAGTGGTGCAGGGTGTAGTTGTGCACATGGCAGTCCTAAGTTTATGATTAGATTCAATGATCTTAGAGGGGCTTTCCCATGAAAATAATAGATATTATGACTCCATAAATGTTGCAAAGAATTAGGGGATAAAATTCTGAATTGGCAACTCAGGAGTACTCACTTTCTACATACATGAGCATAAAGTATTCTTGCTGGCAACCAGATACCACATGTAGTTGTACTCATTTCCAGGCTTATTCTTTCCTTAACACAAAAACCATTATTTGCACAGGCATAACTGTCCCAAAACAGCGTTCTCAATCAATGATTTACTATTAAGGTCTAATAATATAATGCCAGAAGACAGACAAGAAATGTATAGAGATAGGGTCTTATCACAGGAGAAACTAATGTAGAGACACAAGTAGATGAAGACAGTGTTTTAGACACTGTTAAGATTAGGTATGTATTTTCTCTTCACTAAGTGCAAATCTCCAGTAACAGAGTTGCTAATTTCAGTTCATTACTGCTTTAATATGAATGTATAGCAAAACTGTGGAGTGATTGAGTTCATGACAGCAATTTTTTCAGTATGGGAAACAAGGATGGAATTGCTCTCCTGGACTTGAAATGTTTTCAACTTTCAAAACCTACTCTCTGTGCCAGACCGTGATGAAGACTGATGAACAACCACAAAGAGAAACTAGAATGCTTGCAGTTTGTAGCAATGCAAAGAAGAAAGGGAAAGCTTTTGGCTGTTGAGATCACCACAAATCTCTCTTTCTACAACTCTTCTTGCCCTGAGTAGAATATCGCATCTGTTCATGCTCAAAAGAAAGCTGCTACAACTCCATAAGCTAATACAGAGAAGGAAACTATGCAGAGGAGAAAATCAACCAACAAACAACAGAAACAAACCAAATCAAAACCAAAAACCATAACAAACCTCCCCCAAACTCCTGACATTAACAGCAAAATAGTAACTAAAAACATTGACCACGGCCCTTGCTCATTCTCCAGTACACTAAAATAACAGCTTTCTATTAGAAAGTCTGAGTACTGCAGACATCATAAGACTAATCTAATCATAAGTTCATGTGTTAAATCAAGCTACATGGTTTTATACATTAAACTTTGAATTTTCCAGATATGCAACACCTCATCTCTTATATGGGATTTACTTCAGTCTGTATTTATAAAAAGCAGCATGCAATTAAGATATGAAGAAGAGTTTAAAAAGGGATGAAGAGTTTGAAGCACAGTAAGTTTTCACCTTCTGTCACTTCTCTAAATAAGCTTGTTTTCCCCTAGAAACTAGTGGTGAAGTCTGATTGTAACTCCCTTTGTACTTTATGTGTTGACTATGACTTCATATATTCTTACACATTCCTCCTCTCTACTCTTTATCTCTACCAAATACAACAACACACCAGCAACAAACATTAAGCCCGTTAAAGGCATTAAAACATAATCAGCAATATTTGATTATACATTCAATGCTAATACTCTCTTGGAAGTATCTGATTAATTTTGCTTTTCATGGTTTAAAATTTCTCAAAGTTCTTCATTACTGCCAATGGAAGGTACACCCAAATACTTTTGACTGGAAGTGAATAATGCATTCTAAGTTTTGAAAGACAAAGTTCTTTGAAAGAGTAATATAGCACATGTTTGGATATCATGAACTCATTCATAAAAGTAACTGATACAGCTGTTAAAACTCGTAATGGCAAGGCTAATATAACTATATCTGTTTGTGGCAAAACAACAAGTTAAATCAGCAAAATTTGCATAAAAGCTAACAATTTTTTTCATTATTTTTCTACAGTTCAATCACTACAAATTGTAGAATAATTCCTACTACTTGCACTTAGTGAACTTGCGTTAACGTATATCACTTTCAGCTGTAATTATGTGAGTGACCTTAGGTACCTCAGTGATCTGCAATTCTCTAGATTTTAGTATTTATTATTGAAATACTCCTGGATATGCATGAGAGATTTTTAACTAATAATCTGAAATCTCATTATAAGAGGCTTCAATATTGAAAAAAGGATCTTTTTTTTTAATTAATAAAATTTTCTCATATACAATTGTTCAATTCTCCTTTTGGACTCGGATGATTGGGCAGAATTGCATTATCCTTTAAAAATGTGTGAAATAAACAAGTAATCCTTTCGAATATTTCCTAGTGTAGAGTAAAAGATTTTCCTCTCCATGAAATAATTACTTCTCTCTCTATTTCATTCCTTTAAGGCATAGGCTTTGTTTACAATATGCTTGTCTCAATGCAGTTATGAACTCTGGCAGATTTTATGATTTTGCAGTAACTGGAAAACTCTGACCATTCGCAGACCTAAGTTTTTTCTAACCTGACACATCTAGCTAAAAGAGACATAATTTTGTTTTTTTAATTATTTTTCAAAGGGCCAGGTTTCACTTACCAAAAAGGAGAGGGGAAGCAGGAAGAAACTATCTTGTTTGCATTAGTGTTTTTTTGTTTGTTTGAATCCTGCTATGGAACTAATGTGACCTCTTCAGAATTTTCTCAGACTACAGGTTTCCTTGACAGTGATTGAGACATTAAGCCACATGCAAACCAGACTAGACTCACGACAAAGAATATTGCATAGTACCTTCTGTGTGATCAAATCACAATGCATTGGCATTGTAAAAATGATCACAGAATCACAGTCATAGAATGGTCGGGGTTGGAAGGGACTTTAAATATCATCTGGTTCCAACTCCCTGTCATGGGCAAGGTTGCCATTCACTAGATTAGGCCTGGCCTTTAACAATTCCAGGGATAGGGCATCTACAACATCTCTCTACAACTACGAGAATTATATGTAACAAAAGATGTAGATAACAAAATATGTAGAATAGATACTAATTCCATTGTCTCCTTTTTGCAGAAAAATGATTTTCTTTTAAAGAATTTATCTGCCACCAGTGAATATAGCCATAAGTAATCTAATAAGACAGGGAATCTAAAATAAAGTCTCTTAATCCATCCTTAATAATAGACAACTAGTATCACTAGGGATCTATTTCACAATATCAGAAGATTGTGTGCAGTTCTCATCCTTTGAAGACAAATAGCTACTAAGGTATTTGATTTTCCATCTCTTTAACAGGGCATGACAGCTTCAGCATGTGTAGAACAATATAACTATCCTGACTTAAGTTTCATTATATACTACTATGGGGACCACTGATATAATTTTTTTACTGTCTCTCTGTTTTAATAGTTTCTTGGACATTTGCTATAAACCATGACAGAAGTATTTCAGGAGTGTGTGTTAGGTATCAGTTTATACTAACATAGTGTTTTACAGGGACTACACTGTGTCTATAACCAGTGTAGGAGGCCAAAGTTTTCTTGTAACAGGCTAACAGGAAAATCATTGAATCAAAAGATGTACTACCAAGAAAAAAAGACAAATTTCTATGCTGTTCCCATGTTTACCTCCTAGTTTTATGCTCACATGGAGTGCAACTTCCACTATATACAATTATTTCTTGAACTCTGTCTTTAGTGCTAAATTAGCATGTATAATTAGCATGCATCTCACACTGTATTACAGAACTTCTTTCAAAAATATGAAAAACCCCCTATGATCAGATGTGGAGAAACAGACGAAAAGGGCAAATTTTTCACCCAAGCCACTGATAACCATATTTTTCTTGACATCTTCAGCTGTGGAATGCTATTTTCCCACCCACAACTTTGCCTAGAAAACTTCTTAAGACTTTTTTGATTTCTCATACCATTACATATGTGTTTTCATTTCAAAGTAAAGAATAGAAAAGCATATAGAGGTCAGAGCTAGGCTACATGCAATTGGCTTTCATATAGCTTTTGAGGGATTTTTGGTTTTTAGGCAGACTATGAAATTTTATGGTACAGTTCCAGCATTCTTAAAAACAATGGTACAAAAATAGAAAAACCTAAAGGGGAAAATATGAGTATCTGAAATAGCTGAAGAAACATTCTCCTTAATTTCCTGAATTGAAAATACTCTAGAATGGCTTTGGTATTTCCCTCTTTTGAAAGAGACAACTCTGCATTTCATCCAGAAAGCTCATTTGAACTCACATAATTTAAAGGGTCTTTTCTAAATGGAAGAAAAGTTGGTTCTTATAATTATTCCAGAAAATTTTCCAACACAGGTCTCTAAAGCTGCATGTACACTGCAGAGATTGACAAACCAGCATACTAATTCTTCCATCTTTCAGAAAATGGACATATTATAGAGAAGCCTCACTTGTATGATATAAAATCATTTGAAAGCAAACAGTTTAGAACTTTGACACAAGTAGTTTTGTTTAGCTATTTCTTCAGATAGGAACCATTCAGATAGGGAACATGACATTCCAGTTAGGGAAGATAAATTTTTTATAGTGCTTTATTTGCTTTGTTAGGAAACTGGAGTGGCTGATGACAGTGCCTCTATAAAAACAGATTGTAATTTTCATCCATTAAAAATGAGTGAGGGAGAGATGGAAACACTCAGCAGAGGAACAGAAAAATCATGGATCTGACTGCACATCTACTGAAGATATTCATCCTCTCAGTGTTTGCAGCCTTACCCCTCTTATATGTTTTATCCTACACTCAAATTCTATGTGACTTCTTCCACTGTTTTCTATTTATTTCCAGTTCTAAGAACCTACCTACGAAGTCATAAAAAACCATACATGGACATTGCATGCCTTCACCATACCATCGTCTTTACTATTGACACACCTGTTCCAACTTTCAGGGGGAAATAAAAAAATATTTTCTCAATTTCATAGATAAACTCTATTTTGTTTTTGTTTTCTGACTCCTCTAGTCTCACCTAGTTATGGCTGAAGACTTAAGACTTTGCTCTTCCTCTAATTCTTTGTTAGAAGGAACCCAAAGTCTTTGGAAAGTGTATTATCCACTCATACCACACAGTCACTCACAGAGTTTGCAAAAAGTAAATTTAAAACCAATCTATGAAATCACTAAATATAAAAAAACTTATCAACAGATACAGAACAAATCTTTGTTGCTTTCTAAGCAAGACCCATGCTTTTTATCAAGGACAAGCCAGATTTCTATGGCTCCACTTTCTATTTTTTATTTATCACAGAAATCTCTAAAAATGTTTAAAACCCAGAAATTCCCCAAATACATAACAAACATAATAATGTGAGCTTAATGTGGATGACACACACCTCATAAAAGGTTGATATTAGATATGTTTTTGTAATTGAATGGAAAAGTCAGCAAGAACACTGAGTTTTTAAAATAGTGAGTATAGATCTACATTTCATTGAATGATCTGATATGGACAAAGTCAAATACAGCAATATGGATAAATCAGTTTGGCTTTCTTAAGAGGTCAGGACTGATAAGGAAAAAAAAACCCAATACAAAATAACAGCTTTTCAGTAAAGTGCTTAACTTTGACAATTTTATTCAACATCATTAATCTCCTTGAAGCATGCTTTGCATACTTCAGCTATTAAAAAACCTGAACAAACTTGTAAGTCCATAGAATTAGAAATTGTTACTCTTCTTCCATACATTTTTTAAACTTGTTTCATATTTCTTGGTGCTGTATTTGCCATGTCATTAAGTTGCTTGGAAATCAAATAATAATAAATTACAAAGGACGGTTCATATGAGGCATATCCATCAGCAGTTTTCTGGTGACATTGATATGTCTCTGAAAAAGTCTTTAACATTGTTTTCACTATATTAGCCAAGGTATTAATATTTCCCATGTTTATGCAAATAATACAGAACTATGGAAAAGACTTTACGATTAATATATCTTTAAAATAATAATAAAGAAATCTGAATGATAGCAATAATGTACATTACATAGATACTAATTCTCCAATTTAACAAGCCAGGATCCATAACGGCATCATATTCTTTAACACTTACCTCAGTAATATGCGACCATTAGTTTAAAGTATCTTTTCCTTAATATATTATATATAGCCAACATCAATGAAAGGTATCAATATCTGAATTGAAGACATTAGGTAATCAATATGTTGTGTACTACAAGGGAAGACAGTGAGTGAACAGATATGGATTGATAAGTGAAAAAGCAATGTTAGTTTTCTTTTCTGTTCACAGAAAGATATTGAAAGACTTCACTTATGGTCTTAGCAGAAAAATCAGACAGTGAACAAGAGGACACAAATTACTTTGTGTGATCCACAAAAGTAGAGTCTACTTCTCCACTCAGTAGTCAGTAATGATTTTTCCTTTAAGTTTTAATTCTTATTTCACCTCCCTCTAGCCTCGATATAATCTCATAAAATATCTTCTTTAAAACATATTTAAACGTTTTCCCCTTTGGAATTGTCCATACTTACTTTTTATAGTGCTGCGACCATCTCACAGTTGCAAGTAGTTAAAGAATTTATTGCTGAACAATACATATTTGCACAATATTTAATTATATTGGCACGTATACAAGTACTGACATATCCAACCTTAGCACATAAATCACGAACAGAAAACAAACCTTGTCATTAGCAGTTGCATACCTCTCACTGTAGAACACAGTTCAACGCAACATATTTTTCATATATCAATTTTCTACATATCACATAACTATTGTGATTCCTTCAAAAATGCAGAAAACTGAGGAAAGAGAAGGTGGTAATGAACACATCAAACTTGTGATTTTAAATGTAATCTGTTTGAAATTCTCAACAGTAATGATGGTTCATACTAGAGTAAACTATCAATGAGGCTTAGAGATGTATTTCTGTAAGTGTAAAATTCTGTTACAAAGGTAAAATAATAGTTCACAAATTAGAAGAAAAATTTCATGATGTCTCCATACCTATGACTAGACACTAAAGCCATCTAGTTTGTCCTATTTCATAAAGAACATACAATCCCTTAACAAATGGTTTAGCACAAGTATTTACAACTACCTGAAAGAGATTCAGGATATTATGCAGTTAAGTTACAATCACTTTTCCTAAAATGGTTCTGTTAGTAACTCTAATAAAGAATAATGTATGCTGGGATAATAGCAAAAATCTGCACAGCCAGCCAGTTAAAAAAGATGATTATTGCCAACGCCATCGAATCTCATAAGAAATTCACTGATTTCTTCTACAAACTAAACTGTCAAAAAGGTGAACATAATATTAAGACAGAGAAATACATATAGAATTCATGATCTGTTTACTAAACAAAAAAAGACTTTATCTAACAAGTAAAAATAAAACTAATCTGTTGACCTTTTTTTTTAATTGAAAATTATGGGAGCTACTGAAGTCCACACAAAAATATCTGCACACTCAATTCCTTTTTTTTTTTTAAAGCTGAAATGAATCAAAGACATTGTGACTTTCACAAGGAAATACACTGATAAATTTGCAGATAAATTAATAAATATAGAAAATAAACATCTTGATACTCATTTTTAAAAATAAGTTAAATGCTGTGAGTTAGAATGTGTCATCAAACTTTTCTGATACTTTGACTCAGTTCTGGAGATCAAAAAACCCACACAATTCGAGTTGACTCCTTTACAGCTAACTATAAAGAGAAATAGAGGAGAGAGCTCCTTGAGGCAGTTCTTGTCAGTGATATTTTAATTAGGGCTAGTGACCTTCAAAAAATCAGGCAATTTAAGAAGTGAGAAAGAATAAGGTATTCACTGGATTCTCAAAGGAAAGAACAGATCACACAGAAATCTTCACTAGAAATGAGTAGTGTTGCTATAATTGCTGAATCAATTATTTAAAACAGAGTGAAATATTCTTTTAAAATCTAGCAAGTTTTATACAAGGGACAAAATATGCCATAAAGTCCATTTAAATCTACTTGCCTATGACCTTTAAAACAAGTGGTAGCAAATGTCACTGTCTGGCAAGAGAAAAATGTAGATTTAGATGGGTTAAACACCAGTCAACTAATTCCCTAACCATGGAAATGTATGCTGCTGAGATTAAAATACATGTCAAGAAGAGGAATAACATTAATTTCCATTTAAAAAAAGGCCCTACAATATAGAGACAAGAAAGTACACAGTGCTAATATATAGATTAATAATCTTTTTTCTCCTTACATGATTCACATTACTAACAATAAATGAATATATATATAAAACACAAGCTTGTAAAAATTTAGCAAATTCTATGCTTCTAGCAAGGCCATGAAGACAGGATGAACACATGGAATCTTAGCCAGTTAAAAACTGTGCACAGTGGAGGTCAGTTATCACCTGAAGGTGGTATTGGCAAAATAAAACATGTACAGTAAGATACATATTAGCATTTTACTTCAAAAATCAACAGAAATTTTATACGTGTTCTTTTTGTATAATCAGTGTGGAACAGAAGAGCTCCAGAGGAGTAATGGTTGATTTTAGTAGTGTGATACATGAACTGGGACAAAAAGCAAAAACAAAATGACAACAGCAAAGGAAAATAAAATTTAAAAAACCACGGAAATAAAAACCATCATAACCCCAATCAAAAAAATGAATAACAACAACAAACTCAAATCAAAAAAAGTACCAAACAAACCCCCCATTTCAATGTTTAAGAAGTTTTCTAAAGAAATTTCAAGTATCTAAGAGGGAAATGTAAAAATTATATGACTATACTGTAAATACAATATACTGTTACAAAAACTAATATACTATTAAAATAGTATGCCCATCACAATACCAGGGTTAAGATATTATATACGGAAAATAAATCTGACATTTTCCCTGAAATCCAATGAATAAAGCTTGTATAAAAATTCAATTCTTTCACTCTGGTTAACTTTAAACCTCAGGAATTACACTAGGCATAAAAAAAATCATGTATGACAGAGAAAGTCCATTTCTGAAAGTATTTTTTTTACATTTAAGAGACTGTCAGGAGTAAAAGAGAAGGAAGCTGAATGTAGGGTCTGTTATTACTTACCTGCTCAACAGGCATTGAGTAAACTGAATACACCCCATTCTGATCATAAAGATGAAATGTTTTCTTCAAAGACAGCTTGACTTTTTTAAGCCTACAATCTGTCTGTTGTAGAAAATAGGGGCAATATCTTCCAAGCCAAGGAACAATTTCCCCCATTCATTGTAAGTCATTTTCAGGCAGGCATATGTGCTCAAGCACAAGTCTCTCATATTAGAATAAGAATGATATAATCAGTGTCATAGTGCTCTAAAGCAGCCAGCACCTGAGAGGGAAAGAGCTATTTTTTTTCTAGTTCTAATACTTTCTATGGCATTTTCCACTCAGCTGATATTACAAGACTACCAATAAGTAGAAACAATATAGAATAATTCATCATCTCTCACAGTGAATTAATTTCATGGAAAAATGGTGTGCCACCATCAGCATATTTAGAGTGCAGATAATCAGAGGTCTAAAGAAGGTAGTTACCTTAATGAAAAAGCACTATTGATATTTTGCAAAAACAACTCAAGATAATTACATTGCCATTTACAGGATTTCTGCATATTAGAAGCATGGGTATTACTCATGCTCAAGCTTTTCTAGCACAAACTCACCAGCGCAACATAGAGAGAAAGGCAGAAGCTATGAATTGGTTGCTTGTTTCTCTTGAACTACTCAAACATAGAAGGCTGCAGTTGTTTTTCTACTGCTTGTGTTGCAGCAGGTAACTGTGAGAAAAACAGTGGTGGGGATCTGCCCTTGAAACCAACTCTAGTATACAGTTAAGAGTTTACCCAGCAGAAGTCTTTAAAATAACAAAGTATCATCCCAACACATTTACATTTGTTTCCCTAAGTTCCTGTTCATTCAATGACTGCAACAATAACACATACATTTAAGCTAACCTTTGAATGTCTAATTCCAGACAATACTTACTACTGCATGCTGCTCGACTTGCTTATTTTCAAGGTATCTTCCTCCCCTTAGTTAAATATGCTTTTTTAAACCGTGTGTGTGTAATTTTTTTCCCACATATGGTCTGCACAAATACATGCAAATGAAAATAGATACTATATCTGTTTTGGTGTTAATAATTCCTTTAATGTTTATCCACAATTAACACAGATTTTATTTAAATCACTGCATTTTTTGCTTTTGTTTTAATCCTTTCCCCCTTCGTTTTTAGTTTATATTAAATATTCTGGGACAGGTTAACCTTGATGCATATATTCATCTGTTCACCTACTATCTGTTATTTTATACAGAACATTAATCATTGTGACTGCTAAATTAGGCTTACTAGATTTCCATTTAAGTGTCTAAAAATAGCAGTGCGGTCAGAGTGCTTTTAAAACTGAAGTGGATACAGAAACGCAAAAGCTTAGCAGGTAAGTTAAGAAATTTTAATGCTGTAAATACACATCAAAATTTCCTCATCAAAAGTGGAAGCTTATGCATGCAACTGGTTTCACAAAAGCTACTGCATAATAGACCCATGCCTGTATTATTCTATCTTAGATTTCTTGTATCTCTGATTTTCTTCATACTTGATTTTTCATCTTCCCCTTCAAGGTCCTTTTACCCCAAGTTATTCTCCTTTGCTCTTTTTCTGACTTTTCCTCCATTCACCAGCATTTTTCTCCACTGCACCGAGAGAATCAAGTGCTCCCATCAAGTGCCCCCTGAGTTCACAGACATCATGAAGCTGAGTGGGAGTGTCGAAATGCTGGGAGAGCTCTGGACAAGCTGAGGCCAGTTGTATGAAGACTAAGAAGGCAAAGTGCTGGGGGTCCTGCATTGAGGTCACAACAGCTCCATGCAGTGCTATAGGAGTGGGGAAGACAGGCTGGAAAACTGCCTGGCAGAAAAGAACCTGGAGCTGCTGGTCAGCAGTTGGCTGAACATGAGCCAGACGTGTGCCCAGGTGGCCAAGAAAGCCAATGGCATCATGGCCTGTATCAGCTATGTGTAACCAGAAGGACTAGGGAAGTGATCATCCCCCTGCACTCAACAATGGTAAGGCTGCACCTCGAATCCTGTGTACAGTTCTGGGTCCTTCTCTGAAACAAGGTTGTAATAGGGTGGGGGTCAGTCTCTTCTCACAGGTAATAAGCAATAGTACCAGAGGAAATGACCTCAAGTTGCACCAGGGGAGGTTTAGATTGGATTTTAAGAAAAAAAAACCCAAAAAACAACCAAAACAACCTCTGAAAGGTGGTCAAGTATTAAAACAGGCTTCCCAGTCACTATACCTGGAAGTCTTTAAAAGACATGTAGATGGCACTTACAGCCATTGTTTAGGGCTGAAGGTGTAAGTGCTGGTTTAATGACTGGACTCCATGATCTTAGAGATCTTTTCCAACCTAAACTATTCTGTGACTTTATAAGCTATTTCTCTTTCTGAGTTCCAGCTCCACACTTGTAATCTTTCCCAGGCAAAGAGTGCATGAAATGCTGTTTGAGTGATAATCCCTACCCATATTTTCAATTGTAGAGATACATCAGATTTATTTTTACGCAAATTCTCTTTATTAGAACCTGTATCCCTCAGTTTTCCACAATGGAATATCTCTGCACTCATGACTGTGAGAGTATGTATGCACATACAAGAAAATATTTCTTCAATAGCAAGGAAGACAAAGAGGCCAGGTCTTGTTATCACTCGGTAACATTTTATATGGTAAGCAAAAGGCTTTAAAATTGTTATTTAAAGTACTATTTCTGACAAATATAAAAGATAAGCACCTGTTCTGGAAATGAAGAGGAAGGGCAAGACATCATATGAGACTAGTAATATCCAGAACATTTCTGACAGTACTGAGATGTTTGCGTTTAATTTCCCCTAGAACTGTGCAGATGTTAAAACTGTTAACTCACAATCTTTTCTTAAATGAAATTACTTAACAGATTTCATATCTCATTTGTTTTCCCTACCCAAAATTTACTAGTTCATAGGGTGCTGTAATTATATTCAGAATAGTGTAATGAAATTAGTACAGAATTCTTCCAAAAAAATAATTTCAAATTCATTATTCTGAGCATTTTGTCAGGAAATGCCAATTTTAACACTTACAGTTACTTAGCTGGGGAATTTAAACTTATCAGTGCAATCGGTGTACATTCTGAAAGCAGACTAGGATATGTTCCTGATTATGGTAGCAAGCTGAATAAAAATCATGAACCATTCATAAAAGCACTATTCTAAAAATAATTTGAAAATGGCAAATTCATTTACAGAAATTACATTCTAACAGACAATTCTCAAGCAGAAAATTGAAAATTCATTGAATAAATTATTGGTTATTAATTCTTCACCTGTTTGTATTCTCCTCCTCACATTAAGTTAAATAATAAAAGAAAGCAAATATTTCAGATATCTGAATTCCAGAATGCACCAATATCCAACCAATTTTAACTAAACCTTCCTTCTTATCTCAGATGGGGTTTTAGATTTGTGTTTGAACACATCTTGGATGGGTTCAATAGAAGGTGCCCAGTTCAGTACACATCTCTTACTCAGAGACATGCCACTCCCAAAACAAAACCAAAAGCCCTCCCTTATGTTAACCTGGCAATGTTTTCATTGGTAATGGGCTACAGGGGTCACTTCTGTAAGAATCTGCCAGAAGCTTCCCCTATGTCTGACAGAGCTGATACCAGCCTCCTCCAAGACAGACCAGCCATGTGGCAAAGATGATCCCATCAGCAATGGTGGTAGTGTCTCTGGGATAACATATTTAGGAATAGGAAAAAGTTGCTGCTGAAAAGCAGCCTGAGAAAAGAGCTAGAACAGAAGAGAGAAGCAGACACCAAGGTCAGTGAAAAAGATGGGGTAGGAGATTCTCCAGGTGTCAGAGCAGAGACTCTCCTTCAGCCTGCGGGGACGACCATGATGAGGCAAGGCTGCCTACCTACAGCTTGTGGAGGTCCATGGCAGGGTAGACTAGGCTTGCTGGCATGACAAGTGTCCCCATGAAGGACACACACTGGAGCAGGCTGTTACTGTGAAAGGACCCACACAGCAGTACAAAAAGAGTGTGAGGACTCACCCACCCCTCATGAGGAGGAAGGAGCAGCAGAAACAACTTCTCATGGCAGGGGTCTCAGGACTAGATGATCTTTACCATCTCTTCCAACCCAAACCATTCCATGATTATTTGACTTTATGGAGCCGTTTATGAAGAACTGCAGCCAGTGGAAAGGACTCACATTGGAAAAGCTTAGGAACAACTGTCCCCAGACAAGCAGGAAGAAGCCACAGAAACATGCAATGAATGGTCTGCAGAATCCATTCCCCATCCCTCTGTACCATTGTAGGTAGTAGGTGGATTAAAAAAAAAAGGGTTAATCTGAGCCTAGGAGAAAGAAAATGGTGGGGGGAAGGTAAAAGATTTGGTTTTTTTATTTCTCATTATCCTATTCTGATTTGTTTGACAATAATAATTGGCTGAAAATTAATTTCCATAAGTCAAGTATTTTGCCTATGGCAGTAAATAGTGAGCAATTTCTCTCTGTCTCTATCTCAACCTATGAGTCTTTCTATACTCTTTCTCTCCCCTGTCCAGCTGTGGTAATAAGGAGAAATATGCAACAAAATAAAGAAAAAAAATACATAAATACAAAAAAAAAACAACCAAACCAAAAGCTTATATAATATTGTGATACATACTCTGGAAAAAGAAGTATATTTGATATTTACTCTTAGAACACACAAAACTTTGAAGCTGAAAATTTTAAAAATGATCCTCTTAAAAGTATTGAAATTATCATCAGATGATGTGTTTATGTGGCATTAACTTTGCAGTACCACCTCTTACTTCAGATTAATGTAATTCAGTATCACCAAAATTTACTGCTGGTATGCATGGATTTTGATAACCACCATTTTTCACCACTGTTTCCCTGACTTCCATCCTTCTAGTCAATGACTCTTGTTTTTGTGTATTAGATTTGTTTATCTAAGGTTTTGGACAATACCCATGCAATGACAGTTGCTATTACTATTTTAGCAAACCTTTTTGAAATAGAGTATTTCTAAACAAAAACATTTTTATGCCAATGATGTATTTTCAATATTGAGATACACATTCATTCACTTTTTAATTATTCTTTTTTAAACACATATTTAGCAGAGGATTTATAATGTATATGCTAAATTAGAATACAGTTTGCTTGTCTTTTATGTTACTATCCTTTTACAGGGAAAATTAAAATTTGAAGCTGCAAATAAATATTTTGAACCACTTTAAGCATACTGGTGAACTTTGGAGTTTTTACACAGAAACTATGCAACCTGACAAACTCTGTGATTATTTTATCTTTGAGGATGTTACAGAAAGACAGAGATCAGTTGTGGGTAAGTTGTATGTCCCTAACTTACATTAATTGAGTCAAGTAGTTAAAACCATTCTAGTCAAAGTTTTTTGGCTGAAAATGTGAGACAAGTGAACGATGCATAAATTATGAAAAACATCAGCATATCAGAATCAACTCTGTTGAAGGCATAACTATATGCCCTACTTCAATTCACAGTTAAATAAGTTCTTTGTTTTCTGTAACAACAGACAAATTGACACACCAGCCTGCACGCTCAAGTCAGAATATCTGGAATATCTGTAACTGTGGAAAACACAGGGATAAGAGCACCCATTGAAATTATCTTACAGAAGGAATCAACAAAATATTTTTTTCTTTAAAAAGTAATTAGCAGAAGCCCAGAAAATAATATAGATGTACAACCTTTTGCTTTTAAAGTGAAGCAAATTATGATCAAGAATGTAGACTCTGGTATTTCTTCAAGGAGGAGGATCTTAGCAAATGTGAATCAGTGAGATGAAGGAAGAGTTACCAGTTTCAAAAAAACTATGAAGTAACTCAATACTCTTGAGTCATATAACGGGACTATCACAGAACACTTGTGATTTGGTGTTTCTTAACCTGTAAGTTTCCGTAACTGTGAGTTATTTTACATCATGTGAAGTTTCCAATAAACCCTAATGTTTCAATCCCTTTAAAGGGGAAGCTGTGAATATGTGCACAATAAAACTTTCAACATTCATAAAATTATATTGCTACTATTAGAATAGTAACTTGGAGTAAAACTACTTCTATGCAAAGTCACAAGACTGAGGAAACTATGATAAAACAAACTTTCAGCTTTAACTTCAGCTAACTTAAATAAAACAAAAGATAGACCTCAGAACTCAAATATATGTATGAAAATACAGACACAAGCAAATGTTTTTAAAGTGATTTTCCCAAATTTCATCTAAGTTTGTATAAGTATTAGTTTTAATTTCTCTGCTTGGGATATAAATTTTAAAATGAAGATTCAAAACACATGAAACTGAAAACTGGATGCCATTTGATGAATGGATACATCATTATTCTTGAAGGAAAATAACAACAAAACTCACAAAACTGAAGGCTGGGCTTGTTTCCCTAGCTGTATCAGAGAAGAAATGATCAACACTAAATCAAAGTGAAAATGTTATTTCTTTTTTTCTTCAAAACTCCTGCTAATGAATAACATCATGATGCATTTCTCCATATGCTAGACCACTCAAGCTTTCACTGAAATTATTAGCCACGGGAAACTTGTTATTCAAACTGTTAATTGCTCTCCTTCTTTCCCCTCTTAACTCCTCCTTTTTAAAATGAAAAGAATATTATCTCTGTTACCTTATTACTCTCCTTTTAAAAGGAGAACAATTAGTAATGTTAAGGAGACAGTACACAACATAAAACCTTCTGTGATACAAAACTATGAATTTAGTTAAAACCAGAAACTGTAGTTTCTAAAAGGATCAATATACAGAGCCCCAAACAGGTATCAGTTACAGTAAGAGATTCTTCTCAGATAAAAAACAGGTGATGATATCTAGAATACAAATTACTAGGAAGAATGAATAGCAGTACCTCTATTAGAGGTACTATTTAAAGACATCAAAAGTTTCTTAGCACTTCTTGACCAAAAGTTAAGGATAACATACACTTTATATGAAGTCCTGAAGTCTGAAAGAAGAGAGCTTTCCTTTCCAGAGAAAAATATTGGGAACTTAATATACAAGAAGATTAAAAAACACAAAAACAAACAGTTAAGAAAGAGAACTATGCAAAAGATTGGGCTTGGGAGTTTGGCTTCTACTGCATCTGAAACTACCTCCTACAGAACAGGGGGAAAAAAAGTTATAAACACAAAAGGACAAAATGTGCCTCATCCAAACACTGCTATATTCATGGTAAAAGTAAAGAATTTCTAAAATTGAGTTGATTTGTTTTCTTTCCAAGATTAAACTAATCATTTTCAAAGGGTATTATTCCTGTCAAAAAAACATGTTTTATTACTAATAAAAACTATTTCACTTAAGAATTCTTGACCAGAACTGTACAACTCTTGCAAGAGATGTAAACATTGATCCTCTAATAAGTGCTGAACTTACCCAAGAACAGTGCAGAAAATAAGTTGAGTTAACTTAAAAAAACAGTGATAGACATATCAGTGAGGACAGAAATCAAAATGTGTTGTTGAAATAAGAAAACCTCTATTGTACAACAAATACCTAATTTTATTTAACAATATTTTATCTACACTGACAGCAGTCCTAGAAAGTAAGTGTAATGGAGTTAGTCTTTCAAAAACATCTTTTGTTTTTAAAGGATTTTAAGCAAGAATTAAGAATCTACATAAAAGATAAATTCCCTAAAGTTACGACACAGCAAGTAAGACATACATTTATGTCACCAGTACACGGACAACAAGAAGACTGAGACCCAGGTATATATTGCATGAGTAAAGACTAAACCAGTTTCCAATATAAAGAGAAGTGAAACCAAAACGTATTTAGCAGTCACAAGAAGGAAGTGAGGACAATCCCACCTAACTTCAAAACATCTACGTCCAAATTCAGCACCAACAGCCAATGACGTGTTCTATAGGTGGGAGAACGTGAAACAGTCATACAAGGCTCATTTCAGCCTAACAAAGACACCAAAGATCAGAGGAACCAGTCTAAGAAAAAACTAAAGAGAGTTCTTATAACTTGACCATTTGCAGATGTCTAGATAGTTTTCTTTCATCTTAGTTGCTACAAAAAATTTACAGTGAATGAGACAACTGTTACAGGTGTACTAATGACAGGAGCTTCAGAACCCTGAGATAAGCCATTGGGAAACATAAACAATCCAAAACTAACTTCTGAAAAGAAAAACAAAAACTAGGTAGCTGTGAATTTGCCGACAAGAGAAGTTAGCTTTTCTACTTAAGCCTAGAAAGAATGATTACAAAGCAAAAATCCTTACCTAGTGAAGATTTCAACACAGGGCCCTCAAAACTAGACATCTTCCCTCATTCTAATGCACAGTAGTATTAAGAAAAAAAAAAGAAAAAAGGATACTTGTGGTAAACAGGCTTATAACAGGGCAATGAATCAGTTAAAAACAGGGTGGAAACAACAAAATAGCACAGTAGGTATCATAAAAAGTGGGATGTTCTTGCCAGTAATGAAAATGAGCACTTCATTTAAGAAGACAGCATAAAAGATAACAGTCAGAGAAAATCTATAAAATAAAGAGGGATTTAGGAGTTTCACTGCAAGACTACATCTATGTATTAGTTTAGAAAACAGAAAATTTATTCCCTCAGGAACAGAACTCCTAAATAAAGATGCATAAAAAGATCAATAGACAATGCCTAAATTTAATGGTTTCCATCCTTGAATTATGCATCACCGCCTGCAAGCCATACCCTCAATCTGCATTGCAATCATTAAATTATCATTTTTTATTAAGTTTGAGATAATGGAATGGAAGGTCTTCCCTCTATAGATGTAACAACCTCCTTATTCAATATCTGAGCCAGCATATCACTATTTTTCCAGAGCTTTTATTTGGTATTTTACTAGTGGCAAAATTCAAGAAATAACTATCTCCATCACTGTTTGCAATACCAATATGGGATTTCAAAAGAGACCTCACTGAAGAGATCAAGCTGCTCTACCTCTCAGATATGTTTTAAGTCTGTCTTAAGATGAGCAAAGGCAATATTGTAGCAGCTTATGCTCATTTATCATTTGGAAGATTGATTTTCTCTTCCCACTCCCCACAGCCATATGGATTAGAAACTCATTATTTCTCTTTGTTATGAAAACACAATCTGAAGCGGAAGTAAGTAGCAAATTCAAAAGAAGGATAATTATACAACAAGTAATACACTGCATAATTTCATCATACCATAGATGGGTTTTGACAATAAGAGTGACAAGAACATTTTGAACTAAAAGTCAACAAAATTAAAATGCATAAATTGAAATACATATTAGCATAATGTTTAACTACATTAAGAAACAACTTAAATATACGACTGAGAAAAATTTAGAAATGAATCAGCTCTACGTATAGACACAAGAACAGAATAAAAAAATATACCACAAGTTCCAATATTCTTTCTTCAGTCCAAGCTGCTAATCATTTAAAATCAAGGATAAAATGCAACCCTTGACTACAACCATATACT
Source organism: Pithys albifrons albifrons (assembly GCF_047495875.1). Classification (NCBI taxonomy): domain Eukaryota; kingdom Metazoa; phylum Chordata; class Aves; order Passeriformes; family Thamnophilidae; genus Pithys; species Pithys albifrons. Next base: position 78,376,085 of record NC_092497.1, on the reverse strand, counting down.
CCACTTTTTCATGTGGATTTTGGACATCATCTCTCTGGATATGTGTAAACTTAGCTCTCATTAAAATTCATGCAAATAGATGATGAGCTTAGCAAGGCTTATTAATTATTATTACTAGCTGCAAAGATAATCAGAGATAAACGTGTTTGAGCATCAGAAACTAGGCTCTGAATTTGATGATCAAAAATTAAATATTGCATGCTATCTATCTATCTGTCTGTCTATCTATCTATCTATCTATCTATCTATTTGTTTGATGTGTTAGAAAAAATAAAGCAAGTGTTTTGCTTTGTTTTGGTTTTCTTCCCCTAATTAAAAGGCCAAGTTTCATGTAATGGGATCAACACTTTTGGGAACAGAATTTTTGCCATATATAGCAAGACAAAAGGGATTTTGCAGTACATTTTTAGTCCTCAAAATAATTCCTTCTGTCTTAATGGAGTATTGCTACTGTTAGATTTTTGATGTTTGTTTGCTTTCAAAGGCTAAATTATTACTTTGTATATATAATTATCTACACACATTAGGTGCGGTTCTTCATATTCCACTGCATTGCGTAGATTTGCCACACTGTGTAGTAAGTCTCTTTTAAGTCTTCTGCAGAAACTTAATTCTCGTTACTGAAAGAACATACCCAAATGCTTTCTTCCTGACGATACTGCTTCCAGTTTCGTCCACTGTCACTGAACATCAGAAGGTAGCTTGTTACCCAATCTGAGCTCCCGTAACCACCTTGAGTAGCAACAGCAGTAATCTCAGTTCTTTCACCAAGATCAATTTGAAGCCATTGATATTTATTGGACACAAGGGGAGACCAGCCACCAGCACCTTAAAAAGAATGAAAAAGAGTGAAATATACTTCTAAAAATAAGGAAGTTAACATAAAAATTGTATACATATGTGCATATTGCTCAAACATTGCAGAAATAAATTAGTTCATTTGAGCAACCCAATCTAATAAAAGATGTCCTTGGTCCAGATCCAGCTTTGAAACTGAATGATCTTTACAAGACCTTTCCAACTCAAACCATTCTAAGATTCTATAATTCTAATTCATGATATAGTTGCACCAAAACTGTTTTGGTAATATTTAGCAAGTTCTATAAAAAATTATACAAATATTTGATATGTCAACCAAATGTAACAATTGAGATAATTTTTAATTGACATTTTTTTTCTCTATATATTCTGTAATGAATTTTGCAGAGCAATTTTTAAACTGATTAGACTCCTTAAATCAAAAATTCTGTTTTGTTTCATACATGTCAGTTTTCTTTGATGTGGACTAGAAGATCTCCTGAGATCCTGTCTACTCTGAATGACTTTGCATGATTCTGTTTTATGAGGCCTGGATACACAGATTTGCACATGAAAAAAAAAAAGCATATTTAGATGACAAATCTGACATGCCTCTTAAAATGACCAAGAAATTTGTAGGCAAAACAGTAAGGCAGTATGAGGTATATATGTGCCATTTCAATCACAGGCACAACCCTTTGCAAAGATACACTGGAAACATAGAGCTACACTGCTCCAGTATTTTAACTAATTAGAAAGACATGTTGAAAGGATGAAAGACATCATATCAAATCAGTGCTTCCTTGTCTTCCTTTGTTTGACTTTATTTATTTAGGTCATGCTACTAGCTTGCCTTTAAAGCTGGGTGGAAAAGGCCATGGTAGGTCTCAAACAATCTCATGAGAAAAAATATTGGTTTACTAAATTGCATTGCAAATCTGAAAGTATTTAGACACAGCTAGCATCTGGTGAGTTTCATTAGAGAATGATGTGGCAAAAATTACAAACGGGTCATTTTGTGAGTACAGATTTAGATCTAACTCAGACAAACACAACATTAGAGGCATCTTGGAAAGTTCTTAAAGCATGCATACACAGAACAAGAACACATATATCTAGTTCCCACAACAGTCAGTAAACATGGTATTATGTGGAAATTGCTGCAATCCAATCTTATACTTGTACAGGCTTCCAGATGTAAAAAAAATCATAAATAAAATGCCAAACATGGCTTAACTCTGTTCAGAGTCATGAAGGTAAAACTGAGGAATGTAAAAGTGTCATTTAAATATAGAACAGTAGGAAGTCATAGATGTGTTGATAAGTCACAAAAACTGAGGCTTATTCTACAGGGAAAAGTAAATGGAAATAACTGAGAGAAATACATAAGGTTCCATACATTTATGAACTAAATAAAATGTAACAGAATTAAACCTATGGGTGGAGTTAAATACTGGGAAGATTTTTTTAAATATTTTTTCCTCTTTATCCAAATCAGGATTTAGAATTCTATGTAAATATGTGATTTCAGTGGCTGTACCTCAGTTACTCTCTTGCAGACTCAAAAGCCTTATCTTTATAACCACATAATTTCATCTTTTAGTGGGTGTGCAGAACAGAGTGGCAACATCAAGCAAGAAAATTTTGTGAACAGCAAGCATGGGAGATTAAACAAAGGACTCAGCTGCCAGAAGCAGGGTGGTTAACATTCACAACATATACTGTACCTGTGATACACACGACATAAGACTAGTCAACAAAACTACCAAATCCTCAGTTCATGCACTAACACTTGCAGACACAGCATCATCCTGCACTGCTGTAGTATTCAAAGTCATCTCAGAATAATGTGTCACTAGGCTAAGCTTGATGACATTTTTGAACTTTTCACTTGAAAGGCAGGGTTTTGTTGTATTTCACAGGAGTAGTCTGGCTGACTGTACTGAGTATATAATTTTTAAATCCCCTCTACGGAAAAGTGTTTTCAGTTTATGACTGCAGAACTTTATTCAGAATGAAGTGATAGAAGTTAGAAAGATATGAATAAAAAATGCCTGAAAAGTAGTCTGTCATGGCTGTACTGCTTGCTGCCAGCCTGTGATACTTTTGATCCTGGCCTTCTTAGTAACTAGTTGTAACTAAGGAAATGCCCATCTCCCAGGTATTCCACACTGTTTTTCATGTAACAAGGGAGTATACATAAGAGAGAGAGATAGGAAGTTTCTCTTCTTCTTCTGGCAAGGTTTGGGAGCAGTGAGTCCTTGCGTTGCTCTCACTTACTAAAGCCTGAGACCTGTTGTAGTGGCTGCCATTATCTACCACGCGGGAGATCAGAGAGAGGCTGGCTATCTTTTGAAGAAAGTTGGTGAGATTGTATGCTGCTAGTTCTTGGGGTTTTAATTATACTTGTCTGTTCTGGGGATTTTTGTCCCTTCTTTGTCCCTGTTTCTCCCTCCTTTATTCCCTTTTCCCCTTGGGAGTTCCCTTTTGTATGTAAAAATTGTATATATATTGTATATTTCAGATATATGTATATTCTGATATCCAAGTACTAATCCGGGGCTGACCCTGCTTAGCTTCCGAGATCTGACGGGATCGGATGTCAGGGAGGCATGGGAAATGCCGGGTGCTGTAGGTTCTAGTCCTGAGGACTTCACTGGCACTGTCCAAACTCACTTGGCCGTGGCAGATGAACCTCAGGACTGAAACGGTGGGGCCAGTTCTGCGCACGCTGAGCCTCACCTAAAATCCACTGCGCAGGCTGGAAGGGCACACCCACGTGGGGAGAGCCCTTCCCAAATCTTCGTTCGCGAAGCTGAGCCACACACACATATTCTGATATAAGTTGGTTTTGTTCAAGCTTCTTTTAGGCTTTTGGTTTTCTTTCAGTTTTTTTTCCCTTGCTTGAAGGAGCGGGGTGGGGGAAGAGAGGGGCAGCTTGGCCCTTGGCAAAGAAGCCAGGTCAAACCTAGACACAGCCTTAGGGAGATATTGCTGTCTTTAGGACTGAATTTTCCAGAAGCTTTTGCAAGGCACACCACCAAATAGTCTATACCCCACATCACACTGCACTACATTCCATGGAATGAAGAGAAACAAGCACAGATACACAGTGTTCCAGTGCTGGGGTTAGTTGACTTGAGGAATTACAGTAAAGATTCAGTCCCAGAAGCCATATCTTAGCCCATTAGTGACCAATGCAACGTAAGACCCATATAGAAAAAACACTGAGCAGAAGCAGTGTGATGTCTCCAACAAAGTGAAGCCACAGCCTGGACCACCACTCAGAAGCTGCAACACGTTTACTGAAGCACAACACCACTCTGGTCCACAAAATGCTTTCATCTGTCAAAGGCTTTTCAGGAGCTCTCCTGTTTGACTGTCCAGCAGCCAGCTGTAGTCCCAGCACCTGACTGCTACTGCACCATCACAGAGATGAAATATTTGCCCAGTCCTGTGGGAAACACTAGTATAGGACATTAGCTCCTCACCCAGCACTTTATCATCTGTTTTACAGTGTGTCCTGTCCTTGTAGCAAGATTAATGGCTGTACCAAATTGTAGTCACTTTTTGATGTTATTGGCATCTGGACATGCTGATCTACAGAAGTTGACTGAATAACGAATGTCAAAAGGCTCTTGTTGAAACCCAGAAAAGTTTGTCAGATGTTCATGCTGCATGGTGTGGATGTTTCTGGGGAGATCTGGAGAGGTCCTAAAGAGACTGTGTGGGGATGCAAATACATCCAGAGTAAAACATATTTATATGTTAATCAAGACTGACAAAATGCATGAATGCAAAAGGATAAACTAAGATTTACAGGAACATAATTTTGTTCCTGTAAACTTCCTGAACTTTTGACTTGAATTCTTCACTGTAACTCTCTAACTTTTCTTTTTGCCAGTGTCATTTATGTAAAGCACACATTTTCTTCAATTATTGAGTCTATGTTCTAACAGCCACTGATGAAACATCTTTTGTTGTGAACTAACAGCAAATCAGAGAAATAATTTTTGCAGGGAGACAACCTCCATCTAGAGTTATTTTTAATTTCGTCTCTATATCTGTTTAACCCTCTTTATTTTCCACTGTCTGTCTTGTCATTATTATTTGCATGCACCCCATCAAAAATGTACATTGAAGCTGCCAAAGCACGTTAAGATTCATGTTTGATTCCTGTTAAAACACCCTAGTATTGAGTTACGTTTTATGAAAAACATGCTGACTTGAACATCCAGATTACATGTAAAATATTTTTATTTATTACTCATATTTTAATTTTTAAATGCTACTGCTTCTAAAACATGTTTGCACATATGTGGTGTAAAGCACATTAATTTACTGAACACATTTAGCAACCTTGTACTTTTTCTGAAGTACTGTTTTTCTTAACTCATTAATCTCTTCCAATTCCATTTTAGTAACAACTTGCCAGCTTGAAACTTTATGGCTCACAAAATCACAAAATATGCTGAGTTGGAAGGGACCCACAAGGACCATCGAGTCTAATCCACAGCCCTGCACAGGACCATCCCCAAGAGTCTCACCATGTGTCTCAGAGTATCATCCAAATGCTTCTTGAACTCTGGCAGCCTTGATGCTGTTACCAGTTTCATGGGGAGCTTCTTCCAGTGCCCAACCACCCTCTGGGTGATGATCCTTTTTCCAGTATCCAGCCTAAACCTTCCCTGACACAACTTCAAGCCATTCCCTCAGGTCCTGTCTCTGGTCACCACAGAGAAGAGAGCAATACCTCCACCTTCTCTTCCCCTCACAAGGAAGTTGGAGACTGCAATGACATCTCCCCTCAGTCTCCTCTTCTCCAGGCTGAACAGATCAAGTGACCTCAGCCGCTCCTCATACAGGTTCCCTTGAAACACCTTCACCATCTTCACTGCCCTCCTCTGGACACTCTGATAGCTTACTGTCTTTTTTATATTGTGGTGCCCAAAACTGCACACAATATTCAAGGTGAGGCTGCCCCAGTGCTGAGCAGAGCAGGACAATCCCTTCCCTCGACTGGCTGGTGATGCTTTGCCTGATGCCCACCAGGACATGGTTCTAAGCTAATGGAGGATTTGTGTTACTGGAACACCTGGTTCATTCAGCCTAGTGGTGACTAAATTAAAGTTTAGAGTTTCCATCAGTCACTTGTACATACTAATTAATAAACAGACTCCTTCATTTTACATGATATTCAGAAATAAATTATTGTTAAATGATGGTAAAATTTCCTAGTTGTTTGACAATCTTAACACATTAAAATTGACTATAAGTGCTAGATTTAAAATCTAAGCAATCATGCACCTTGTGTTTTTCAAATTTACTTCCAAACTTCCATTGCTCTTGATTTCTATTTCTGCAATGTTATAATGTTTATTTTCAAGTTAATTAAATGACAATATATTGGGAGTTTCCTCACACCTTCCACCCAAGCAATGCACAATGCTTTTCTGTAGAAGTCATACAAAGAGATCTATTCAATAGTTGAATTAACAATTCATTAGTCATTTCAACTGCCAAGCTATAAACAAGGTTTCAGACTGCAATCCATGTTGAATTTAGGCACTAAATTTACAGGAGACAACTTGCTTTCCTTTAAATAGCCTATATTTCTAGACTTTCTTTCTTATACACTTCATATATAGTTTAAATTTTAGGACATTATTTTCCTTGCTTCTGGAGGTTAAATATCCTCTCTCTTCCCCCATAACCATCAATAGAAACACATCACAACATTGAATGGGTATTACTTCATTATCCTGGCTCTTTACTGCTAAGATATGTATTTAAAGAGCATGTATGTTCATAATTCCTTTGCTTCACTGGGTGATCGTACCATTATCACTAAGACATGGAAAACAGAGAAAAAAATCAGCAAGATTAGCAAATACCTACAAAAAAGCACAACTAGAAAACACTGAGGAAATGGTTCAAAATCTCAATCCATGATAGAATATATGTGAGTATTGCTACAGTGGATTTGGATTGCTACATATAACTTAACCTTGCTTATACAAAATTTATTAGGTGATGCTTAAGCTTTTCAAACTGGCTCTCTGTAGTTATCAGGCTGCCAGTTCCTTTCGCTTCATTTTAAAAACTCTGATCTACATAGAATAGAAACTGATTTAAAGAGTTTCCCCTTTATAGGAACAGCATCCCACACTTCTGTTCTCCTGCTCTATGACTACCATATGCATGTTGTTATGCAAAGCACAAAACAGTTCATACTAATACGTGCCTTCACACCTGCTTCTTCACATGCAGTTCATTATACCAGCATCATCATTGATACCTCTCAAACTCAGTCAATCTTTTGCATATTTACTTCCAGTAACTCCAAGCAATACATATTACTAAAAATCCAGGTTTAAAACTAACACACATAAGAAAGGCTGCTTTCCCTTGATTAATCAAACTGTGTATTTCCCATAAGGAACATTTAACAGAAGCTGGTTTTAATTTCAAGCCAATAAAGTAGCACCAGGGGTGTATTTGCCTGGACTTATTGCAAAGCAGATTTTCTGCACACAAGTAATTGACAATTGAGGCTTCCTACGCTTTAAAAAGTCAAAGTGTTTACAGCATTTTGTGTTTGGTTGAGCTCCAAAATGCCAACTACCCAAACACAGAGTAAGAGGTCCCCCCATAAACACCAAGGGAGGGATGAAAGAAAAAAAAAAACTAGAAGCAAAACTTAAAATGGCAAGGTTTTTATATTTGCACAGAAGAGAGAAAATTAAAAACAGAATATGACATATATACATATACAAATGTGAAAAGAAATAACAACAACCCCACTGAGTCACCCACCCAAATAATACAGATTCCAACTATGCAGATTCACAAAAAAACACTGCAAAAGACTCTTCCTGAGAAAACTCCCAGTGAGAGAGGAGAAAAATTAACAAGAAAATGTTCACCTCCCTAGACAACATAGCAGTGGGGTGGTAGTGAGGCCTAATCTCAGCAAAAGCAGCAGCATGTCCTCCCAGGGCTGGGGTGAAGAGCAAAAGAGGCAGAAACTCCACCTCCCTCTCTTTTTGTACTTCACATGATGTCAAAATATGGGCCAGTACAGTCAGCTGTCAGCTGGCCTGATCCAACTTGAGTCAGCTGAAAATCCAAGGCCTACTCTAAAATCAAAGCCTAAATTTAGGCCTAAGTAAACCCTTAACCCCCTGAAGTACACAAACATGACATTATTTCACTTCTTAAGCTGAAAGGCAAGGCATCGTCTCTCACATATTTAGAATTACAAAACTGAAGTCTTAGATAAGCTATAAGTACAAGGGATTTGTTCACTAAGAGTTTATCAACTGATGACAATGATAGGGGCAGCTGTGGGGCTGTGGGGACTGACAATGTGTGTGCGGATCCCCTGATGTCTGAGGGAACTAATGAATGCATCCTTAGGGAGCAGAGAGCTACCTGTAGAATGTGGAATACTTTGTACCCAGCAGGATCTTTCCATGTATGTTAGGTAAACTGACAAACCAATAGCGTCATGACATATTGGATATAAAAGCGTATAAAAAGAGTAGATGTAACTAAAAATAAACTCTAGACTTCTGATCAAGCCTTCTGATGCTACTGTGCCTCATCTCTTATAACCATCGTTAATGCACTCCCCTTTAACCCTACAAAGGGTGACGCCAATAGGGGGCAATATCTGCTGAACAGTGTTGATGCATTGCTACCAGGTGATAACTCTCTTGGCCCCATAGAAAAGTGTCTACACTAACAGTACTGTTGGGATCAAACCCTAGTCTTTTAGATTTTAGTGCTCCAATTGAAGAAGGCAATTCAAGAAATAGAACTTATGCATTCAGAAACTTGTATTTATATCCTAGCAAAGTTCAAGAAAACTAATTATTGGGAAGAACCTAAATAGACAAAAATGCTAACTTGGCCAGTTTTTCAGAAAGGTTATACAAAAGCTATCACAGCAATGCTGTTCTGAGTCATATTTCAGTGGTAAAAGACATGGACATAATTTGAAACCAGGGATAAACCATGGAAAGTAAAACTGAGAAGAGGGACCTTGAGCTACAAATAAGAAATACTGGACCCAGAATAATTTTTTTTTTTTAACCCAGATGGAAAGACACAGAGTGGGACAGTTAGATCAGAAGCTAGTTCTACAGTCACTGCTTCATATATAAAATTTCTGCATAGTAATTTTCAACCACATTTTTTGAGAGCTGCTTCATCTTTTGCCTTTGTTCTGTAGTAGGATGCTCTGTCCAAGTAAAACAGCTTGAACTTTACCATACATGTAAAGTTAATCATTTATAGAGAAGAGGGTTTGCACTCTTTTTGGTGTTGAAAGACACACTGAAGAATGCTGAAAGTAGTTTGACTACTCAGTCCCAAAGCTAAACATCCTTTGCAATTTCCCATCTATTTTAGTATGGTTTAAATAATGTAAGTCATATCTAGTAAACCAAGTATAAGCTGAAGTTGACCTAACCATTAAGATGAAGTGTTAGAAGTCAGAAACACTCTTATACATGCATAGCTTCTTAGCTGCTTTCCAGTCTTCCTATGTTACAAACTAACAGAGATAGGTTAAGCTTAATATAAAAACTAAGGTCTGTCTCAAAAACAGATTGAAATCTTGGATATATTTCAAGTAATCAAAAACAGGATTCCCATTTTGGAAAGGGGACATTTTCTCTCTTTTTGGAAAACAGTACTTATCTCTCTGTATAACAAGAAGTCAGATTTGTTGGACTATATGAACTCTGAAGATCTTCAATACCACTCCTCCTTTCTGACCAGACAGGCCTTAATTTTCTGGATTGTTAGCAGAGCTTCTGGTCAGGTTTCAGAAAATATTGCGAAAGAATAACTAAGAGACACAGTTAAAGAAGCCTGATATCAGAACTTCTCATGCACAGGAATATATCATGTTATTCACTTTTTGAATAAAGACTAAAAAGTCCTACGAATCGCATCTGATTCTGAAAGCTAAAAGTTACTTTTGTGGTCAAGTAGTAAGTGAAGGCTTGCCTTGCCTTTTAAAATCTGAAGAATGAGAGGAATTTATTTGAGCAATTTCCAGAAATAAGTACAGAAATAACAGCTACTTTTTTGCTTATTCATGTAAGGAAGCTGTATTTTCTGAGGAGTATTTCATAGGTGGGGTGCAGAGCTTTGCCAATGGAAATCAGAACTACTAAAAAAAAATGGAGCAAATTTTGAGCTAGGCAGAACATAAAAAGAGCTACAGTCAGACAGAATTTTCTAAGGGAGGTGGGTTTATCAGCTACCTCAGTGGCCTCAAAAGCAGAATAAGATTAAACTTGAAGGAAGGTCTCGCTTAATTTTAAGGTATTCTGAAACTCAGTATTGATTAAAAAAATTAAATCCCCCCCAAAAAACCACCACAAAACAAAAAGAATCGAGGTATGATCTTAGAAGAGAAGGAGCAATTGCATTATTTTTCAAACGTCAGTATATTTAATATTATAGGGAACTTAACTTTCAAAAATTGTGACAGGTATTATAAAATGAATATTAGGTTTTAATAGTAATTTGTGACAAGTAGCAGTTAATATGTCAAGGGAAGTTGCAAAGGCATTCTGGATTTGAATAGATGCAACAAAATGGCACTAGGAAATGGTATTAATAATCACAAAGTTTGATCTGCTTTACTTCATGGAGTCAGAACAAAGTAGGTAACCTCATTTCACCCCACCCCCCTGCCCCCCCTTTTCTGTGTTAACAGTAACTTAGGTGAGTCAGTCAATCAGTGAATTTCATTTTACATTTCATCTTCAGAGAGTTCTGAAGACATTCTCCACAATTAATCATTATGTAAATAAATCAAGGATGCTAGTTTGATAAACTGACATAATTTATCAAAAGAACTTATTGGCAATGGTTCAACGACCTATTGAAGCCACCAATTTTTCCTCAGATTTTTTATCACCAGCATACCACAAAGTGCTATGAACAAGTTGTCTAAACTAGATGTCTATTCTGTGCATCCGAAAGCTCCAGTGTGCATAAAAAAACTTTTTATATAGGTAATGAAGCTGTAGTTGTGTAGGATATACTCTGAGCCACCCTGAGCCACTCCTGCAGTATATTAAAAAGGTGAAGTTTTTTTCCTCCAGCAGCAGACAGGTACCAGAAAAATGTTTTTCCAAAAGACTCACATTGGGAAAAAGTTCTTATTTTTCACAGGTAATGTTTCTTGGGAAAAAACCTTATTGGAACCATATCAGCTCATTGCAAGATTTACATCATTCTTGGCTATTACTATCCACTTTTACTTGATGATCATCAGCAAACTATCTCACCTACTAGGAATTAGGAATTTCACATTTCAATTACACTACTTTCTGGCACATACTCTGACAATAATCCAAGGCTGAAATTAAAACAGGGCTTCATCTGCAAGATTGTCTCATGACAAAACAGTACCTTTGAGTAGATGAACATGTTTGTATCTGAACCTTTTACCACTACTTTAAACTCAATACTCAATAATTCACTTTCTGAAGGTGGTACTTCTGGAAATTCTATTTCAGCATTGAAAATTCAGATTCACTGACTTTGGCACCTGTTTCAGCTCACATGGTGCATTAAGTACAGCAAATCAAACAGAACAAATATTGACACCTGCAGCTTCCAAGCAAAAATAATACTCTAATATTTAAATCAGAAAAGCTCTATTTTATTTTCATTATTGTGGGTATAAATTACTAGAGGTAGCAGCACAGGAACACTGGCCAACTCCATCAGCATATAGATCTGCATGCAGATCTGACATACACAAAGAGAACATGATGTTTCATGAGAACAAAATCAGTATCATCTTTCTGGTCCTTAAACTCTGTTGTCATGTGCACAAGAATATGAATATTCTGCAACAGACTGACAGATACTCCGTAAGTCAAGTGTAAACTGTAGTCTGATTCTATTCTGACTTTGTATAAAACACAAGTATCACAATATGCATGTACAAGCAGAGTTCCATTTCTGTACATTTGTGAGCTAGTTGACCTGACAACTACATAAAAGGATGAGATGAAACTCCTAAGTGCAATATCCCCTACAGTATTTCCCTAATTTGGTTTTCTAGTCATGACTTCCAGCATTCTGTTCACTTATGCAAATATATGCCCCATGACACTTAGCGTTTAATTAATTTGTATCTACAGATGACACGCTATGCCAGATCCTCAACTGGAAAGTTAGTATATCTCTCCTTAAGTCACTGTATTTAGTTTTAAGTTCCAATAATCTTTTTCATATTGGCCTGAATGTTAAAATGTAAATACAGCAATTTATTATGGAGCTTTCAGAAAGTCATGATTTGACCAATCATTTACCTTTCACGGTTTAGTATGTCTATTCTTATAAAAAGAATTAATAATAAGATACACTATTTTTCTTCAAATCCAATTAAATTTCTGGGTTTGTGTATTTGTATAATATCTGTGTTTTCAAGAATTCAGGGATTACAACACCTATACAGCACCACTTAATTTGGAAATAAGGCCTCATGACTAAGAAGAGGTTTGAACATTTCAAATTAGAAAAGGACAAACTGCATTCACACCTGACTCAGTTTTGTTGGCATAAATCCTGAGAGTATAGCAATGATGACTAGAAGAAAAACAATATAGAGAAAATTTAATTGAGCTAGACTAACGAAATTTCATGATCAACAAATATAATCACATCTGGCTTGATTATCAGACGGTAACATCTTTGATGGTTAAATGCTTACACTGTAATTTGAACAGCTATAAATATTAGCAGAGTTTTGTTATTTTTTCATGCAACTTGGAGGACATTTCTTAATTGAGGTACCTAACAATGAAGAAAAACTGCAGTTCCATTCCCTTAAATTTTATCCCTGGAACAAAGCTTCATTTTTCAGCAATCTGAATTCTTTCCTTCCCTTCCTCCCCTCCCCTCCCCTCCCCTCCCCTCCCCTCCCCTCCCCTCCCCTCCCCTCCCCTCCCCTCCTTCCCTTTCCTCCCTCCCTCCCTCCCTCCCTCCCTCCCTCCCTCCCTCCCTCCCTTCCTTCCTTCCTTCCTTCCTTCCTTCCTTCCTTCCTTCCTTCCTTCCTTCCTTCCTTCCTTCCTTCCTTCCTTCCTTCCTTCCTTCCTTCCTTCCTTCCTTCCTTCCTTCCTTCCTTCCTTCCTTCCTTCCTTCCTTCCTTCCTTCCTTCCTTCCTTCCTTCCTTCCTTCCCTCCCTCCCTCCCTCCCTCCCTCCCTCCCTCTTTCCTTTTCCACAGTATTATAATGACATTAGTCCTCATTTGTGATTTTCAAAAATATCATTATAATGTTTATGAAACTAAATCAACCAACCTCAACAGCCAAATGAGAAATTCAGGGATTTTGTATTTACATGAGTTTTAAGCCAACTGGTGTATAACTAATGCACAACTAAGCTGTATTATTTATAAAACTATGTTTAACTTAAAACCTTTTCTCACACTAAAAATTGTGTATTTATGCATATTCAGATCCCATCCTTTCAGAGTTTTACAGCTTCTTACTTTTAATGACAGCCATTATGGAAAGGAGAACTACTGGAATTAGGCTATATAATACATGCAAAAATAAATAAATCATAGTATTTGTTATGCAGAAAAGTTTGAGTAAGTTTCAGAAAAATTATATTCCTGTTAAAAACCTTGATGAATTCAACAGTGCAACTTCTGCAGGCCACTAGGATTCCTACTTTTTTTTTATTCCTCATAAATATTATAATATTTAAAATATTGTAGAGAATTTTACTTTGAGGAACACTCAAAGTGCACCTTAATGCAACCCACTGGGTTATGCACTCTTTGCTTGCTCTTAAGAACTGAGTGAAATGACACTTCTGTAGCATGAGGCTGATGAACTGGAACTGAATTCAATATCAGCAATTATCCTCTCACTTGCATTTTCAGGTACAAACCCATGTTATTTGTCAATTATTTTCAATCTCTTGCAACAGACATGTAAATAAAATGTTACTTAATAAAACAAAAGCTCTTTTAGTAAAAGAAAAAGAAAAGATAGAATGTGACTGGACAATACATGTGCTTCATTTACACCTCTTTATGCAAATACTAATTCCCAACTGAAAGCTAATTTCTGATAGCATTACTGTTGTGTTGCTTTTGTTTATGTGCAAATATTTGTCAGCTTAACTAACTCTGTATCCTGAAACATTACTCTGGATGATAGGGTGACCAAGATTTGCTAAACAGACACTGAATAAGAAATAGTACTGCTCTTTTGTTGCTTTTTTTTTTTTTAACAGCACTTTGTTGTCTGAAATGCAGTATGGAACTGTAGGCTGCTTTGAGTTCAACTTTTTGTTCTTTACATTTTAAAGATTTATAGAAGTAGATTATTATGCAAAACATCACATATATGTATATGTAAATGCATCATTTATAAACACATTATTTATATATCTATATATACACAACATATATACATATACTAGAAAAAAGAACCTGATAGTATCCATCAGAAAATAATCACACACACACACACACACACACTCACACATCCCTTCAAGTACCTTAAATTTTAAAAGCATATTACTTATTTGACTTAGAAATGTCAGGTGGCTAAGAATGTACATTACTAACTGGATTGCACCTGGATTTAAGAACGCAAGAACTCATTTCTACTTCCTCCTGGGTTGTCTGAAAAGATTTAGTCAAGGATCAAGGCCAAATTGGTTAAAGGCTGTCCAAAGAACAAAAACTCACTCCCTGCCTCTAAGACATGTGAATTGAGAGTCTGAAACTTCTAACTGAGATGTTATGCAGACTTCACTCTCGCCCACATGATAACATTTTATTTATTGGTTTTGCAGATTTCTGTTCTTATGAAGAAATGTTATCTACCTAAGCAGGGGAATGAAGATGCAGCACGTTAAAGATGTCTTTACACTGAAAACTAATATTTAGAGAATATTGATTTTTGGTGTGTAATATGTAGATGATTCTGAAACCGCAAATTATAATTAAAAAGAATTAATTATTAAGTTCATTAATTATTCAACAAAATTTGAATAACTTTTTAGTAGTCATCTGTAAAAAGCAACAACCTTTATTGTGTTACCACTCTTTTTTTTTTGCTGAGCTATAACAAAACCACAAGCTAAACAACAGGAAATCACTTCCAATTGCTTTTGCCAGAATGTTAGTTTTATAGTTGAGCAATAATAACAATGATGTTGACTGAGCATAGAAATTGTCAAATATTGCAGTTTTTTGAAGAGGTTATATGCTGTTTACCAAGGCTAAACTAGTTTTCTGTATTAAGAAAAGATAAGAATAGAAGCAAAAACTTCACAAAAAGCATGACACTCTTCAACAGTTATGCCAAAAAACCAAAAGGAATGCAGATAAAGCACATAAAATTTAGACAGGGAGGTCAGTATGATCTCAATGCTGATAATCAAATTTAACTGGAGTTCTCAGTAAAAAGGTTATTTTGAACAGAAATGAACCTGCTCTCCTAGTCAGACCAAAATGCTATAGCAACGCAGCATATGTTATACCAAAAAACGGTGTTAAAAAAGTCAAATTTTTCACAAAGGTATTTCTGGGAAACCAGTGTAATAAGCTTTTCCAGTTTTCTCATCAGAGACATCTTATCCCACACCTTTCTCATCTCCCACCTAATGCAGGCTGCCACAAAACCACATATAACACCAGGCTGCCCTAGTTCTCCTGGTTGTATAAGTTTATGTGTTTTGCATATGAAAGTGTCATGGAGGACCTTCCCTCTGGAAGGTAATTAGGACTTTTGGAAAGCTTTTAACATGTAATTATTTCAAAAATGCTTCTCCGGGGACAACCCCTTGTCGCAGGGGAGAAACTTGCATGATCTCATGAGGTTGAGAGCTATGCTGGAGGTGGTTTGTGCCACCGGTAGGGTTTCCCATGCCAGACAGGTCTCAGCTGAAGGGTCAGACAAAGTGTGTCCATGGGCAGGATGGGCTCGCTAGCCGTCTGGCAACCATCCGAGGAGAAGAACAACTCTAACTTCAAAACACAGACAGATGGAGCTCTCTCAGCCCTGTAAGGCCATCCATCTAAAGAAGGATACTCTAACCAAACCTATGTCCTGAGGTATTCGCTGTCACCGTCCAAGCTCACTAGGCCCTGGCAGATGAACCTTAGGTGTAAAGGGTGGGGCCAGTTCTGCGCACGCTGTGCCTCACCTAAAAAATCCATTGCGCAGGCTTGAAGGGTTCACCAACATTGCAAAGCTCTGTAGCAACAGCCGAGGATTGAAACGTCAGGTGATAGGAAGTAGCTGGAAGCTGCAGACCCAACCCTGCATGCAGGAGGTTCAGGATATGGGTCATTCCAGACTGACCCCGGAGATGACAGTCTTGTGGGGTTGCATCCTGAATGACCAAGCAGGCATTTCTAAGGACAGCACTGCTTGCTCCACATGGAGAGGGGTCTGGAAAAGGTGACCGAAACAAAGCATGAGCCCGGTTGGATAACTGCGGCCAACCAGCATCTTCGATGCCATCAAACAAAAACAGAGATTTCAAAGGTACACACCTGCCTCCAAAGGTGTGTTCAAATTAACACTCGCATGTTGGAACATCAGAACCATGCTTGATACTGGGGATAGTGGACATCCTGAGCCTTGTTCTGCTCTAATTGCCCATGAACTGTCACGACTCAACATCAACATTGCTGCTCTCAGTGAGGTTTGTCATCTTCATGAGGAAGGCAGCCTTAAAGAACATGGTGCTGGCTACACACTCAACTGGTCAGCCAAACCCGAAACCAAAAGATGCCCTTCAAGAGTTGGCTTCGTGGTTAAAAACTCCATTGCCTCCAAACTTGAAAATTTGCTGCCAGGTCATTCTGATCGCATCATCTCCTTATGCCTCCTACTACAGAAGAAACATGTTGTTCTTTTCAGCATATATGCCCCACTGGACAAAGACAAATTCTACACCAACCTGCACCGCCTCACCCAAAAGGTTCCTATAGATGATAAGATCGTAATCCTTTGTGACTTTAATGCAAGAGTAGGTAAGAATTGTGAAGGCTCGAAAGGAGTCCTGGGCAAGCATGGTGTTGGAAACTGCAATGACAACGGACGCCTCCTGCTAGAGTTTTGTGCAGAACAGCAGCTCACCATCACTAACACTATCTTTCAACAAAAAGACAGCCTGAAGACAAACTGGATGCATCCTCGATCCAAGCACTGGCACCTCATTGACTATGTCTTAGTGCAACAGAGAAATGTGATGTCTTTCATACCTGAGTGATGCCGAGTGCAGAATGTCAAACAGACCATCGCCTTGTGCACTGCAAACTTAACCTCCACTTCAAGTCCAAACCTAAGAGAGGTGGCATTCCAAGGAGGAGACTCCAAGTTAAAAATCTTCAAACAGCCACAGTGAGAGACAGCTTCCAGGGAAACCTTCAAACTAGACTTAAAATAATCCCATAGATCCCTCTCCTGAAACACTTTGGCAACATATTAAAAATTGCATCCTGCAGTCCTCTGAAGAGTCCCTAGGGTTCTCCTTCAAGAAAAACAAAGACTGGTTTGATGAAAACAATCAAGAGATCCAGGAATTGTTGAAGAAGAAAACTGCTCACCAAGCACACCTTGCTCAGCCATCTTGCCATATAAAAAAAGTCGCCTTTCCTCTTGCATGCAGTGAGCTCCAACAGAAACTTCGAGACATCCAGAACAAATGGTGGCTCAACCTAGCAGAAAAGACACAACTATGCACAGATTTGGGTGACCAATGAGGATTCTATGAGGCCCTGAAAGCAGTGTACACACCCACACACCAGGTTCAAAGCCCCCTACTCAGTGCAGGTGGTCAAATGCTTCTCACAGATAAAACCTCCATCCTGAACTGATGGCCTTAACATTTTCAGACTCTCTTCAGTGCCAACCATGTAGTCCAAGGCTCAGCAATTCAGCACATTACACAACAACTCGTGAAAAATGACTTGGATGCAGCCCCTACTATGGGAGAGATACTCAAGGCCATATAACAGGTGAAAACTGGCAAGGCAGCTGGGGTTGATGGAATTCCACTTGAAATCTGGAAGCATGGAGGTCAAGCACTCCATGCTAAATTTCACGAGCTTGTTGTGTGTTGCTGGGAACAAGGGGAACTACCATCAGATCTCTGTGATGCAGTCATCATCACCCTGTACAAGGAGGAAGGACTAACACCAGACTGCTCAAATTACTGAGGTATTACTTTGCTCTCCGTTGCTGGTAAAATCCTTGCAAGAATACTTTTGAATAGATTAATATCTGCTATCACAGAACTTCTACCTGAAAGCCAGTGTGGTTTCAGAGCCAATAGGAGCACCACAGACATGGTATTTGTTCTCAAACAACTGCAAGAGAAGTGTAGGGAACAGAACAAAGGGCTCTATGTAACCCTCGTTGACCTCACCAAAGCTTTTGACACTGTGAGCAGAAAAGGCCTGTGGCAGATCTTAGAATGTTTAGGATGTCCCCCCAGGTTCCTCAAAATGATCATTCTGCTACGTGAGGATCAGCTTGGACAAGTCAGATATGGCGATGCACTCTCTGAGCCCTTTCCAATAACCAATGGTGTGAAACAAGGTTGCCTTCTTGCACCAACTCTATTCACAATCTTCTTCAGCATGATGCTTCAAAGAGCAATGGTAGACCTCGATGAAGATCAGCTTGTCCACGAGCTGCTTTTTGCTGACTATGCTGCCCTCGTTGCTCACACAGGAGCAGCTCTGCAGCACTTCACATCCTGCTTTGCAAAGGCTGCTGAGCTTTTTGGGTTGGAAGTCAGCTTGAAGAAGACAGAAGTTCTCTACCAACCTGCACCTCAGGAAGTCTTCCATCATCCCCAGATCACCATAGGGGAATCAGAGCTTAAGCCAGTCCAGCAGTTCACCTAACTGGGAAATATCATTTCCTCAGATGGTAAGATCAACAAAGAGATAGACAAAGGCTATCAAAGGCATACAGAACATTCAGAAAAGAGTCTGGTGCAATAAACACCTAAAGAAAAGTACAAAGATCACTGTCCACAGAGCCATTGTACTGTCTACTCTTTTATATGGGTCTGAATCATGGGTCATCTATTGCCACCACCTGCAGCTACTTGAACGCTTCCAACAGCAGTGCCTCCATTCAATCCTAAACTTCCACTGGTCTGACTATGTGACCAATGTGTCTGATTTTTAACAGGCAGGTGCCACCAGTATCGAGGCCATGCTGATGAGAATGCAGCTGTGCTGGGTAGGGCACGTCTCCAGGATGGAGTATCACCACCTCCCGAAGACTGTGCTGTATGGTGAAGTCGCCACCAGGTGCCACAAGAGAGGAGCCCGGAAGAAGAGATACAATGACTCCCTGAAACAACACCTTAGCCTTGGCCATACTGACTGCCATCAATTGTCCACTTTGGCTTCCAATTGGGTTTCATGGAGACACACCATTCACAATGCTGCTTCCTTTGAGAATGCATGCAGAATCAGTCTGGAGGAAAAAAGACAACACAGAACCGTTGCTTGTCAATATCGCCAAAGGAGATGTTCCACTGTGCCTTTTGTGACCTTGCTTATCCCATATTGACCTTTTTAGCCACCAGCACGCTTGCAACAAGTGCCCTTCCCAAATCTTCGTTTGTGAAGCCTAGCCATGATGATGATGATGATGATGATGATGATGATGATGATGATGATGATGATGATGATTTCAAAAATGATAAAAGCAACCCAAGAACATTCTGTCCTCCAACACTGGTACAGAGTATACCCACAGTATTATAGCCTTATCTGGGGGTGAAAGGGAGGAGGTTAAAACGAGTAGTTTTGTAAACTACACTAATAGAGAATGGGTTTGGGTCCTCTGTAAATTGCAAAATCAAATATACCAATATATTATATTGTATATGAATATATAATACTCTTACTTAGCTACACTTCGGTAACAGAGTATTGGTAGTTCAGGGCGAAAAGTATACCCTCTAGGAAAAAAAAAAAAGGAAAAATACCCAGAAATAGTATGTTGATGGGTTTTTTTCTTATTCAGTGTCTGACAAACCAGTACATAAGCTATCACAGACATTAGAGTTCTGATAATCAAAATTCCACTATCAACTTCTATTCCTTAGGTAGTTTAGCATTTTATTTAACCACATAGGATGCTACACAGATGGGCTTGGAACAGGCCAAAATCAATCA
This sequence comes from Pithys albifrons albifrons, assembly GCF_047495875.1. Classification (NCBI taxonomy): domain Eukaryota; kingdom Metazoa; phylum Chordata; class Aves; order Passeriformes; family Thamnophilidae; genus Pithys; species Pithys albifrons. The sequence goes on along the minus strand of NC_092497.1, from coordinate 78,356,073 downwards.
CAAACCTGCTCTCAGCTGACCATCGTATGGGAACCTTTTACAGCTAGATGTCAGCTCGAAAGTTTGATTGCCCAGCCACACCTTGCCAAGACCTGACATGTTCTTCCTCCCTTATTAAACTACACAAAACTGAAAAGATACAGATCTGGATTTCAAATCCACCGATCTGTAAAAAATGTAGGAAGAATTCAATTATAGGAAATCTTCATAGTATGGTTTATTATTAAGGTTATTCATTATTTCCAGGTAGTTCAAACTCTACCAGACTTATAATTTAGTGTTTCAGGCTTATTTTCTCTCTTTTATTAGGTTCTTTTTTGCTTCATTTCTTTTGTTTGTTTTGGTTTTTGTTTTGCCTTTTTTTTTGTTTGGTTTGGTTTGGTTTTTGGGTTTCTTTTTTTATTTGTTTGGGTATTTTTCATCCGACAATGCCTTTAGGAATCCTAATATTTATATCAGGATTTTGCTAGTTATTAGGTGACGAGTGTGTGTGAAGAATATGGTGGGTTTTCCCCTTTTTCTATCAATCACCGCATTTGTCTGATACACAAAATGGAAAAAAAAATTATCAAGGTAAGTTATTAAGTCACTCTGAAAGGTCGGTCTGTACTGCTCCACTAAAGTACTGGTGCTTCTGAGATTTATGGGCTAACACCAAGTACAAGAACTGACATGAGGAAATGTATTTTGCAGTTCATTTCACACATAAATACGGATGCTGTTGCACAAACATGTTGCACAAATGGAGGATAAACAGATACTGCCATTAGACAACTTTTACGTCATGGATGAAGATGCTAAGATACTATTTGCTTTTGATTCAATCACAACTCAAAGGCTCTTTTGTAGCAAAACCTGAATCAGTTGTAGGTAACATTCGATGTCCATCAGGATTTTGAGGTGGAAAATGTATTCAGGAAAGTATTTTCATGGTAGGATATCTTGCCAAGGATCCCTTCAAGGTCAGTTCTTACATGTGATAGCAAACCAGGAGCACCGCCTTCATATTTGGTTTGAATGTCTGGTAGTTCAACTGTGAAATTGAGTCCAGGCTGTCTGGAATGTGGATTAAAGGTCAGAAAGACATTTGTAACCATGAAAGCCAAAACTGCCTCAGCAAGTAGAAGCTACTAAAATATTTGTGCCTTTGTTACTTTTGAACTTAGAAATTGTGTAAGTTTTAGGTAAATGAGTGTCAAAGAGACGTGAAAGGATTTAAGAGCTACAGCAGATGGAATACAGCCACAAACTGTACTGGGAATATTGTCTTCTTGAAAGCAAAATTTTGGCATTCAGAAAATTCTTCCTATTTGTTATAATGTATGGCCTTCCAGGATAACACTCCAGCTGCTTCAGATCCTGGCGCTAGGTCAAACAGTCCAGCAGTATTCATACTGCCATTCCTGGTTTTATAATTTGGTGTGCCAGAAATCCCAGTTCAGTCTGAACTTTACCAAATTCTTCCTAGTTTATTTAGAATTCTCAGCCCCATAAAATTATGGATAGATACCTGAGGAAGAACTGCCTAACAGTGCCTCACAAAGTCTCAGTCTAGTTGAAAATACTATCTTTGAGTATGTGAAAAGTGAAAGACATGGATCAGTCAAATAGATGAATTTGGAAACAAGTTTTTAAGAATTCTGGGAAATATGAACACATGACTTTTCTGGATTTGTGGGAGAAAAGCTATCTTGCATGCTCTTAAGAAATGAGAACAGAGACATGGTGGGGTTTGTGCTCTCTCATTTGAGTATGAAGAATCCTATGCATGGCCCCTTTAGCAACTCTACTCTTCACAGTTTGATTATGTAACTCTGTGTTTCCATGTAAAAATACTAGAAAAGTTAAAGGCACCAATTATGAGGCCATAATTAATTTTATGTGACAAATATTGTTATAACAGCAAAAACAAGAGATTCTTTGTTGCAGTTAAAAATTGAAGGTGAGGTGGGGGGTTTTGTTTGTTTTCCGGTTTTATTTTTACAAATATTTATATCTATAGCACTTGCATCCTGTAAAAGATTAAATGATGAAAGCTTTTCCATATTTCTGCAGGCTGGAAAAATAATCCAGCCTTCTTAGTTCTCTAAAAGGCAAAACAGTCCCTTGAGGAAACACAGTCAACAATGCAATGAGTTGTGAAATCTATGATTTTAAATCTACGATTTAATGGGTCGTTTCATTTTTGCCTGAATGGCTCTTTCATGACTACACCTCTACACTCATCAATTTCAAGGTCTACTTTTTGATAAATGTAGACAGCTGGCCTTCTGCATGAAATTAGTAGCTAGTCCTGTAAGTTTATACAGAAATTACTTATTATACACTCTAATTTCCCTGCAAAATATACTTTAAAGCTATTACTGCTACGGATATTAGAAGGTGTAAAAGAGGTAACTTAGAAAAGAAGTCCAGGTAAGTGAAAAAATAATTTTCAGTTTATGAAAAAAACTAGATGTGGCTACAGTGCTAGAGGGTAAGTGCAAAAATTAGGATCACACAGAAAACAAATCTATAGAATCATTACTTTAAAATACAAGAATCCTGACTCATCATTACAAAATCAATAGCAAGACCAAAATCTGTTCTGGTTTACTGCATTTTAGATTATGTACAAGGCAAACACAGTTAATGCTCAAAATTACTTGTATTTCTATTGAATATTTTGCTCCTTAGCAAAATGGAAATTTATATGGCTATGTGTTATGGGTTTGGCTAGGTATAGGCCTAAATTTAGGTTTTGGATTTTTTAGGTAGGCCTGAGACTGTCAGGTGATTTGAGCTAGGCCTGAGCTAGCTGACAGCTGACTTCTTCTAGTTAGTAGCATTTTATTCCGTACTATAGTACAACATCATCTCAAAAGAGGATAAGAGCAAGTGTGGGAGTGGCTTAGGTCAGTCGCTTTACAGCATCCCTCCTGGAAGGACACACTGTGCTGTCCCGAGAGAAATGGCGAGGCCCAGGCCCACAGCATCGGCTCAGCGGTTGTCTTGGGGAATGTCTTGGTTTGAGATAAGCAACTGCCAACCCCCCCAAGCACAGAGAGAAAAGCCTCCCTCCTAACACCAGGGAAAGGGAGGAAAAGAGAGGGGAAAGGAAAAAACACTTCAAACTGCATTTATACTAAATCTACATATATTTTTCACAGAAAGAAAGAGACAATTAGAAGAGAGTACAAATATACACTCACACAAGTCTGCAACAACAAGTTCCCCACCTCAACTTCTTAACAAACACACAAATTCTACTGTCCTAACTACACATTACTTAAGAAGAAGCTTATTCCCCAGGGAGACAAACCCAAGCAGAAAGGAGAGACCCAGAACAACACATTTTACTTTCCTGAGGTACCCTGTGAGCCAGTGGTGGGCCTGGTCCTCTCCATCCCCCCTGGGACAGCATCGTGCGTCCTCCCAAGAGGAGGGCTGGGAAGCGACTGCCTTAACCACTCCCACACTGGTTCCTACTTCCCTGGAGATGATGGCATAATGTGGTATGGAATACAAAATTACTGGCTAGAAGAGGTCAGCTGTCAGCTCAGCCCAGCTGAAGTCAGCTGACAGCTTCGGCCTAGTCCAGACTTCAGAGCCCAAATCTAGGCCCACCTAGGTGAACCCATAACAGGGAAGTAAAATGTTTGTTCTTGGTTCTTCTCTTTCTGCTTGGGTCTGTCTCTCTGGAGATTGAGTTCTTTGAAGTAGTTTGTGGATGGAATAATAAGATTTGTGTGTTTACTGGGAAGTGAAAAATTATTTCTTGTTGTTTTTAACTTGTGTGAGCATGTATTGTATTTTCTTCTAATTTTCTCTTTTTCTCTAAAAATAAATGTAGTTTTAGCAGAAACGTAGTTTGAAGGGGTTTTTTCCCCCCTCTTTTCCTCCCTTTTCTCAGTGGGCGAAGGGAGGCTCTGACTCTGCACTTGGAGAGCTGGTGGTTTGCAAACTCAAACCAAGACACTACGGATTGTTAAATTCTTCAGAACTTTATCAGAATACTTACATTTCTATAGTTCAGAACAGTTTATCTCTAATAGCTGTACTTTGAAAAACTGTAAAGTCATCACTTTTTAAGGAAATTGAAGGGTTTTTTCTAGTGTGAGCTACATTCAGAAGTAATTAGTATCTAAAAAGGAAGATGTGTCTCTTTTGCAAAGTAGTGTTCACTTCAGAATGCAACAGTCTTTTAGTAATGTAATGAGTCACACATTTATTATAAAAAAATCAAAAGCATATTCTACAGTTAACAAGGTGGTTATCTGTGAGCATACACTGAGTACCTAGAGAGGTAATACCTTAACACAGGTCTAAACAAAATGTCACTGCATATGTTGTCCAGAATTCTTAGATTTAATGAAGTTAAAATGGCTAGTAAAACTCTGCTGGTTTATTAATCAAACCATGTTTATAAGGACCCTTGAATCTTTTGGACATAAATATTGAAAAGATACATTGAAAAACATGAAAATGATTCACTGAATGTTGTATGAAAAATCTTTTGTGGTAAATGAGATGGCATAAAAGGAGAAAAATTAAGATTGTTTAAAAAAATATTTTTCCAGCTCTTTCTCATCCCAAATCAATTCTGATCTTTTTTGATCTAAGGTACTTCTACAATATTTAAGCACTTGAATTCAGGATCAATCCATCCTTTCACTTTTTGTGGTCTCCTGTCTTTTGTTTGCCTGTTTGGAGCTTAATTAAAAAATCAATGATTTTAGAAATGCTCCAAAACTGCAAACATCCTATTTCAGAATTAGAGACATACAATAACCTCAAACAAAGGGGTCTGCTTCCCAGATGTGAATCTATTATCCCTCTCAATAAAAGCAAAAGTGGAAATTCCACTTCATCCTTTCATTCTATATTTAGAAATCAGGTGCACTTCAACATGAGGCAGCTAAATCCCTTTTAAAATGTTAGAAGTCGAAATATCAAGGCTATCTGAAAACTGATTTATCAGTGAGCTCCTGCCAGTGTGCTTTTGAAAATTTATGTTTTAGAATCAATAGACACTTCTGATTTTCCATCAGAAAGACACTCATCTTCCTCTAGTTCAAGGATCTAATATTAAAGGAAGACTTTGGTTGCTTTATGTATAAAAATAATGAGCTCAACTTTTATCCATCACTCAGATAACAATATACATAAACTGTCATGCTGAAAAAAAATTGGGATGAAGTCTATTTTATACATTTGATTAATATTTTTATTTTTATTCAATTACTACAACATTTCCCTTTAAAAATTCAGAATACAACTATCATCAGAAATGTTGCTAAAAGGGCAAAGGTTTCTGGATTTTGGTTGTGTTATAATTCCACCCTTGTGTCTCTCTTCTTGCAGCTTGCAACACTGAGATCTCAGTTGTGGATATTTTTAAATCCATTCCTCATCAATGACACTAATTATGTACTTAAAATCCCATCTGCATTTTAAAATGACATTAGCTATACTTTAGTATTCTGCTTACACAGGGTATTTAGGAATGTATATACTTTGTTACATTTGAGAAATTTTAAAATAAGAGATCATTTCAACTTATCAATGAAAAATAAACATTGATAAATGGGAAAGAATATTTCTGTGTTGTATTACCTACTATTCTTGGCCCCTAATGAGCAAAACATATTTTTTCAAGATGTAAATCTTCTTAATTAAGTCCTTCACATTTTCTTGGAGACATAGTACTATATTTTTAATTGTGTTTTTTTGAGTAATTATTTTTCACAAAATTCCTGGGTAATAGGCTCAAAATTCTGTTTCAGATTTCAAACCTTGAGAAGTCTTGAGGATTCCTACTGAACTTTCAGGTTCATTACATTACTCTGAGAATGAATAATTAGTTTTGAATATTAGTTTTGCATCCCAAGATGCATTTGTTAAATAGTAATTCGTTAATGTAGATAGTAATTTTATAATCTGGATTTTACTTTGGAATTTTAATTTAGATTTTCCTTTACATCTACTTCTTCAAACAGAAATATTTATGGTTACATATCTCTTTGCTTATCTTCTGTCCCAGAACAGTTTATTTAAATTAGCCTTGTGGTAATGGTTTTGTGAAATTCATTCTTAGCGATGTACAATTACTATGACTCTTCTGATGTAATTTTTTTTTTCCATTCTTTTGTATGTCAGGTTATTTATCAATGGCCTCTTTATGTTTTCATGCAAATGGTACAGGGAATAATCTATGAGCAGGACATCCTGCAATCCACCTACACTTCAGGTAGACACCAACTTTAGTGTGCAGTGATGCACAGGTATATCTGATAGCAGCAGTACTTCTATTTAAGCCAATTATCTACTGAAGGATTAGAGCATATATCAGCCAGATGGTATAATAAATCTACTACAAACACTCATTTTCTGTCCTCAGAGTGTTTGCAGATTTGACTTTTGCAATGGTCATAACTGTGTTCCTGCATTTCTGGCATGCTAGACACTAAAAAATAAAACATCCAAACCACCTCTTCCAAAATCACTCAACTGAGACCTTTTCATAAATGTGAATAGTGAACTCTTTATTTCTAGACACAGTCATGAGGAGCTTTATGCACAACTGCATTTCAGCTCTCAAAAGGAGAATGAAAGCTACATTCATATGTAGAATAAATAACAGACTTCAAAAAACAAACAACCCCCCCAAAAACCAGACCACCCCAAAACAACAAAAAAAAAATGTTCTTAAGACGAACAAAGTATCAGTACTGCTGGTAGCCTAGATAAACTCACAAACTATATAAAGGAAGATATTTTTTTTACTTCAGGATACTGAAGATTGGGCTTATTTACTGATGACCTTGGAGTTTCATTTAGCATGGTTCATAAGCTATAATTTACAAGTAATAATGTGACACTGGGAAGAGACAACAACAGAAAGTTAAAGAAATTATTTAAATTCTAGAATCTCCATGACATGGCAGTTTAGGTGCCTAATATTTAAAATTGAAGGACTCTAAAACCTACAAAATATACAAAGCAAACTAGCATCTCATAGGATTTATGGAAATCTTAAAACACACAGGTTAAGGCTTTTAGGAGTATCCCCAGGTTTATAAATTATTTAACTGCAGAAAATATCTAAGAAATAACTTTGATCCTGCAAATGACAAAAAGACTATTTTTAAGATGTATTAAAATCTGTGGATTTCTAAATTACGTTATTATACAAAAATGCACAGTACTGAACTTTGTATTACTATACTTTCAACAGAATTCTTTGTTTTGTTAAATAATGACTGAGGAAAATGAAGAAGCAGGCAGAAAAGTCTCTAACAAATAGTATTACTATAAAGGACTTAAAAATATTTATAAAAATTCTATTGATTCCATCCAAATCAATTATGTTTAACTGTACCTCACTATTCATCGTCATGCAATTAATTAAAAAAAAACCCCACAGAAGTACATTATCACTTCTGTATTTCTACTGGTTTAAGTCCTTGGAAGGAGTTATGGAACAACTGCCTGGACAGTGAAGAAAATCACAAAGTCTAGTACACAAAGTTGTCATGCAAGCTCATCGGTTCAAAGCTGAACCACTGTAGTTTTGTGTGTTCTTTATACCAGATGCAATGACTGGAATTAATTTCAACATAGGCAAGGATGTTAGTGTGCTGTTATATGCTGCTCTGTACAGCTGAAACCTTTGTGATACCCTCTTTCAATTATCTGCATCAAAATAATTTATTACAAGCTCTCTGGTTTTCAGTCAAGCTTCCAAACATCAGCAAAATTGATTGAAGAATGATTGATAGACTTCACTGTTCACTGAATAAAACAGAGTAACAAGTGTAGTGTATTGGGTTTCTGCTGCACTAATTTTCATGATTTAATATTTATTCCTTTGTCTAACTCTTTACAAGCAACAGGTTGTAACTAATTCACCTAAACCAAATATTATTACTGTTTTGTCTGAAAAACAAAAAGATATGTTAGACATAGACTGCACTTCTTCATCTGTCCAGGAGACCAATGAAATGTATTCAAAACAGCGAAGAAATAGGAATTCATTCACTTCAAAAGTACAGAGCAGGACCAGTTTGTGACAGAAAGTTTAAAAAAGTGAATGAAAATGTCATTAGGTATGTAAAAATGCATTTTGCCTGCATAATGCTGATATTTAATATATCTGTGTATTTAACTTATTCTTAATTATTACATCTAATTTTAATATTGGATTTCATTAAAATTTTCAAAAGTGAAATCCCATTAATGGAGACTTTACTTCTATTTGCTTTTATAGTAAAATTATGAGACAGAGACAACATAGTCACTTTTCACCAGAAAATTCTAATATATATATTGTTCAACTTAATATGATGATTCTGTTACTTTCTAAAGACATGTTTCATGAGTGTCTAATGTACTTTCAGCTCTTATCTAGTATTTTCTGAAGTTGCAGAGTTCATGATTTTCTGCACCTTTGAGATATCCTAAGAAGTAGACTAGAATGTAATATAATAAATGTAACACAATATCATAAAGATTATGACCATTTTTAGAGTAATTCTTTCCCTATGTGATACTGAGGGTAATAGTGTCTAGGACATTCATAAGAATGACAGCATTTTGTATAGCTCTGACATTAATTTAATCTAGACATTCCAAGTTCTCCATTGACCTGAGCTAGGATGGCACTAGCATTGCAGTGTAATGGCAGTGTGAGCAGGATAATAAAACAGAAAAAAAACGTATCATGTATGCCAGAAAATTAGTCCCTAGCAGGCTAAGAAAAGCTATTTTAAAAGAGATGTCAAGAGACAGATACTTTGGCTACGTAAAATCTCAGAACTTTTTGTAGGGGTGTGGCAGAAGAATGTTTTTTTTTACTTTTATATTACTTTCCTTTAGAAAATAAAATTTTAGAATTCTTTAAAGGTTTGAATTTACAACATTCAAACTTATTTTGCACTACAGCTGAAATTAGTCATGATTACATCACATGGAAAATTTACTACTTTTTTTAATTTAGCAAAATTTCCAAATTTCCTGATTTGTCCAATCTAGCAATTGTTGAATGCTTTTGAGTGCTTTTGAGTTTTCATCAAAGTAATTCCAACCCATTTCCCCCTTGGCCCAAACATTTAGGAAAAAAATTGTGGAAAGGCAGACACATTCTTGCTTATGATCTAATTTTCCATCCCTCAAAATATTAAAAGAGGTAGGATCCCAAATTATTCACTACTGAAAAGGATCTTGGAAGTCAAATTCTTTTTTTGACTCTCTAAAAGACATCATAATTATTCAAATTTTGGATATCTAAGATTTCAATAATATTTCACTTAAAATTGTCTAAATCCAGAATACCAAAATGGCTATATCCAGATTTCTATTTTTTATTATATGAACTTTAACAAAGGAGATAGCATACATGAGTCTTGGCAAATTTTTTTTTAAGTAAATTTTTATTTGATCTTGCTCTCAGCCTGTTCAAGGTTGTTTCTGAGAATATTTCAATACTATAGTTCATCATAACTTTTTGAAAAAATTGCTCTCATTTTTTTCTCTATCCCCATAGCTGTATTTTGGGTACTAAAAAGAGACCCAAACAATTTCAACAATAAAATACCCTTATTATCATTTTGTTGCTTCTTCTGCACATTTCACTATAATTGGGTTTTGTTATTCCACCAATGAAACACAGGAAATACCTAGTTGAAACCTTTTGTTATGATTTTTTATGCTTGAAAGAATTTTGATGACAAAGCTGGAATTAGGTTTCTGGAAATAACCCTATGAATATTCCTAACATCTCATAAAGGTTCATGAAAAGACAGTGGACTGTAAATATCTAAAATATTAGTAAATCTTTGGTTTTATTCATTCACTCTTAAGACTAATTTAGTTCTTTCTTTTTCTTTCTCTTTTTCCCTTTCTTACTTTGACTTTACTGCTCCCCTACACCCTTTTGCAAAACCAGAATAACATCACATACAGATATGAATGCAAGACAAAACAAAACAAAAGCAGCCTACATTTAAATTTAGAATTTAAATAATACTGCTTCAAATTCTACCTTTAACAAAGCTGGCATACACTTCAAAATTTCTCAAAATTATGCATGTGCAACACCATATACAACTTTCGTGTTCCCATATTTATGTACTTTAAGGTGTGTAATACAGGTGTTAAAAACACATTCTACAGAAAAAGTGAAGCTCTGCAATTGTATTAAAAACTATTTAATAATTAATATGCCGAGATATCAATGGCAATTTTCTCAGTGAAAGCCATATTTATTGCAGAAGTTACAGAAAGAAAAAAAATCTCTTTCTTCCTGAGAAACTGAATGGTACTGAAATTTCACTGACAATACAGCAATATGCATCATCTCATCTTTTATGCAGAAATCACTGAAGCAAGTGCTTACTGCTTTCTTCTTTAAAAGTGAAGATTTAGATTGTTACATTCACCTTTCCCTTAACACACCTATCGAAGTAAGGTAAGTCATAAAAACCTAAGTCATGATGCAATATGGTTCAACTTAGATTTGCTGTTGATTTATAAAAACATAATGATGACCATCAGATTATATCTTTTTTGTTCTAGTTTCAAGGATTTTTTATTACTGTAGCAAAGCAAATTATCAGCCTTAACAAATTTTATTTGCATACAACTGAAATGGAGGGAATAAGCTCTTCCTAATTATATTTTGGTGGCATATGATCCTAGTGGCTATTAAGTTTTTGAATTTTTCTGTTGTTTTAATTTTAACTCCAAGCATTATATTATAAAGGTTAGCTGCTTCTAAAAAAAACCCAAACCAAAATTGCTGAAAATAGACCTTCTTATTGTATTAAGGTTTTTTTCTGTAACTGTTGACTTTATGTTTTCTTTAATTACTGATTGCTAGAATTCATTTATCCATTTTGATCTCAGTGCAAGCTCTCAAAAGGCCATTAAACTATACTGTTATATAAAAGAAAAATAATTATGGATCTTACAGTATCACATTTAATAAACTATTTTTAAATGATCTTTGCAATAAAACGTGTGCAATGCGGTGAGTTTGATTTTCAGTGAAAAGGTAAATGTTAATGAAAAAGACAAAGAAGCTCCACATACACACCAGAAAAAAAAAAAAAACCACAACAAAAAAACCCACCCCAGATCTGGCAGCTGTTAATGCATTCCAGTTTTCAGGCTGCTTCTGAAAAATTAGCAATTTAAGCTGACAGCATAATTAAAATAGTTGGGTTTCTTCCACTTCAGGGAAAGACAAAGCTGTAGCCAGCTTTTTTGCTATTTAACAACTCCTACATTTAATTTCCTTCTGTCATATTTTCATCAAATAACTGTGTGTGAATATGGGGCAAGATAATCATAGTCAAATCCTTATCTAGCTTATTTAGCTGTCCAAATATCAAGGTTCTTCCATAGGTATGTATGCTCTTGCAGAACAACTTCTGATTTTTTTAACCTCTAAGGTTGCAAAAGTTTATTAATTTAAACGAAGGCCTGCATTCTTGGGTATAACTGCTCACAGTATAATGATTCATAGTGCAATCAATAAATCTTTTCATGTGGGACAGGAATGGTGAATTAGAGTATATGTACAACCAGCGTGAAATACTCATCCCACTGCAGGCAAAACCAGAAGACACTGAGCTCAACAATGACACAGCCTTCTCTCTATGTGATTGCTAGAGGGTTCTTCCACAGATCATGTCTGAGAAATAACAGGTGAAGAATTTGCAGACAGAGCAAACCATCTGTAGTGCCAAACTTCAACTGACTACTCATCACGTAAAATATTGGTAAAGAGTGGACAGAAACACATCCTTCATTGTCCAGGCTAGATATTAGTACTTATGTTTTCTATCACTATCCATGGTAGGTATACTCTGCATGCTGTCCACTTCCTCCCTTTCATTTGGGATGCCTATAAAGAAGTTGTTTTGTTTTGTTTTTCCTTTTGTTTCTTTCAGTCTCATATGAATAGTTATGCAAAAAAGAGCACCTCCCCTAAACACTTTTTATGTCACCTATTCACAGTTACATAGAAAAACAACCTAGAATTTCAACTAGCCTTTCAGGATTCAGAATTTTACAACACAGCTCAGTGGTAAACTATGAAGCCCAATGAACAGATGAACTTCTTTCTTCTGTTTGTATATGCACAAGCTTAATTATTTCTTTTTGCTACAGAACATGCTAAAGGAGAATTGCTAATCAGCTTCTAGATCAATCTCAGACACAATTTTGTAGAAGACAGTTCCTGTTCAATAAATAAGATGTCTGTTCTTTCCCCTAAATTCTGTGTAACTCACACCTTTAAAGTGTTTATTTCAAAAGGTAAAATGATTAGCATATCTCTGCACAACTGTTTTGCCATGACTATTAACTATTTCACCAATCTTCATTTCATTATCCATTTAGTCACAAGTGATTTGGGCTTATTTGTATATAATCAACAAAAGTGTTGAACAAAGTTAGCCTTAGGGTCTCCTTTGAATTTCTGTGGAAATACTTTCATATAGTAATAAAAAATGCTTTCTTTGTATGTCAACCAGCTAAATCTGAACACATCTAACTTGGACTATAATCATATTTCGCTATTATTTAAAATTAGAAAGTCATACAATATTATTACTTTACTGATGACAAAAATTAGACTCCTAAGTAATCAAGTGTAAAAACACTCAACTTTCTCCTGTCTAAATTGCATTCCCTAATTTTGGCATTTTAAGAACCAAAGATATTCTTGGATTAGAACCATGAACTCCTTGTCCTAAATGAATATTAGAAAGTCACGATCACTTCCAAACACTAACCTGGGCTGAATAAATTATTTGGTTTTATTCAAAGTAGAGAAATACCTATTTTAAAGATGAAACCACATTCAATTATCAGACAATTTCTTCTGAAACTGTAATAGTGTGTTCATTACTTCCATGAGATAATTGACAACACAACAATAAAAGTAATGTTTTCCTAATAATAGATTTTTTTTCCCCCATTCTATATACTTTAGCCATCATTTCTTGTGTGGCCAAACATTTTTGTTTATAACCATGTATGTGTAATGACTAGCTTTCTTCCATCCAAATAAAGCTTTCATGTACATACACCTACAAATGTAGACATGTTTAGCCTTGAAAAGAGTTAAATATAAATTCAGTACAGAAAAGGTAATTCTGATTCCACAGCAAGTACTGAGCCTCTAATCTCTGAAAAATAAAGAATAAGATATAAATTAAAACTCCTTTATTTAGGATTACTTTATTGAAGACTGAAGAAATTTTTTATCTCAGCTCATCTACATAATTTGATAGAATTATGTCTGAATGAACCAAGAGGGGCCTAGGCAAACAGTTTGGTCATGTCGTTAAACAAAAAAAAAAAAAAAGAGAAAAAAGAAAAAAATCTTTGAACAAGACAAATGCATAGGACATTAAAATCTGTACTCTGTTGAGTCCTGTGACCCTGAGGTACACAATATGAGAGGTAGACCGTGGAAATTTTTTAATTAAGTTACCTGCTGCTTTATATCTACATGAGATCAAATGATACCAGATGTGAGGTTATAAGCATTTCTAATGCGTGCATACACTACAGGGCAATGGGAAGAAAACTTTAAATCTAAAAAAATGCATGCTAACATGGTACAAACAAGTTGACAGCACATGAAGAGAGCCAAATGGAAAAAGTTTTGAAATCTTTTGAGAAGACCAATATGATGATAATACATGTGTTATTTCAGATTCTAAGAGCATATACTACTTGAAATTAAGGCAAGTCTTTCCATGATATATCATTTTCATTCAAAACAAGTCAAACCTGTACACTAGGATAACTAAAGAGATTGGGATATTCCTTCTTCACTATAGAGTTTCTATGTATCAGTACATAGCCAATGTTCCAGTAAACTCTGGAGATCCAAGGACAGAAGTGCTTTTGGCAGTACAAAATATTTTAAGATTTAATTTTTATAATTCTCAATTATATAAATTAATGTAAAATGTGAAAATTGCATATATGAGGAGAATTTTATGTATTTGAATGTCTCCAGATAACCACTGATGTTTTCATTGTCTGTATTAATGTTGAGTTATTAAGACTAGATTTTGACCTATGATGCAGAATTTCAGTGAAGTCTTCTAGGACTGCACCTTTCTATCAGTTGATTTATCAGACTCCTTATCAGCAGTAATTAAACAGAAGTCAGTATCCATAGATGCTCCTTCCTCAATAAGCCTACAGAGCAGATCCAGCCACTAAGCACTCATGTTGTCCATCAGCTTACCATAGGGTGGGAAGTTGAGTTTCATTATGTCCTTGAATTTAAAACTACATTGTATTTCACAGCTGATTTACAAACATCAGACAAAAATTATCTGAAACAGTAACATACAGTCTTGGATACCTAAAATGTTTTCATTTTAACACAGAGGTTAGCTGGTTTAAAAGCCATAATTTTTAAACAGTGGATTTTCTTTTTCCGATATGTCGAGTAGGATTTTGTTTACCAATAACAGCATATTGTCAAATTTTAATAAAATCCTTCCTAAAGGTATTTATTCCTCCATATCATTAGCACTGTGATGTTTAAACCAAGAACCTTGCTGATAGGCTAGAAAAAAAAAAAAGGAGAAAAATAGCTTTTAGAATGTTATTGACAGAAATGACTGAGCTTACTCAATGAGACTGATGACCGAGATTTCTCTGTATTTTTAGCTGTTTAATGTTCAACGTACTTGTATGTATTTTTTTACATGACTTCTGAAAATAATTGTTATAAACAGACCACACAGACAGCAAAAAGTCTTATGTGCTATGTCTTGAGAGTTATATTTTTTGATAGATTTTATGCAATCTAAAAGATATTGTCAAAAATCTTAAGAATGCATGTTCTTCATACAGAAAGTGTAGTAACAGTGCCATCCCTAGAAACAAAAAAAGTTAATAATTTTTAAAAAATAATTTCTTATCCCTACACCTCTAAACTTCAGCTAAAATGGTTAATATTCAGAGATTCCAACAGATATCCAAGAGTCTAAACCTTTTAGCGACATCAGAAAAGACAAAAATGACAATGCTATCTAATTTTAATTGCATTTTCCTACAAAAAAATTCCCATAATTGACCAAAAAAGAGTAAAAACATATGATAAGTTACTAAATAAAAGAAAATTAAAAACTAGAGATTCAGAAGATTTATGTAGAGGTTTGACATAAATGATAAATTAACAGGCAAGTTTCCTTCACTTTAGGAAAAATTTGGACCATATCAAGCTATGTATCACTTTAATATTGTGCACAAGTGGAAATTTTTAAAAAAATATTAAAATAAAATCAACCAGTAAAATGCACTCACCGTCTCTTCGGTTAAGCCTTGCAAATCCAGGGCTGTGACTACTAGACAGCTCTGAGGAACTGCTGAATGATGACTGAGGCAAAGCAGACACCAACTGATCATCACAAGTATCTGAAAGTGAAAAATACCACACTCCGTTTAATACAACAAACGCCACTTACTGGAACTGTAACAGAATCAACTCTGTATCTGAGAGAAGTGTATCTCTAAATAGTGCTTCTTGTTGTATTATGCATCAGCACTAAAGTAGTATTTCCCCCCCATACCATTTCTTGAGACTACCAGGGTATAAATGTTCTTCAACTGGCTGTACTTGCCCACTACTAACCTAACTTCTGAGATCATACTGAGAAGTGGTGCACAGCTCACCCACTATGATTTGAATGAATAGCCATTGATCATACCTAGTCTTTGTTGTAGCATGAAGCTACAACTTCAACAATGCTTTTTATTTCCTTTACACCTGATGCCACTACATGTCTTTGCAATCACATTTAATATGTAATCACATTAAATACTGCTGTTTCTAAAAAACAAAAACTCCATACAAACTGAACCCAATAAATCAAAAAATACTCTCATTCCTTTTAAGCACTGTAAGCATGAAAAAAGGGAAAACCTCTTGCTTTGCCAATGGTATGTGTGTTTGATAAAGACACAGGACAAAATCATTATCTCACCATTATTAATATGCAAGTCTTAACATCGTACAGAATGAAACCTGTGTGTTTCAAAATAAGAAGACTTAACTGCAGTTTGCAATCAATTGTGCATAAACAAGCAAATGCTAATCAATACTTTGGATGTTAAATGCCTCTCCAGCTCAATTGCTATACAGAATAATTGTTCACTCTCCATTTAAATTTGAAAAGTATAAATTGAGAATCAATATCTGATCTAGTTTTAGCTGAAAGAAGATTAACTTTAAAACCTGGAAGAAAGAAAAGCAAGTATTTCCCTAGTTATACTGGGCTGGCAACCCTTGTTTAGAAAAAGAGGAAATTATGTCAACTTTTCATCTTTATGAAGCAGTTCCTTTCAGGACAGTCACATTCTTTGGATGTAACAGACAAATGAAAAGTCATAAGCGAATTCTTCTTTTTCTAACCCTTGTGTTTGTCTACGAGACTTCCACTGTCAAAAATCATGAATATTAATTAATTCAAACTTTTTTCTCACTGTCATAATTAAGTGTTTCTGCTGAATAATTATGGACATTTCTAATTAGCAGTAAGACTTTTATATGAATATCTCAAGGGGATTTGTTTGATTATCTCCAAAAATTATTTTTTAAGTTGTTTAATTTAGTTCTTTAAGGAATATTCTATCTAAAGACAAGGCCTAATACTGGCCATGACTTCTAGAGGTAGAAGTTCTCTCAAAACCCATAAATAATATACATTCACAACAAAAAATAAGTTTATTAATTGCTCTTGATAAACTCTTATATACCATACTTCTACCAAATTCAGAGTACTTCACTCATGAGAAAAGAACAAATAAAATTATTCTCCACTTTCATAACTATTTCCTGCTCTAGGCTTACACAACAGAAAAGACAAAATTTTGTAACTACTCTTTACTGTCTAACCACAAGCTCATTTTTTCACTTCATTATCGACAGATTAGATTTGTAACAGCGAAAGAAGCTGTGCTACTTGGGACAAATTGTCCAACTGGTAAGCACAAAAGGAAAAAAAAATAAGGGAAACGAGATTTCATCTTGTGAGCAAAGGCACTGCACTGGTGAGTCTTAGAAAAGGATCTCATTAGTGAAAGGTTTCTTTACAGCACAGAAAATACAAAGAAATTGTTAGTCATAAACTACAGCAGAAAGAATATGATCCTGCTGTTTTTTCACACAGACAGTTACTCACACTGCTGAAGTAATGGAACACTTCATGTGTCACTGATCCCTTTTCTACTGCCAAAGCCTACATTGAAAGCCTAGATATCAAGATGAATATTAAGAGGAGAATATAAAAAGGCTTTTCCCCCCACATCTATGTATGAGATCTACAACAATGAAAGAACAGAATTGCAGAATAATTTGGGTTGGAAGGGAGACCTTTAAAGGTCATCCAGCCCTGCTGCCCTGACATAAGCAGGGATACCTTCCACTAGATGAGACTGCAGAGACTCATTCAACCTGACCTTCAATGTTTCCAGGGATGGGGCATCCACAGACTCTCTGAGCAAACTGTTCCAGTGTTTCACCACCCCCATCATAAAAAGTTTCCCACTTGTATCTAGTCTAAATCTAGCCTCTTTTAGTTTAAAATCATTACCCCTTCTTCCACTGCTGCAGGCTTTCCTATAGGCCCCCTTTAAGTATTGAAAGGCCACAATAAGGTCTCCATGGAGCCTTCGCTTCTCCAGGTTGAAAAATCCCAACTCTCTCAACCTTTCCTTATAAGAGAGCTTATGCTCCATTCCTCTAACAATATTTTTTGCTTCTTCTCTTGATCCACTTTACAGGTCCATGTCTTTCCTGTGCTGAAGACTCCAGAGCGAGATGAAGTAGAATGTCTTATCTCTTTCATATGTCTCATATTTTCAACTTTGATCTTCTGATGAGACGTGCCACGTATTTTGAAACAAATCACCAGGAATGAGACAATGTGAATAATACTGAGAAGTTCTAGCAGATAACAACAGCAGACATGCTATTTTTACAACACCCCTGAGTCTGAATAAGTCCTCATAAATTTCAATTCAGCAGCAAAAAGAAAAAGTACATTTCTGCTGGGTGGCTGATACATCTGCCTTTGTATTGTTTGCTTCTGCTAATACATTTCTCACCTTTTTAATGTACATGTTAGAAAGGAATAAATAGTATTGAATTATTTTATATAGATGATCTAATATACATGTATTTGTGAAAATCACGTATTGCTTTGAGATATTCCCAGAAGAATTCATGGAGCACTTGGGCATTTATTCTATAATAATTTATGTCTATCTCACTTTATCACAAAAAGGCACATAAACAGTCAAATACAAAAAAAGATTGTATCCAAAATCCTACAGTGCATGACATGCTTTTCTGCCTTTGCATAATAAGAGAAATTAGCAATGTATCACAAATGTATATACCCTGAATAATTATACATTTATTTTACAACAGCTGCAATGCTTTATTTCAGGAAAGTAACTTCTGCATTATTGCTTAGCACACGTACCTTAAAACATATTCTTGTTGCAACTTACAGTGTGCAATTTAACTCAAAATTTAGTAAGAATTCCAGAACTAAATTCAAAACACCTTGTAGAAATTGTCAAGAACTAGACAGACAGTATCAACTTGTTTCTCAAATTAAATAAAGGCAAATGAAAAAAAACAAAATTACAGCCTGACAATTCAATACGATTTCATATGCACTGGAAGACATTCTACACAATGGAAACACTGTTTTAATTCAGTGCTTTCTCACATGCTACTAGTCAGTCTTCATTTCTCTTGGACACCCTTCCACTGTAAACAGAACAGATCTCACTGCTGAAGGCAATGTAGGGTTTTCTAGGGATATTTCACACAGATCCTCCAGGCTAAATGAATACTTAAGCAGTCTGTTCTAAAAGGCATTTTAAAACAAGGAGTACTTCATCCTATAGCTTTTATTGGATTTTTTGTCATTAAATATTTATTTTTTAGAACGATAGTTAAGGATATCAAAAATGTAAAGAAACCATAAGTTTCTGTAATGTGCACAAAAATCTGGTAACAAATAAGGTTTTGTGAAGGAAAGAATATGCCTTTAATTGTGTGATGCTGTAGAGACATTTTGTCAAACAAAATCAAGCTCAGACCTACAGAGACATCATAGAAGTATTGTGCAATGAGAAGAATAAGGAATAACTGTGAAATGCTAGTGATGAGTAACTCAGTATACTGATGTGAGCTGTAACAGCTGCTTTTTAAAAAGCAATGTCTAGAATGAGTGGTATTCAACAGGACAGAAATGCATTGCTTTGTGAATAAGAAGTGAAAAGCTGAAGTACAACTGGTAAAAAAAAAAAGGAAGAATGTGAAAATTGGGGCAAAGGATAGAAAAAAAATATGGATTACCTGTTTCATCACCAAATGAAAAAAGTTATTTTAGTTATTTAAGTCATAGCTTTCCATATATCATAATTTCAGTGAAAGTTTAACCAAATTTACAAAGCAACTGTGGCATTTTATAGGACTACAACTCTTAAGTGCTGAAGGTATAAAATATGCCTATCCATTATCTTCCAGCATCAACTACTATCTTATTATGCATATTCAGAGTAAACAAAGACATTTTTAACACAGAGATACCATAAATTACATAGATCATGCCATATGAATCACAGCAGATGGAGTTCAAGTGGTGTATCATCCTATAATAATAAGAGTTGCAATAACAATACTAACAGTAATCATGGTTATGTTTATAACACTATGGTTGATCAAATGTTGTGCTTCCACAAAAACAGCTAAAAATAATAATGAAAACAATAGAATACTGGGATAACTGGAGATTTATTTATTTAGAATGTGTGCATGTGTATTTTAATTTCCATGTAGTGAAAAAACCCACAATATCATTTACAGGCACAAACCTTTTTTCTTCAGCAACATCAAGAATAAATGTCACTGATATTACTTTGAATGGAACAGTCATGCTACTGTTTTACATCTAAATTTTCTGCTGGGTCCATAATAAAAACTCGCAGATTTTCATGCATTTCAATTTGAGTACAAATGTCAACATCTACTGCTCAGTTACTACAACTTGACATGTAATAAAGATACTCTGTTCATAAATATCTAAAAAGTACATATATTAGATTTGCACATTAACTTTATTAAAGACATATCTCAATTCAAACTAAAACATTCCAACAGGAAAGCATGCAAAACCCAACATATTACAGTAATTTAACTTCTTAATGAAATTACTTCCACTATTATACCATTTCATACACTTTTTTCTTTAAAATTCAGTTTACTCAAAACACCCTCAAAGAACAAGAACTATCAATTTTTTGATTAACTATTAAATTTTTGGTAAAGTAGGTCATAAGTAGAAAAGGAGGAAAAAAGACTGTGATATTTGACCTCCCTAAACACCTATCAAGTTCTTCAGCTTTATCAAGGACTCAAGGAAAATACTGAGTGCCTAAAGAGGAAAGTAATAAAACTTCTAACATTAAAAATTGTTCCAGTAACCCATACAAGAACAAAACACCAAATCAAAGGAAGTTTTGCAATCTTTCCGCAAGCAGGGAAACTAAACACCTAATTATCAGACAAGCAGAGTAGTTAGGCAACTGGAAATGCAGTCACAGTAGAAGAGGCAATAACTCCAGGAGTCTTTCAGAAGTTCATTAATGTTCATCTTTCTCATGCAAGCAAGCCCTAAGAAGGATCAACTTTGCTGTCAGACTTTAGGAAGTCAGTATGTGTGATGAGAAACTTCATGCAAAGGAGTGAGACTCTGCAGAAATACGAGGCATGCCATTCTGCATCAACATGACTACTGCTTGCAAAAAAGCTAGCCCATCTGCACTTTTCAGTGAAGATGCTTCATTTTCCCTAGGAGTGAGCATATATCTCACTTTACTTAGTAGATTTTTAAAATACATTAATTGTGGTAATTTAGTCTTTGGTCAGTGTGCAGGTTTGTAATTAGTTTCAAAAGATTCATCAAATTTAATGAGATTCCTGTAACACAGATGAAAAGAGACTTCCCTTTCCTTGTTTTGCTGAGCGTTGTTCACCATTACACTTACCCCAATCATGGTGAAATCTTCGTCAATGAGTGTAAGACTAATGAGTAGAAATCACCAGATTTACAGACAATTAGACTATCTTAGTTTTAGACCTTCTGGCTACACAATATGCATTGTCACTTAATATGAAGCTGCCCTGCCACTGCTGCTGATATAAGCTTATCCTTCCTTGCATTTGCTTCCTGATCAGGGATGTTATCCTTGTTTAGAGAACTTAAGCTTTTATCTTGGTCTACTGCTGCATCTTTGTAGTTTAAAAACAACAGAGTACAAAAATCGCACTATTTCATGCATTCTTCTTGAAGCAGTTCATTGTCACTAGTGTGTGTGAGAACGTTAAAACAGAACTATGAGGAGGACAGCGCTGGGGAGCAGCTCGGACCGGACCAATCGCATATATGGGAGACTTTGACAGTTGAAGTTTAAAAGTTATGCTTTTTCCTGTATGGTTTTTGGTTTGGAAATTTTTCTGTACCCCCCGTGAGCGGCTGATGTCCCGTCACATTTATTCCTCCAATAGTTTTTTCCCTGATTAGTCACCACGCCATTGAGCTGCGGGGGCTTGTCTCCTGGGTCAGGGTGGCTACACCTAGGGGGATAGTTCCTTCCTCATGCTGTCGATGCAGCTGCTCCTGCGGCAGTATCCAGGACCCACCAAGGGTGCCTCCAGCGGGACTGGGCCCGCAGGGATCGTCTCTGCCTCAAATTGCTGATGCAGCCGCTGGCACCACACCTGCCCTTCCACGCATTTCTGCCTCTGCCCTAAACCCTGGGATCCTTTTGGTTACTTATCTCATTATTTGACGAGTTGTTCCCCCCATTTGCTATCCAGTTGCCAGTTACTCACTCTGTCCCTACCCTCACACAACTGCATCAAAGTTTCATAGCCTTACCCTCAGAACCTTATAAATATTCCTGTTGTTCTTCAATAAAGATTCACTTTTGTGCCTTCATTCCACCAGGTGTAGAGTGGGTCATTTATTTCCACAGTCAGCAGCTGTCACTGGTGTTTTCCATTCTTTTCATTTTATGGATATATTAGGCATTTCCACAAATTCCACTGGACCTACATATAGGAGCCAAAGAAAACCATAATGCTTTGCTTGCTGAGGTTTTCTGCTGCTTACTACTTTGATTTTTTTTATTTTTTTTTTATTTAAACATGAGTTGTAATTAATAGATTTCAGCTGTTTCTTGGACAGGGTAGAGGGAGAAGAAGGGGAGCTGATTGCCTAAGATTAAAAAAAAAAGAAGGGTTTAGGGTTTTGAAACAGCTTCCTTGTGTATGTAAACAATTTATGAAGGAAATAACTATCATCGCAGGGATAGTTATTTTCTGGATTTTGAAATAAAGTCTTCCATTTTCTGATAAAATTGTCATCTTTTGCAGATAGTAGGTAACACAAATTCAGCACAGAATTTGGACACTAAGCAGTCAATTTTTTCTAATATATTCACATCATGCATGCGATTTTTACCTTAACAAAATACATGCAACGCTATATTTCTGTTCTTTCAAGCAGCCATTCCTTTTCACAACTGCAGTTATTTCATGACAAGAAGATATCAAGAATAGGCTATGAGTATAAAAAAAACAAATTTCCTTTGTGTTCACAGACAACCTTGTTGTCATCTGGAGGTACAGAAGTCTCTTTGTGACTGAACATTGAGAACTCAAAAAGACAGACCAGAACGAAGCGTGTAAAGACTGCAGTTAGGTAATCAGAATTTAATTATAAAGGAATGGAAGAAGTACAAACACAGACATCTAAACACAGACATTTGCAAAGATTCATACCTTGCAATAGATCTTCAATACCTGACATGGTTGTTATATAGCTGGGAATTGTCTTCCTTAAAGCTTTTTCCTTTGGTTTTTTTTGTTGTTGTTGGTTTTTTTTTTTGGTTGGTTGGTTGGTTGATTGGTTGGTTTGGGTTTTTTGTTTGTCTATTTGTTTTATTTTGTCTTTGTGGTTTGTCTGGGTTTTTTTTCTTATTTTTATCTGAACATGAACTTCTTAGGGAAAAGTAGCATGAGAACCACAGGCAGTTTTGAAAATCCATAAAAAAGTGAAATAAAGGACTTCCTTGTTCTTAGTACCCAGAAATCAGGCATGAGTCAGCAACTCCCATGTTAACTGACATTAAAGACACATTAATAATAACTGAGTTAACTCATGATTTTTAACCACTGTTTCAGGTATAAAGTTATACAGTTACAACTGTATTGCTTAAAAACAAGAGAAATAATCCAATAGCATTGCTATTTTTGTTAATTTACTCTGCCTGCAAAAGCTTTCACTGTCAAAAATCATGTAGGCTTTCATTTAACATTCATATCAGGAGTGCAAGACTACAACTGACATGATTTAGGACCTCCTATAACAGCTCAAAGTCATGCAGATCCCCATAAGCAGGATGAATTTCAGGTCATCAATTCACCAGCTTCCTTGCTATCTGATCTAAAGCATTACAGGTTTTCCTGTTTTCCCTCAGTAGGGATGACAAGCGGGAGAAAAAAAAAAGAAAATTATGACCTCATTCGGTTTTTTGATGAGTAAAACACATCTTGGTTTCAATCATTACTTGGCCATTTACAGCCATATCTCTGAATGTATTTTCCACAGGAGAGGCCTTGCAGTCCCTTACTGTAGTGCTAGTTTATTCCCAACATCAATGTATTTTATTTTTTTAAAAAGGACCCAACATCAAAGCACTAGACTAGTTCTTTGATTTCAGAAATTTAAGGTGAGATCTTGTGGTGCTCAAAGTTAACAAGCACTTGCAGATAATTGCACTAACATAAAAGACCAAAGAATTTTGAATGCAAAACGACGTTATGTACAACTGCATAGGAGAAGATTCACAGTAATTTTTCTTCCTTAAATTACACTTCTACATAACTGTGGGATCAACACAGGACTTCCAAAATGTAAGAGCACTTTCTTTTAAATATGCATGAATAACAGCGGAAATTCTAAACTGTCATCCAGCACTGAAGAGACAAAAACTTTGATTGTTTAAGACACAATTTCTTCTAGAATATTAGCTTGTCACAGACTGATGCAAAAGCATCAGAAAGAGTTAAATAGTATGTCCTATTTTCATTTAGCTATACACAAATTAAAAATATGCAATTCTATGGACTATAATTTTGAATATATTAAATTATTAGAATATTAACACCCAAATATTGAAGTTGCTTTTGGAAGCAAAATGTGTTTGTATTTACTCAGGGATGTAGTTACTCAATTATAAAAGCCTGTTCATTTTCCCCCCATTTTAAAACAATTCTAATATTTGCATTACAACAAAATACAATTTTTAAACTTTATAAATAGGTAGCAGTTTGTTATGAAAAATAGAATGGGCATTTTATTATTACTAATTTATCTCCAATATTTATTGAAAGATTATTCTATTCAACCATACACAATTCAACAGTAATCAGTTATTCACTGGAGATTTTCTTTTAACTGATATGAGAAACTTGTCAAATGTTTAATTCAGTGGAAAAGCCACTTAGAGTTCAGAAAGAGAAGCTCCTATAAGCATACTTTACAAGAGCTTGTGCTAAGTCAATTATTCTCAAAGGCAATAATTCCATTAACTATTTCTAGTTTTGTGGAGACTAAAAATATTAGATTATCCTTCATTTACCATTTCCACTGTTTCTTGGTAAGGCTGTTTTGTTTTAAAAAGGTATTACAGTCTCAAGATTTAGGAAGTGAATGGAGTATAAAATTGCATCTCTTTTTCCTATGAAACAATGCAGGATTGTTTCACTAATTACTGTTTTGTTGAGGATTTTTTGCTTTTTTTACCTTTTTTTTTTAACTTGAAAATTGACTCCAAGTGAAATCATGCCATATTGCCATTCCTAAATTTCACAGTATTTTTGAAAGTGTTCTGTTTTGGACACAGTTGGCCTTCAGAGAAATTACGCCCTAGAATTACAGATTATTATATTATGAAGAAATTATTTAGATAATAAAGGGGAAGGTAGAACAGTTTACAATTACTACAATTACCAGAATAAATGAAATGTGCTTGTGATATCCTTGATACGGAGGCCATTCTGCAGCAGAGGTCTTCTACTCATATTGCTAAATATTCCCAGTAACCCAAAGAGCACGGCCACAGCTAAATTTCTGGCACATGATAACTCGTAGAGCACTTGGGAGTGAGTGACGCAGGAAGAAGAGATCACAAAGTTGCTTATGATATTCCTGGCAATTTCTCAAGTCCTAGTGCTGGAACACTGCATGAAAATACAGACATGGAATTCTTCTTGAGCTCCATTTAGTTTTCATACAGTTGGTGCAAATATTTTCATGTAACTTCAGAAGTTGTACTGCATCAGGTTAGATTCCTCATATATCTGGTTTCTGGAAGGTTGTCTTTAGGAGTAGAAGCAGCGAAACTTGACATTATACTTGTGTTGTTCTCACTTTTTAATATACATGAAATTTAGAACTGAGATGCTCAGGTAAAATGAAAAATGCAGTGCTTTACACAATAAACACATTAAGCACAACAAGGCTCCAATTAAGCTAAGTACACCAAGACACTTTAAAAGGATTTAGAATTATGAAAATTACCTTTAAGCCATGTGATTAAAATATTTCTGTACATCAGTAAAGAGAATTTGAGTCAAGGCATGATGCCGAAAGGGTTTTTGTTCTGATTTTCACATTTTGTAGATTTTAGGAACACAGTAGTTGTAGATTTTTAGAGGGTTAATATTTCTAACAGTTTAAGTTTAATGCCTTTCTATCACTACCCCTGTCCCAGAACAGGGAGCTCAAATTCCTTTAGTTAATTAATCTTGTTTAGACTCCTTTCCAAGGTAAAGAGCTGAAGGATATCAGAAGGCCTACAGAATGAAACATAAACATAGGTCAGAGTGACCCAAAAGCCAGAATTGGATGAGCTCCAAGAGACCTTTGTGTGCCTGAGGAAGAAGAGCTGATGAAGACAGAGGGTCCTGACGACCCCAGACCCAATTCCAGGGGGCTGGACCAGGGGTGGGACTGGGGCTGGACTGATAAATGTGTAAAGCAATGATTGGAGGGATCTTATTATAAAAGCCATGGAAACAAGAACTGGGACACAGGCATGTCATCCTGTATTCCTGTGGGCTGTAGGCCCTGTGTTATTAAAGGACCTTTACTTTTTGTCTTACCCTACACTAACGTGGCTCGAAGTCCTTTTTGGGGGGAAGAGTCATTCATGGCATCAGCATATATTTGAAATAATACCAATTTTACAATTACAGGAAAAAATCTGAAAGGTAAATAAAAAGTAAAGTTCAATCAGATCCAACAATGATCTATCTAAAGCAAAGTCATAGTTGATGTATCCTTAAAGATTATAAATAAACTATCATGACTGCAGAAAATAAATAGGGAAAGAAAAAAGGAAGCAACTCTATAAATCAGTATAAAAATTCAAAATTCAATCCCTAAAGAAAGACTGATTAGCCTCTCTGTCTATGATGCAAATATATTACAAGTGAAGGAAACTGTGTGAACTAGCATGGCAGCTTACATTGTATTTGCAATATATTTCAGGTGACAATTCTATTTTTTTCCTTCCCTCCCAGATTCAGCATCTATTTTTATAGGAAATGGAATTGAAGCAGAACTGAAAAACTTCATCTGAGTTGTTAGAACAATTGTAAATTTCATCTGTATCTGTAATTTGGGCTGGGAGGGCTGGTTTTCAATACCAAACCCTCAGCCCTTGAAGCTAGCCTGCTAAAATATGTTCTTTCTCATGATGACTTAAATTATGTGGCTGCAGCAGTTATGTCTATGTATATTAAATATATTACTTAGAACATGTTTGCCCTGTTGCCTTCAGAGAGTGGAAAAAAGAGGTGAAGTAAGTAGTACTTGCTGATGGACAGAAAGGCAGGGCCCGGGGGAGAGCCTGGTACTTAACAGTGTTGCAGTAGTAAATCTAAATGGTCTCAGGTGGAGATTGTACACAACTTCATTAGGAAACTAGAGATTGTTCTTGCTCATCTTGCAAAATTCGTAACATTCTCCTCCCAGAGCAATCTCATAATATTTACAGTCAAAACAAGTAACAGTGAACAAGCAAATATCACAGTCTTACATCATGAAGAACAAATAGCCAGCACTATTTATTTCTGCTCATCTTCATGTTCAGTTTACTTTTGATGGCATTTGCTTCAGATAGATGTATTATAAAATGCCAGAGGCAGGATGCTTCTTTTCTGCACTTAGACTTCTACCAGGACCTTAAATTATTTCCCAGGTTGTTCTGGTGCAACACACCGAACAAAACTGAAAGGCATTTGCATCTCTCCAACTTAGCTCACAATATCCATTACTATGCCATCTGCATACATAAAATTTCCACGATATTTACCTTCAGAAAAATTCTGAGAAATACCAGATGGTGTGAATAAACAATGAAAAGACTTAGTGGCTGTCTCACAAGCATTAAGCAACTGGACAGTTATTTTCTTCCAAGTAAGCCAAGAACTCAAAAGAGGTACATAAGAGAGTTACGAAGTTTAACTTCGCTCCCTAAAGATACAAGGTATAATAATTCTGCAACTATATATTTCTACAGTGTAAATGACTATTTTTATCTCCTTTCTGCTGTCTAACTTTTTGTTCTGTTTCCTTATTTCAACTCAATTTTAAGAACAAGTGAGGTTCAAAAGATAACAAAGTTCATAAAAATTGAGAAAGGGATTTTACTAATGTCCTGCCTGGAGGCAAAGCTGCCAGATGGACTTTCATCTTATAAGGCACCAGAGAATCAACACACTGGTAAATGTTTACAGTAATGCTCAAAATGTCTTGCATCAGTTTATATATATTCAATTTTATGCTGCAAAATGTAAGTCCATTGAAAAGTGGCTTCTTTTGTGATGTTTTCTTTTTACCCTTCAGACAGAAACAAAATTCATTCATTCTCAAAATATATTTCATATGTAGTTTATTGAATTAAAACCACCTAGATATATAAAATAAAAATATTTCATATTTTAATCAAAATTTTAAACAAAAATTGAATAAAAAAGTAGTTATATGAAATTTAGAAGTTCAATTTCACTAACTTGTTCCTTTTCCAGCTTTGCTCCTTATTCTCAAACCCATATATTTATTACAGAGAGGACGAAGCCCCAGTACAACTTAAGTCTGCATGCACACATTTGCAGCCTTTCCAGGGTTAAAGTTCAAAGTCAGCTACTGCCAAGCTCTTCCCCTTACAGAAATGCTTATTCATAGGAATGTAAAAATTTTTTTATTATCATGTCAGATCTTTTTGTTACTGTTTCTTTTTGCTAGTCATTCTACTTGTAAGTTTTGGGGTTTAATGTGATAGACACACATATGAAATCAGTCTGTGTGGCAACTGAAGGAATGTGCTGATGATTTCTTAAATATTAACAGGAAAAACAAGGTTGAAGAAGGCTCTATCAAGATTGAGAGCTTTCTGAAGAGTTCAAGTTTGGACTATCTAAATTTTATATTTCTCATTTCACAGAGTCCTCTGAACCTTGATGCTTAGCAGGAGAGTTGACATTAAGCCTCCCAGGAACTAAAATTTTAAAAACCCAGAAAAACAACATCAAACAAACAAAACACAAAAAACAGATACACATGGGAGGTGGATAATCACCCCTTGTTTCCTAAAACTTTTCCTAATACTAATACTTGTCATTATTAGTGCATTCTTCTGAACTCACTTCAGAGCAGGTCAACACTATCTTTAGGTGTTTTAGCATTTTAAGGTAGAAGTAAAAATACTATGTTTTCTGCTTATAAAGCCCTAGTCAATTACACAATATCATCACGTGTACTTTCTTCCTTCCTGTATTTTTATTTAGATTTGGAAAGGCACTACATTACCATAGAATATTAATCTTCCTCCTTTACATAAATGAACAACCAGACAAACAAAACCCTAAGTCAAGCAGAGAATACCCACTCTGACAATATTATCAGAAGAATAGAAGATTGATAGCAAAGAAATTCTAACTAAGGACAGTTGTCTTGTGGAACTGAATGCAATATAAGACGCACCTAATATAATCCACTTGCAATTCCTTTTCATTTTAAGTAAATGAGGTACTATTATAATTCTCATACTGTTGTCTAACGTAATAGTTAGATAAAAGTTATTTAAATTTACATATTAAAAGTACTCTAACACCTGAAATCAGTCAAAGAAATTTTCCTTAAACCACCATTATATTTAACTGCTTGTATTTATTCAAAATGATGTGCCATTACTATTATAATGCAGCACAATTTAGTAATTTGCCATTATGTTTATACACACTGAGAGGTAAAAAACTGTAACTCCAGACAAACGACATAGTATTTTCCTGTTCCATATAGAAAAATGTCTATATACTATTATTGTAACTATCTAAAGTTACAAATGTATGTTATGTCAAGATGTATAAACACAGATATTTACAAATTTCACACTTCATGAAATAACTATGTAACATTTTTAAAATACTTGATTGCCTGAATAACATTAATCAATAAATTTTACAACAAAATCAAGAGACTCCAAAAATCTCTACTGAGGAACTTGGAAGGGAGACATACTACACAACTAAAACATTTCTATTGGGCATAACAGACAGAACTCAATGCTGTTAGATTAGCTTTTGTCTGATGAGGGTCTTAATTTTACTAGGGTTTGTTGTTTTGTTTTTTTTTTAATTCAAATAATTTATTCACTTGCATCAAGTCAGGTACTTATTTGATTTAACCAGATGAGGAAAATGAGCAAAAGAAAAACCAACACTACAAAATTAAATTAGATTGTTCCTTCTTAAAATAATAAAAAGCAAAGATAAAATAAAGTACATGCAAAGTATTTTTAGAAGCAGTAATCCCAGAAATACTTCCATAGTTCATGTTACTTAAACATTTATCAGCTGTTACCTCTCATCTTATGATGAAATTTTAGAACAAATTCTGAGTACATGTTTATCTTTTAATATCCATGATCCTGATAATCGGTATGTTTAACAAGTAGAGAGTGCCTATGTTTATTGGTGAGACATTCAAAGTTCTATTTTACATATCTCAGTTACTTTTAAGTATGAAAACATCTAAGTTTAAATGTGGAATTTCTTTTCTTGTCCTCAAATATGATGTTAGCTATTGAATTATATAACAATCTCTCCCAAAATATTTTAGAAATGTGACTGATGACCAAAGGGATCAAAGTAGAATAGGCAAAGTGAATAAATTAAAAACAAACAAAAAGCCAACAGAAGTCCATTATAACACCTCAGCTCTATTCAGAAGAGTCTGTATCTCAAATTTTTGAAAACCTGATACATGATACTACAGATACAGATAAAAGCACCATAAACTAACCTAACAGGGCAAATTGGAAGTAAGTGCATTACTCTGTGTAGTATAAATACAGAATGGAGAGGATGAGAAAGGTACAACAGGTACAAAACAGCTAGGACAAAATCTGTGAATCTGACTTCAATGATGTGTAGGACTTTAGAAACATTTTGAAAGAACATTTAAGAAAATGGAGGTAAATTGAAAACTGGATCAAATGGAATAAAGGTTATCTCATGCAGGTCATGTCAAAGTAATCTATGTTTTTCTCTGACAGGCAATTTTTAGATTGAAAAGCAGAGGCTGATTTTATCTATTGTTAAATCAGAAATTGCTAGCCATTCATGAGTACATGAAAAAAGGAACTACATGCTGCATAAAGACACAAAAATGGTAATATGAGATATTGAGGAGAATCAAATTACCTAGGAATTAATCTCAGAATTAACACATTCCTTAATTTCACTAAGACCATGAAATAAAAACTAGTGATATATTTATGAATTCATCTCTGTGTGTCATCAATACAGAGGAGAATCAAGATATCAAACGAAAGAACTACATGATGGCAGAATAACAGAAATAGAATAAAGCCTGGCATCAGAAAGTACAAGGTCATGTACTTGACAGGAAATAACAAGAATTTCAGCTCAAGTCAGAAGCCTGTCAGATAGACATGACTGAAGTGTATTAGTAAGACATAAGATGACAGAAAATTACCTTACTAGTATGAACAACTGTAAAAAAGCAAGCAGATTCTTAAAATTTATCATGTTCA
This sequence comes from Pithys albifrons albifrons, assembly GCF_047495875.1. Classification (NCBI taxonomy): domain Eukaryota; kingdom Metazoa; phylum Chordata; class Aves; order Passeriformes; family Thamnophilidae; genus Pithys; species Pithys albifrons. Next base: position 78,324,849 of record NC_092497.1, on the reverse strand, counting down.
ACTGCTGTCTCAACATGAAGGATTACAAATCCATGCCCCAGCCCCAAAGATATGGATATGAACAATTTACTGTAGGCCAGTGGTAGTGGATAGTATCTCATAGACAACCCTCAATCATTTGGACAGACAGGAAAGAAAAAGAGAGCTGAAGATAAATCATGATTTTGTTCACTCTGGATTAAGAGACTTACAGAAAGGTAAAAAGTTCATTTCCAAGGGTCATTTTTACATTTTTTGTTATACATTCACAAGGAAGAATAAAGCAGTGGATAGTAAACAGATAAACAAATTTTTAAAAATGGACAATTTAATGAAAATCAAAAGCTTACACCTAATGTTTACAAGAATTTTGCAAGTGCACTACAATTAAGGGCCATTGCATGGACATATCGACAGTTAATGTTAAGAGTGCCTCCTTTATTTAGATTGTTAATTTAGATTTATATGAGTATAATATAAATAAAGCTATTCAGGCTACTTATATGAAATAAAGAAAACAGAGGTCATGAAGAAGAACACACCCTTTCAACTTATTCCTGAAGTAGAATATTGCAAAATTATTACAAGATCTATGAAAGAGAAAAATAAGAAAGATATCTTTAATACACCCACCTTATATTTTAATAGAGATGAAATATTGTATTAAAGTAACAATGTAAAGGCCTCATCATAAATATCACATTTTAAATATTGTTTTTAAAGAATTAATAAGGCCTCTGAGGCATAATTTAATTTTCAATTTACTTGCAAAATAAATCCTGCAGTCTAATAACTTTTTGAACAAGAAAGACTCGAGTCTGAAAACGATTTCCCTTATGAGACCAGCCTGTTTTTTGAGCTTAATTATCACACTTCTTATCAGTATATTATTTTTTTAGTAGAATGAAAAATTTGTATGAGATATCTACTGTTGTGCTTACTCAAACTGTAAACAAAAGGACCATTATAGACTGAAGATGATAATTTAATCTCTTGACAAACACTGAAATCTCAAAGATACAGTAGATTAAACAACTATGAGTTGTATGCATTGTTTAACAGAATTAATTCCTTTTTTTCCTCAGCCTTAGCTTCTCAAGCCTTTCTTCATTCTCTTCAGTGAAGGCAGTCTTTGCAGAAAGAAAATCCCTTGTTGGATGTTGCTATTTAGGGCAGTCTCCTTAGCTTTCTATACACAGCTGTAAAAGCCATCATGAAGACAAAAAGGTTGTGCTTTGCTGCTTGCCTTATCTTGGCCTGCTTAAAGAAATGTGATTCACCTTTAAAGAAAACACACTGAATGATCTCCTAACATAGCACAGCACCGAGAAAAACACTGCATTTCATTATTGCCTAATGACTCTATCTGCTACTAAAATAAAACTCATCTTGTCCTTACAATGAATTTTCCTGCTCTAATAAGTAATGTATTATCTATCCATTTTCTCTTCAAGACATTGTCTAACTACAGTATCAAACAATGTATTTCTCGCTATTACATACCGACAGCAGGGGGGCAGGTGGAATGGTAGGGAAGCGGTTATGGTTTGAGGGACTGATGAATGTGGCACTGTCAGAGAAATACATATCTAGGCAGGGTTTCAAAATCAGTGAAGTCTTGAAGTTTTATAACATGGTCCAAAACAAAAAAAAAACAAACTGGACAGCTTCAACTGCTGTCATGGTACATACAGCAGCACGGCACCATACGCAACTCAGACTCACAATTCGCTTTAGTTAAGGCAAAGACAGTGCAAATGGAGATAAAAGGAACCAATTATGCCACATGGACTACAGACAGGAATGCACAATCAATTTCACTAAAATATAAAGGCAGACCTGAGACAACATCTATAAAAACAAATTATGATGTTTTTTGAAAGCTCACAGTCAACATGAGAAACTTTAGGACAAGACAATGACCAAAATCCGTATCTATGTGCTGCTTCTGTTACCTTGATGCTAAAATATAGTTAAATCAGAAGAAATAGACAGAATGTTGATATTATTCTTAAAAGCAGAAACATATGTTTTTAAAAACATATATCAATATTTAAACAGGCTTGAATATTTGGCTGATGGCACAGCTTTGCTAGCTTCTGTAACTTGCCACTTACAGAAAGCATGCAGCAGCAGCATGCTATATAACCTGCCTTGCCCAGCAACTCCTCACTCAGACCAATCAGCCACGCTCTCCATCTGGACTCCTGCCAGACCCTGTAAATGGAATACTCCAATAAAAAAAAAAAAATAAGAGCACCAATTGCTACTAGAAAACTTAAAAATATCAGCCTTTTCCTAACTGCCATGATTGTTTATCTTCTCTTTTGACACAAACTAGTGTTTTCAGTATGTTCAACAGTTAAAACTGCTACCAATGAGAGAAAAGGACACATTAAAATGAAGCTTTCTGTCATTTTGAGATGCATTCCTTCTTACAGATGTGAGCTCAACACATGGTAGCTGTGAACAACACACCTAAAAAATTCCCAAAAAATGTATGTGCAGGATGTTTTCAATTTCTATTTTTTCTTTGAATGTGCATCAAAATTAACTCTGAAACTTACTCAGAACTGCAACAATAGATATTTTCCTTATCACCCTTAAGCAGGTTCCACACTGATATCTGCAACTACTTGTGTCCTGTGTTAAATTCATGTATGTCATTGCCCATAAACACCAACATGAAAACTATGTTAAAGCTGAGCACAAAATAAAGAGAGCTCTTCGGTGTGATGCAGATTAATTGCAAATATATGCTAACAGTTTCATTAAAAGAAATTTTAAAATCATGATTATAAAGATAATAACACAAACCACTCACCTGTATGCAAAGTCATATTTTACATGTAGATTTGTGAGCACACACACAAGTGCTACCTTGCCAGACTAAGGAATTCATTGATATACATAAAAATATTATAAAGTTTACTTTAACTCATGACAATTAAAAGATAAAAGTTATTTCTTAGTGGTTTGCTGGTTTTGTGATTTTTCTTGCCACAGATTTTGAGTTGCCTGATGATACAATCAATGTTACCTCAAGCTACCCAACAACACAATTCTCAGTTTGAACATAAAAAATAGCTAAAAGAAGCCTTGTGAGACTCAAAAGAAGAGAAAAATCAAGCAATAAGTTATTGCTATTTTACAGGTGCTGATGCCAGCTAGGACCCTGCTGAAGTCCTTCCTTCAAAATCCAGCACTGGGAGCCCAGGATGGGATTCAGTCTTAAAATTCTTTAGAGCTCCATGCAGATTTTTCATGCCTTCACTAAGATAACTCATTAAATGCTTTTATTCTCTTCCACAACTACAAAGATTAGTGCCTTAAAAAAAAAATCTTTGGAAAGCCTTCACTTTTTGTAACTATTTGAATATTGGAGTTTCACACAGGGTGTACGACATCAAAAGTCAGCAGAAAAGCTGTATGTACTAGCAACACTCTTTGTGCAGTGTTCATATGATGTTCAAAAGACGATGTGTTACAGATGGAACTACCAGAAGTATACATTTTTATTCACTATTAGGCTCTTCCTTTTTTTAGTGAGTTGTTATTTCAAATATTCAAATACGTGCATGATTTCCAAGCTGGAAGGATCTACCTCCACCTCCTCATATCACTACGAAAACTGCACATTTCTCACTTGTAGTAAGAAACGGTAAAGAGCAGAGTAGCCAAGGCCAGTCTTGGCAGCCAAATCACGTGTCAGAAATACAGATATTTCCAACTCTCGGAGTACAAGCCAGGGAAGAAAAAAAGGCCATGGTAAAATGAGATAATCTAGCACCTGAATTTCAATGCCTGCGGAAGGAGTGGAGAGAGTTTACAAAATACTGAGTGCCTGACAGAGCACTGATTCTGCAAACCTTTACTTTGAGTGATCATGTAACATTATTTCATACTACAGGAAACTTCAGTCTTGTAAAAATAAAATGAGATAGTCAATTTTAAAACAACAAACCAACAAGTATTCCCTGCATATATGTAATAAATGCATTTTCTTCTCTTTAAAAAATCTGGCCCAGGCATCATGCTTTTTTGCAAACATACTAGACTAAGTCATGGACATCTGTATTTTACTCATGTCCACATTTGACACCTTCAACAGTAGTATTATGTATCAGTCCAGTAGAAGTTTTATTTTAATATATGACTCACAAAATCAGACGTCTCAATTATAATTTTAAAAAAAGGTATCTAAAAAGCTACACAAGTACAAAAGGGTAAAAGGGAAATTCAAAATTTAACTGCTCATTAATGGTAAATTTGTAATCAAGAAATGATTTGGCATGGAGAGCAAGAAGGCCCAGCTTCAGAAGGGATTAAGCAGTCTGGGAGCAAGAAAGTGAGGTACAAAATTATTCTCTGTTGTGTTGTAGCCATCCTGGAGTATCAGCAAGGTGTTCAGGGCCACATTTGGGTAGCAGAACTGGGTCATGTCAAAGTGTGGACTCAAGGGTGGGCTGAGGTCCACCAGGCAGCCACTCACAGGGACGATTCTGGGCCAAGTACACAGAAGGCATCTGCTCAAGAGGCACTCCTGTCAGACTCTGCTCAATGTGTTATTAATTAATTATAGTTTTATATATGTATTTAAGCACAAACATATGTTGAGAATTTCCTAACAGTAGTTTAAGCAGTAGAAGAACACTACATATTATTTTTTCAAATGTTTGATTTTCTTCTGAGGTATGCAGTTAGGCCTTGAAAATAAAATTTCTGTTTAGTCTGAAGGAATTCCTCCTTCATGAAAAAGTTCATATTCTAATAAAGATAATACTCTGTGATCTAGTACAGATTTTCTTTTCTCAGTGATGACAAATTTCCAGGAAAATGACAAGGAATAATTTGATTAGAAGAAATTTAAGTGGGAAAGGATACTATCTGTCAAATATTTTTTGGCAGATATTAAAGAATACTATCACATAGATCACAATTTATACTTCACACAGGTAACACACTGAGTGATTGGAACTCACCATTTATCACCTATTTACCTGTTTAAGTTTTATGAAAAATTACAGTTTAAGAGACATCCAACCGCTGTGGTCTGAATCCTTGGCAAAATGCCAAGTATTCACCACAGCAACACAGGGCCAAGGGAAAAGGAAAAAAATGAAACTTAAACCAGAACTAGTTCTTATATTTACAAAGAAGAGAAAAAATTAAAAGCAAACTGCAATATAACACATATATACACAGGTAAAAATAACAGTAACTTCTCAGTCCCCACCAAACGACAACCCCAGTAATGTTTACTTCCTGATAACTGAACAGAGATGAAACGTTAACAATAAATGGATGTGATGTAGCAGTAGGCCTAGTGCTTGCAGAACAGCAACTTAACACATCCTCTTGGTACTGCAGCCATGAAGAGAAGGTCCCGTACGTGCCTCCAGATCCCTGAGAAACAGATGGAGACGTCAGTGAGTGGTGTGGAGACCCTCGAGGATGGGATAGAGACTCCCAAGAAGGAGCTGGAAACCACCAAGTGAAAAGTACCTGAGCTGAACTGGTATTGGTGCCCAGTGATGAACTATTTTTCCTGCCTGAAGTATCCACCCTAATGGAATAAGGCCTACCATCTGGAGGGGTGGAAGACGGCCCTGAAAAGAACTATGTGAGCACGGGAATATAGATGGATATGGGATATGAATGATGTAATAGGGTATGGAATAAGGGGTGGAGTGTCATGGGTTTAGTTAAGCCCAGATTTAGGCTTTGGGTTTTAGAGCAGGCCCTGGATTATCAGCTGACTTGAGCTGGGTCAGGCCAGCTGATGGCTGATTTCTACTGGCCAGTGATATTCCATACCATATTCTTATGTCATCTAAGATATAAAAAGAGAGGGAGAAGGGAACAACTCCTTCTTCTCCCGGTGGTCATTGTCCCTGGAAGACATACTATCACTGTGCTGGCAGCAATGCGCCTTACTGCTACTTCGCATCTGTTTTGGTTTGGGGAAGTGAACATTTTTGTTGTTGGTTTTTCTCTTTGTTTGAGTATCTCTCAGGAAGCCAGGTTTGGGGTTGGTCAGAGTTGTGGATTTTGCTGTTTCGGTGGGGAAGTTGTTTCTTCCCTCTTACCTTTGTGGTATGTTTTGTATTGCATTTTGCTTTCAATTTTCCCTCTTCTCTGTAAATATATAAACCAGTTCTGGTTTAAGTTTACGTGTCAGGGTTTGGGGTTTTTTTCCTTTTCCCTTGCACCTGCATTGCTGTGGTAAAATACCTGGCATTTTGCCAAGGTTTCAAACCACAACAGCAACATTTTACAATATTCTATTCTGAAAACCAACTTTGCACAAATACCTGATTTACTGACTGAAAATATCCATTATTGCAAATGTGGTTCTAACATAGTTTTAGCAGTGGAGTTCTAAAGGCAGAGAACAAAACCTTCTTCACCACAACTCTGTCCTACACATACCTCTTTACTGGCAAGTAGCAGGGTAGGAAGGATGACATGAATATTTCAAAATTCTCATGAGTACGGGACTTTCAGGTTTGAGATTATTTCGTGTTACAATTTGTCCATTGTGCATTACTGAAAAAAGGACACATATCCAGCTTGAGATGTTTTCCAAATGTACTTCTACCTTAATTAAAGCCACAAAAATAATAAAAATAATTAAATATATACAGAAACAGTAAATCATAACACATGAACAACAATTCAAGTGGAAAAGATGTATCTCATTAAAAAAAACCTGCTGAGAAGAGACTGCAGCATTCAACAGGATATGGATGTATATAACTATAAAAGCTATGAACATTATAGGTATCATTTCCTAAGTAAGCCACTATGATCCATCATACTACCATTTTACTAATACTAGCTCATTGGTAGATTTTTGAATCACGTCTTTGAATCTGTAATATTCAAGTATGCACGCACTAGAATTTGACATAATTTGATTCTACTCAGCATATGTTTTCAACACCTGCAGGGTTATCTTAGAAACACTTCCACTGAGACATTGCAAAAATATGTTAGAAACATCAAAGCAGAGACTACTCTCTTTGGTACCTTCAACACACATACACACTTTACTAGAGGTGAGAGCTGGATCAGACAATTCTGTGTTAGAATTTCTCAATCTGTTCTTATCTAGAATATCTACAGAGAATACATTACTGTCCTTCCCAAGAAACAAAGTGTCAAATTTCTAAATAGTAACTGCAGAGATATAAGAAGAAAAGACACATACATCATGGTAGATTCCCCATCCACCCTCCCACCCTGCTCCAACACAATACAAGATGGTGAAAAAAGTTCACTTTCTATCACAGTATCCTAACAGAGATAAAGGTCAGTATAACTGTGAATCCATCACTCACCCATCGCTCAAAATTTGGGGCAGTCTGACTGAGTATCTACCACTTCTGGGCTACATACAGCAAGCTAGCCAAGAGATGGAGACAACTTGCAAATGGTTCAAAAACAACAAACTTTCATTGCAGACTGCACAGAACTGTACACGAGTACTTGCACATCAATTTTCTTTATCCCCACGCTCTGGCGCTTAATTTTCCTGTACATGGAGGACAAATTAGAACAGAGCAAAGAGTAACTATACAGCATGAGTATGATCTGTGAGATAATTACGTTTACGAAAGTCTAAACAAGTTTACAGTTGAGTATAGAAGGAGTTTTTTGAGCCCTTGGGAAAGAAAGAGAAAAAAAAGAATTCCACATGCCTCCAAAGTACATTAACAATATACAAGAAGTATATGGCTAAGAAGTGAATTCCCCAAAACAAACTTACACATTTCCTGACGTATCTTAAAGGATTCTCCAGGAGAGTGTTATACCTACCTTTAACCTGTCACCTGTGTCTACGACATCTGTGAGTTTTACACTTATTTATTGTTGTATGCACTGTAAGTTTCATCCACTGATAGTCTCTTACAGTAACAGGGGTTCTACCAAAACCAGGTTTGGTAGCTGATTCATGTATCGTTGAATTCCTTCTGTATTCCATTTTACTTGAAGTCAGAATAACATTTTTACAACACTGGGTAATGAGAAAAATCCTGTCACGTTCCTCTTCCTGTGCCAGGCTAATCACTGTTACACAGATCCTCCAAAAGTACATTAGGAAATGAGATTACAAAGCACCATGGTTCTGTTTTTCCTGTATTTCAGGGAAAGAAACTTATTTGGTACAAATATGTTTTATGTAAGAGTAAACATACAAGGAGTAAATTTGTGTGTTAGCATTTGCAAACAAGTTTTATGATGATCCCTCCTTTGGTCAATTCTCAGTTTTAATTACTGAAGGACGCATCTACTCTGTGGAAAAGCAGTCTCTCAGACAGACTTTGCTTGAGGACAGAAACGTAATTTCTGAAGAGAATGGTGGAGCTCCAGAGTACACTGGCTTAGTGCAACTGAAAAACAGCCCTACAAATTCCACACTCAGACTGACAAAACTAAGAGTTACTGCAAAATACCTTATCAGTTTGGAGGGCAGCGCTCAGTAACCTCCAGTGTGCTCCAAAGCATTCAGATACTACTGAAAGAATTAAGTTTCAAGGGGCTGTTTCACCCCTGAAACTTAAAATCAATCATCTAGTTAGTTTTTTTAAAAATGTTACCATTGGCTCAAAAAAACAGAGTAGTAGTTTTTCACTGCAGGCACATCAATTCCCCAGCCACAGGAACTAGCTGGAATTCTGAATGTCTTTTTCTCATATTTATTTTTGTTCAAGAGGGACAAATAAGTAATTTTGTTTTGTTATACAGTTGTAGATCTGAGTCCTCCAAACAAGGCATAATGAAAGAACTGATACTTAGAAAGGAAATAAAGAGACTCAGTTATATTAAAACTACACATCCTATCACTGTTGAATGAATATTCAGATCATTCTTTCTAAAGCTTTTATTCATTATTTATTTAGGCAAAGCTCCCATTGATTTCCCTAGAATTTTTGAAGAATAAGGACATGAAGATGCTGGGCTATTTTCCATTAATTAAAAAATCCCAAACAAAACAGTTACTAGAGATTGCTTATTTTTCTAAAAAACAGAATCGTAAGTAAATCTTACCATGATTACAAAACTATTGCAAACTAGACTGCTGCATAGTAGATAGGCAAGCTGTCATTGATCAGGAAGTTACAGTGAAAGCCACAGTGTGCTGGTTTGAAGCATAAAAAGTCTTCCTATTCTGAATAAATCAGTCTATAATCATCATTAGATGCTGGATATTAGAAAGGCTTTAAAGTAATCATGAAAGTACCAAGGTACTTTTATTTGTTTCATTACTGTTTTATAAAAACAAAATGCAGTAGGTTCCTGCTACCTTTTTTTTTTCAAAATAGTCTCTCTACACTTTCTTTAAAGGAAAAAAAAAGGTACACAATTTGACAAGACTGGTGTTAAAACAGAACTTTAATCATAGTTCATCAAAGGGGTGGAAAGATCAGACTGTTTCTGGTGGATAGATCAGGTGGATTAATTTAATGACATTTTCACTTTACCATAACACTGTGCATGGTCAAAATACCTGCTTATTTCATGCTTCCAGGAATGAAAGGCACTCCCACAGGTAGGCAATTTCCAGCTCCTCACTTAGTCTCTGTATTTTGTCTAAAACTAGTAACAGAAGCAGCCTTAACCCCTGGGAAATCAAGGAGAATCTGCTTACCCAAACCCAGAGAAGGGAGACTCTGGGAGCCTTAATAGCAAACATGAATACATCAGGTATAGCTGGTGATTACTGTACAAGACAGCCAGTACACAGCTTGCTATACTTTTTTTCTAACACTTATTTGGAACAGGGTATTTTGATGGAACTGGAACCCATCTCATCTAGTTTTAATGTCTGCAAAGTGTACAGGTGACCTAGTTACTTAGACTCTATCAGAAGCGAGACAAATGGCACTTCTACACTGTAAATCATCTTGGCATATGATTTCTTTCTTCCATCTTCCACATGAATTCTTTGTATATGATGTATTTTTTCTTTCATATGACTAAAAAGAGACTAAGCCAGCTCAGAAGCAAATATTCAAGTTTCAGATTTTTAATTTTAGACAGATAAATTCCAATTTTCCGGTCTCTGCAGAAAACATCAGAGTTCATTAAGTATCTCAAAAGGCTGTGATTTCTTGGCATGCGATTTCTTGGCATGTGATTTTTTCCTTCCATCTTCTGCATGAATTCTTCATATAAGATCTACTTTTTTTCTTTCATATGACTAAAAAAGAGACTTAGCTAGCTCTGAAGCAAATATTCAGATTTTTAATTTTAGACCGATAAAATTTCAATTTTCCTATCTCGGAAGAGGACATCAGAGTTAATTATGTATCTCAACAGTAAGTTATCTTTGCTAATAAATGAAGCAGTAAAAATCTCCCTTTTTCTGCTTCTACATAATTATTCCTAATTCGAAATGTCTTTCAGCTTCAAACTAGTGTTTTCTTATTAATATTCCACAGCTGTAAACAGCACATGACCTCTATCTTAATTTGTAATCCTGAAGAAAAAGACTTTTCCCCATCCCTCAAAACTTTCAGATAAATACAGAATATCCATATTGAGCAGATCCAGTCTAATGTAACTTAAGGATATAGCAGAATCATGCAGGTGAATTAAACCAAGTGTTTCAGCCTCCCTATATGGAACTCAGTTTGTCTACAGTATCACTTCAATAATTCGTGTTGCCCTCTGAAAGTGTTCTATTGCTGTCTTGCTGAAAATCTCTGCTCTAGGCCTTCTTTAAAAACAGCTCATTCCGTTTTCTCTCCTGATGAGGTTTATAGGTTATATGGCATCTGAGTAATATTTTTTGTACCCTATTTAATCATATATTGTATGAGACTATTTTTGTTCTTTAGAATTGTCTTTAAAGATATATTTTCACAACTATGCAGAACAGGTCAAGCAGATACAGAAGGAGATATTTGGTAGAAAATTTTTAAAGTAATTAGGAAAAAAATTAATAAAATCATATTTTTATAAACAATTTAGGTTTCGAAAACCACTTTCTACATAGGTTTAAAAGTGGACAGTGAAACATCTGAAAAAGAATAAGATCTTCAGCTATTGGCTGGAAAAAAGGATGATTTTAAACAATTGTCTTGGTTTGGGATAAGCAACTGCCAACCCCCCCAAGCACAGAGAGAAAAGCCTCCCTCCTAACACCAGGGAAAGGGAGGAAAAGAGAGGGGAAAGAAAAAAACACTTCAAACCACGTTTATACTAAAACTACATATATTTTTACAGAAAGGAAGAGACAATTAGAAGAGAGTACAAATACACACTCACACAAGTCTGCAATAACAAATTTCCCACTTCTTAACGAACACACAAATTCTACTGTCCTAACTACACATTACTTAAGAAGAAGCTTATTCCCCAGGGAGACAAACCCAAGCAGAAAGGAGAGATCCAGAACAACACATTTTACTTTCCTGAGGTACCCTGTGAGCCAGTGGTGGGCCTGGTCCTCTCCATCCCCCCTGGGACAGCATCGTGCGTCCTCCCAAGAGGAGGCTGAGAAGCGACTGCCTTAACCACTCCCACACTGGTTCCTACTTCCCTGGAGATGGTGTCATAATGTGGTATGGAATACAAAGTTACTGGCTAGAACAGGTCAGCTGTTAGCTCAGCCCAGCTCAAGTCAGCTGACAGCTTCGGCCTAGTCCGAACTCCAGAGCTCAAATTTAGGCCCACCTCGGTGATTCAAATTAAATATTCCAACATGCTGCTTCTAATCTACTTTTCCCTCAAGAACACATATGTAAATACACTAATTGCTAAAATAACTTTATAGAAAAAATCACACTCACTAAAAGCAAGGAACAAGCAATAAGTTATTCTTGAGCACAACTTAATAACAAGATCTACTTAATAAAAAAGTTATTATACCCACTTCCCAGTTGGATGGATTTCCTAACCATGTTTTCTCTCTTTCCTTTGAGATTTAAAACCCTAGAGGTAGTTTTCTCCACTAATCTATTAAGTGACTATAATGTTTAATAATTATTCTTTAGTTGCTAATTTTAACCTACTTAAAATGAATTTTCCAGGATTTCAATCACTTTTCAAATTATGTCATTGAAAATGCTCATTAAGTAGAATATAAACGTTATAATTGTTACCTCCAAGTCCACATGGCATTTTGCTTACTAAAAATGGCATATCAAGTTGTAGTAAAATTAAAAACTTTCTACTGAAAAGCAAAATAATTGAACACCAACCCTTCTCTGTGCTTCATAGATTTAACTCAATGTTACTGGCACAGGCTTCAACTGATGAAAGATGACCTACAGAGTATTCCACTGAAAAACGTTTGTCTGTAATGGTATACTTGGACATATGTAAAACATGAACACGACATATAAGCAAGAGTCATTAAATACACAGATATAAAACAGTGCAGATTTAAAATTTCAGTAAATTTCAGTTGGTTAAACCCTAGGATTAAAGCTGCATCATTTTTTACAAACAAATGAAACTTTTAATCTTGACAGCATGCTGTATCTCCTATATGTTTTATGTTACTTCTCAAATTTAGAGAGGCAGCTTTTACTATAACGACAGTTATATAATACATGCTAGTTTACACAGACACACATATCTCTTCTTCAATTTTTAATCTAGAAATCATGCTTATTCACTGACTGTCAAAATTCCAAGTTATAGCTTAGAAAGAAATTTTATATTCAAGAACTGTCAGATCAATCTACCAAAACACTTAACAGTACAAAATACAAGCAATTGTACAGAAACCTATAAAAATCAATGGCATCATTATTACTGATAGAGGCTTTTCCATCCCTCTTCATAAACCAACTGAAAATTCAGAGGGAAAAGCAAATTTTAACTTTTCACTTCAGAAACATTTTAAAAAAAGTTAATCTGTACTTCTGGAGTCACTGACAGACATTACTAATTTTTGTACTTGCCGTTTCTTTACCAATTTTTAAAATATTGCCTGAAGTGTTCTAGAAAGGAGAGCTCTTTGAATTACCGATGGATCTTACAAATCCCATCTCTGTTACCATGTTGTTAGTTGAGAGCAACTACGAAGGAATAAACATCTTAAAATACTGAGAAGCAGTTCTAACTTTCCTCCAAAACAGACTCTAATCCTGTGTGATACTGCACACTAAACTCTCAGTACTACATGCAGTGACAAAGCACAGCTTTACTTAGGAGGAAAAGAGGAGGAATATTTTAAAGACATAATGCTTCTTGACTATCCATGCGTTCTTTGATTTGCTTGTTTGGAGTTGAGAGGCAGCAGGACTGAGAAGAAATGTGGGAGATCTTTAGCCTATTTTTTCTCAGCTAAACTTGTTACAAGCTATGAAATTGTGATTGTTGAAGTTGTTTCAGAAGATTAATTAGTAGAGAGAATACTGGCAAGGGTATCATATGAGATATTGCGCTGAGTTTGGCTGGGATAGAGTTAATTTGCTTCACAATGGGCTATGTTTTAGATTTGTGTTGAACACAGGGCTTACACAGAGAAGTTTTTGTTATTGCTGACTAGGGCTTATACAGAGCCAAGGATTTTTCTGCTTTTTTGCAGTGCCATGCTGGCAAGATTGGGGGAACGTAGGAAGACGGGTGAAGACACAGCTGAGACAGGTGACCCAAACTGACCAAAGAGATATACCAAACCATATGACATCATCCTCAGCATATATAAAACTGGGAGAAGACAGAATAAGGGGGAGAGGACATTTGCAGTTATGGCTTTTGTCTCCTCAAGTCACCATTACATGGGATGGGGCCCTGCTCTCCTGGAGATGGCTGAACATGACCCTGTCCATTGGAAGCAGTGAATTAATTACTTGTTTTGCTTTGCTTGCATGCATGGCTTTTGCTCTTCCTATTCACAGAATCACGGAATCACAGAATATCCCAAGTTGGAAGGGATCCACAAGGATCATTGAGTCCAACTCTTCTGAATCCACGAGTTTTCTAGCTTTCACCCTTCCAATTCTCTCCCTGATCCTACCGTTTTGGGAGTCAGGGATCGAGCTGCTGCATGGTACTTGATTGATGGCTGAGGTTAAACCAGTCCTGTAAGACAAACTATTTGTTTGGGGCTTTCTTTTCCTACTGCAACAAAGAACTGTTCATAAAAAATGTATGTATGTGTATGTATGTATGGCCAAACTTCGCGAACGAAGATTTGGGAAGGGCTCTCCCCACATGGGTGTGCCCTGCCAGCCCGCACAGTGGATTTTAGGTGAGGCTCAGCGTGCGCAGAACTGGCCCCACCGTTTAAGTCCCAAGGTCCATCTGCCACGGCCGAGCGAGCTTGGACAGTGACAGTGAAGTCCTCAGGACTGTCACAGCACCCAGTACTAGCCGGGGCTGACCCTGCTGTTTTGTTTTTTTTTTTTTTATGAAGTCAGACTTCAGACTTCATAAAAAATACTAAACTCAGATATTGTACCTCATATACAATGATAGAAGCCCACATGATTTTGAAACACATAGGCATTGGATACATCAGCTGAGCTGAAGGTTGTCTTTCCTGTGAAAGAACAGAGATGTACGCTTATGTCTACTTAGTACGTAAGAAAGAAAGCAGAATGGCTATGACTGAAGAATTACCAAGATGTGAAGAAGCTCCTTTCTCTGGAACTTCTGACTGATATTTAACTAAAACACAGTACATCCTAGCATATAAAGTAAATGTTATTACTAGCACTTATGACATAATTTACAAATAACCTACTGCATTTTCTTCTTATGATTGATTCAATCCTACTTAGAGAATGTCATTACCTGTCTGTCACACTCCTTCAATCATGACCAAGTTTTCTCTATCCTTCCTGCTGATTGAGCTCAGGGACAAGTATGTTCATGGAAATTTGAAAGCCTAGAGCAATGGGATGCAAATTGTTGATTATAGTCAATGTAATCAGGCCCAAGGCCTTTCTGTAAATTCTAAGCCTTGAAAGACTGAAAAAAAAAAAAAAAACAAAAACCAAAAAGTTGTTGAGATTTCATGTTGATAAAAGCCTTTGATGTTACTGTACCAAAAACATGCCAAATATACTAGAGATGTCTGTAACGTTTTATTCATGTAAATAAATTGCCTATAGATGTCCTGTCTCTGGTGAGGTCGCCATTGCTATCTCATAGAAGAGATAGATAATAATACGCAGAAGATAAACATTAATGAGGCTAAAATAAAATGGGAGAAATGTCTACTTCCTCCTTCTCTACAGTTCACATCAACCACGGACTAATGGTAAAAGAACTACATTTTAAATTAAATTGGTTTTGATAAACAGGGCTTCAGTATATTTTTAATGCAATTCCACAAAGTTGCCAGTTACTCTACAGAACTGTTTAGTACCAATAATTAACATCAAAATGATATTAACTTCTAAATTAAGATACAGGATTTTCCTTGTTGTAAGTAATCCCTTCCCTATGGATATTGCTTGTACAATGACTTGCAGCTGATATTATAATCAATGTATGTGTTCACCCAGTCCTCTATTTGAAAACTTCAGCTTCTGAACAGTCATTCTTTCTTGGCTTTAGAGAGGTGCTCTATGCTAGCATTAGCAAGAAATCCCTGACATTTAAAAATAGTATCAACAGCAGTCGTAGCAGTAATAATAATAAATACTTAGGCATTTACAGAAATTTTGATCATCACAGTACATATATGAAAATCTGAAATAATCAAAGTTTCTGTAAAATTGGAGAGTTTTAACACAAAGAAGTAGGTATAAAGAGGTGAGAATTTACATGGGAAGTCCCTAATTTGTTCTCTTTATTTCCATTCACTATCAAAATTACCCTTAATAATTTTTGGTCACAGTTGGCTTGATGTATATAGAGGGTTTAATTATGTTTTGTGCAATACTTCAATTTTAGAGAGTTTTTAAAAAATACTGCACTGATTGGAGTACCAATTTCTGGCAGGTTCTCAGGGGATGATTTAGTAACTTGCTGATTTACAACTGTAGAGTCAGTTCCCAATAAAATAAAAATGTTTCACAGCTCCACGGAAAAAAACTTACAGCAGTACTTGGTTTAGTACTTCATTTAAAACTCACACTTGACCTTATACAGTTACTTACTGAGGGTTGTGCACTTAAAACTTCTTTCAATTGCTTTGGAAGTGCAATTTTTCTGGAGAAGAAAAACATAGGAAAGCACTAAGTAGCACTACTGTAGAACTTTTAAAATATTTGAGTTTCCAGGACCAATTATTACCTTTCTTGGCTAGAAGTGTCATTGTTAATTTTCAGGGGAAACAAAAAATCTCCAAAATAAGACCCTAGAAATCAACTTGCATTCTAGCATTTGTTACCTCCAGTAAATCTAAGAACATGAAAATCAAACAGATTCTCAATCAAAATAATACTGTGATTCCTTTAAGACAGAACTAATTCTGAACACATCCATTTTTGATCCAAGAAATTGTCTTTACACAACTGATCTAGTAACATTAGTATTGATACTCCAAGGTGAAATACAAAAGTCTCTTTTTTGGTCTTTTCTTACTGGCCACTGGCCTGAAGGACAAACCAAAACTTAGGTATTCAAGATCTGAGACTACAGAAAGAACCACACAACTTAAACAAGAAAAACAGGTTAATACAGAGGAAAAATTAAAAACCCATTCTATTTTTTTCTTTGATGATTGGCAGCCTACTGGACAATCTAGCCATCAAAATTCACACAAGAAAACCAAACTTTACCTGTTTTTGTAAATGTGTTTAAATACCTCAATGCCAATAATAAAACCAACTACTGGACAGAATTTCCATTCCTGCTTAACATCTCAAGAAGAAAAGAGTAAGCTCAAATGGGTAAATAATGGCTCCTGCATGGATCTACTGTGATCAGTAACTATAGAAAACCTTCTTTCACTGAGGTAATTTTATGAATCCCAACACACTAACAAAATTTATACCGCGGTACTTGAGTTGGAAACTGTCAACTTCTAAAACAAACTAACTCTCCTACAGCAATTTTCACTTCAAAATAATATATAAAGAGTGCTTTTTTTCCAGATTAGATACTGAAAATGAATAATATACTTTAGATGGGCCAAGTTCTCTTCATGTCAGCACTCATTCCTTAATTTAAATAATTTCATTTATTCTTCCCGTAATAACTTTCCCTGCCTATAGCATGGGAAGAGTTCTTATATTTTCAGTTCAGATGAGTGTTTTGTCATGTGAATTAGGACTTATTCCTTAAAAAAAATAGTGTACACCTATGAATACTAGCATATATGCAAAAAAAAAAAATCTATTCATTAATTTCAACCATTTGATACCGCAATTGAATTTGGCCCGTTTTTGACATGTATTTGAGAAAGCCAGTAGCAAATGTATTTAATATTTGATTTGTTTTATCCTTCAGAATTCTGTATTGGGAAGAAGCTTGAGCCTCTTCCTCAAACCTTGCCTCCTAAATTGTAAGAGTGACCTCTAGTGCTTTACTGCTTTTCTGTGTGATGCAAGTCTTTTTTGCAATGGTTTTAATATGCCTCTCTGCAAGCACCTGATTTAGTTTTGTGCATAGTGCCAAATGCTATTAATGTGCAATTCAATTACCATGGTCTTGTGAAAATGGATGTATTCATAAACTGTACAATGCAAATGATGAAGAGAATTAAAGCTGTGACTGGATTGCAGCAGGGTGTTTAACAAGAGGAACTTAGTATTCATGTTTAGGGCTACACTATGCACTTGAGTATCAAATGAGATATCATTACTGAATGACAGCACAAGATCATTTTGGTACTAGAATGTGAATGTCTGGCTCATGGGAGCATGTTTAGTTTACAAACCATCCATATGCAAAACCCTAGGCTACAGAACCATCGAGCACTTCAAACTTCTCTGCCATTGCTCAAATGTTTCCAGGGAGCTGTCCTCTGGCAGTGGGCTATACCAGGTTATTCCTGAACATTCCTCATCGCTTTGGCATACACTTTCTTCCCACAGAAACATTCCTCCCGCCCTCCCCATTCCTGTGATGCACAATCAGTGCTTTAATGGGAAAAGGAGAAAATACGTTCAGTTCAGGTTATGAGCATCTGTTTTTTAGGCTACTGTACTACCCCAGAACACAAAATGACATCCTTCAGCTTGTTGAAGCTGAACCAAGTGGAACAAGAATAACTCAGATCTATTACTGAATCATAAAAGCCATGATAATTAGTTGCTTAAGAAGTTTTCAATTTTCTTGTTTAACTTTTAACATTAATCTAATTCAACATTGGAAACAGGCATTTTCAGATACATATATGATTTGCCTCGTAGCGAGTAGACTGTCTTTAAAACAGTCATCACTGTCTTTATTTTGTAATACCACCCTAGTGGCTAATTCATTTGTAAAAAAAAAAAAACAAAAAAAAAAAAAACAAACAAAAAAAACCCACAAACTTTCAGCTGGAACTCTTAGCATTCTCTTTTTTAGTCATGCATGAATAATACTGCCTAAACAATTAATGAAGAGACCTTAAAATCTTGCTATCAACATTTTTCCTTGTATTTCCACTGCTTTTGAACTAGACTATCGTTGCCATTAAAGTTAAGTGCCAGCTTAATTCAGAAGATGCAGATACCAGCTTTCAAAATATTAAATTGCTAAAACCCAAGCTGATGCACTACACAATAGAAGTCTGCCAGTCATTTCCATGTAAGACACAATTCCTTGGAAAATACTGCACTTATGAAGAGAAAACAAAAATGAAAATGTACCTGAACATGCATGCCTTAGTAAAATGCTTTCAGATATTCTTAGACTATAAGCCTTATAAACAATATCGTGTACAAAGATTCATGACAAAAATCTATAGGATTTTCAAGTATTTCAGGCTGCCAGCTTGCTGTCATGATTTCAAAGCATAAACATTTGTCTCAAAAATAGTATTTATTCTAAATGCAAATAAAATATCCCAGAAGTTTTCAAAACACTCTGGTTTTTGTTTTAAATCATATGCAATACTTACATTTATTCCCTGCCACGGCCGTGTGCTGGTTATGAACACACAGGAAAAACAGCAGCTTCAAGAACATTTCAGTGACAGAATCCATGTTCACATTCATTGAGGTACCGAAAAGAACCAGAGTATTCGGAAACAGCCGCTCTGTACTTCAGTTCTGCTCCTTCCCACTGCCTCTCTCTGCCTCTTCTCGCAGTGCTTCCCAGGGGCCAGCACACCTCAGCTAAATGCGCTCCGCATCTCCTCACACACGCACGCACACCTCCGATCTGCCTCCCCCTCTCACAGCAGCAATCCCTGAAGAGCAGGAGCGAGAATCTCTCCTCCGATGTCACAGAAGCGTTAGGGGGCTGAACTGCCAGACTCCCGCACACCGCTCCTGACGGAAGCGTCTGGCGCGCGGTGCGTCCTGGACACCCCTGGCGGTGACAGGTGGGAATCGTGGGCTCTGACGGGAGCCAGACAATGAGGCAGCGCAGCCGCCACGTGAGCGGCCCGGGCAGCGCTGCCCCTGCCCTTCCCTCTGCTCGGGGACCCGGGGCAGCCGCTCTGCCTCTGCCCTTTCTCCTGCCGTCACAGCGCGGTTATATATAGAGAGGTACACACACGCGTATATAGATACACACATATATATACACACACACATACAGATATACACCCAGATATACGCACCCACACACATATATATTCTTTTTTACGCTTTCAGCTGCAAAAGCAGTACAAGTTCTGCTCTTTTGAAGGAAAGCCGTTTTGCCTGTAGTAGCAAACCAAAGCCTGCAAGTAAAATGAGCAATTTGCCTTTAGTTGTGAAGTGAGCACAGGACTGAATAATCGTCCTCAGAAGGCACCATCAGTGTCCCTGATGGGGTTTATTACCATTAATACCATCATTAAAGAATTGTATTCTCAACTCCTAAGAGCTGATTTTCCCAACATACTTTCATTCCCAAATACCCAGAGAGAGCATTTTGCTTTCCACACTATCACAAAGAGGAAGCTGTCTTTAAACTGTCCTAAAGTTTCTATTTGGGTTACATGTGAAACAGCTTCATTTGGGAAAGAGCTTCAGAGGAATTTGAAGTGTATGGGTTTGTTCAGGGGTTTTCAGTTTGATTGGTTGGGTGGGTTTGGTCTTTTGGGGTTTTTGGTTGTAATTTTTTTTCAAAACAAGCTAAATTAATGTGTATGTTAACTCTAGAAAAGTTATTTCTCTAGTATGAGAAATGAATTGACTATTAGCAAACTCATGACATTAATGAGTGCAAAGGCTGTATTAAAGAACCACATCAGCAGCTCCATCAGTACTGCTTCTGCAGTACTTACACTGTATGTATGGACTGTCTTCAGCTTTTGGCAGAAATTACTGTGACAAGGTGCAACAAAAGGACATGCCTAGTTACTATGAGGTACATAAACAGCAGACTTAGGAATTCTAGATTCAGGCCAGTAGTCCAAACTTTGTCTTCCTATTTCATGTGAAATATCTAGCAGCTCCAATATACAAACAGGATTTTCCATCTGAAAGGATACTCTTGTCTGTGGGTCAGACACCAGAGAGCATGTTGCTAAGTGTCTCTCTTGCATTTTGCAGAGACCATAGAATTTTCTGCAAGCTGCCATCTAGAACTGTAGACCTGTATCATGATTAACTGTGTGGTAGAGATGAAATGTGAATTGAGCTCTGGAAGCTTCTGAACTTTAGTTGCTTATTTAAATCAACTTCCTTAGTCCTTGAAAGATGCTCTTAGTTGACTACAGAAGGAAGACTAAGATGTGTTTTGGTTTCATGCTACCTTAGCTGGACTAAGTTAGGTGTTACAAAAATATATTCAAGGTTTGGCCAAAACAACAAAAATAAAAATACTAAAAAATATTTTGAAAAGTGATTCATGAATGTTTTTGTTACGTTCTATTAAAAAACCCAAATCAGCATGATAAAAAAAAATAAAACAAAGGCCTATTTCTAAATTGCTATACTGGGCAGGAAGTTTCAGGGAAAGTGAATTGTCTGTTATGAAGCCAGTCTTCCACGTCTCTAATGTCAACTTTTATTTGAAGCAAAATTCATGGACAGACTATTAAAAATTATATGGATTATATGGATTATAATCTGCCTTCTAACTCTTCTAAATCAGATGTCGGCCAGTCACCAGGGGTCTGTGTTGGGTCCAGTCCTGTTTAACATCTTTATTGATGATTTAGATGAGGGGATTGAGTCCATCATCAGCAAATTTTCTGATGACACCAAGCTGGGAGGGAGTGTCGACCTGCTGGAAGGCAGGAGGGCTCTGCAGAGGGATCTGGATAGACTTGAGAGATGGGCTGATTGCAATGGGATGAAGTTCAATAAGGCCAAGTGCCGGGTCCTGCACTTTGGCCACAACAACCCCCTGCAGTGCTACAGGCTGGGCACAGAGTGGCTGGAGAGCAGCCAGACAGAAAGGGACCTGGGGGTACTAATTGACAGGAAGCTCAGCATGAGCCAACAGTGTGCCCAGGTGGCCAAGAAGGCCAATGGGATCCTGTCCTGTATCAAAAATAGCGTGGCCAGCAGGACCAGGGAAGTGATCCTTCCCCTGTACTCTGTGTTGGTGAGGCCACACCTTGAGTACTGTGTTCAGTTCTGGGCCCCTCAGTTCAGAAAGGATATTGAGGGGCTGGAGCGAGTCCAGAGAAGAGCAACAAGGCTGGTGAAGGGACTGGAGCACAAGCCCTATGGGGAGAGGCTGAAGGAGCTGGGGTTGTTTAACCTGGAGAAGAGGAGGCTCAGAGGTGACCTCATCACTGTCTATAACTACCTGAAGGGAAGTTATAGCCAGGTGGGGGTTGGTCTCTTCTCCCAGGCACTCAGCAATAGGAAAAGGGGGCACGGGCTTAAGCTCTGCCAGGGGAATTTTAAGTTGGATATCAGAAAAAAATTCTTTCCAGAGAGAGTAATCAGGCATTGGAATGGGCTGCCCAGAGAGGTGGTGGATTCACCATCCCTAGAGATTTTTAAACACAGATTGGATGTGGCACTGAGTGCCATGATCTGGTAAATGGACTGGAGTTGGACCAAGGGTTGGACTCGATGATCTCAGAGGTCTTTTCCAACCAAATCGATTCTATGATTCTATGATTCTATGATTCTATTCTATGATTCTTTAAATTCCAAATACTGTTTCCAGACTTTAGTACAACTGTAGAGGCACTTGTCCTTAAGTTGGATTTCTTTCTTATATAGTTCCTTGAATTATTACTGACCTTCCAACTAAATTAATATGAGCATAATAATGTTCCTTGTGTTGCATCCCATCTCTAAAGAATATCCCATGAGATGGTCCTTGACTCTGCAGCTAGACAAAATTTCATGCTTAAAAATAGGACAAATATCACATAAAATCTTGGCAAGGAGTTTCAATATAATGATACTCTTTAGGATTAGCTCTAAGATTCCCAGGGCTCTGAATTAGGAAGAATTATTATTCTGGTAATGCAATGCAAATTCAGTAAAAAGGCCAGTGCCCTTGTGGGTAAATATTTGTCTTATAAAATAGCTTACAGTCACCAAAAAGGAACATCCAACAGAGAAAGGTCATAGGATTTTTTTTCCCTGGCTGAATTGCATGCAAATATACACATGGATATAATGTACTTTTATAATTGTGGATAAACCAGTCTTAGAACCAAATATTATGCTGAAATGTGTATACATGTTCCTTTTTGAACAGACAGAATTACAGCAGTCTACATAGTACATATCTAGAATATTAAGATAATCATCTAATTTATCCAGGGATGAATCGGTGGTATCTAGAAAGTGCATAAAATAGCATAGGTTGACTCACCCAGAATATTGCAAACCTCATCTCTGCTTTTTCATCACATGTCCAGGTTTGTCACTAACTTCTGAGCTCCTCTTTGTGGAACACAGACAAGTCTTTCCCATTTTTACAAGCCTACTTGCCTATTTTTGGTTTTTATACCCCCCACTTTTCCAGTGTTTTCCTTTTCATATCTTGCTTTTGAAAATTCCCCTGCATGCCAAAAAACTTATTAATTTTATTTGTATTCAAACTGTAACATTTTATTGATTTGACAGAGGATCGTTCCCAGTAGATCTTCATATATGTATTATTTAAAAAGACTGCAAGTTCCCCAGAACAACTGTCTTGTTATAAATTAATCCTTACAGCTGAAACATCTGCAAAATTTAAGTATGTAAACTTGAATTATTTGATTTGGGTATTGCCAGCCTTCATTTGCAAATGAAGGACTTTGTAATGAAGTCCTTTTTCTTAGCAGACTGAAACTAATAGAAATTATTTTTCCTTGAAATTATTCTCACTGTGACTTTTTGTCTATAAAGAAGAAGCACTTTTAAATTCATGTTAGCCGTACTCATGGTACTACTGTGATCTGCTTATTAACTGTAAACCAATTTAAAAAGATAAAGACAAAAGACAGTTATAGGCTTTGAGCTCGGGAATGCACTTTCTTTTGTCTCTGGTAGAAAGTCAGCTTTACAACAGGTACCATACATTATTTAATAACAAAAAACTAATAATTGAATGTTTGCTTGCAAAGCACAAAAAAAAAAAGAAGTATGCAAAGTCAACAACATCCATACTGGCTGACTGAAAATACTTGCTCTAATCCTTCCTAGTAAATTCCTCATATTCCCCACGAAGTTGTCAGAAGCCATCAACCAAATTAGAAATTAGCTATTCACTTACTACCTTCTGCATGTAGCCTCTGAGTAATTCAGCTCCATCAAGCCAATGTTTCCTATCCAACCAGCTGTGACACTGTCTTGTTATTTCAGGAGACTAGAAAGAAAAACAGAGAAATTTTAAACCTTTCTCTTCCTGTTTCCTAGTTAAGTTTTTTTGGTCCTTCGTCTGCCTCATGGCCGTAGTTAACCCTCCTTCTACTGCCACCTGCTGCAGTCTTGTTGGTATTACAGGTTTCTCTCTGTGGCATCCAGTCATTTAATGCAGCTGGAGAATGTATCTTTTTAATGTCAACTAACTCTTTCAAGATCATGTAAAATATGCTTCCCAATACTAGTAGCAACCCTGCAGAAAACCACTGCTGTAATTGTCTGCAGACGCTGCAGCGAGCACTAATGAACAAAGACAAATATAAATCAAAAATAAATTAACAGAGCCACATAGTACTAGGTAAATTAATAATGATATTTGTGATGTTTTTAAGACATTTTTAAGACAAAAAAAATCATATCCACCTATTACTGCTACATGTATCTGTTAAATCACAGATCTCTGTAACAGGAAAAATAAAGGTATCATAACTGCTAGTCTTAATGCTTTTTGGTTCTTTGGGAGGGGTTTGTTTGTTTTGGTTTGGGGTTTGAGTTTGGTTGATTGGTTTTTGATTTCTGGGAGGAGATTTTGCTTTATTTCTTGTATTTTTCCAGTAGGGTCAAGATAGCACAGTTTGCCTTTTTATTGTAAAGCTGCAAGTTTTCATTCAGGCTGTATTTGTTAAAAGGGGAGAAGACGAAGGCCATCCATGTACAGCTCATTTTGACATTTTCTGCAGCTACATATTACTTTGCCAGGGATTTTAAACCTATTTTTTTTCTGAGGTGAGACACATGAGGCACAGAACACAAACCAGAGCAGAGATGGGTCCATGCACCTACAGAAGAATTCATGCCTTTAATGCTGTTGCAGATCTGGGTTTGAAGGTTGGAACATGTGTGGCTGCAGTTTCTCTGCTTCTACTGTCTCACCATTCAGATTTTTCACCAGAAAGGATGCCATGAAAATCCTGAAAGAAAATTTTGTGAGCTTTTTTGAAGAAACTTTCTCCTAGCCCTTGAGAATCTTCTCATTTCAGTCAAGAGTTTTATTCTTTCCTAAGTAAAAACTGCCTGTGTTGTGGCTCCCAACCCAGGAAATCACGATTTCAATACAGGGCAGTGGAAAATGAATTTATGCATAGAATCATAGAATTGTTAAGGTTGGAAAAGACCTTTAAGATCACTAAGTTCAACCAATAACTGAGCACTGACATTTTTACTATTAAGTCATCTCCACAAGTGCCATACCCACATGCCCACTGAACACTTTCAAGTGTAGTCATTCCACCATTTCCTCTTGGAAGCCAGTTCCAAAGCCTGACCACCCTTTCGGTGTAGAGTTTTTCCTAATATACTGTTGCCATGAGAGCCCCCCCCCAAAGCAGGACTCTGAGCCACGTTAGTGTAGGGTAAGATAAAAAGTAAAGGTCCTTTAATAACACAGGGCCTACAGCCCACAGGAATACAGAATGACATGCATGTGTCTCAGTTCTTGTTTCCATGGCTTTTATAATAAGATCCCTCCAATCATTGCTTTACACATTTCTCAGTCCAGCCCCAGTCCCACCTCTGTTCCACCCCCTGGAATTGGGTCTGGGGTCACTGGGACCCTCTGTCTTCATCCATCTCCTCTTCCTCAGGCACACAAAGGTCTCTTGGAGCTCTTCCAGTTCTGACTTCTGGGTCAGTCTGACCTGTGTTTATGTCTTGTTATGTAGGCCTTTCTGATAGCATTCAGCTCTTTACCTTGAAAAAGAGACTAAGCAACTAAGAGAATTTGAGCTACTGATAAATGCTAAGAGAAATAGGTTGCATAAACAATGAACTTAGGCTGCCAGAATATTAGCACATTACATCTGTATTTGCTACAGTTACTGTGTTCCTAAAATCTTCAAAATGTGAAAATCAAAAACCAAAAACCCCTTTGACATCAATACAATCTAAACCCTCCTGGTACAACTTGAGGCTGTTTCCTCTCATCCCATTGCTTGTTACACGGGAGAAGAGCCTGACTCCTACCTTGCTGCAGTGTCCTTTCAGGTACTTGTAGAGAGTGATAAGGTCTTCCCTGAGCCTCATTTTCTCCAGGCTAAACCACCCCAGCTCCCTCAGATACTCCTTATATGACTTACTCCAGAGCCTTCACCAGCTCCATTGCTCTTCTCTGGACATGCTCCAGCACCTCAATATCTTTCTTGTAGTGAAGGACCCAGAACTGAACACAGGATTTAAGGTGTGGTCTCACCAGTGCCAAGTACAGGGTAGTTATCACTTTCCTGGTGCTGTTGGCCTCACTGTGTCTGATACAAGGCAGAATTCCATTTGCCTTCTTGGCCACCTGTGCACACTGTTGGGTCATCTTCAGCCGCTGTCAGCAAGCACCCCCTGGTCCTTTTCTGCTGGGCAGCTTTTCCAGCCTCTCTGCCCCGAGCCTGTAGTGCTGCATGGGGTTGTTGTGATCCAAAGGCAGGACCCATCTGTTCACCTCATACTATTGTCTTCAGCCAATCGATCCAACCTGTCCAGATCCCTCTGCAGAGCCCTCCCACACTCCAGCAGATCAACATTCCTGCCCAACTTGGTGTCATCTACAAACTTACTGACAGTGCATTTGTTTCCCCTGTTCACGATTGATAAAGATAGTAACTAGAACTGGCCTCAAATATTTTTATGAACATTAAATATTTAATAGTAATAATAATAGCAATTGTAATAATAGCAACAACATCAGTATGAGTATTTTTCACGTCTCACATGTGTCATGGGTAATTAGTGAAAACATAACATACAAAGTAATTTTTAGAAAAAGTGGCTGAATAATGAAGCAAGAAAACAGTACTGAAGGACTCAATACTTTGGTGCTTTGGAGTTTATGCTCCATTGTGGTTTTGCTTGAAGGAAAAAAATATTTAGATATGGAGATTGAAAGGGGATGGTACAGTCATAAAATACAACATGGGTTTACCAAAGACAGATCATAGTACACTTAGCTGGTAGCTCTTTTTCCTAAAGGAAAGAAATATAGATGGACTATAAAGAAATATATGTGCAATGAATAAGAGGGAGACAGTAGTGGAAGGGGGGAAAAAGTATTATTTAAGTATAAACCTTCCTTAATCTGTTCATTTATGGCTGCAGTGCAAATAGAAAGAACAGGCTTGTGGGGCTTACAATTTGGGAGATGTTTAGGAAAATACAGTCATTGTAGGAAAGCTCTATGGTATCACACTGACGACCTTCCTGAGGAATAAAAGTTCAGAAGTATACAATACTAAGGTATGCAAGAATGTGCATTATCTGAGGCTGATATTGCTGACACTAGCTCATGATCCCAGCTGAATCAACCAACTGTGAGCTGAATATATGCTTCCGGTGTGCTTGAGCAACAAAACAAAAAAACAACAACAAAAAAAGATCAGTTGTAACATGCACCAGGAAGGTATCTGATTTGGGAACAGACTGCGTCAAAGGGGCTGAGAAAAAATGAACAAAGGATCCAGAGACTCCCATTCCCTGTTTCTTTACTGAAATGTGGACTTGAAAATCTTCAATGGCTGTAAAGAGTCAAGAACTCAAGACTCATGACCTAGATTATGACTCAAAACAACAGATGTTCTGTGAATGTTTTCAAATGATGGAATAACGCCTGCCTCCTTTGCCAAAGGAGGCAATTAAATCTTGGAAAGACTCTCTGCTGTGACTTCTATTTGGTATAGGTTCCTTCAATAGGAACAGAGTATTCAGATTATTTTCTTACTTTAGTGCTTTTTGAAAACTAACTTAGATCATTGCTCACTGAGTGTTTGGGTTGGTGTAATTCTCATTCTCAACTAGCATTCTCTGGGCATCAAATAGAAAGCTTAGTTTCCTGGCTGAAACCTGGAAATTTCAAGCCCCTGAAAGTCAGTGCTGGCTATCATCATGCCCAAGGATATTGCTACAAAGAGAGATGCAAATAAGACTACAAAGTGTGTCCAGCCTGGAGCTATCTTCTGTCTGCCTACTCAATGTGTGACAAATGTAACTCAGTTCTGTAATGACCACATTTTCTTTGTATATCAACCCTAGATTTCATTGCCAAGAAAGCAAGAGTCATGAAACTATGATTCCATAATCACCCTGGGATTATATCTCTATGCCAATGCCAACTCTCCTTGAAGTATGAATATACTTTCCTTGAAGGAGAAATATTAGGAAGACAAACATGAATAAGTTGTTTATGTAAAAGTTTTTTAGACTGTATGCAAAAAAATTCAGCACTATGGGACTTTAATTATATGTAATTATTTCATGCTCAAAATCTAACAATTCAGTGGAAAGCAGACAAGTGTTCAGTTGTTATAAAACTTACACAAGCCTGATTTCCACAATGTTATGAGAAAAAGGCACGTAATATGTCTTCTCTATCTTAATTTGTGTAAAATTGTTCATTTGATGACAGAGTCAGGATACTAATCTAGTGTTTTGTTGAAGCATGTGTAACAGAGAGATAATATGAAAGAAGAAAGGCAGGAAACAGTTTTCTACAAGTTGAACAAGTTCAAAAATATGAGACAGCTTTTTTCAAAAATGTGACTGTCTCTAAACAGAATGGGCAGATCTCACTTTCATTGTCAGCACTAAGAGTAAGCTGCAAATAGACAATGTTTCATTGATCTGGACTGCATTTTACTAACCAGGATCACACTCTACATACTGTAGGTTAACTGTTGTTGACATTGTTCAATGCATTGAAACATACATATAAATCTCTAAAGGGAAATTATGTCCTTTTTTTCTGTTTTTGTTTGTTTGTTTCCCTTTAAGTATAATTTTGAAGGCATCAGGAAAGGGTCACATGATACTGTGAGCAACTCTTAGTACATCAGTGCCTAACTGGTAAATAAGATCATGCTCTCTACAAGGAGTAGGATTTCTTTGGAGGTGTGTTCAGGTAGGTAGTCTTCCTTTTTTTTAATTGTGAAACAGACACTGAGAGGAAGAGACATTTGGGATATGAGCAGTGACAGAAAGATTAGTAACCACATGAGGAGTTCTCCCCATCCATATCATGAAACAATCAAGCTTTTCCAAAGGCTGTTTCATTCAGGATGTAAAATGAGCAATTGTCTTATATGATTCTCTTTTATACAAAACCAAAAAGAAAAAAAAATTCTTGTGCTTTTTTATCATTACAGACATGACTGGGTGTATTTACTCACTCATTTAGGCTTCCATTTTTTCTGAATATTGTATTGAGAAACCAGAGCAGCTCTTGTTTGAGAATGAGAAATCCTTGGGAATTATGTTTTTCTGTGTTTGATCTCTAGAGAAATCTTATAAGATACACCATCTCAAAGTCCTGGGATGACAAACAAGATGCTAATGAAGCAGAATTGCCTGGCAGCTTTTTCCAGCTATTACTCAATCCTTTTTCCACTTACTGTCAGCAAGACTTTCCCCACAACATTAGCAAAGCAAAACAAAAGGTAGCAACCAGTTGTTTTAATACACAATGTCATGCAGTATTGCCCTGTTTGTTCTTGTGCTCAATACTTAGTCTCTGCACACGCATCTTTTTTCTCATTCTGAAGGAAGTATTCTTTTTACCCAAATAGCTCATGCTATGCTGCCACTGCAGTTTCCTTAAAGCAGCCCTAACTTCTGAGTCCAAACATTGCTGTGTTTTGAAGCAGGAGCTAATACTCAACCAGGACAACAGCAGCAGAACATCCACTAAACCTCACATGTTGCTAAGGGAAGGGATGTCTTGCAAGTACTCTTCAAAGGAATACTTCACAGGCTAGACATCCATATCTTTACATCAAGAATTGAGATTCCCTTCAGATCCTCAAACTTGATGCAATTATAGAGAAGCTTATGTTCTTTAGGACTTCCATTTTGTCATTTATCCCTCCTGAAACACTAGATAATACCATGGGTTTTTCACAAATCAAGGTTTAACATTTATCTGTCTCTGTTCTTTTTCCATAGAAGAGAATTATTTGTCTGTAATATAACCTTGATTGAGCTGCGTGTGTCCCTGCTAATATCAGCAATACTGCTAGTGCAGTGAAAAACTAAACAGAGTTAGGAAACATGTAGACTTCATGGAGATACAGAACATAAGCAAATAACAATCAGACTGGTAAGTGCAAACATTAATTTTGTGATGCTGAAAAGAATTGTAAGGGAATCATACAATCAGCCGAAACAAATCAGGTAAAATTTTGGTCCTACTTTCCATAATTTCAGGAGCACACATTGGAGAAGACTGAACATAAATTCCTGAGATTAAAGAAAAAAAGAAATACAGAAAAAGAAGTGAGCAATTTTACGACTACTCCTAACTTTACATCACTGGAGAGGCTCTGCAGAGTAGATGTGTTGCTGCCTTCTACAAAAGCTCTTCAATTAAAGTGAATGGAAACAGGTCCTATACTCCTATACTGTCTTTAGTCCACAGTCCTGTTTTTGTTATATACAGGAATTCCAACATAGCGGAAGTCATCTATACTGATAATATGAACTTTCTTCAACTGGAAATTTCTAGCCAGAGTTGTACACTGACAGATCTGCTTATTCATTTGTATGTTGCACATGATCAGACATTAATCTCATGTATGTCATATTCAATAGGTTCTATAGTTGTTCTCTTCTTTTGCTTTTCTATGTTTTAATAATAGGGAAGAAACAAAGTATTCAACTGGCTTTGCTGTATTTTGGAATGCAACTTCATCACACACTTTCTGAATGCAAATGATACTAAGGTTTTTATTTCTTATATAAACTATATGGGAAAGATGGATTTTTAAAACTTGGGACTCTATATTGAGATAGAGTAATGAACTTTCACTGATTTATAACTCCATATGAATAGCACTTACTCTTTGCATTTAATGTGTATATAGAAAAGACCTAGCTAATAATTAATGGCACCTTTATTTGAATCTGGTTTCAAAATTCCTTGTGAAGTGATACTTCAAGAATGTATTCATTTTTACCTCACATGATTTAAGTGTTTGAACTTCAGAATATTTGCAAAAACCAAAATCAATACAAAATGGTCTTGCGTGTCTAGCAGCAGCTCTTCCAGTGTTGCACTAGTTGCGTTTGCCTCCTTGAGTAGCCAGCATCCCATTTCTGTGAGCAAATCTAGGCATGTGTTGTGCCAATGGCCAGAATTACTGTGCTGCCCCGGATATCTTGCTGTGTGACCAAAAATTAAGGTTAGAGTCACAATCTGCAGTGAATTGGTGCAAATTTTGAAATTTAGAAAGGGGATGCCTCTGAGCTGGAGGGTGAGGGGTTGCTTGAGGGGCTATATTTTTCACGATTGGTCCAACCATGTATGGTACTCCACTCTACTGAGTCACTGCACTGCAAGCGAGTCTAGCCTTTCACTGTGATATCATGCATTCTAATTTTTTTTGGTGGATTAATGTTTAGGGAAGGAATTATTTTTGCCAGATTGTACAGGTTTAATTGACCAAAGTTGCAAGGTCCTCCAACTGCCCCTTTAGGGATTGATTTCCATGTCTGAAAACCAAAGATAAGAAACACCCTCTGGGGGAGGACAACAGACAGTGGGGGAGATTGGATCTTGTAAGTTAGTATTTCTTTGCACCAGAATTCAAAATTTGAGTAGACTTCATATGATGTCATATTGAGCTGCCAATTCAGCAAGCTGGGACCACTTGTGGGTGCGACCAAAGCTGTGTATTCTAAATCCTCTATGTCATTTCGCATGAACTGTTAACAATGGACCATTTGCAGCAGCAGCCCAGGGCACACCCAATCCCTCACGATGAAAGCTGGGTGTTAAAGAAACCTGTGAGATAGGGGCTGTGATAACTCCCATCCAGGAAGTTGTCAGCACCTTCACACCCAGCCTGAGGAGGTGTGTCTGCTAATGGGCTATCAACAATTCCAAAAAATGCCCCATAACTCAACAGAGTTAAATCGTTCATTGTGGAACTCCCCACCCTGGGGGAGGTACTGAGCATTCTGACCTGAACCTGAGGGTATATATTCCTGGGGCTTGGGGACTTTGGGGATCACTTGCCAGATCCAGAGGAGGACCAGAACCTATACAGGACTGCGACCACCACTCTTGACCAGATGGCGACCATCATCCGCACCAACAGGTTTGGGCTTTTTTTCCCTTCCTTTTGCTTTGGGCTCAGGGGAATGACAGGGGGTCTGAGCACAGGGGCTAACAAACACCATTTCTGTTTGTGTCCCAGGGTTCTGGGTTATACTTCTGGGTTTTGTGGACTAAAACTAATTTCTCTTTGTATCATTGCATTCATTGTAATATTTTTATTAAATTGTAACTCTGACTTACAATCTCTTTTGTGTTGAGTTCACTTCTCCTGCCAATTTACCTTTAAACCAGCACACTACTGCTCTTCCCCTCTTTTTTTTTTTTTTAATTTAAAGTAAAACAGTGGACTGAGTGGGAGAGTACCTAAAATTTCTAATTCTTCTGGATAACCTCTTTTGTATTTAAGGAACTTTAGGTTTGTTTTGGAATTTTGGGGTAGATGGACATAGGAAACAACTGGGTTATTATCTTTGCTGAATCATTACACTCAGGGGAATATTGCTCTTGGAATACAGGCCATTCTTGAGGGGACCACGGGATTGCAACTAAGCATGTTTTAAGTGGGTTGGAAGGATCTGTAACTGAAAGACACAGGGAATTAGTTTTTAAGGATTTAGCCAGGGATAACTGGAAGTTTCTATGATTAGTTGTGACCCAACCTGGAAGCGGAGGAGGTGTGGTAGAAGGCTGTGATGGTGTGACAACAGGATGAATCAGGCTGATGGCGATGATGGAGATGATCTTGCAGACACAGCAACTGGCAAAGCTGTAAAATTTATGCCTAAAACAGAGTGTTTAGGGTGTATGACTATGCTAACACAGATAACATCCACAGTTACCAGAAAAACAAATAGTCCAAAAAAAAAAATTTTCTTCATTGGCAGTTCTGAATATTTTGTCTGTAAAAGAAAAGAAAAAGTCTACCCAAATCCTTTTAGAGTCAGTGTTAAAATGTAAAAACAATGGGTTGAGAACTGATGGTATGTTCTGGCCATAAGTGTCTTTTTGCTCTCATGCAGGTGCAGAATAGCATTTTCAGTTTTTCTGTGTGTAAACTGTCTGTGAGGGCTTTCAGGATTTCCTTTTTGTAATCCTTGAGTCCAAAATGCTTTTCTCTTCTTGTAGGGTTCTTCATTGGTGGCTGAGGTCAACTTTTTAACTGCTTTGGGTGAGAGTGGACTTCCATTTATATCAAAAAGAGATCTACAATTAGTGGCCCAGTGCAAACCCTTTTTACAGTGAGGACACAAGCTGGGTGGTATTGCAGGTGTTTTCTTCTTCAGTGAAGGACAGTCTTTATTAAAATGTCCAGGCTGGTTGCAGTGATGACATGTAGCTTCTTTCTGGTGGTGTTGCACTCACAGGACTTCTGCTATCAGGGATTTAATGTATTTATGTGTCCTGCATTTTTGCAGGCTTCGACCATATCCGTTGGAGTTGGATCTTTCAGAGATTTTAATATTGCCTGACAATCATCATTAGCTTATTCAATGGCCAATTTCAAAAATAGTGTGTCTTGTGGCTGTGGATTTTTAATTTGTTTTTAAATAGTGTCTTTCAATCTCTCAACAAGGTCTATAAATGTCTCTGTGGGTTTCTGTTGTACTTGGGTGAATGGTGGTGTGGGTTCAGACACCTTAGCGATGGTTTGAATTGCCTCAAAAGCCAGATTCTTTGACATCTTTAAGTCATTTAAAAGAATTCCTTTTTGTGCCAAATGGAAATATATGGTCTAACTCCAAACAATCTATTAAATATGTGCAGTACTGGCATACCAATGGTGGAGAAGGTAACTTCTGCCTGTTTTTAATTAATCTTTGCCATTCGTCTTCAAAGAGTGAGGCTTGTATGTGCGTAAAGTATGTGTTAGTTAGTGTTTTAATGTCATTTGGTGTGAGTGTATGCTGCAGAAAGTGACTTTAAAACAGTAATAACATATGGGGAATTTCAACCATAATCGGAAACTGCCTTTTTCATGTCTTCCAGAACTGGAAAGGGTACAGGTTCATAGATGGGTGAGCCGTTAGGGTGGTAAAAAAAACAGGGAATGCTTTCACTAATTCTAAATCTTCTACTGTAATTGCTTGTTGTGTGATGGGAGACTATGGATATGCTTCTTTACTAGGTCTCGTGGGAGTGTAGCTATGGAGGCTGCTATCTTGGCTGAGGATGACTTCCATAAACACTGAAGTGGGTGGAGCCAGGGGGAGTGGCCTGCTCTCGTCAGGGGTTTCCACTTGGTAGTACAGCTAAGGAGACAGCACCACCTAGCTGAGTGGTGGGATAACTGCTGCTTAGTGGTACTGAAAAACTGGCAGAGTTCCTGGGCAGCACCCCAGAAAAAAAGCCACCTCGAGTCACTGTGGGAGGGACAGCCCCTCCTTGTGGCACAGCAGGGTACACCATGCCTGTGGGCAGTGCCACGTGAAGGACCACTCTGTCTTGCAATGCAACAAGATATGCTACACCCCTGGGCGGTGCAGAGGACTCTACAGAGGCATCCTGTGATGCAGTGGGGTGCACTACATCAGCAGGTGCCACCATGGGAGGGACAGCAGCAGCTAGCAGGGTGGTGGAGTAAATGCTGCTGCTTAGTGGTGATATGAGAGGTACAGCACTGGCTGCATGGCGAGATAAGTGCCTCTGCCTTTTGACATAGAGTCTAGGCGCATGATTTCATTTCTTTGTGGAAGGGAAGGAAGAGACAGACTGGCCACACAGCCGCTGCCATCTTGGGTTGGGGTTATGCCAGTCGTATAGTGATTTGTGTGTGAGTGAAGTCCTGAAAATGTATTTTCTTTCCCTGATTCTGTACCCGACACTTTCTACGCACATCAAACGTAATTCTTTTCTGTCCATTCCACACATGCATGCATTTTTCTAGTTTCATTTTTATCTAATGTGTCTAGAATAATTCTCCAAGTCATGGTTGCCCGGGATGCCAGAATATCATTACTTTGTATAGCCTTCCAACGTCTTTTTCCAAGCTCATCCAATTCTGCATATGTTAAAAGAAAGAGCATATTTGTTAGCAAAAATACATTTTGTCAGCCCTTTAAGAGACTGTTTGTCTATAGGGTGGCCATGGTGATATGTTTTTCAGGTGTTTATATGTTTCTCTATGGCGTTTAGAAGGTAGTGCCCCCCATTTTTTTCAAATCTTGGGTAGGGGAAATAAGGAAGGGAAAACTGCACAGCTGCTGCCTTCCTTTGTTGCGGTAGGTTGAGACACAGACGCTTAGCTGTGGAACACCTTATCAAGCGAGGAGCTACCCCACTCCTTCACTTGTGCCAGGAATCCTGGAGAAGTCTCTACATGCTAGAAAATTCACTGGGTTTGTTGCTAGTTGGATGTCAGTTACGCGGCGTTGGGGGGTGCAGGAGATGGTCCCCGCTAGTCCCTTCAAGCTGGGGGGCACGAGAAAGAGATGTGTTCACTCACAGGAGACTCGTGGTGAGAACATCTTTATTGAGAAATCACAAGGGTTTTAAAGGACTCTGAGGGGAAGGGGCTGGAACTGGGACAGGTTTGGGTAAGGGCTCCGAAAGGGGAATGACTTCCATGCTCAGCTAGTGAATACAGAAAATGGGAGGATCAAACCCCATAGAAACCCAGGGATTGGGGATAGGTGGGTGAGCTGACAAATGGGGTTAGGATAGAGGCAGAAATTAACGACAGAGGTGGGCGCGCCGCCAGCAGCTGCCTCCTTGAGGCAGAGCCAAATCCAAAGAGGGACCACCCCGGTCCGATCTGACGAGGGAAGCCCCGACCAGTCCTGGCTGCCGCCATTCGGCAGCAGCTGCAGCCACAGCCCTCAACGGTGGTGGCATTGGCAGTCCAGGGGAAGCGGATGCCCCCTGGGTGGGGCCATCACAGCTGGGGGAGACAGTCCTGGCACTTAATCCCCGTGATGACTCATCGGGTACAAAGCCTCTGGGGAAGACAGGGGAGGCTGACAATAAAAACCTTTTGAACTCAAACCGTACAAGTAAAACATATAACTTTCAAAATCCCACCACCAAAGTTTTTCATGTTTTCTGTTAGTACGGCCCAGGATGTCTGCCGGCGCTGTTCTCTGTGTGGGTCAGTATCAGAACTTGTCCTTTCCATATTTCATTGTCCTGTTTGTTTCCCACAATGCATGGTCTAGATAATGTGGCCAAGCACCCTTTCCAGCTAAATCTTAAAAGTGTCCAACATTAGAAATGGTTCTCTGTTTTCACTGAGAAAAATTTTCCTTTTGTTCACAGTCATAATCTACCCTGGCATAACTTTTTCCTATTACCCCTTGAGCTTTCCATGTGATGTCTTGTAAAAAAAGGATTCTCTGTCTCCTTTGTAACCACCCTTTGAATTCTGGAACATGGTAATAAAATTTGCCCTAAAGCTTTTTTCCCAAGGCTAAGCAAACCCAGTTCTCTCAGCCTTTCTTCGCATGGCAGGTTTCCTAGCAAACTCTTCATTCATGTTTAAACGACAAAGTGTCTACTGCTCCACTCAGTTTGGTATCCTCAGCAAAAAATCATCAGGGTATACTTGATCCCTTGATCCAGATCTAATATGAAGATATTCAACAGCTTTGGTCACTATTTTAATCCTTGAGGGGATTCATCTGGGACAGATTTCCAGTGTGAAAATGTTTCCTCTATTACATGGTCTATTTAACTTACTTTACTTGCATCTTTTACATATGCAATCTGTATAGAAAGCAAAGTTATTATCTTAAAATGTAAAATGCCTCCCCAACATCGAATCCAGTCAGTTCTCAGAAGCTGAGCAGGGTCAGCCCTGGTTAGTACTTGGATGGGAGACCTCCTGGGAATACCGGGGGCTGTAGGCTCTAATCCTGAGGACTTCACTGTCACTGTTCAAGTTCACTTGGCCGTGGCAGATGAACCTTAGGACTTAAAAGGTGGGGCCAGTTTTGCACACACTGTTCCTCCCCTAAAAAATCCACTGCGTAGGCTTGAAGGACACACCCATGTGGGTAGAGCCCTTCCCAAATCTTCATTTGCGAAGCCTAACCTTACATACATATCTTAAAATGAAACACACGGGGAACTATTATGTGGGATATGAATGAAAAAAAATGAAAATAAAAACAAAAATAGCATAAAATGCTGCAAATTAAATGTAAAGCAAATTGATACTCATGTCATGATGCCTAGTGTAACCAACATACCTTTTTCTAGAAACAACCATTGCTAGAATCTCAGAATAATCCTGTTGCAAACATGCATGAAACAGAAATGTATGAAAAGACTGTACAGCACCATTTCCCTCTTTTTATTAATTTCAACTCTATCAAGATAATTCATCTGATTTGAGAATTGTACAGTTTGCAAAGCCAGGTTTTATATTATCCATTTTATAAAATGATTCCATTTGTCTTCAATTTCTACCATCCACTGACATTCGTGACCAAAGATACTTCACTTGTTTAGCTGATTCTCTAGAAGCTGTCTAATATTTGAGTCTCTAGAAGCTGTAAGAAATTTAGATTCTCCAGAAGCTGTAGGAGACCTGATCTATGAGATTACTCAGGAAGTCACAGGGCCAACAATGAGTTCATAGCTAGCAATGCCTGAGATTAATAGATGCAAAGCCTGCTCCTCAACACAGCCTGGATGTAATGAGAAGTGGGGAAGTTACAAAGATCTGCAATAAATTGCAGGAAGTTAAAGACCAAGTTAAAAAGAGGTATAGGAGAAAGAGATCAGGAACAAGTAGATGCTGAAGAGGATTATATAAAAGGCATCCAAAGGAAACTGAAGAACTTGGTACCTGATAAGACATCTTTAAGCTTGGAAACAAGTTTCCTATGTGTCAGTGCTCCTCTGTGAGAAACTTGTGAATCTCATAGCTGAAGTTTTGTCTTTGTTTCAGCAGTACTAGTGCAAATAGTTGCTGCACTCCTTTGTACAGCATAGTTTACAGCCGATGTAAAGACAGCTCCAGCTCTGAGTTTTCATCAGTTCTTTCAGTGATTATGTTTCAGGATTAACAATGTTATCCTAACAGCTGCTAAGATGTCTGCATTAATATAATCATGTGAAGGCGTGAGAATTTCCCAATTAACCAAAGAAAGATTTCACAAAAGTTTGATTTCTTATTCCAGAGCATTTATTTTGCTCTTCAAGCAAAGTTTAACAAGGGCAACTAAATCTGTAAGTGTGATTATCCCTCCTGCAAAACAGTGACATTATTGTGCCAGTAATCTTTAAGTGACAAAATACATTGTTTCCCAGTGTAACACTTGCAGAATTACTAAGGTCTAATAAATGAAGAAAATGAACTGTATCACTAAAGAAGTCCGGCAATACTCCCTTACTCTTAAAAAAAAAATCCACAACCAAATAAAACAAAACAAAGCCGAAAAACCAAACAACCCACAAAACTCCTATTTGTTTTCTTAAGAACATTCTTTCTCTGTGATATCTTTATTATTTCCTGACTTTGTTTAATCTACAATAACTTTTTCCAAATTACATTGTCCTTCAGTACTAATTGAGGGGCAGGAAAAATAACTAAAACAGACGTTTGGGGATGTGAAAATGTATGGAGCTAAACTATAGAGCATTCAGAAGTATTGGTTCCAGAAATAAGGAAATGTTTGCGTGGCTTCTTATGTTTCTGAATCCTCCTGTCATCATTGATTCAAATGTGCACAGCCCTCTGTGGAAAGATATTCATAGACTTGAGGTAGAACTCAGTAAATTATTCTCAGCAAATAAGGCACTCAATTTGTGTAATCATTTCCTGATGTCATAGAGAAATTGTGAATATAAATTTATAAAGCAATGGTCATTCACATCAAATGCTGCAAGATGGAGATCGTTGTGTAAGAGCTATCCATCCTTGGCAGTGCCCAATCTGTTCTGTATAATTTTTATGCCCTCTACTGCACCTTGTGTATGGACTCATCTGGATCTGAACATGATCTGCAGCTTTTCAGAAAACAGATGCTTTAAAGGTGATGTATCTGTTTTTATTTGATCGGCCAACAATGGGATAATTGGCTAGCCACAGATCTATGTTTCATTCTTTGCTTAGATTTTGGAAATGCTTCCCACATAGTCCTCATTTTCCAAGAAAGTGTTGCTTCTGACTTTATAGAAAGAGTACTTAATGTGATAGTCAGGCTTCACAACAGACTTGTGAAAGTCATAAGCAATATTTGATTTCTTTCAGTTTATCCTGTTTATCACACTGTGAAACTTTTATTTTTGCTGGAGTCATCCAGATTGCATTGAAGGAGTGCACAGTTTTCTGCCTTTGAGAGAGCATTACGGTTAAGGCATAATCCTATGCAGTTATTATTCTGCAGTTAGAAGTGGTACCCTGTCAAGTGATGAATGATAGAGGACAACAGTTTTCCATTCCCTAGGACAACAGTCCTGTGAAAGACTGGTGGTCATAGCATCATATTACAATAGAAGAAATAACAGAGGTGGGATTTTTTACTTTTTTAAAAATGGACCTAATCTCTGGAGGAAAAAAATAAATAAAATTAAAAAGGCGTGTTATGATACAGCTAGGTTCAATAAACAGATTGGCCTGCCTAAACATTTCAATTTGTGCCCAGCATATAAATACAGGTTCTCAAATTCAAACAAACAAACAAAGCCACCTTCATATTTAGCATTTTTTAGTTAACAGTTTTCACTTCTTAAGTTTTTTTCTTCTCTAGTAAGAAGAGGTTAAAAATCAGACTTAATATTCTGGGTGGGCCTTTTGAAGACAAATGCTTAAAATTCGGCATGGAATGTGCTTCTTTGTTGACACATACATCACTAATTGACAGCTTTCTAAGTCTTGTGAAAATAATTCTGAGGCTTGGCATTGAAGTTGGAATTTTTAGAAAACAAAACAAAAAAAAAACCAAACAAAATCCCATAGAAAACAGCACTGACTTGACCTCATTCCACTTAATAGCAAGAGTAAAGCTCTGTTTTCATTTCAGTAGATACTAAGATCCACTATCCAGCATTATTCAAGAGGAAGAAATTACACCTAAGTAGACTTATAAAGTTTTCTGCATTTCTTTTACCAGTGACATTTTGACTGGTACACAGATATTCATAAAATCAAAGTAGTTTGTGTTTAAAAGGGAACTTTTGAAGGTCATCTAGTGTAACCCCAAATTCATGATGAAAGTGACCTCATGCTGTTTGACGTCAAAATACAGACTTGATATTGATCGTCAATATATATATATATATATATATAAAATTGCAAGCCTCCATTAATGGAAGTGTCACCATACAGGACAGGAGTAAGTATACATAAATATATCCATTTGACTATTACAGAAATAGGACTTTTTAATTGGAGAAAGGAAAAAAGAAATTGATTCCCTGACCATCAATACTTCTGATACAACACTATGTATCATGTACATTGATTTTCTTTGCTTTTATCTTCAAACAGCTCCAGGCACTTAATATTACCTAGCCCTTGAGTCACAGCCATTACCTTCATTTCCCATACAACTTTGTGTCACAGATAATCTGCTGAATGGATGCCTATTGGAAAGACAGTCAGAGATATAGGTAATATTCCTGCAGGCCCTATGTCTCCTGCAAAGTCTGCTTTCATGACTGAAGTAATAAGGGTCTGCTTAAAGTCCCTTCTCTTGTATTCTCAGTTTTCTCATATTGGCAGTCAAAATTTGGATTCTTTACAGGGGGTATTCTTTTGATGAACGGTTCCTTAGTGATAATAAGAAGAGCACAGAAGAGAAGGGAGGGTAAAATACATTAACCAGGCATTTTGATGGATGCTCTGAAGCAATCAAAACCTGCAGGGGACAGAGCCATAACTTGCTCAGTTTTTTTCCTCACTTTACAATCTCTTATAGGCTACTAACTTGTCATTCTGAGTCTGGCAAACAGAGGGTCAGCAACAGAATACAGAAGTTAAAACAAACAAATAAACAAAGAACACACACGCAAAACCCCCATTAATCAAAATCACATCACAAAACATGCAAGGCAACATTAGCCTTACTCTGATCAAAAAGATCAAGCTTATTTATTGGAGAGTAATTTCCTAAACCTCATTCACTGGTTGAAAAGCAAGTATTACAGTCTAGGGTATTCCTCATCATTTGTCCCTTATCCATATTCTCTAACTTTTGCCTTTTTTGTTGTTTAAATTCTTGCGTCACCACCAATTT
Organism: Pithys albifrons albifrons; assembly: GCF_047495875.1. Taxonomy (NCBI): domain Eukaryota; kingdom Metazoa; phylum Chordata; class Aves; order Passeriformes; family Thamnophilidae; genus Pithys; species Pithys albifrons. Next base: position 78,283,840 of record NC_092497.1, on the reverse strand, counting down.
CTTCTCTATCTCTTCCACCTCCTTGTCCTCTATCCTGTCCCTGCTGGATTTGGTCCTGAATTTACCATTCTAAGATACAGACTCTACTCTGGTTTGGAATTATATGCAACATAGGATACAGAATATGAAGCTAAGTAACCATGAAATACAGGGGTAAGCAGCCAAGGTGATAGTAAGATACACATAGTGTTAAAGTAATACTAAAAAGACATCTGAGGTGATTTTAAGAAAAGTAAAACCCTGCTGAGGTAAAGAAATGTCTCAGACCTAAACATTCATCACCATGAAGGTAATGAAGGTCCTTTAGAGGATAATTACGGATGCTGTTGAATACTTAAAGCCCTGTTAAGAATCTGAGAAACATTTAAAGGACTTAGTGGAACAATTACAAGATAGAGTACATGGGCAGAAAAAAACACATCATAAAGAGAGTGGTGCATAAAAGTTAATAATGCATCACTTTCTCACAGGATATGTGTCAAAATTATTTACAGATTAAAAAATGTATTGACAAAGTTTGGCTGTGAAGGAAATGCCATCTAAACAGATACTCCAAAGGAATATTCTGTTGACCTAAGATTAAGATGAAAAATGATTGTGTTTTTTTCATAGCCCATTGTGGAACAGTTCTACGTATTTTTTTTTACAAAACACAGCATAAAAGAACCTTATTATGACTGCATATGTACCATCTGCAAACCTGTCTAAAATTATCAATAGATTGTCCAAAAGAATACTCAAGCCCAATCACTTGAAATGTATTATGTAAAATACTATCTGTTCAGTATCTGTAAATCTATTTATTTATCATTTTTCTGCTCAAAAACTGAACGAGAAAATGAAGTGTGTTACAGATTTTAATTTGAAATTCTTTATTTTGTAGCATCTCAACTTTATAAAAGAAAAAAGATAAACTCAGCCAACTGAATCTGATCTCTGATTATATTTTTATACCTTTATTCATAATTGTGAACCTACAGAATGACTCTATTGCTATTTCATGAAGCCACAGTCTCTAAAATTGGTAATGCTGAGTAGTTGAAGATTGGTGTTGGTGTAGATATTTATATCACATACAAACAGGTTGTAGTTTTGTTTTACAATAAGAAAAATATCTACAAGGACTTTCTTTTTGTCTTTATTTCCTCTACAGTGGTTACCTTTAACATTAATGTAATATATAGAAAATTGTCAAGTTAAATAGCTTGGAAGTTAGTAAAACAAACTGAAAATTGTAAAAAAAAAATATTGCTCATTACATTACTTAAAAACACATATTGATATGTCGTTTCACATCAGAATTTTCTAAAGCTTATATTTTGAACCATAATTTCATAAAAAGATGTTTTATTTGTTTTAGAAGGCTAGTGGATTCCTACTGATGCCGTGAATGACCCTTCCCCCCAAAAACAGGACTCTGAGCCACGTTAGTGTAGGGTAAGATAAAAAGTAAAGGTCCTTTAATAACACAGGGCCTACAGCCCACAGGAATACAGGATGACATGCATGTGTCTCAGTTCTAGTTTCCATGGCTTTTATAATAAGATCCCTCCAATCATTGCTTTACACATTTCTCAGTCCAGCCCCAGTCCCACCCCTGGTCCAACCCCCTGGAATTGGGTCTGGGGTCGTCAGGACCCTCTGTCTTTATCAGCTCTTCTTCCTCAGGCACACAAAGGTCTCTTGGAGTTCATCCAATTCTGGCTTTTGGGTCACTCTGACCTATGTTTATGTTTCATTCTGTGGGCCTTCTGAAATCCTTCAGCTCTTTACCTTGGAAAGGAGTCTAAACAAGATTAATTAACTAAAGGAATTTGAGCTCCCTGTTCTGGGACAGGGGTAGTGATAGAAAGGCATTAAACTTAAACTGTTAGAAATATTAACCCTCTAAAAATCTACAACTACTGTGTTCCTAAAATCTACAAAATGTGAAAATCAGAACAAAAACCCTTTCGGCATCACTACTCTCTGTTTCATTTCTGTTCGTCATTTTATGGAACAAGGTAAATAATATTCCAAAAATTCAATTTCATGCCTGAACTTGAAATAAACACCTGAGTATGTGGATAATAGCTTGTAAGGACAAAGACTTGCACCCAGCCCAAAAGAATTATTTTACCATATATAATTAAATGAAAAAGTGATGTCATCAAATATTTTCTCCATTTGATAGTAACTGCATGTACACTGTTCACAGTAATTATGGCAGGATTCCTTACATATAAAAGTTTCTTTGAACTGTCTTTGCAACAGAGGTAGAGCTTCCATAAGGATCATAATAAAGAACAGAGCAGAAATAACCCCTGGAGGGTGTGGACACGTAGCCAGTCTTGGCTGTGTTAATAGCCTGGAGAGCCTCAGGCTGGGCATAGCACACTTGTGCCAGAAGCCTAGATGCAGTACAGCTGCACAATAACAGGAATACAAAGATGTTTTTATAATCCTTTATCCTCAGTTACAGACAGGAGTTTCTTCCACCCTGCTCAATACACTCCAGATCCATGCTAAAGGTGCAGGGCAAAACAATTCTGAAACACCAACTGCTGTATTTATTTTGAAGATGTGCTTGTTCAAAAAAGGCTTTATAGTCACAAACACAAATCAATATTTGACAGATTCACAGCATTTCTGTAAGGAAGAAAAGAAAAATGTCTCCTGGTAGGGGTAGCTGTGCATAAGTATATAGAAACTACTGATAGATATATAATGCAGTTTATAACTGGGCATAAGTTGAATAACAGCGTAGACATGGTTGCCTTGCAACAGTCACAGTTAAAAAGCACATAGCACAACTAAAATGAACCTAAGTAAAAAGGTGGTGAAAAATTATTCTTAATTCTAACATGTATTTTTTGACGGTTTTAGGTTGAGCATTTGATTATTTTTGAAAAATCGGTTTCCCAGATCAGATCTTGACTGCATGAAGGAAGAATTATTTTTTATTGATGATTACAATGTGAATCAGCTCCACAGAAAATATAATCTGTGTACAAAACTAGGGTCATCCAGTTCCCTAAAAGCACATCATTAAAGAACTTCATTGTGTTTTCTAGTTGTATCCCGTGTAGCCCATGAAAATGGAATCGTCATTGTCTTGTAATGATTAAACACTTTCTTGAGAGAAAAATGGCTTTCAAACTTCAGTTGTTTCAACATGATAACTCATGATTTACCTGTCCTACAAAGATTTGTGCTGCAAAAGTTAAGTGCAAATGCTTTACAAAACAGCATGTAAAACACTCCACGTGTACTCAGGATTCTCAGATGTGTACAAAGAAAGTCACACTCTTAAATATTTGAACATTGTGTTACAAGCTGGAGATTTTGTGAGAAAAAGTAGCAGTCACATACTAAAATTTAGTGTGGGTGTTTACTCCTCTAACTCCCTATCAAGGTTAAGATAGCTGATGTGTATTTCACCTTAATGACTGTATGTAGCTCCTATTGACTCTACATGCCTAAAGGATTTGTCAAGAAGAACAAGGCCCTGGAGTCAATTTGCAAAGTTTTAATGAATTTCCCTAGTCAGCTGAAAGTAAAACACAAAAATAATATATTTACTTTGTTTAGAGAGAAATTAATGCTAAATTAATCCTTTTATTTCATCTTTTACCAGACTGTAACTTATATTTAAAATCAATACACAGTCTGCTGAAATAAGGTGTGTTTATTTAAATGGGAACAATTAGTCAAATGGAGCTTCAAGCTATAGATCTGTTAAACTACCTGCTAGTAATTTCATCTAAAGATGCATCAAGATAGAAGACTGACTTCTGCACATCACTTGCTGAGTTATTTAAAATTTGTTCCCAGTAGTTCATAGCAATGTGAGTAGCCAGAGCTGAGCACAACGACTCATACTTCTCTTCCTCTGATTTGTGAATGTAAAGTCCTACTCTGGTTATTTCAGAAATTGTAAGTGTGTCCTCCATCATCTTCATGCTTACTCCAGGTGTCTGTCCCTTGTCTGCAGTTATGAAGTTCTTAACTAGTCCTGGTTACATGGGGAAAGTCCCAGAAGACTGGGACCAAGGGTTAATCCCTGGTTGTTAGTCAATGTGAGGCTCCATCTACAAGGGCAGAAAGGAGGATCTGGGAAACTACAAGCCTGTCAGCCTGGTCTTGGTGTCAGGGAAGGTCATGGAGCAGATCATCCTGAATGTGAGCATATAGAGGACAACTGGATCATCAGGCCCAGCCACTATGGATTTGTGGGTTTGTGAAAGTCGGGTCCAGCTGACCAACCAGACCTCCCTCTAATCCAAGATAATCTGTTTAGTGGATGAGAGAAAGGATATTGATATTGTCTGTGAACTTTAGTAAAGCCTTTGACACCATTTCTGGCTAGATGGCTGGGCACAGAAAGTGGTGGTGAATGTAGTTAAATCCTGCTGGTGGCCAGTCACCAGTGGTGCTCTGAAGGGCTCAGTATTGGGATCAGCCCTACTCAATATCTTCATTAATAATCTTGATGAGGACATCAAGTGCACCCTCAATCAGTTTGCAGAGAGCAACAAGCTTAGTGTGTGTTGAACTGCTGGGTGGTAAGAAGGCTCTGCAGAGGTACCCGGATAGGCTGAAGACAACAGTATGCAGTTCCACACAAGGCAAAGCGACAGGTCCTGCATCTGTGCCATGACAACCCCATGAAGCACTATAGATCTGGGGGTAGAGTGTTAGGAAAGTGGCCCAGCAGAAAAAGACCTGGCAATGCTGGTTGACAGTGGCTGAACTTGAGCCACCAGTGTGCCCAGGTGGCCAAGAAGGCCATTGGAATCTTAGCTTGTATCAGACAAAGTTAAGACAGCAGGGGCACGGAAGTGACTGTTGCCCTGTACTTGACACTAGTGAGGCCAGACCTTAAATTCTGTGTTCAGTTCTGGGCCACTCACAACAAGAAAGACATTGAGGTGCTTGAGCATGTCCAGAGAAGGACAGGTGAAGAGTCTGGAGAGTGAGACATAATAGGAACATCTGAGGGAGCTGGGGTTGTTTATCTTGGAGCAGAGAAGGCTAAGGAAAGAGCTTATCACTCTCTACAGCCACCTGAAAGGAAGCTGTAGAGTGGTGGGCATCGGCCTCTTCTTCCAAGTAACAAGTCATAAGAAGAAACATCCTCAGGCTGCACCAGAGGAGGATTAGATTGGTTATTAGGAAAAACTTCTGCACTGAAAGGGTAGTCAGGCTTTGGAACTGGCTGCCCAGGGAAGTGGTGGAATCACCATTCCTGGAAGTGTTCAAAAAATGTGTGACTATGGCATCTTTGAGTGCAGTTTAGTTATGAACATGGCAGTGCTGGGTTAATGATTGGACTCCATGATCTTAGAGCTCTTTTCCAACTTTAATGATTCTATGATTTGAAATTTCTGAAAAAACAACATATACAATACAGCAAAGTGTTTTGTATTCACAGCCTTGCATTTTCCAACTTTGAGTATAAGCTCTAGGAATGTACATTAACAATAGTAATTATTATTGGCAATATCTTACCCTTTCCTTCGTTATGAAAGTATTGGAAGCACTTTGAAATTTATCAAGTGTCTTACTCCCAAGAACCCAGCACATATGCAGCCCGAATTGCTTGTCATGGAGTTTTTAGACTGGCTACAGTTACCCAAAACCTATTCACAAACCTGCAGTGTTGTCCACATTTTCCACAGCTCTCATCCTTAAAAATTGATCATCTCTGTGACTGTGTTAAAATTTATCTTACCAGTTCACCTCAGTCTGGCTTTGCATTTGGGTCTTCAGTAAAAATTCTCCTTAGACTGCAATGACTTCCCAGAATATATGCATGCTGCAGCAACTCCACATGTCTCTCTGCTTTTGAGTATAGTTAGGTTATACCACTGTTAATGTCTTTAGGGATTCCCAGACATAGGGATATAGCCTAGGATAAAGCATGACATGCCTTCATGTATCTTCATCAATGCTAAGCACACATATGCATCTCCCATAAATGGAATACAAGATGCAAAAAAAAAAAAGACTATTTCAAATATTAATTTAAATACAGACATTAAATTCTTGAGTTATGTATCATTTCATAGAGGTATGAAGATGTGGTTACTGTGTTTGCACAAGGTTAAAATTTAGTTTAAAGTTATTTTCAGTTCTGGTAGAGTGCTAGATTTTGATCATTATAAATAATACAGGATAAAATTTTTTAATAAATGGAAGGCAGAGAGGCCCTGCAGGGAGATTTTGACAAATTGGAGGACTAGGCAATCACCAGCCGTATGAAGTTCAACATGGGAGAATGTTGGATTCTGCACCTGGGATGGGGTAACTCCAAATGTACATGCAGACTGGGGAACGAGGTGCTGGAAAGCAGCAATGTGGAAAGGGACCTTGGAGTCCTGGTCAGTGGTAGGTTGAATATGAGTCAGCAGTGCCCTGGCAGCCAGGAGAGCCAACTGTGTCCTGGGGAACATCAGGCACAGCATTGCCAACCATTCAAGGGAAGGGACTGTCCTGCTCTGCTCTGCTCTGCACTGCACTGGGGTGGCCTTACCTTGAACACTGTGAGTTGTTTGGGGCACCACAATATAAGAAAGATATTATGCTATTACAGAGTGTCCAAAAGAGGGCTACAAATATGGTGAAATGTCTAGAAGGGATGCTGTATTAGTAGCAGCTGAAGTCACTTGGTCTGTTCAGCCTGGAGGAGCATGAGGGTAGATGTCATTGAAGTCTAGAGATTCCTCATGAGATAAAGAGGAGGGACAGGCACTGATCTCTTTGCTGTGACAAGGCCAAAGGAAATCATCAGAAACTGTGTTGGGGAGGTTTAGGCTGAGTAATACAAAAAGGTTCTTCACCCAGAAGGTGATTGGGTGCTGGAAGAGGCTCCCCAGGGAGCTCCACAACACCAAGCCTGAAGGAGTTCAAGAAGTGTTTGGATGATGCTCTGAGGCACATGGTGTGATTCTTGGGTCTATCACATATACAGAAGGACAGAAGTTGAAATTTATTATTCCTGTGTGTTCCTTCCAACTCAGGATATTCTGTCTTCTATGGTTCTGTGTACTGATTATGTCAAACTACAGTATGTTGTACTACAGTGGTTCCATCGGAGCTTATTTAGGTGACCCTGACAGTTTTCACATTCCAACTATTACCTTAAATTTAACAAAATTAAAATTGAGATCCTAACTTTAAGCTCTTTTTCACCCTTTTCTTTTTTTTTTTTTTTCTGGGGACTATCCCATTACTTTATCTGTCACCTGTTACTAAGATCTGAATACAATTTGAAGGCAGATGTTTCTCTAGATCCTCACCCCATTGTATTTTAGTACCTTTCTGCGATAGAATATCACATGAATTACAGTTACTCTTATCTAACTGCATAAGTAAAAGTATTGCATCAATTCATTTTTCACAGCTGCATTTCTGAGATGTTTTTGATGGCCTTGGTAAATATGTCTTGTCATTCCACAAAAAAAAAAAAAAAAAAAAAAATCACTTTAAAGGCCATTTATTAGCCCTTTTCATGCCTCCCTCCTCATGGAGTTGTCACTTTCAACTCCAACATTTGATATCATGTTCCTGCACTGAAATGGTAATGTTGTAATCACTTGCATTAAACAATGATTTCTTTGATAAAAGTATTAATAGTGTATTTCTAGGCTAAAAGAAGTAGTGTCTGAACACATGTCACTTCAAACATAGATGAATCCAACAACTAAATTCACACAGATTAAGAGCAGCAAGGATTTTTAGTCATTGTTGGTACTATTTATCCAATCTAGAGTTAAAAAATAAAAAATTACAGAATTTATTACCAGCCTGGTTAATATTGAACTGATCAGAGTAGATTATTTTTAGGGTTTTAAAGCATATTACTTGATTTTCAACAAATTTATTGGCATTTATTTATGCATAATTGTAGACAATTATATTTATTAAGTATCAACATTTTCCAAATTTATAACATCAGTAACTGTCTATACAATTTTGTTACTATATTAGACATTTTTGTTTGACTTTATAGTGTTGTCCTTTGCACAAACCACATTTGCAACACAAATCCTGTAGCTTCAACATAGCAAAGAGACCAATGATAAATTCAGAAAGAATATGGCATTTTTCAGTCTGTGAGATGCAAGACATAGCTCCTGGGGGGGGAGGGAAGGTGTTACCTATGTATTTTTCCTGCAATACTCAGAACAGCACACAAATTTTTTTAAATGACAAATGTGTTAATGGGCAATCAGTTATGAAGTTGATGATAAAATCCTGTCAGATGTTGTATTATAAGTGGTGTAATTTAACTTTGCTCCTGCTAAGGAGTAAATTCTCATATACAGCCAGGTTCCAATATACAGTCCCTTATATCCCACTTGGAAACAGAAAGGGAGAGAATGAATGTTCAAATGCATGGATCTAAAGTACATGGATCCTTTTGACAATTAGCAGTCCCCACAAAAGCTAAGATAGCAAGTTTCTGGCAGTTAATTTTGGATGTGAACTGTCCAGTGGACCTTTTTCTTTCTTACATATTTGCATGCTTATTAGACAAATACTTCTAATAAAAATACAATTCTTTTCTCTCTCCAAACTCTTACTTACTTTTCCAGCTGTAGTCCTGATTGCCATAGTTACGAGTTGTGTGCTGATGGGTGAATGTGTAAGTGCACATTGCGTTACACATTCTGCTCACAGTAGGGACAGAGTAAGATATTTTACTAAATTTAATACATTGACAATACAATGTTTGTTTATTTGTTTGTGTTGGGGCTACTTGGTTGTGTTTTTTGTTTGCTTGCATGTTTCAATGATGTATGTCTCCAAGTGTAAGAAAATTCTGGCTCTTGCTTTGTACAAGAGGGATCAAAACTTCATACAATTTCAACATTTTATTTATTTGTTTACTTTTAAAAACCCTGAAACATTGTAACTAAGAAAATAAAACTATAGTTAACTAAAGAAATCCTTTTTTTTTACTGATGCCAAAACATTAAAAATCAGAAAACTCATTAATTTCTAAAGAACAATGTATTGGAGTTAATAAGAGGTTTGTTTGGTTTTGGTGGTTTTGTTTGGGGTTTTTTTTTTAAATACTTAAATATTTGACAATGGTTCAATGAGCAGATTCCATTTTAATACAAGGCTCTTGATTAATTTAGATTCTTCTCACAGTCTCCTAGAATACATAGTATTTAATTAAAAAGGAACAATTAGACAAATGCTGTTCTAAAAGTGACAAACTGCAAGACAGTAATTTGAGTTTTGGTTTGGGGTTTGTTGGGGTTTTTTTAACACCAAAGTACTACCACCCACAAGGTGATTTTACTTTCAGATGTATCCTGTGTGCAGAAGTTAGCTCTAGTTATCCACTATGCTGAAATATGTGACATATTTTCTGGAGATGCAAATCCTTTTCCATGTGGAAACAGCAGATTTTGCCATATCTACAATATCAAAATAATATTTAACTGGGCATAATGTTGTGTACAGGTCAAATCTTCATCCAATCCATCCGCAGCTTTTAATTGGACCAGAATATTTAGCTTTAAAACATGGAATAATTTTCCTGTTAAGTTGCAGTCTTTAATGGATTGTTCATATAGATTTAATTTCATAGATGAGGGGACAGCAAAGTGGCCAAGGTCATTTAGGGTAAAATTATATCAACAATTTACTATTGAGGGAAATCATGGTACAAGTTTGCAGAATGCTCTCCCTCAGCTGTAAATACAACCAAATTACCCCATTTTAAAGGCCTGTAGAAAACAGCTACAGAATTCACATAGCTATGAGAAGACAGTGAAAGACTTCCCTAAATATCAGCAGTTCTTATGGGTTTCCTTATGTTCTACAGTAATACCTGGCAGTTAAATGCCACTCTGACACCCAATGCCATCAGATCTCAGAAGCTAAGCAGGGTCAGGCCCAGTTAGTACTTGGATGGGAGACCTTCTGGGAATACTGGGGGCTGTAGGTGCTAGTCCTCAGGACTTCACTCTCACTGTCCAAGCTCGCTTGGCTGTGGCAGATGAGCCCTAGGAGTTAATTGGTGGGGGCCAGTTCTTTGCATGCTGTGCCTCACCTAAGAAATCCACTGTGCAGGCTCAAAGGACACAGCCGTGTGGTTAGACCCCTTCCCAAATCTTCATTCACGAAGCCTAGCCATGATGATGATGACAGTAATACCTAAACTTTCTGTCTTACAAAGGGCATGTATACAGGACTATCAGATGCACCTGCTATGCACGATGTTATTCAGTAATCTTGCCTTAGGGATCCCCAGAGTGGAAAGACAAACTGGAGGCAACTGCTTAGGTCAATCTACCACACTGATTCTGTGATTGGTAGAAAAGAGGCTCATAGGGACAGTCTAGGAGAACATGGGGCAAAGGGAGCATTCCTTTATCACGCTTTCCAATGGCAGTAGAACAGACTTCTGTAAACTGTAATTTTAAAGTGTGTATTTAAAACCTTTAGACACTGAATCTAGCATCCCTTCTGTCCTGTGCTCCAATTATTAGATGTTTGTGCTTTATCTCAGCCTCACAAGAAGCCCAGAGCCAAAACTTGACAGTTCAATTTAAACATTATTTGCTCCCTACCTCACACAAATGGAGGAAAAGTACATTTAAAAAATCTTCACATGTCAGAAATTACGGATTTAATTTCAAAGACAAAAATGACAAAATCTAACTTCTATAGTGTATGGCCAAATTTCGCGAACGAAGATTTGGGAAGGGCTGTCCCCACGTGGGTGAGCCCTTCCAGCCTGCACAGTGGATTTTAGGTGAGGCTCAGCGTGCCCAGAACTGGCCCCACCGTTTCAGTCCTGAGGTTCATCTGCCACGGCCGAGCGAGCTTGAACAGTGCCAGTGAAGTCCTCAGGACTAGAACCTACAGCACCCGGCATTTCCCAGGAGGTCTCCCATCCAAGTACTAATCCGGGGCTGACCCTGCTTAGCTTCCGAGATCTGATGGGATCAGATGTCAGGGAGGCATTTAACTGCCCGGTACAACTTTTATAGTAAAGTATGACAAACAACATACTCAGTAATTACTATTCCAGAGATATACAACTCTAGTCAGAAATAGATATAGCTCATCATTCTTAACACAGTTTTAAGATAGAATAAAGTTACCAGGCCAAGTTGATCTGTATCATAAATCTGCTGGGTGTATTAGTAGAAGGAATCAACAGGTCACACCATGCTGTAGGTCACTGTTGTCAATCAGGAAGAGAATAGAAAGCAGAAGGAAGGTTGCAAGTCAAGTAAGATTTTACTGCAATCTGTTGCCAAAAGAAAATCTTTCTGCCTACTTGACACTGTTCATTTGGTCTTGAGAACAGTCTAAGCCCAATGGGAAGGCAGACACAGAAGAATTGTGAGAATGTATTGGTATCTCATTCTTACCCTGCCAAAATAAACAGACAGAAGGTGCGTAAAACAGCTAAATACCCATCTGTCAAAGATCAGAGAGGTAGGCCAGATGAGAATGGGGCAGGACATCATCCTTCTATCCCATGACAGGTTGAAATTTCAGTATAGAAAACTTATAAAGGAATTCAATAAAAAAAAATGTGAATAAACATAGAGCATCTGTAATGAGGTAGATCGAAACAGAAATCTGTTCTCCAGTGTACACAGTTGCCACAGGAGATATATAAGCTCATGTTTCAGCTGAAAAATTTCTCATAAACCCTAAGTAACCTGTGGAGCATAGGAAGGTATCAAGACCCTTTTAATGGGTGATGGAAAAAAATGGTTCTTTATGAGATTTTTTTCTTGCAGGAAAAGCATGCATAATTCCAGTTCCTTTAACAGTTACCACAAAAGTCTCCTTATATCAAACTTGGAGCAGGCAGAAATACCATTATAGTTTCTGTGTAAAGGCAAGAGCCAAGAAGGAAGCTTGTTGCATCTGGAAAGCAAATGTTCCCATATCCCTAAATTACTCAGAAACAAACACTAACAAACACTTACTTCTTCTGAGATATTTCAGGAGAGCAGATCAAAGGCATAGTTGTGGACCATTAGCCTAAAGTCATAGAATATTTGAAAATTTATATCAAAAAATGGAAAAAAATGCATTTTATTGTTGTTGTAACAGTCAGGGGAATCATCTAAATGGGGTAGTGTATATAGCAAATAAATCTACTGGACAAACTTTTTGTTTTGGTAAGTCTAGAGGAAGAAATGTTAGAAAAAAAATGGGTGTAGCTATTGCAGGATGAAGAATGAAGAGACTTGCATTGTGCCTTTTAATGATACTATTATGAGTTAAGTATATTTACATTTCAGAAGTTATCAGTAACTTGACTCTCAGAAATCTTCAAAATAATGATGGAATTATGATGTCCAGTATTCAGTTTTTAGTATAAATTTTGCCATGGTTTACTTGATTAACCCTATCTTCCTCTGATGAATTAAAGAGGTGGAAATTACGCTCTTGCTGAAGCTATGAAAAAAAAGTATTCTTTTTAAATTGAAGTTCTATGCCCTTTAGTTTGGTAGTTGTTTTCTCTCATTCTCAAAATGAATTTTTGTATATTCTTATTTTATACATCAGTCATGATGGTTTTGATCTTGAATGAGAATGAATCTAAAGTTATAGGAACATGACATGGAAGGAGTATAGTTTTCTATTTGCTAATGAACAGTTAGCAGGCCTGATTATAAGGTTTTCACACTTCCTGGGAGGAAAAATCTGGCCTGTCTTCTAAAGTCTACAGTATTCCAAGTTACAAGAATAGTCCCATGACAATGTGAACTCACTTTATCACAACCCTACCATCAAAGAAGAATAGAGAATAGATCTAGTCCTAAACTACAACTATACATAATACTCAAGAACACTAAGCAAAATCCTGGACACTGCAAAGCCTCAGCCCTGATAGGCACTGTATGATCTGACAAATTGAAGGATTTTACTACAAATTGGGTAACACTGTAAAGGTTCCTGTTAGAATCCCAGATGCTGGAAACATTTTATTACCTTGATATGTATTAAATTCACTATTCACCAAGGCAGAAACTTAGACTTACACTTTTAACCTACACTAGAACTAGGACAGGATGAGGAACCACAGTTGATTTGATTAGAAACATTTTGATTTTATACAAATCTTATGCACTGTCATCTCTGTTTTGTCAGCTTAACTCAGGTAACTGTGATTAATAAAACTGAATGAAGATGTTTTCCATATAACTGTGCCTTTTTGGTAGAACTTGTACTACTAGAGAAACAACAGTGAAACTATAATGGAGAAAGTTCCAGTACATCGTTATTCTACTGTGCTTTTTAATTATGTTCCAGAAAGTTTAATAATTTGGTGCAGGTGTGCAAATAAGTATTTATACCCATAAAAAGTTTGCTTCTAAAAGTGCATTTGATTGAGATTTAGGTAACAATTTTCTTTACTGGGCACTGGAAAAACACAATTTCATTTGGTTTTGAGACATATATGAATTTAGGATAAATTCACTTTTCATCACGACAGTAACAAAATTTTAGTTCCTCTTCTGTTTTACACAATTATCCTTTGGATAATGCATTTCTCCAATAAATTAGTGATTTATTCATTTTCCTTCCTATAGATTTTGTTCTCTTATTTCATCTTTCCAAAAGACTACTCTGTGTGTCAGGCTACCTGCTGTTCTCAGGTAACTTTTACTCTAATTGTTCTTGTAAAGAAAACAAGTATGGGCTACTGAAAAAATAATAAACACAGAGAATTATGATGGTATCTTTGCCTGATTGGTAGAATACCATGTGAGACATTGCCATTATTTATTATAGTACTCATTTTCAGTTTGACTAAAATCCTGAAAACTGTGTTATTCACAGAAACCTATTTTTAGACCACATATTCCTTCATAGAAAAACCTCTATCTAACAGACACTGTTCACTTTGTGCTGGTTTAATGGTAAACTGGCAGGAGAAGTAAACCCAACATAAAAGAGATTATAAGTCAGAGATACAATTTAAGAAAAGTATTTTAATAAATGCAATGTTATGAAGAGAAATTAGTTTTAACCCACAAAACCCAGAAATATAACCCAGCACCCCGGGGCACAAACAGAAATGGCGTTCGTTAGCCCCTGTGCTGAGGCCCACGTGGGTCCAAAGTAAAATGAAGGGAAAAACCTGTTTGTGCAGGTGACGGTCACAGTCTGGTAAAGAGTGGTGGTTGCAGTCCTATCCAGATTCTTATCCTTCTCTGAATCCAACAAGTGGTCCCAGAAGTCTCCATACATCAAGACTAGATACCCTCAGGTTCAAGTGGTAATACCCAGTCCCTCTCCCAGGGTGGGGAGTTCCACAAAGGGTGGTCTGACTCTGTGAGTCATGGGGTATTTTTGGAATTGCTGATAGCCCATTAGCAGACACACCTCCTCAGGCTGGGTGTGAAGGTGCTGACAACTTCCTGGATGGGAGTTATCACAGCTCCTATCTCACAGGTTTCTTTAACACCCAGCTTTCATTGTGAGGGATTGGGTGTGCCCTGGGCTGCTGCTGCAAATGGTCCATTGTTAACAGTTCATGCAAAATGACATAGAGGATTTAGAATACACAGCTTTGGTCACACCTACCACTGGTCCCGGCTTGCTAAACTAAGTAATTGCCAGCTAGTAGACCTCAGAAACAGTTTGCAGCTCCAAAACATTTTTCTAACTCAGAAACCCTTCTTTATACCCACACTTGTGCTCATTCTGAAATAAATGCAAAAATATCCTGCTGTCAACCTTGCAGCCTAACTTAAGTCTTTGTCTTGGTGTCCTAATTACCATGTCTGGGACCAGTTTATCTCTATGTGACTATAACCAAAACTGTGTATTCTATGCCCTCTGTGTCATCATAATGGATCATTTCCAGCAGCTGCCCAGGGCACACTTGACACCTCAGAATACAACCTGGGTGTTAAAGAACCCCATGAGATATGGGAGTGTTTCTGTCTTCACACCAATGAGAGTTGTGGTAACTCTCCTGTGGGGAGGCATTAGCACCTTCACTCTCAGCCTGAGGAGTCATGTCTGATAATGGGCCATTAGGGACTGGTATAACAAGAAACTGCAACAACCAAGACCATCAAAGATTCCAGAAATATCCCATGATTCACAGAGTTAAATCACCCATTGTGAAACGCTTCACCCTGAAGAAGATACTGGGCATTCCCACCTGAACATGAGTATATATAACCTTGGGGTTTGCAGTCTTCTGGTACCACTCATCAGATCCAGAGGAGAACCAGAACCTCAACAGGACTGCAATTGCCACTCTTGACCAGACTGCAACCATCATCCTCACCAACAGGTTTTCTTTTCCTTTTACTCAGGGGGCCACGTGGCACTCAGCACAGGGGCTAATGAAAACCATTCTGTTCACGTACCAGGGTGCTGAGTTGTATACCTGGGGGTTTTGGGGTTAAAAACTGTTCTTCTCTGTATCATTGTATTTATTGTAATCTTTTTAGTGAATTGTAACTCTGATTTGTAATCTCTCTTGAGTTGGGTTCATTTTCCCCACCAGTTTACCTATAAACCAGTACACTTAGGGCTTCTAGATTGTAAAGGAAGGTGATCTTGAATGCAAATAAAATTAATTACATCTAGTCCTAGTTGAGATATTATTAATTAGTTTCTATTATTAAATTTTCTCTTTTCAGTGCCATTGTTCTGCTACGTGGCTGCTCTCAGGCTGCATATGGTGCCTCATTCTGAAGTTTCTGCAATTTCAGATCATGTGAAATCTATTGAGCTTAACCTAACTACTCCCATGGCATAAGAACCCCACTAAAGGCTACAGACTTGGATTCTCTCAATTTTTAGTTCACAGAATTAAAGTTATTGCAGACATAGATACCAAATTTTCTAAAGACTTTAGCTTAGGTAATTTATGCAGTATTTATCTTATTTTATAAACATCATGAAAAAGACAGGTTGTGCAATGGTTCTCTGACACAGTAAACTATGTTATTATCTCAAGCTCAAGTATTCTTTATTTTCTATGTATCAAATGCATATAGTGAACTATCTGTTTACAAAACAATTCTTCATTGATAACAGGAAAGAAAAGTACAGGTTATAATCAGGCACCTTACTTCTTTACTAATAGGGTGAGAAAAACATCTGGCAGCAGCCAAGCTTTGTTTTAAAATATAATGCACAATTACAGTAATAATACATTTCCAATATATCCACTGTGCACTGTAGCACATTATAAATTCATTGTCCCTAACACCATGGTAAGTTTCCATGCTATACTTACACATGTTAATAATCAATGTCATTCAAGAATCATTTCAACTAAATCTTAAGTTTTTACATTTCAACACATTGATATATTTGTTCACATAGGCATGACAGAATAGGCAGCTAGAATTCATTACTTGTGGTACAAAGAGTACTCTGGAGGAAAATGTGCCTTCTATTCTTGTTTTTTTCTAAGATTGCTACTGAGAGTGACAAAACTTGTGAATGGAAGAAATATTTCTATATTTATTAATTTCTTAACACTTCTTTGGAGTCTCCTGTAGAATCTTTTCTTAATTTTCCATTAAGTAATTCATCAGCAGATGTATCTACTGGTATTTGTGCCAAAACTGACCATCCTTTTATACAGAACTTGGAGTATATTTTTCCACTGCTGCTGTCTACACACTAATATATCCATAGTCAACTGTCTCTTTGCTTTTTGACCTTTATTTTGTTAGGCAGTGCTAAACTCAGTCCAAATACTGGAAAAATTTTAAATGGATGAGCCAGAAACACAAATTCTGTCTCGGTCTCTGTTAACTTGAAAGAGTTCCTATAAAAGTGGACAACTAAGAAGAACATCCTCACCATTATTAATATTTCTGAAATTAGGATTATCAGTTTCAGGTAATACAGAATTCAGTTTAGGTAGTTAGGTAAAGAGTCAGAAAGGCCTAGTATTTAAAGGACAAACTGTAAGACACGATCTCCTACTGATAAGTAATTGGAAATTCTTTTCTGAAGCAGCAGTGTAATGAGCTATTGTTTAAACCCCATTTGATTTGTAGGCAGCTTCCCTCAAGTCTCTCAAATTAATAATTTACCTATTCTTAATGTGTGGAGACTGATCTTGGATGGTTATGTTTTACTAGCTCCAAAAGAAAAAGCTATGAATTTATCACTAAGTAGATTAAAAATTGCAAATTGAGTGACATTTTAATTACTACAAATCTGGAGAAAAAAACAGCCATGAAAAACCATTTACTTTATGTAAAATCACTTCTGTTGAAAATTTCATGTCTTTCCAAGAGAGTTTTAGTAACTCTTGCTTCATCCGAATCTCTAGTTTTCAGGAGTTATTTCCTGAAAATATTATATTTTTCACTATATATATGTATATTAATTTAACTGTCAGTTGAATGGAAAGAAAATATAGTCTTAATTAGCATTTTGGAATTTCATGAGATTAAAAAAATAATTAATTTGTTACCTGCACACATATTTAAAATAAAATAAAATTATTATTTATACATTTTAAAACTGCTTATTTTTATTTTTTTCCTAAAACTTTTGCTTACACTCCACACCCACTCAGATAAAGGAGTAAAAAAGATAAATACTAACATCTCATTCATTTTTATATCTAAAACAGAAGGAGTGAAATTTCTTAATACTTTAGCATAGCACTTACAAGCTTAAGAAAAAGGTGTCCAAGAAAATAGCAAAGAACCCCCTTCTATTAACCTCACTGACTTTTTAAATACTTGAGGGTAAAATATACAAAATGGAAGCTATGGCTCTTTAACTTAGAAAATGAAAATGCTCACATCCCTACCTCTAGAAGGAATAAATAGTATTTTTGAAAGAGAGTACCTTGTTCAGATATTTTCCCCACCTTTGCACATTTTCTACTGCTTGTCCTCTCTCAAAGTTATCAAAAATTAGCGTTCACATGAACATCATGGATAACCAAACAGTCATTCCCTTAGCAACAGAGACAATGGCAAAATTCTTCATAGACAAGATTCAGTTGTTATTTAATATTTGTACGTTTTGGACAAAGCATATTAATTAATATCTGGTCTGATAGGTGCCCCTCTGCAGTAATGGGTCATTTTAACAAATAACTGTGGCCAGATTCACACTAGCATTAGAAGTTTTGAAGCTCTGTGGAAAGTGTTGCATGCAGAGTACTTCCACTCTTTGACAATTGCAGAATAAAAAAGATATCTTCAGGCTAGTCAGTGAGAACAACTCCTAATAAGACAGTTTTTACATATGCTTTGTTTCATTTTGCTTCATGGGTGAGGAAATGTCCCAGGGTGCAAAAGTAGAAAGGGAATAATTTTCTTGGCATCTCCCTATCATAAATCTCTGTAAGGTGATACCTCTCCTGTAGGGATAATGAGGATTCAGTAGGCAGAAAAGGTAACTACTTAGTTAAAAATAAATCCATAATATAGAATATGAATGCTGTTTTTATGTCTTCTTATTTCAGAAGACAAGTATGCTTCTGTTACTCTAATTTACAGTGAAAAACTGCTGCAGAATTCTTGCTTACACTTTAGAGTGGTATTATAATATTTCTTGCAAATGGGTAGCAGTGTTTGCATTTAATTCCAACAGGCTCAGAAGTTCTCAGCTGTACTAATTAGATTACAGGTTTCTTTCCCTGCTAGTACCTTGCTAACATATCACCCTCTGCAAAGGAGTCATTCTGATTCAGGTGAGGCTCTTCATTAGAGACTGCAGTCATCTCTATGCAGCACCAAAACTTTAGTTTTACTTTCTGCTCTACATGGATATCTGGAGTATTTACATTTTTTTTCTTTCAGTTTTCATTTGCTATTCATATTCATTATATATTTTCTAACCATGTTTGGAAATAGGAATTTCTCTTACAGGTTTAATTTTCCCTCTAGGCTACTGATTTGTTTTTCATTACTAGAGACTTGCTGATGCAACTTATCTCAGTTATAACCACTTCCTTTTTTCGAAGACACTGCAGCTTGCAGTTTATCAGCTCTGAGCAGAATTTTAGCATCTGTTTGTGCCAGTATCTACTAGTTTGTTATGATTCCAGTAAGAAAGACACCCAGACTCTGTAAAGTATCAATTCAAATACCATTTATTAAAGATAACACTACAAAGAAAGAGGATAGTGCAGATAATCTTAAATCTCTCAGATGCTGGGAATCTTGAGTTGTGCAACATCAAATATGTCTTTGATCAGGACATGGCACACATGCAGCTTCTCTCTGTGCTAGAGTACCACATTTTGATCATTCATAAAAAAGAATCTTTTCCACTGTCAAACAGTAAGGATTTTCACACGAAACTTTTCGCTGAACTTTTAAATAATCAAAAAGCCAAGATCATACAGGTGTCATAATTGCTGGTATCAAGTGGACATGGCAGTTGCCTGTCATGTTGGCAGGCTGGAGCCTCAGCCACTGCCACCCCTGTAGTGTAGGGTGTCCCATCGCTGGGGGCTCTGAAGGTCACTAGAGATCCTCATCACTGGGCTGTGTGGGTGACTGAGAGCATTCACAGTTGTGCCAGACCCGGCGCATGGGATGTTCCATCATCCCCACCATGGCTAAGCTGATTGCATTCCTGATGCTCATGTGGAGATCCACTGGTTCACCGCACAGCTGCAGAGGAAACATCTCCAAGTTGGTGGCCACTGCACTGTGCTGTGGGGTGGTTTAGGGCAGGTGTGGCATAGTATTGCATGGTGTTGTGGAGCAATGTGAGGGGCTGGCAGCATGGACTCAAAGCTGTTTCCCTCTCACCTAGTACCTCTAAGTTCTGCAGAACATATGGAAGTGGAGGTGCCAGAGAAGCACAGTAAGAGCCCAGAAACAGAGGCAGAGCAGAGCACTAAGTAGCTCCAGCCCTAAGCACCCTGAAAGCAGATAACAGCCCATGGCAGCACTGACCCAGGACTGTGCAAGGGACTATCCTACCTCAGCAGCTTCTCCACAGGCAGGTGCAGAAATGGAGAAACTCACACTGACTTCACAAATGCAGTGGGTGATGGGGGAGACTGCCAGATCCTTCCCCTGTCTTCCACCTTATGCCCTGCCCCTGCCCACACTGGGTAGACCTGTTCACTGGACCAGGAGGGTTGCTGTCTGTGGGTCCTGTCATAGGAGCCAGGCTCTCTTTCCTCTCCTCACTGCAGGGTGAATGAGGAGACATAAAGCAGGGAATGCCTGTCCCAACAGGCCTTCCTGCCATCCCTGGATGCCATGAGGACCTGTGTGTCATGGTGCAGCTACATTTCCACAGACTCCTTCTTCTGGCCTGATACCATCACTGACCTGACTTTTCTCAATCACTCAGGATAAGTCCAGTTCTGCAAGATTTTTGTGATGCCGTTAATGGAGCTGGGACTGGTCCTTCAGCAGGATCTCCACTGAAGCTTTCATCAGGAATAGAGCCAAAGCAGGTCCCCGAGAATGGCAAGGACAGAGCACAGAGCCCTGTGGATCTGGAAATGCCCCCCCAGCAGCCTCTCAGCCATGACCCTAGAAAGAGGTGCTGCTCCTGGAGACCATCCACCCCCTCACATAAGCCCAGGTGCTGTTCCAGTGGAACTGAGAGGCACTACAGGAAGAGCTGGTCAAAAGGAGAGTGGAGCCAGGGGCATGTGCGAGCGGCTGTACCAGGATGCAGCTCTGCCTGGGATTCCTGAGGGACAGTGTCCCCTCAGAGTTGCCACTAGTGAATGTGGACTAGGCTTCAGATGGGGGCAAGACACTACCATGTTGCCTTCTGTAATCCCCTGTGGTTGCAGTGCTCGACCCAGAAGGATGATGCTGCAGAAAACAGGACTCCAGCCAACTTATTAGTTAAGATAAAAAGTGTAAGCCTTTAATGTACAGGCCTAGGGCATACAGGAATATCTATTGTTGTGCATGCCCCAAACTCTGATTTCATGGTTTTTAAAATCATCATCATCATGGCTAGGCTTCGCAAACGAAGATTTGGGAAAGGCGCTACCCACGCTTGCTGCAAGCGTGCTGGTGGCTAAAAAGGCCAATACGGGATAGGCAGGTCCGGTCACAAAAGGCACAGCGGAACGTCTCTTTAGGTGATATTGGTGAGGGACGGTTCTTTCTGCGTTGTCTTTTTTCCTTGAGACTGACTCTCCGTGCATACTCAAAAGAAGCAGAAGCGTCGTGAATGGTGTGTCTCCATGAATCCTGATTGGAGGCCAGAGTGGACCATTGGTGGCAGTCAATACGGCCAAGGCTGAGGTGTTGTTTCAGGGAGTCCTTGTATCTCTTCTTCGGGGCTCCTCTCTTGCGGCAGCCGGTGGCGAGTTCACCATAGAGCACAATCTTCGGGAGAGCGTGATCCTTCATTGTGGAGATGTGCCCTGCCCAGCACAGCTGTGTTCTCATCAGCATGGCCTCGATACTGCTGACCCCTGCCTGTTCAAGAACAGACACATTGGTCACGTAATCAGACCAGTGGATGTTTAGGATTGAACGGAGGCAGCGCTGATGGAAGCATTCGAGAAGCCACAGGTGGTGGCGTTAGATGACCCAGGATTCAGACCCATATAAAAGAGTAGACAGAACAATGGCTCTGTAGACACTAATCTTTGTACCTTTCCTCAGGCGTTTATTGGACCAGACTCTTTTATGGAGTTTTCCAAAGGCTCTGTATGCCTTTGCTAGTCTGTTGTCTATCTCTTTGTCTATCTTACCATCTGAGGAAATGATACTTCCCAGATAGGTGAACTGCTGGACTGACTTAAGCTCTGAATTGCCTATGGTGATGTGAGAATGATGGAAGACTTCCTGAGGTGCAGGTTGGTAGAGAACTTCTGTCTTCTTCAGGCTGACTTCCAGCCCAAAAAGCTCAGCAGCCTCTGCAAAGCAGGATGTTAAGCAGTGCAGAGCTGCTTCTGTGTGAGCAACGAGGGCGGCATCATCAGCAAAAAGCAGCTCGCGGACAAGGTGATTCAGGGTCTCGGTGTGGGCCTTCAGTTGCCTTAGGTTGAATAGGCTTCCATCGGTACGATATCGGATGTGGATGCCGTTTTCTTCATCGAGGTCTGCCATGGCTCTTTGGAGCATCATGCTGAAGAAGATTGTGAACACAGTTGTTGCAAGAACGCAACCTTGTTTCACACCATTGGTTATTGGAAAGGGCTCAGAGAGTGCATCGCCATATCTGACTTGTCCACGCTGATCCTCGTGTAGTAGGATGATCATTTTGAGGAACTTGGGGGGACATCCTAAACGTTCCAAGATCTGCCATAGGCCTTTTCTGCTCACAGTGTCAAAAGCTTTGGTGAGGTCAACGAAGGTTACATAGAGACCTTTGTTCTGTTCCCTACACTTCTCTTGCAGTTGCCTGAGAACAAACACCATGTCTGTGGTGCTCCTATTGGCTCTGAAACCACAATGGCTTTCAGGAAGAAGATCTTCTTCAATAGTGGGTACTAATCTGTTCAGAAGTATTCTTGCAAGGATTTTACCAGCAACGGAGAGCAAAGTAATACCTCGGTAATTTGAGCAGTCTGATTTTTCTCCTTTCTTCTTGTACAGGGTGATGATGACTGCGTCACGAAGATCTGATGGTAGTTCCCCTTGTTCCCAGCAACACACAACAAGCTCGTGGAATTTGGCATGGAGTGCTTGACCTCCATGCTTCCAGATTTCAGGTGGAATTCCATCAACCACAGCTGCCTTGCCAGTTTTCACCTGTTGTATGGCCTTGAGTATCTCTCCCATAGTAGGGGCTGCGTCCAATTCATGTTTCACCGGTTGTTGTGTAATGTGCTGAATTGCTGAGCCTTGGACTACACGGTTGGCACTGAAGAGAGTCTGAAAGTGCTCAGGCCATCGGTTCAGGATGGAGGTTTTATCTGTTAGAAGCAGTTGACCATCTGCACTGAGTAGGGGGCTTTGAACCTGGTGTGTGGGTCCGTACACTGCTTTCAGGGCCTCATAGAATCCTCTTTGGTCACCCAAATCTGCGCATAGTTGTGTCTTTTCTGCTAGGTTGAGCCACCATTTGTTCTGGATGTCTCAAAGTTTCTGTTGGAGCTTACTACATGCAAGACGAAAGGCACCTTTTCTTACATGACAAGATGGCTGAGCATGGTGTGCTTGGTGAGCAGTTCTCTTCTTCTTCTTCTTCAACAACTCCTGAATCTCTTGATTGTTTTCATCAAACCAGTCCTTTTTTTTTTGAAGGAGAACCCTAAGGATTCTTCAGAGGACTGCAGGATGCAATTTTTAATATGTTGCCAAAGTGCTTCAGGAGAGGGATCTATGGGATTATCTTTAAGTCTAGTTTGAAGGTTTACCTGGAAGCTGTCTCTCACTGTGGCTGTTTGAAGATTGTTGACTTGGAGCCTCCTCCTTGGAATGCCACCTCTCTTAGGTTTGGACTTGAAGTGGAGGGTAAGTTTGCAGTGCACAAGGCGGTGTCTGTTTGACATTCTGCACTCGGCATCACTCGAGTATGACGGACATCACTGACATTTCTCTGTTGCACTAAGATATAGTCAATGAGGTGCCAGTGCTTGGATCGAGGATGCATCCAGGTTGTCTTCAGGCTGTCTTTCTGTTGAAAAATAGTGTTGGTGATGATGAACTGCTGTTCTGCACAAAACTAGCAGGAGGCATCCGTTGTCGTCGCAGTTTCCAACGCCATGCTTGCCCAGGACTCCTTTCCTGGTTTCAGAATTCTTACCTACTGTGGCATTGAAGTCACCAAGGATTATGATCTTATCATCTGCAGGAAGCTTTTGGGTGAGGTAGCTCAAGTCGGTGTAGAATTTTTCTTTTTCCACTGGGTCAGCTTGGAGAGTTGGGGCATAAACGCTAAAAAGAACAACATGTTGCTTGTTGTGTAAAGGGCGGCATAAGGACATAATGTGATTGGAAATACCTGTCGGCACATTTTCAGGTTTGCAGGCAATGGAGTTTTTAATCATGAAGTCAACTCCTGAAAGGTGTCTTTTGGTTTTGGGTTTGCCTGACCAGTAGTGTGTAGCCAGCACCATGTTCTTTAAGGCTGCCTTCCTCATGAAGACGAACTTCACTGAGAGCAGCAATGTCAATGTTGAGCCGTGACAGTTCGTGGGCAATTAGAGCAGAACGATGCTCAGGACGTCCACTATCCCCAGTATCAAGCATGGTTCTGATGTTCCAACATGCAAGTGTTAGTTTGAGCACACCTTTGCAGGCAGGTGTATGCCTTTGAAATCTCTTCTTGTTTGACCACATGGAAGATGCCGGTTGGCCGCGGTTATCCAACCGGGTGTAGAGATGAGCTTTGTTTAAGCCCCGTTTTCCTCTCCATGTGGAGCAAGCAGTGCTGTCCTTAGAAAAGGCTGCTTGGTCGTTCAGGATACAGTCCCACGAGACTGTCATCTCCGGGGTCAGTCTTGAACGACCAATATCCTGAACCTCCTGCATGCAGGGTTGGGTCTGTGGCTTCCAGCTGCTTCCTATCACCTGCTGTTTTCGACTCTCACCTGTCGCTACAGGGCTTTGCAATGTGGGTGAACCCTTCAAGCCTGCGCAATGGATTTTTTAGGGAAGGCACAGCGTGCGCAGAACTGGCCCCACCCTTTACTCCTAAGGTTCATCTGCCACGGCCTAGCGAGCTTGGACGGTGACAGCGAATACCTCAGGACGTAGGTTTGGTTAGAGTATCTTTCTCTTAGATGGATGGCCTTACAGGGCTAAGCGAGCTCCATCTGCCCGGGTTTGGGGTTGGAGTTTTCCTTCTCCCAAGATGGTTGCCGGACAGCTAGCGAGCCCATCCTGCCCCTGGACACACTTTGTCTGACCCTTCAGCTGAGACCTATCTGGCATGGGAGACCCTACCGGCGGCACAAACCACCTCCAGCATAGCTCTCAACCTCATGAGGGCACGCAAGCTTCTCCCCCGCGACAAGGGGGTGTCCCTAGAGAAGTTTTTAAAATAATGTCTATCCAATCCCTGTTCACTTTTTCCCTCATTCCTGCCCCATCCTGCCCTGGCACACTCCATCAGGAATTGAGTCTGGGGGCATCTGGGATTCCCTCTTCATCATCTTCATCTTCCTTGCAGCACACAGGGCACTTAGAAGCCTTCCAGTGTTCTGGGCTTCAGTATCACTCTGCCTGTGTTTATGTCTCATTGCATAGGCTTTGAAATGTTTTTTCAGCCTTCTACCTTGAAAAGAAGTCTAAACAACTGAAAGAATTTTGAGGGATTGATATGGGGTAGGGGTTGGTATGCATAAACATTGAACTTAAGCTGCGAGAAATACTAATACACTAAAATCTACATTTTAATATAATTATTTATAAAATCTATAAAAATTTAAAAATGAAAATCAAAGAAGCCCTGAGGCAGTCCTCCTTTTAGAAATGGACAAAACTCAAAAATTTGTCTAGTTTCTACTACTTATACTTAATATTATACTAAAATGATAAACAACAACTAAAGCATTAAATTATAAAGCTAGCTATTATGCAAAACACTAATGATAAACTTAACTAATATAAACCGTTGTTATATCCAGGTTCAGGAACCATGAAATAAGTTTGTGGAGACATTTCTAAAGCCTAATGAGTAATTTTCAAGAGCTACTTGATTTAGAATATGAGTTGGTTTCGAAATTTCAATCAAATTCATAATGGAAATTCAACAACCATTTTCGTGTCTTTACTGAAGCCAAGCGCAAACTACAAATTCTGGTTCCAAACTGAAGTTGTGGTTACTAGTAATGCAAACAATACATGCAGAAAGAGTAACTTAGAACACATTTTCTATTTATAATAGTCTTTGTTCACTGCTCTTATCCCAGAAGCAGAGGACCTCTGTCTTGTAGTAAGTCCAGAAAACCTGCTATGCAAAGAAAGCAGTCTATTTTGTTGCTTAGGATGACATCCAGTTGTTAATCTTCTAAGAACTCCTGGAGTGTGAATCATAGGGGTACACCTCTGTCTCCTTGACTATGTTATAGGTGGTGGACAGTACTTGAAATGTCACTTTTCCAGATAGCATGCAGAGGTCAGTGTCCCATCATCCAACACTGGTTCAGTCCTTAGGCTGTGTCGTGGTTCAACAGGTGGGACCAGTTTATCACTGTGTGGGGGTGACCAAAGATATGTATCCTACACCCTCTATTCATTTCCCATGAACTGTTAGCAATGGACCATTTGCAGCAGCAGCCCAAGGCACGCCTAACTCCTTAGGATGTGAGCTAGGTGTGAAAGACACCTGTGAGATAAGAGCTGTGATAACTCTCCTCTGGGGAATCGTTAGCACCTTCATCCCCAGCCTGAGGGGGCACATTTGCTAATGGGCCATCAACAATTCCAAAATACCCCATGACTCACAGAGTCAGATCCCCCATTATTTAACTCTCTGCCAGGGGGAGGTACTGGAGGCCCTCCACCTGGACCTGAGGGTACATAGTCTGGGGATTTGAAGACCTTGGGGAACCACTCACCAGATCCAGAGAAGGATCAGAACCTCGACAAGAGGAGGCCACCACTCTCAACCGGACTGCGACTACCACTCTTCACCAGAATATGGCTGTCATCTGCCTCAGCAGGTTTTTCGCTTCCTTTTGCTTTGGACTTGGAGGAACCACATGGGTCTCAGCACAGGGGCTAACAAGCACCATTATGATCATGCCCCAGGGTGCTGGGTTGTACTTCTGGGTTTGTGGGTTGAGACCAATTTCTCTTTGTGCCATTGCATTTGTTGTGATATTGTTATTAAATTGTGGTTCTGACTTGTGATCTCTTTTGTGTTGGGTTTGTTTTGTCTTGCCAGTTTACATTTAAACCAGCACAGGCTGTAACAGGAATGTCCATTTTTATGGGTCTCTAAAGTTTCTGTAAAATAAAATCTGGACTATTTAATAATTTTACGAACCAAATGTATTTGATTATGAGGAAATATTGGAACTGTTTACCTTTGCTTTAGCTATAGGCAAGGCTTAAATACATGACATAGATGTCTCTTATGTCTCTTGAAAAATTTTGCTTACTGGTGTTTTAGAAGTATTTCCCACACTTCACTACTTGGTTAAGGTTTATAAGGGAATCTCTAATTTCAGAAGTCTTGCATTTTGGATATATAAAGGGCATTCAGCTTTTACAATGTGAAGTAGCTGACTGGCAGCCACAAATTCATGGGCTAATCAGGAGCTTACCACAGGCAAGATGTGTCTGGAGTTTCTGCAACACCAAACAACATCTTGGCACTACCAATTCCTCCCCACAGAGCGCTTGCATTCTCTGAATAGATTCCAGGCCTCATCGAGGACAGGCTATCCTGCCTTACCTGCCTTCCAAGTGCAGTCAAACCTTCTTCACCTCATGGAGTGATCGTGCAGTAGTCTGTTACCTCTGTGCATTAAAGCATTCTCCTAAATGCCAAAATGTATATATGTATGATAACACGTCAAATCAGTGAGTATCAAATTAGCTATTAACAATGGCATCTTTACATATTGTGAGCCATACTATGTGTTTCTAAAAAGACTGTTTTGCTGAAAGAAATCCAAGAGACATAAGAGCATCAAGAAAGTATCTAGGACATGACTGAAATTCACTTAACTAGGCTAGAGTACAGTACAAGTGAGAAAAATCATTTAAACCACTTAAACAAGCTATCCAGCTATGATAGCTGTGCTTTTACCATTTTATCTCAAAGATTGCAGGCTAGATGTGAGCCGATGTCCATGACAGAGTCCATCAAATCAGTCCTTCACCTTCAGCATTGCAAACCAGCTACTTTCTTGTCTTCTAACATAGGACTTGTTTTCTGTGAGGCTCAGTACCTCACACACTGTGACACTAGATGATAAGACATGTTAAGAGACAAATCCAAAATAAAGAAATTACATTTTACAATAACACAAACCCCTGTGTAGATTCCTAAACCAGATCCAGAGAAATCTCTCTCACATGCAGTAATCAGAGAAAAGACATAGACATTGTACACAATGCTTGCACAAGGTTACTTGCATCAATTTTTCTCTCCATTTGGGTTTATCAGATGCATGTCCTTTAGGTCTGGTAGTCTGCAAAGAGTCATATTCTAATAGCAAATAGTTTGTTCACATTAAAGGCAAAAATACATAGGATTTTTTTCTGCACCAGTATAACACTGGTGTTTGTCCCAACAGCCCCAGAGCCAAGTTGAGGCACAGACCTAGGGCAGCCTGGAGCGAACTCAAAACACAGAACACAGGGACTAACAGGAAGTCTTTTGCTTTGCCAATCTGTTTTGGTTTATCAGATGTTGAGGCTTCTTCAAAGGTGGAAATGAGAAAAATGAAAAACAGCCAGAATCCTTATACTTCTGTCAGTTACGCTTAAATAGGATAAAGGATCTTAAACTTAAGATAGAGTCTCAGTATCCATCTAAGTTGGAATTAACTGCCTTTCTTCAGGCAGCCTGTAGCTCAGCAGCCATATCACCCTTTTTGCCCCCTACTTTCTGATCTCAGTAACAGGGGCAAAGGCAGGGAATGCCTCTGGTGGGGTGGGTGGAGAAACCCCCTCCCCCCTTTTCCTGCAGTTGGAAATCTTGCACACCCAGGGTAATTGGGATGACTCTGCTGCCCCTTGCCTGCTTGGTGGGAAGTCCTGCATACCAGGACAAAGTGTCCATGTCCCCTGCCTACCAGAATAGGGAGGTACAGACTATAAGAAACAGGGCTAGAGGGGAATGGATGGCTCTGGCCCCCTTATCATTCAGGGCAGGGATCTTGACTATAGACACCATGTCTGCTTCTCCTCTAGCTGCACTAGGGTCTGTGTTGGCCTCTGCTATCACCTAACACTGCCTCTCAGTTTTACACCTTTCCTAGCTGTGGTAGTTTTGGCTTTAGTTTTAGCTAGGCCTCAGTTCAGCAGGCCCAGAGAGTCTACGTAGATTAGAGGGGACAAACATCACCTGGCTTAAGAAACCAAAGAGATATTTCACATAATTTTGATGTCAAAATCAAGTATAAAAGATGTAGGTGGTGCCTCATCAGTCCTTTCATGGCCAGGTGCTGAGTGGACCTGCTGTCACTGTGGCTGGAGGTGTTGGGCCTCATTCACCACTTCACAGCTGTTTAATTTGGGAAGTACCTTTTTTTAACTTGGTTGTTTGTTTTCTCCTCTCTTGCCGGGTATCGTTTGTGGGTAGCTTGTTGGAGGGTTTTGTGAGCTAGGGTGGTGAAGCTCTGTGTTGTTTGGAAGGCTGATTCAGTGGTTGTTGTTGTTCTTGTTTATTTTTCTCATATTTGTATATATATGTATTATATCATATTCTCTTGTTTCTCTTTTGTATAATATAAGAAGGTGGCTAGTTCAGGTTTTGGGGTTTTTTTCCTTCCTATTTGTTTTTGGGTTTTTTTCCCTCACTCCTCTTCCCTTGGTGGGAGGGTGGATTCTCTCTCTGTGTTGGGCAGTTGGCATTTTGCCAGCTCAACCTAACTCACCAGCTTCTCCCGTCGGAGCCACACTGACTCTGAAGGGGACAGTCCCTCCCCAACTGCATTTGTTGTTTTGAAAACCGTGCCAACTGGAGCTGACACTGTTCTTCCTGCCATGGCTCACACTGCGGACCCATCTGTGCTGTGCTGCCTGCCTGGCCACCAGGACAGCTCCAGAGCTCTAGAAGGGACCACTGCTCTGGCTGGAATGGCGCACAGCCTCAGCAACCTGTCGCTCCCCCTTTTTCTCCTGGCTAGTGTCAGGCCATTACCAAACAGTAGCCTTGCCCTCAGGAGAGGGAGGGAACCAGCATGACCCTGTGCTAGGGAATGCTCTTGCCCTGCAGCTGGCCCAGGGCTCTGGGGAAAGCTGTCTGCTGTCTCCCCCACATTCACTCCACCTGCATACCTGGCCACACCACGCCTGCAGCTGCTGGCTCCACTGGCTTTCCAGGCACACTGCACCATGCTTGGCTCCCCTCTGCCGACTCCTCTCCCTGCTCCAAGCTGGAGCACTGCTGGCAGGAGTCAATTCCATGGTGCCAGGGAAATCTGCTCCTGGCTGTCCCAGCATGATCACCATGCCAAGCCCCGCTGTTCTAGGTGGGACCGCTGGCACTGCATCTGCACCTGTCCCAGAAGCCCTGGGGGAAGCCAAAGCTGTTGCTGGCCACCCTGCCACACCCAAGGGGACAGCCCCACTTGGGATTTGTGGGTGAGACAAACTAGCGCTGGGCTTCAGGGGTCCTGGCCTATAAGTCGCTTCTGGCTACTTATGATTTGTTTACATGGGATTTCTATGGCAACCCTCCCCAACCCCCTTCCAGTGGGGGAGCACAGGGAGAATTTCTGCTTCTTCACCTCCCCAGGAGGAGGCAAAGGTTCTTTCCTCCTCAAGGGAACAGAAACATTCCTCCTCCCCTCCCATAGGGACACAGACCCTTCACTGGGTTAATGGAACCCGAGTTTCACTAATCCTGAGCATTCAGTGAGTGTGGGGTCAGGAACCCCCTGGACCACCCCAGCCCAATTCAATTTTGCGGGTTTTTTTTTGTTTGGTTTTTTGTTTTTGTTGTTGTTGTTTGTCCTGGTACAGTGGTTCTTCCACCCATCCTGCAGCTCAGAGTGCAACACCCTTAGTGCCTGACCCCGCTGGGGTCTGGGCACCACTGACACCCATGAAACTGGGGGATGGGGGAGTCTGGTACCCTGGTGGGTGTGTTGGGTGGGCTGGAGAACTGGGTGATGGGCACCACTATGAGTGGTGGCATCAGTTTTGGGCACTTCTAGTGTCATGGTTTGATTTCTGGGGCATGAGACTTCTAAAGGGATAATTTCAATTTTAAGTGCTCAACAGTGGTAATTAGAGCCGAGAACATGGGACTGGTGAAAGAGAAGCTGAACATGACTCAAAAATGTGCACTTGCAGCTCAGAAAGCCAACGGCATTCTGGGCTGCATCAAGAGCTGTGAGCAGGTTAAGGGAGGTGGTTCTCCCCTTCTACTCTGCCCTCCTGAGACCCCTACCTGGTGCATCCAGACTGGATTGTCAGAAATAAAAATCTTGACTTCACAAAATCTCATCCCTATCCTGTGCAAATGTTTAGAGTTCTAACTGTTGCTCTACAGTTGTGAGTTACTCTAGCTAATCTCAGTACAATGAAAGTCAAAAACATTTTTCCATTGGTTTCTAGCAGCCACTCAGCTTGCCTTTGCAAATATATGTAAGTGGAACAGGACTACTAGATATTTAGAAGATGAAAAATCATCATAGCATGAGTGGATAAAAGGGTTTACTTCTGAAGAATTAATGAAACTCAGAATATATTATTTAAAGAAAGAGAGAGAGAGAGAAAGATAGGAGAATTCACTGACTAATGGGTTGAGTTAATCTCCATTGTTACTAATGAAAACCTAGCAGAGGGTGACTGCTTTACACTGTGATGATTCATAACTCCTTTTGCTATTTGCATAGAAATAAGTGGTGATTACGATCTTGTTCAAGACCCATATTAGGAAATTAACAGCTTTGCCAATTATCCTGTTACAAATTTCTTAGTTTTCTATAAGCAGTCTCATGAAATGGCAACAGATTCCTTTCAATACAAGAGTCTTTACCAGCATGTCAGTCTGGAGGCATTAGTAATGTTGTCTCCTGTTTCAATGTTTTCTTCTTATAGAGTAGTATTGTAGTAGTCAAAGAAAAGTAATGCTATTTAGTTGCTGGGGCAATTTTCTTACATGCTACTCTGTTAAAATGACCCTCTAAATATTCCCTTTTGACTAACATGTACAAAGAAATAGTTCCCTATCCATAAAAGTCCCTTCTGTTGAAAGATATCGTAGGTAAATCATGAGAAATGATCAATGAAATATGAATTCTATAATAAGTACAGACTACTAAGTCTATTGTGTGCCACACAGAAAACACCTTAGGTCGTCAAAAACATCAAATACTGGTTTAATTCAGTGCACAGAATTGTGTAGCAACAACAGGATCTATTAGCTATTTCTAACAGATTTCATCATGCTCAGTTTAGGTAATATTTAACATATATAGTATAAATTAAAAACAAATCCCACAATCATTGTCTGGTAATGAAATTAAATAAGTAACATATATAAGAAAAGACAACAGAATATATCAGCTATTTGTATATTCCTGAAAGGAATTATTGTACACAGTCACTAAACAAATATTTGTAGTGAGTTCATCTTGACTGGCTGCCAGACTTCCATCCAGCTTCTTTCTCAGGCCACTTCCTCAACAGGACAATTGGACAAAATAAGGTGGAAAAGCTCACGGATCAAGATAAAGATAAGGAGATCACTTACCTGCTACTGTCACAGGCAAAACACTGAACTTGGGCAATATAAATTTAGTTAATTGTAAGGTTAAAAATGGAGTAAGATGATCACAGAAAAGGTAACTGTTCAAGCATGAGTCTCTTCCATGGGCTGCAGTCCTTCAGGAGCAGTCTGCTGCAACGTGGATGCTTCAGAGGACACAGTTTCTACCAGAAAACCTGTTTCTAAGTGGGCTTCTCTTCACAAGCCACAGTTCCTCCCAGGAGCCTAGTCCTTTGTGTGCTTTCCCTGGACTGCATCTTCCCTCGAGGCATATCCACCTGCTGCATCATGGGGTTGTCTGTGGGCTGAAACGTGGATAACTACTCTGGCATACTCCTCTCTGTCAGCTGCAGGGATTATCTCTTTCAGTGGGGTCCTCTCCCTGCACTGTAAAGGGACAACTTTTTCATTTTAGTTTCCACAAATTACAGAAAAATCTCTGTTATGTTACCTAGAGCACTTCGTGCACATCCTTCTCTGATGTTGGTGTCTGCACGGTTATCTCACATTTTTTTAATTCTTCAATTCACAATTCTTTCAAAAGGTTTTTAACCCTTTCTAAATGTTTTCAAAAACCCACTTATCAGCTTTGCAATAAGCTCAGCTGTTTCTTGCTGCAAATCCTTTCCTGACCCAGCTGGAATTGATCCTGGCCAGCATGAGTCAATCCTTGGTTTCTTCTTACAGAGGCGACCACTGCAGCTCTTCATACATCCCACTATCAAAAGTTCAACATATAAACTCAAAATAATTTTATTAATAGAAGACTTTTAAATATATTCTACATTATTTTTGATGAACATTACTTGTTTTTAAACTTACCAACAAGGTCTGTGGCCTAAATGACTATTTCATAATCTTTATAGGAAAATACTCTTTTATTTTATTTTCTGTGAAGAAAATATTAAATTAGTTTTCAGATCTTACTTTGAGACTGGTATTTCTCATTACATTTCTCACTAACTAACTACTAGGGCAAGTTTTGTTCTCTTTTAATGTTGCATAGTGGCATTCCAATCACTGAGTGATCTCACTGGGCAACTTTTTCTAGTGCTCAGTCACTCTCATAGTAAATTTTTTTTCAGTAATGTTAAAAAAAAAACTTCTCATATTTCAGTTTGGGCACACTGTCTCAGGTCATGACTTTTCCCAGATAGGAGACTTTGCACTTCACCTATATTGAACTCCGTGATGTTCCCGTCACCTCACTTTTCCAGCCTCTTGAGATCCCTCTGGTTGGCAGCACAACCCTCCAGTGTATCAATCCCTTCTCCTGATTTTGTATCATCATAAAACTTACTGCCCTACCATCCAAGTCATAAATCATAGAATGAGTTGGACTGAAAGGGACCATGGTCAGGGGCGTCATTCACTAGGCTGGATTGGTCACGGCTCCATCCAGCCTAGCTGGCCTTGCGTAATTCCAGAGATAGGGTGTCCACTTCTTTGGGGAACCTGTTCCAGTGTCTCATAGCCCACTAAGGAATTTCTTCCTAACAATTAATCTAAATCTCTCCACTTTTAGTTTCAATTTTTTTTTCCTTGTCCTAGCAGTATCTGCCCATGTAAAAAGTTGCTATTCCTCTTTTTTATAAGTCTGCTTTAGGCACAAGAAGGTCTTGATAAGATCTCCTTGAAGCCTTCTCTTCTTCAGGCTGAAAGGCCTCAAATCTCTCATCCTGTCATCATAGGAGCAGTCGATTTCACTGTCTACTTATCCACCCCACACTTCAACAACTTGTCTATGAAGATTGGAGGCTGATGTTGGTTGGTTCTTTTTTTTTTTTTCAAAATAAGACTAATATGCTGTTTTGGTTTATCCCTTTAGCGGCCTTGAACAATAAGAGAGACAGAGACAATTAACTGGCACCAGCTTGGTCTAGTGTTCTTGTTAATGAAGTGTATGGTATGTATATAATCTCCTAAACTATAAATGGTTCAGCAATTTGTATTTTCTATAATCATTTTTGTATTTTTGGACTGCTTTAGTACACCAGACAGTTGCAAGCCAGAAAGTCAATCATGACACAAAGCAATGTCAACTATGAGAAATCTATTGCTGTACACGATTTTCAGTAAACCAGATATATTTTTCATACTTTTAACTTCCAGAAGCAAAACCAGACACTGTAATTGATATTACTAGCTTAAACAGAGACAACAAAATATTCCTCTATTGCTCACTTCTCATATGAGTTCTGTTACTGAATGAAACTGTCAAATGAATATGTAATGCTTCATTAAAGAACAATACAAGAATTAAAGGAAAAGTAGTTCTTACTTTCTTTCTCATGTTGCTTGACCTTTCCCCTTTCAAAGTGCACTTACCTAAAGACTAAACATTCTTTAATATCCCCACCTTTTTCTTTACCAAAATTTCTCTTTTCTGTGTACTTTATAAATAGATTTTGAAAAATATACCAATTATCTTAAGAACTGCTTCTGCTCTTCTCAGCTCCTCTGGGATTACATTTGATGTCTTGCCCGTAATGAAAGAGGAAAGAAATGCTGTCATGAAGGAACTTTACTGGGGAGTATTCCTACATCTCCCATTTCTATAGGCTAGAAGATGCTACTGTCTCAGCAAATGATAAATTCAATTGTAAAAGGTAAGAGTGCCAGCACTTGAAAGAAAAAAAATAAAGTAGAAGTAATTGGAGAAAATGTATCTTTAATACAAGTGGTGTACAATAGGTCACCTGAGCTCTCCTTTTACTTTTTACATGTACTTTAAATCCTTTAGGATCCCTTTTCACTTTGCTTAGTTGCTATTTTTGATAGTGCTATATTTTCTGACAGTCATGTTCAGATGCACAGCATCAAACCTAATACCTGCAAAGTTTTTGAGAATTATCAAATTAATATATCTCTTGTGTACTTTTTTGGACTCTTCTTTATCTCAGCTGAAGAGGTTTTTTTGCACCTACTCACACTTGCAAATAAGCTTTCCAATTATTTTAACATCATTCCATATTTGGAGGAAAAATATAAAGAAAAGAAGAGTCAATGTTACTCCTAATTATTAAAGTTTGGCATCCTGTGAAAGAATAGAAAATAATTTTCACCTCCTCTTCAGATTATTGAAGTTTTTAAAAATTGTTTATCTGATTAAAACTGAAGCTCTCTTAGTCTATGTGTGTAATGCAGAATCACATATAGTACTATCCAACAATATTTTAAGTGGAAATTTCAAACAGAAGCTTTCTTTAATGACAGAACATGTCATAAACCAGAGCTTTAATATATACTTTATTGGAAGCCAGTGTGGTAGGAGGGAGAGTCAGCTCCCTTATGGCTTTCACCATAATTCTCTAAACATGCCTTTCTCTGTATGAAGAACATAATTTGATTGTACTTGATGTGAGAGAAGTTGCTTTACAAACTTGTTTTAGCAATATTTAATATAACATGGCAAGAAATTTCAGGTGGATTGAGTGAGGACAGACATGGCCTGTTTTATTTATGCTTCTCCTTTATGAACTAAAAGTCCAGACAAATACAATTATCAGCATGGATGACTGTAGTGAGTTTTCTTGTATTAGAGACTTTTATGGCATGCTGGTGCCAAATAAAACCATAGGTCACACTTCACCTCTTGATTTTTGGTAATTGCACAAATACCTGACTTTCACTGTGCCAAAAGTAGTATTTCTGCCAGACTCCAAGAAAATAATATGGTTCAAAAATTATTCAATAATACTCATTTGAAGCATTAAGGGAAAGCAATTTCCAGGAATATCATCAATATAACAGACATTTCATAGGAGAAAATTGTAAACCTGAGAAATTAGACTCTAGCCCAAATTCCATGTATGGCCTAAGAATAGATGTATCATGGACAATGTAATTCTTTAGGTTTATGTGAAAAACTGTCCCATTTAATAGTTTTCCATAGCAATATTTGGATTTGCAAAGTAGATAAGTAACTGGGAAGGATTACTTCACACTCATCTAAGAGGTTTATGGAAGGGTATCTCTTTTCTTCTTCTTGAGCCTCTGTTAATCTGCAGCTCTTCTGAATACATAGTACAGAAAGTATTTTCTTTGGCATTGCAGGAAGTGAAAAATACTGAACACTGCTGATGCTAAGCCTAACTTCATTTAACTCATGAATGGGGTACTTATCTTAGGTACTTATCTCAGACAACAATCCTGGTGCTGCTTTTAACTTAAAAACTAGATGGTGTTGTGAAATTAACTATATTAGTACTTATGCTGCTGTTCTCTAGGGGAGTGTCTTAGTTGAGAGGAAATTAAGATATTTCTATGAACCAGGAAAAAAGGGTCCTCCCCCAAAAAATCACCACAGCCTTAAAATTAAGGGGGTTTAATCAGAAAATGTATAGAAAAGGATCACAGTTTTTAACTACAAATATATCTT
The DNA here is from genome assembly GCF_047495875.1 of Pithys albifrons albifrons. NCBI lineage: Eukaryota > Metazoa > Chordata > Aves > Passeriformes > Thamnophilidae > Pithys > Pithys albifrons. Next base: position 78,247,200 of record NC_092497.1, on the reverse strand, counting down.
TTTGTTTTTTTTTTTTTAACTATGAACAGTCCAGAGCAAAACCATCCTCCACCATACCAAGAATGGTATACTCAGAGCCTAGAGTATGTAGTGGGGACAGTGCTGTAGCTCTCACAATCTCTCTGTTGGCAAGGGAAAGAAAAAAATTCCAAAAAGATTTCAAAACAATAACAGGGAGCAAAGGTTTTCATTTTCAAATAAAGTTTTGTTTGTGGAAGGTTTGGCTGAAGTCAACGAGTTTCATTTATTGACCTGTTTGTTTAGCAGATGGAAACTGGTTGTTCACACCAATAGAGTAAATTTTCAGTACGGGAATTTGTTACATATTATTGAAAATACCTATGAGGAGTAAATTTTTTATCCTATAGTAAGTTTTATCGAAGCAGAATGAATCATGAATTGAATTGGTTTGTGAAAGTAATCTATTTTGACTGTGTCTATATGTACATATCCTTGTATACAGATGCAAAAAGGTGTATATTTAAAAATTAGAAGTATGTCTATTATGTGAATAATAGATGTAAATGTTTTTCTATGTATTTTTATATAACCACTGTGAATATGCCTCTGTTAGAAATACTGATAAAAATGCCACAGTTTTTCATTATTAATTTAGTGTATATTTTATTTTTAGACTGAGAAAGAACATTTATTTCTCCCCATTTCATGTTATTGTCAAAACTGCCTGCAAACAGGAAGAAATGGTACTCATTACTTTTCTATACTGCTGACAGCAATACATGCCATACATGCCTACTAACACAAATGAACGTCATTCTGTATCAAAATATGAAACTCATCTAAACACATTTCAAACCAGGTAAAAATACTATCTTATCAAATAACACAACCTATATATTCAGAAAAAAACCTACAGTGTTTAGTATCCTTTGATATTTTTGAGGAGCTTACATAGAAAAGGATATATTTCTCTTCTCCTTCAGACTGTTAAACAGTATGTGCTGACTGAGGCCAGAATGCAAATGTTTTGTTTATCCTTTCATATATTTAAGCCTTTTTTAATAGGAAGCTTTATATTTTATGACCCTTTTAGGTTTGCAGCTTTATGCTGAGTCATGGAGTCTTTGTTGTTATTTATGTTCAGCTGGAGATTAAATTTCCTGTTTGTAATGATTAAAAAGTAAACTTCTAAAAAGCATTAGAAATCTGTACAGGCAGTTCCAGTTGCCAAGCTGAACACTTTTCCCAGTACTTTCTTAATAGACAATTAATTTGTACCTATGTCTGAATATGGATTTTTAAAATAATAGCAATTAAAAGTGGGTTTGAATGTAAATTAATTTACAGATTTATAATGAAGAAATCCCTGTATGCCTTAAAGAATATATAAAAATACCTATCTTCTCAAGATACAAAGCAACATATAAGGGTATGTTTCATACCTCCATCCTTCAATTTTATATGGTGAAAACCTAGGGTTATATATGTTTATTATAATTAATAACCAAAATTATAATTAATAACCAAAATTTAGAGTAGCTGAACTAATTCAGCCAATTCAGCTGAGCCAATTCAGTGAATTTCAGGCTAAAAATATTGCTAATATTTTATTGCTGTAGTATTATTGCTTCTGCACTTTTACAATACTTATAAGAGAGAGAAAATAAATTATAATTTCAGATTTGAAGATCCCCTGACCCAAAAGTAGTATACTAGTCTGAGAGAGAACCTCAGCTCTTTTATGCTAATTTTTATTCTGAAAGAAATAGAGATGGGTTAAAACAAATTAAATATACATTCAGCCAAAATCTATGAAAAATGAAATTTTTATTTAACACTGCATCTAACGAAATATCATTGTAAATAACATAGGAGAAAAAATGAGATTTAGGAGTAACTGGTAGATTCAAAATGCTTGACTGCTTGACTGCTGCTGAGATAATGAGTCAGTTTACTTCAAAGTCAGTGGAGGTAACCTGTGTTGATGTCTTATAAAAAAGAAAGCAGGGCATGCTTTCTCTGTATACTTCTATCCTGAGCCTACTTCCATATCAGATATTTGAAGCAACTTTACATATGTCTACACTGTTGTCAGACATAAAGCAACAACTCTGGGTCTTCTGAACCAGTTGTGCTACTGCATGAACACAGAGGGAAGAAGTCAAGTGTTTGTCCTTTGCTGCTCGAGCCACCAGAAGATAAATCTAACTAACCCACCCCAAGTACATCCCACTTGAGCTCCTGTTAAAATCTGATTATTAAAAGATGCCTCTCTCTGAATTAAGTTGCAAATGAAACTATATGCTGAAGTCAATAGTAGGGATTTTATTTAACTGAGGTAGAGGTAGAGAGAGAGAGAAAGAGATATATATAGAGAGAGAAGAAGTGGGGGAAAGAGAGTGAGGAACAGACAGAGATTAAGTAAATTTACCTCCACCCTGTGGGTCCCTGCAGTGTCCTGTCGGTCCTTTACTCAGCCTGGTCTGCTTAATGGTGGGGCCACAAAGTCATGCTTCTGGGGTACCAATTCTATACAGTACAAGTCTTGGATATTCATGGAGGTAGATGCCGTTCCAACAACTTTGGCTGGCATGTGTATAAGGACTTGCTTCCCTTCCCATGGCTTGTCGTGGTGAGAGGGTTTTTTTTATGTGCAGGTGAGAATTTTTGTCTGAGTAGGTTACCCAGATCTGCCTCACCAGGCCTGGCTTTCTCTTGTTGCATTCTACACCTTGCCACAGAGCAATTCTCTCCAGAGTAATAATTCCAAACCTTCACCTCCATTTAGGCCTTGGAATTAGCACCTTCCTCTTTGTCATCTGTGCTTATCTGTTGTGGTGGTTTATCTTATGGGAATTTTCTTATTTGAGAGTGTTTTCAGACAGTTCATTGTGATCTTTAAGTCCTTACAGCTCCTGTTGCACCTTCCAGTTGCACTTAAATAACCTAAATTAAAATAGCCTCTTAGCTCCCCAGTTACAGACACAGTAGTTTTTCCTGTATAATACAAATTAGCTGACTACAGCAGGAACTTTTACTGGAAAAACAAAGTGCATCCTTCATTCTTGGAGGAACTTTTAACCTCTGTTAGAGCACCATTCAATCATTGACTTTTCCAAATTTCATATTTAATTCAGAAGCATGTCATATTAGGAAACAGAGCTAAACTTACATGGAGAAATTGCATTTTAAAATATTAAATGACATGGAGATCACATTTGAATTAATTGGGTAAGTTACAGATACTAAGTTTAAAATTTTATAGATCTCAGCAATAGAGGAAATAAAATAAATACATCAGAGAAAGGTAATACTAACTAGAAACTACACAGAAAATAATATCTTAGCATTTCCTAACAATTTGTATCATGACATTTCTCTAGCAATGCTAACATGAAAGAATACTTGCATTGTTTGCCTGAAGTGGGAGATGAGTTCAATAACAGAGCTCATGTGAGCAGCTATTGAGAACAAAGAAGGAGAAAAAAGGTCACAACATTGAGAGGAGTGCTGATAGAGAAATCATAAAACTTTATCAGAGTATTATAAAGTCGAAACTTCTAAAGTTGAAATTTTTTATAACTGACTTAGTATAGACACATCATAAATTAAGAATGGTTTTGCCAATACAATTTTCTCGTTATGTAAATTTCTCATTCGGAGTTTTTAAATTAACATTTCCTTTTTGTTTTCAGTCAATAACATCCTTTATATTTTAAGGTGTAATTTTTAAAATTTTCATTGAAAGGGATTAAAAGACTTTTCTTCCATGCGATCAGTGAATGAAAATATTCAATATATTGTTACTGAAAAAAAACCCAAATCCCAAATAAAAGACTGCAAATTAAAAACAAAACAAAACAAAAACAAACAAGGAAACCCAAACAGAAAACCAAAAGCAATCCTATAAGAAGAAACGTGAGATACTGTCACTAGAAATACTTTAACCTCAACTAAAGAGTGCAAAATAAATATTCTCAAAAAGAACAGGAGGCAAAGGGAATTTGAAAGTCTAGTAAAAGCAGACAACACCCTTCACAAACAAATAACTAGCTTTATGGCAATAAGTTCATGAAAGCATGAAAAATGTATTATCACTGAGAAAATCAAGGTGAGATATATTTTTTCCCAGTCTGAAAATGTTATACAACTTTGCAACTACACAATTCACGTACTTTATGTGCAGGAGATTAAAGGAGCAGCAGAAGTGTTGCAGAGCAGTATTCCCAGTAGTGTGATAATAATATGCAATCCTTTCACAGAAATTTTACAAGAACACACATAGCATACCAGAAATTCTTGTCTAATACATCCTTTATAAGCACTTATATGAATACATATGGTTGTATTTCACCAAAACTTCAAAGTATAGTTCACGCTGTAAAAATCCTATCCTATAAATAAATGGCAAATTTGGAAGTTGTTGCTTTTTAACAGGACTATTGATATACATTTCTATTATTTCAAAGGTCAATTAAAAGGAAAATTTAGCTTTAATTACAAGTGAAAATTAATATTTCATTTGGTAGATGGATAAAAGAACTTAAGGCTGCTTACATTTCAATCAAACAGATTTCAAAAGCCTAAATTTTCTTAAATCATGTATCATATACTTCACAAACGAAAACTTTGAAAGTAACATCTAAAATTACCTTGTATTTCGCTGTGACTAACTTGATATTTTCTCTAAGGAAAAAAGTATATTTCACCCTGCAATTTGGGCATTTTAAGCACCTAATCTCTTCTTTGTTTGGATGCAGGTTGGTATTTTAGTGAAGTAATTCTGCAATTTTTCTGTTTTCGGAGGGGTTGGGGGGGAGAAGAAATACTTTAGAAAAACTAATATACAATGTACCACAGGAAAGCAGTTCCCTCCAACTGCAGTCATTGGTCATCAAGTTGATTAAAAATCACAACTCCCAGTTGTTTACCCACACCACTGAAAGCATCACATATGCTGAAAGGCAAACAGGGCACTTCTGTTTGCAGCATTAAGTATAAGTGAGTACAAATGGCATGCACATCATCTTTGTACAGCTCAGATCTTAGACGTTTAGGATAAAGGAAAGTTTGGATATAAGGCTAGTAATGAACACAGAATATAGGCTACAATGAGGGAAACTTAGGCTGAATTTCAGTAAAGCTGATCTTTTCATCTGTCTTTCATGAGGCTCCACAGGTTAAGAGCCACTTTTGCCACCTCAGCGTTATAGTGAACTCTTAGCTGGAGCATGGCAATCATATGTTCACATCTGTGTTAAAGGATAAATTATAAAGGAGAAAGAAACAAAAGACAATCCAAATTAAATTTTCAGGCAGAATCAGAAGGATGATGACTAATAGGCAACAGTAAATAAAAATGTTGAAGGATCTGGATTTCAAGAATGTCTTTGGGCTAGGAAGCAGAACAACTGCTGTGAGTACAAATGTTCCATATGAGTTGGGTAAAGGCAAATAAGGCAAGAACCATTAAATGAATGGTGATTCTTACTTAAAAAAAAAAAGCTCAAAGATTTCTGGACTACAAAGCAATGTGTCATACATTCAGTGAGAAACAAAATCCAGAGGCATAATTGTACACAGATTGTCTCCAGCAGCTGGTGCTGATGGATGAAGTAGGGTGCATTATAATATACCTAGAGGTCATTTCTTGCAACTTCTGTATAGTTTGGCTTAGTAGTGAGGTGAAATATATTAGGCTTAGTTGTTGAGACCAAAGACACATGCATCAAACACTGCTTTAGGGGTCGTGTGTCTGTTTGTTTCCAGTACAAACCTTCACATCTCCCCTGTCAGCTGGGAAAGGAAAGGAATCTGACAATTCATTCCACACAGGAAGGTATGGGACTGATACACAAGTGTAACCAAATATTATTAGATCCCAGGTTCTTAGACTGTTCATTAGATTAGTTGTTAATATTCTCCGTAATATTCCTTATGTCATCACTTGTGAATAAGGTGAAATTCAGATTTTTAAAGACATTTGTGAGTGATTTTTCAATACTATTTACAGTTCACAATGTCTTCACAAAGCAGATGATCTGTGTCACTGAAGCTGCTCGTTTGTGAGTCCTTAGTTGTTCATAACTGTAGTTATTAGTGTGCAATTTGTCTTATCTGCATATTCCTTGCACCTATAATATTTGTTCCATTATAGGAAATGTTCATCTGCACTGTATCTCACTAATTAATTTATCCCAATGTTGTTCACTGAAAATGAAGTAATGGTCCTTTGTTTTGAATATGATGTATTACAGCACTACCTAAAATTGAACAATTTTCTGCCCAGTATCTGAGTTTGTGATATTTGTCTATCAATAAATTGTTTTATCCCTGGATTTTTTAGTCTTCAAAAACATTTACTAACCACCCTTGGAACATATTTCAGTATAGATTGCCATTATCCATATGTTTTAATAATTTGTTTGATTCTAATTTATCTCTAGGAGTTTTTCTGCAGTGACCTGCTACACTAACTCCCTGCACTGTTTCTTTTTGGGCTCTCATTTCCATTTATCTTTGCCAGCCTCATCACTGTTGATGCTTGTTTTACACATTAGTCAGACCAGACAGTGTACCATCTTGAAGAATCCACACTGTATGCCATCCAGTTAATTAGGGAGGCCCAATTTCTAAGGCAACAGCTTGCAGTGTCTGAAGGATCTTCTGTCACAGACACCACCACAAATCATTATTCAGAGTGACATTAATTAATTGGTCTCTTCCCAGGATTTACTCTGTTTTGGCCAAAAAAAATCACAGCATTTTATTTATGCTAGCTCCCTGCTCCTTTCCATTCTATACTCAGCTTGACTAAAGAGACTTAAACTTTTACTGTTCATATTGAAGGTAAATAATTTTGTTGCTTGTTTTTGAATGGTCAATGCTTTGTCATGGGCTTGTGGCCCTTTAGTTTCTTGTCTGGCTAGCTCCTTTCCCAAATTCATTCATCAGTCTTCATAACATATCTGGAAAGCTTTGGGATTTCCCCAGTGGTGCATTCACTCATTTTATGATTGAATTTTTTTTTTCTTTCTTGGAAGGGAGACAAAGAATTTGTAACATAAACAAATTTTCTCCTTCCTTTTCAGTGGGAGTGGTGGTGAATGTCAGCCTAATCTTCTTCATATGCTTCAGGTGTTCATTTTCAAAACAGCAATCATTATTGGTTCCTTAATATTCAAAGTACTACAAAAGGTAGAATATGTAACAATTCTGCATAAAGGAAGAACACAGTAGCCTTCCTCACAAAGGATGTCCTCTTTTCCTTCCCCCCACCCCCAAAAAAGCCCCCAATTTTTTTTGCAACATTAAAACCAAAAAAGTACCCAAAAAAAGAAAAAAAAAGGAATTAACTGGAATATACAAATTTGTGGCAACTGAAGAGGAAATATAATAAAGAATCTCAGTTTCCAATGACCAAACCTGATTTGTCAATTTTATTGCATATGTTTAGGATTAACTTTAGGTTTCATCTGTTCACTGCAAATTACTGCAACTTGCTGGTTCATTGTTAAAGCAACCTTCAGAAAACCAGGTCTTGTATAACTTTTCACTTTCAGGTTTACTATGGGAGACGCAGGAATACAGTATTTCAGTAGGAAGTAGAACAGTATTATGGGATATGTCAGTGGTCATGGGAGTCAACTGAGTTCTGCAGCTGGGACCTTGTTTATGGTGTGGGGGTTTTCCCCTCATTGAGATAGTAGATACCCTCTTTGCAACCATGGTAGCTGTACATGCAAATATCAGGATATAATGACAAACCTTTTTTGTGAGCAGACCACTTAATTTCATTACTGACTTACTAGCCAATAATGCCAGTGTTTAGATGATTAGGAAAGCACAGTTTTAGAAAATAATATTATTTCTAAAATGCAAAAATTATCATCTGATTTGACTTATATTAAGCTGGTCATATAGTTTATACTACATGAAAACTTAAAAATTATATTGAAACTGTCAACTTTTTTTCATCTGTATTGTTTATACAATGAGTTTCACAGTATGATGAACTTTTTAGTTTGGTGGCCATAAAGTATTCCTAAATTTGGCTTTTATATGTTGAATTCTTATTTTTCTTAAATATTTTAATATGTATTTATTTTCAATTGATGCTTAAAATTTTAAAACTTTATTTTTTCCTTCGATTTCACCCACTAGCATAAAATAAGAACTTTAAATGGCAATCCCCCTCAATCTATCATTTCATCAGAGTTTTTTGTGACTTGGGAAATTCCATTATAATTATAAACATCACTACCAACAAAATAATAAATATTATTTTTAATATTGCTATCAAGATAATGTTAAGTACCATTTTCTATTTTTAACATTATTTCTTTTTCTGTGCCAATAACATACAGCTTTAAGAAAAGTGCCAATAAAAGATTTCATTGTGTGGTATTGAAAGAAAAAACACTGATGATACTTTGATTTAAATAATGTAAATTGGGAGATAGGGAGCACAAATTTAAATGTGAATCTGAAGCTTTCCATTTTCTGGAGGCCTGTTGCATGGTGTAGATATAGAATATATATAAACCCGACCAACAGGAAACTTTGAGGACAAAGTTGAACCAAAGTTTCCCTGATGACCTTCCATTAAAATGCATGGAGATGTCTCATGTGAGTTGATATGCATAAGAGTGATCCTCCTCCATGTCCATGCCACTTGATCAGAACTCCAACTGCAGTTCTTTTTTCCAGGGGCAAAATTAAGTATGTTTTTCCCCACACACAGCGAGGTATCCCAAAATGTGAGAAAGAAGGATCTCTCCTCCTTCCCCAGAAAGTGACTTGAGCATCAGGATACAGGCTTCTCTGGCTGAAAACAATATTCCTCTTTCCCTTCTTGAAATGCAGAAAATACTGTGGAAAAGAGTAAAAAGAGTAAAACAACCTAGTGAGAGGTTAAATCTTTAACAGCAAGCCCTGCATATGCTTTGGTCATCACCTCTAATGGTTACTTTTTGCCAGTCCTGTTCTATTACTTCTAATCTTTTACTCCTAAATTATGTACTGCATGATTACATACAAATTACAAACCAAAACACTCCAAAATCTGGCAGATTATAGTGAAATATTTTTAAGGAATGAAGACGGTAGATATCTAAATTTCATACAGCTGGAAAAGCAAGACACTTTTCCCAAGTACTGAATTATCAATTCGTGAATACGGAGGAGCATTAGACCATATTAAAATCTGGTAGATGATAAAGTTCACTAATTAAATAAGCTGTAGCAAAAAGTGAAAGATTTGCTTTAAAATACTAAACTATGAAATTGATCAGGATTTGAAAAATAATAGCAAAATTCTTGAGGAAAGCTTTAGAATAAAATTCTATTGAATACTAATTAGTGAAATTAAGAAATATATGCTTATGTTTTTTAAACATCCTCTGAAGGTTTTGGTGGGCTTTTTTTCTTTTTAATATTTTTGTTCACACTTGTTTCTCCACCTGGTATCCCACTGATTGACTTTCCTCCTAGCAACTCATCATTTTATGACTGATACAATAATTTGAGAAGAGATGTTGAACTACAGAATCTTTGAAATGTCCTTTCCAACTCAAACAATTCTATGATAATGTTATGACTTTTTTCCAATTATTGTGAGAAACTGAAATGTTAACTTCTAATGACTCAAAACAATTGACCATTTGTGGGGGCAGCAGAGTTCTTTGCTGAGGCCAGGTGTGCATACCCGGGCCAAAGGGGAGGAGGGGTGTGTCTTTGAGTGGTGATGAAATGTCTGATCCACAGAAGACAGAAAGCACCTACCTCAAGAGGCTCTGGGGTTTGAGACAGATAAGGGAGGAGGCTGATAAGAAACAGACCCTGTAAGGTGGGATAGTGGTTTTTAAGATGTCCATTTCACAACTGACTTTGTTGCAAATCCCCACCCCTCCCACCTCTCTCCAGCCCCAGAATGGTCACATTCACATGGGACATTCACATTTACACATAAGCCTGAGAGCATTCATCCCTTCTAGTGCAGCATAACTGGCTCAGCCACACTGATGTGAGAGGCAGCTGTCATGTCCTAGAAATTGTCATAAACAATGAAAGATGCCTCAAGTACCCCCAGACTCATTTCTAGGGCCTTTGACCAGAGAACTGCTTATTATCCACAGTGTTGTAACAGACACTGTACAACTCCCCTGACCAGGGAAAGGTACCTGGGCATTTCCACCTCAGCCTTGGTTGTAATGTAAAGGACGTAAGTAGCCATTTGGGTTATTATCTAAGTTATATAACAATATAAAAGTATAAAGATATCACTTAAGAAAATACATAAAGAAAAGAAAAAAAGGGAAACAAAGTATAGGAGTAGATAATGGAGAGGAAAGATATCACCATCCATGGATCCAGCGAGTGTTGCTGCAATTTAGATGTCAGTTGGTCAAACTGATGGTCACAGTCTTGATCCATTGGGAATGGGAGAAATCCCCAAAACATAAAGTGCATGGGTTAATACACCTTTAAGTTCAAATTGGAATGCCTAGGCGTCTCCCCTGGGCAGGGGGATTTATGCTGTTCATTACAACACTGGATCATAAGCAGTCTTCCAGCCAAAGGCCTTAGAAATGAGTCTGGGGGCACTTCAGCGGTCTTTGATAGCTTATTACACTTTCTAAGACATGCCAGCTGTTTCTCACACCAGTACAGTTTAGCCAGTCATCCCTTATCAGAAGGGATGAATACTTTCAGGCCTATGTGTGAATGCCCAGATACCTCCCTCACAGAGTTTTACACCTGAGACAGTTGTGTAATGGAGGACATTGGCATGATAAAAAACATTATCCCACCTCAAAAGTCTGTTTCTTTTCAGGCTTTCCTCTTATCTGTCTCAAAACCCAGCTTGTTGCTAGACAAAGGTTGGTGTGTTGTTCATCCTCCTGTGTGGGTGAGCACTATGTCTGCACCGTGGCAGTTCTTATGCAGGTCAGAGGTTTCACCCACACTCAAAAACTCTCCTACTCCCCTTTGGTTGTGGGAGTGCAAAACTAGCCTCAGCAGAGCACCTTTCTGCTTTTGCAAATTGCTGATTGACTCATTCACCTTTTCAATCTCTTACAAGGAAATGTGGCAACAATGGTTAAGGAAAATAGAACATATACTAGATATAAGAATGTAAATACAAAATTGGAATGGAATAGTAAAAGTGTGAAAACAGAATAGAGAGAAAAAAAGTGAAAAATAGAGAACCAACTATTAGCCAGATGCTAAGAGACTACCTGATACCTTAAAAGTAATCTTTTCCTTTTTCTCCAGTATGAGAACTACTGTCAGCAGGATACCTAAATGTATATTTGTATATATGGGTTTCAACAGTGCAAGTAAAACAACATTGATAAATGAGTAAGAACAGACTCAAACTGCAGTTCAAAAGTGGTTATCAGTCTAATAGTGTTGTCTTCTCTGTACTTCACAGGTACACTCACACTTAAACACAATTTACCAAATGCTCACTTTTGATCATTCAAGATCTTCAAGAAACTTGTTTAGCAATTAGACTGCAGAGAGCAACTAAGTGTTTCATATATTCAGTACTGAAAGCTTACAAAATTTTTGGCTGTGGGTACTGTTAAAACCTTTATTGCTTTCATAGATATGCAGCAAATGTCAAACAGACCAAAACACTCTAACTGCAGTATGCCATTTATGATTACTGTCACATAGTAAAGTGTTATGATGTGGTCAAAACAAGTGTTCACAATTTAACTAGATGTTACTCATGATAAGGAAAAAAGAGATTGTTTTCTCTGATGCTGCATTTATTATATCCCTTGATACAGCTCTGTAATTTGCAGGCATTTAATAGTAGCACAAATGAAAGGCTGCTAACCATGTCATGAGAAGACAGCAATCTCCTAGTATAAAGTATTTTGAAGATTTGTGCTGGTTTAAAGGCGAACCAGCAGGGGAAATGAACTCACCACGAGAGAGATTATAAGTCAGAGCTAAAATTTAATAATAATATTACAATAACAACACTGACACACAAGGGAAATTGCTTTCAACTCACAAAACCCCAGCAGTATAACCCAGTGTCCTGGGGCACAAACCCAAGGGGGTTTGTTTGCCCCTGTGCTGAGACCCTAATGGTTCCCCCAAGTCCAGAGCAAAAGGAAAAGAAAAACCTGTTGGTGCAGGCGAGGGCTGTGGTCTGGGCGAGAGCGGTGATCTCCTCCTCTCAAGGTCCTGCTGCTGCTCTGGATCCGACGAGAAGTTCCCGAGGTCTTCTTACCCACCACTTATGTACCCTCAGGGAGCACCCAGTCCCTCCCCCTGGGCGGGGACTCACACAATGGGTGATTAACTCTGGGAGTCAGGGGGTGTTGAGCTGTTGATGGCCCATTAGCAGCTCCGCTCCCCTCAGGCTGGGTGTGAAGGTGATAATGGCTCCCTGGGCAGCTGCTGCTAATGGCCCATTGTCCTTGGGGAATGAATGGAGGGGGTAGAATACACAGCTTTGATCACCCCCACACAGGGTTAGCTGGTCCCTCCTGCTGAACTAGGACAAGATTATTTCCTGATGACAGGTAAATATTGGATCCATACTCTCAGGCCCAGAGGAGTCATGACTGAGGCAGATAAAAAAAATAGTAAAGAAAACAGCTTTGGAACTTCCATGTCAGAGAATTTCTCTGGACAATTACATGGCTTATAGCTACTCAAGGTTGCACCAGTTTGCTTGCATGCACATCTATACAAATTACAGTGTTATGACATAGAATATGAATTAGAGTCACTAAGTATATAGCCACATAAGTTATGTGTCCTCTCTAATTTCAGTTTAGTTTATGGAATGATTTAAACAACAGCAGTCAAGAATAAGACTTCACAAGAAAAAATTCCACAATTTGTTATTGCACTAATATTGCTTTAATGGTTTAGTATTACTAGAATTATAATTACAAAATTAAATAATATAAAAATACTATATAGACCAGCAAAACCACTGCATTCCTCTTTTGCAACTGGACCAAAGCTTATATGCCACATCTATTCTTCAAGGAACCCTCAAACAGCTAATTTTGAAAACTATTGCAAGGCTGAAAAAGAGCTGAGAGTGACCATGTTCATATCAAGAATTTCAGTCCAGTATTGAAAGCTCCTTTTTACATCCCAACAAAGTTTACATGAGATACCTTTCATGAACATCTTTTTTAATTAAACTCTAATTACTTTGATACTTCAAAGTTATATCCCTGACCTAAAATTAATTAATTTTTTATATTCATTAGGCTCATTTGAAGCCCAGGAGGTTTCATGATATCTTCTCTCAGATTAAACAGAATCATTGAATTATTCACATATGCAGAATTCTTACTAATGTCTTACCTGATGTATCATTTATTATTACTACAATAAATAATAAAGCTTGATTTATAATGTACTAGCAGTAACAATCTGTCCTTCAAACTAATGTGTTCTTAATAAGACCATTTTTAAAAAAAATATTTTTGTAGGGAGATGAAGCATCCTTCTAATTTGCACTATTATACCTGACAAATAAGGGAAGGGGAAGAAAACAAATACACAGTTTTAAAAAATCCCAACAAACAAACAAATAGCCACAACAACACCATCAAAAAGCCACAGTACAATCAACTAAAACAAAACCAAGAAAGAAGCAAACAAAAATCACAGAAAAAAGTCAGTACTTCTGCTAGGGAGTAGTGCAAACTAAACAGCTTACATACATTTTATTTTCTTCTAATCAGACACCTAGAAATTCTCCTGTGCACTAAAGGAAATCAACTTTGCCAAAAATGTCAGACAGCAACCCAGAATGATCAAAAATGAAGGCCAGTGATAAAATTCAGGTTACTGCACAAGTCTGTATGGCTGAACCTTTTATCTTAGTTGGAAGAGAAGAACACAGTATAAGCAATAGGGAAATAACACTCAGAACACAAAAGTGGATAGATTGACATAAAAGAAAGGAAGAAAATTTGGGACCTAGTAAGTGTAATTACTTACTGTCATGCTTAAGACATTTAGGATACAAGTTTTCATAGTGAGGAGATACTGATTAAAGTATGTGACTGAACAGCAGTCTGCACTAAAATCTTGGGAAATTACTGCTTCTACTACAGTGTTTCATTTTTTCATTCTTGTAAATTTTGGAGTTGATGTCATGGGCAGAAGAATGAAAAATGTATGGAATTGACATTTTCCATAGCTGTGATCTGAACTATTCTTATAATACTCTCTCAAAAATAAGAACCGTGTATACATTGCACAAATATCTTGCACAAATATGAATTCAAAATACTTACCCAGAATACTTTGCATATTGGTTACATTTCCCAACTGGAAAGCTTTATGGCCAAACATTAACAAAGTCTTTCAGTGTGAATCATATCCTTACCTTTATGATTTGAAAACAGTTGCTGAGATAATGTTTCTAATTGTGTGTGAATATGCTTGGGATGGTAAGGTCTCTTGATTTTCTAATTTCAAATTTTAATCAAATAAAGTTCTTTAAATGTTAACAGTAAGAAAAGAAACAAGACCAGTAAAGTGTAATTATTGTCTAAGAAATGCTAAGAAGAAATATAATCACATCCATATTCAGAATTATAATTATTGTAAAAACATTCTCTAGGCTCTGAGTCCTGTTTCCCTCCAGGAATATGTAGGCTTGACATTTATATATCTAAGGAACACAGTATGTAAAAATATCAAAGAAGTCTAGAAAGCAAGATTAAATAAGAAGAAGGAACCATCATACACTTGAATCCCTGCACAAGTTTTCACAGTAAAAAGTCTATAAAGATTGAAAGGCAGAATTTGAGTACAATTCTCTTCATTACAAGAAGACAACTTTTTAAGCGCCTATTAGCAACAGTACTGTTACTAAGGAAAACATCTTTTTATATCACTTTCAAAACACTGCATCATTATCAAGTAAGGCTTAAGAAACAACATATTTCATGCAATGATGAACACTTCTTTATAAAGAGCATTCACTAAGCATGATTCCAAGATAGACATAGATGCTACATGGACTGGTACAGTGCGCCAATGGAAAAGAAAAAAGGGGAAAAATGCAGTCTCAAAAGAGGAGTCATTCTGAGTCTTGGGTAATGAAAATCAGGGTCACAAGGCCTAGAAGCCCTGCTGATGACAAGCTCCAGCATTGTACTTCTCCATTGAGAAAGCAGTCTTTGAGCTTGTTAGGAAGGACATAAACTGGCAACAGTAGAAGAAAAGACAAAAATTAGTGCTTCCAAAACTACTATGCAAGGAATTTAGCTTAAATTACTGAGGCACTGGCTACCGTATTATTTTTTCCTAACAATCAATCTCCCACATTTCTTAAATTGTAAGGTTTTTTCAAAACTTTACCAATAGGTTTTAAAAATGCTTCTAACACACCTAACCTTGTTGAATGGAGAATCGTATATCAGAAAAGTAAACTTTTGAAGCTTAGTCTGCAAAATGGATAGCACAAGGTCTGTGCCCAAATGTCTTGCTGTGATTAAGATTGAGCTGTATCACATGACCAATTTCTGGGAAAGAATTTCAGATCTGTTATAGTAATGTCTACTTCTCCATGTGGAGAACTCAAGTCCAGGTAAGTTTCTCTAAGGATGGACTACTGTACTTACTGCATTTTGTATGAGATCTTGCCCAATTCTAAAATAGGATCAGTATGAGAGGAAATTTAGGACTCCTCCAATTGTGTGCAAGTGCACCTATGTCCACTTTATAGTTGTATATAGGTACAAAGGAAGGGATAGTCCTGCTACCTAACATCTGACATGATACTCAGAATGCGTACTGCTGAAATAAGACCTTTAATCTCAGTCTACACAATATCAGCAATTTTTCACTCCACTTGGGAAGAAAGGAAAAAGAAAAGAGAGAGATAAGAAAATGGGATGTCCGATGTTTGAGTGGACTCTTTCAACTCTTTTTTTCCCCACTTTTGTGTATACCCCAGTAAAGCCTAATATATTGCAACCTAATCTAATGTATTTAGTTTGACACTTTCAAACATTTGTAAATTATATTTCTCTAAGACTTAAGACAGTAGATAAAATTACAACAGTACAAACTCACTTTTACTTACCCTATTGAAGACAAGCTAAATATAGAAGTATACTTCTGTAATATCACTGAAACTATTCTGAGGTTATAAATGAAATTCAGGTTTTTATCTCATTTTATTTTTAAATGAATATCAGTAATATGAAGTGGGCCCTTATTTATCTATTTATTATTGATCACAGATGTTCTTTAAATCCTTGATAATAAAAGCATTGTTAAAGGAAAATAATTCTACAAAATATATTGCCTATGCAAAAAACACTGGTGGTTAAGAATGAGTCATGAATTTTTAACTGTTCTTTTAGTGGTTTTGGTTTTTGTTTTGTTTCGGTTTGGTTTGTTTTTTTTTTAAATAACTTTTATAGGAAACTCTCATGATCAATATGGGCTCATTGTTCAAAGACAAGAAATGGACTTGAACAGAAAAATTACAAATTTGTTCTGAGGAATGCTCAAATATAGAGAGATGCAGAGAAAAAAGTCATGAACACTGGATATCCCAGGAAATACTTGCAAGAACTTAACTTTTTGTTATCTTCTCTCTGGAGGAGACTATTTCAAGGAAAATAAATCTCTCAGTTAGCTCATTTGCAGAACAGAAATTTTCAAAGCTTCCAAGTTTACATAAAAACCCAGAACCCTTATTTTCCAGCCAACCTTATTAAGAAGAAAACTGATGAAAGAGAAAGGAATATATCTGAAACAGTCTGACAACTCCATATGTAATATTTTAGCATAGGACTGCACTGTGATAAAATAGTCAACAAAGAACTCTCCAGATATTCTTTATCTTTAACTTGAGTTTTAGAACTTAGGTTCTGTAAAACTTTGTATCAGCAGATATTTCAAAGTGTTACTTTTATGTTTTATGCTTTGGAAACAAACTTTTTTAGAAAACAACCTACCAGTTATGAATGCTAATAAATTACTTCAGAAACAGGTAGTTAACAAATAGCAACTTGATAAATACATGTTTGGGCTCAAGTGTCTACACGTGGTCATGAAGAGGAATTAAGCAAAATTTCCTAGGTATGGGGTATAAACCATGCTTGAATATATGATGAAATCAGCTTAGATTTCATCAGATTCAGTTACAAAACAGAAGAAAGATGAGCTAAGGGAAGAAGATTGCTTTTGTAAAGCCCAGTTGCTCTGTGTTTACCTTGCAAATTGACTGCCTTGAAGGGGTTGGTGGTGGTTCTGAAAGCTGCACAAATTAAAGACGTTAAGTTTTCAAAGCACAGAATCTGATTGAAGGAAAGGCTTGAAACCCAAAATATGAACTAAAGCAGCAAGAAGGGATCTATTTATGATTGACCTAAGTGAAAGAACAAAAGTTTATGTAAATTCATATCTGTTATTTTTAGAATAAGCCCCTAACAAAGTGCATAAGCCTTAAGGGCAGTGTTAAGAAAAAGCCACTTAGTGCTCAAAGATCCTTTTCATAGTCTTTCCAAGTAGGACAACAATGAAACACACTGAAGTAGACTAACTTGTTCATGTTTTTCAAAGACACTTTTTTTTCAAAGAAGCAATTTGTGTTTCTTTCATCTCCCACTGAAACAAAAAATAAGAACAGTTTGTAATCCCAGTAAATAATGTTTATTCACTGTAGGTACATTGGAAACTTCAGAAGAGCATGGGAACATACATGGCATAATCTCAGTTGAAAGGGATTTTAGAAGATACAGAAGACACAGCATGCTACCTATCACCAGCCAAAATCCAGCTACATTTTTCAGAAGTCAGCTAGTGTTTGCACATAAAGACAAGCAGTATTCTAGAATAACCAAAAGATGTCTTCTCTTTGATAATCCATTTGTAGATTTAAGGAATAAATGATCTGTGAGTCATTTTTTTTACACTATTGATTCAAACGAAAGGTGAATAAACACCAAAATCTTTCTTTTGACTTCCTACAGAATTGCAAAATTTAACTTAGTGGTTACTTATCTGTAGACACATTCACCATCCAAACCTATACTCTCAATTTAAGGGCAAAATCTCCCTATTAATGTTAAAAGTACAAGCTGAGTGATTCAACTTTCAAATTTGTCTTGGGTTGAGCTGGCAAAATGCCAGCTGTCCAGGACAGAGTGAAAGGGATTCCTCCTCCCCCCAACCAGCCAAGGGAAAAAGAAAAGGGAGAGGAAAAAACCCCCTCAAACCAGGTTTATGCTGAAACTAACTACATGTATTTATACATAAAAGAGAAAATTAAGAGAAAGCTACAATATAACACACACTTACACAAGTTATGTATAACAAGAAATAACTTCCCACTCCCCAGTTAATACAAAGTGCATTACTCTAAATCTATAAGTACTCTAAAAGACACCCTGCAAGAAAGAGAAAGTATAACAACAAAATATTTCTGCTTCCCTGAATTCAAACAAAATACGATGTAGCAGCAGCAGGAGCAGGGCCTAACAGAAGAGAACAACTGCAGCAGTCTTCTCTGTACTCCAGCCATAGTGGAACTGAACTAACACCTCCCACTGCTGCACACAATCTTAAGTTTGCGTCATCTGGTATGAAATACTTCCTTGGTTACCCAGTCAGGTGAGAGCTGTCTCCCAATCCACATAGATTCTCTGAGCCTGACAATTTGAGGCCTAGCTAAAACCACACAAAATTAAATCCAAAATACCTCATTTTCTCATATGTATGTGAGAGAATATATATAATATAGAAGCAATACAGTATGAGACATTGCTGTCTGCTAAGAGCCTATTTACCACATGCCATGAATAGACAGTGTCATTCTACTGCTGTAATCAAACATCATGAAGAAATATTTGTGTGCCTGATTGTTTTGTACTCATTTGTGTCAGTCAAAGATTCTTGTATAAAAGGAATTTGCTGCCTTAGTTGCTCCTGAGAGATCTCTATTTTTTAGAATAGAAAATTCATGGTGATTTCTCATCTTTCTTTTTAGGTTTTCCAAAGCACATTATTAAAAGCTTGACTGTATTTCCATTGAAGTTTAATGGAAGAGAATTCTGTATTGAGAGGTAACAAACTGAACCCTAGAGATGCAGATTTTCTCTATATCACTAAGAAATATTTCTTTCTATAACTAGGGAAAAATCATTTTATCAAATGCGAGCACTGACACTGTGTCCTAGTTCAGCAGGAGGGACCAGCTAACCCTGTGTGGGGGTGATCAAAGCTGTGTATTCTAACCCCTCTATTCATTCCCCAAGGTCAATGGGCCATTAGCAGCAGCTGCCCAGGGAGCCATTAGCACCTTCACACCCAGCCTGAGGGGGCGGAGCTGCTAATGGGCCATCAACAGTTCAACACCCCCTGGCTCCCAGAGTTAATCACCCATTGTGTGAGTCCCCGCCCAGAGGGAGGGACTGAGTGCTCCCTGAGGGTACATAAGGGGTGGGTAAGAAGACCTCGGGTACCTCTCGTCGGATCCAGAGCAGCAGCAGGACCTCGACAGCAGGAGATCACCGCTCTCGCCCAGACCACAGCCCTCGCCTGCACCAACAGGTTTTTCTTTTCCTTTTGCTCTGGATTTGGGGGAGCCACAGGGGTCTCAGCACAAGGGCAAACAAACCCCCTTGGGTTTTTGCCCCAGGACACTGGGTTATACTGCTGGGGTATTGTGAGTTGAAAGCAATTTCCCTTGTGTGTCAGTGTTGTTATTGTAATATTATTATTAAATTTTAGGTCTGACTTATAATCTCTCTCGTGGTGAGTTCATTTCCCCTGCTGGTTCACCTTTAAACCAGCACACACTGCTTTCATAAAAGATCTGCTGTAACACTTAGAGGCTTCTTACCAGTTTGCAAATCACTATTATACCAGTGCCTAGTAGGTGATCATCAGCTTCTGAAAATCTCTCTCTCTTATTTAATATTATCCCTGTTTAATTTCTGTGTTCATATTGTGCTGCTTCTGACTGAATAAAAAGATATAGGTTCTTCACCTTATATGCTTGTCACATCATGCATCACATGTGTTATTACTATATATGTGCCAAATGAGATACTGAGGCGACCATCAGTGTATGCTTCAATTCCTCTTCTTTGTTTTTGATAGGTGAAACTTAATCCCACTTAGGTTCTTTCACATTACTCCAGTATATATCTGCAGGTCTCCTTGTTCCTTCACTATCTTCATAGTATGTGTTTACACATAGTGATGGATTCACCTTGGCTGAATGCCAGGTTCCTATCCAGCTGCTCTATCGCTCCCCTTTCCAGCCAGAGAGGGGAGGGAGCAAGGTGGAAGGAAAAAGAAGTAACACACATCGTGGATTGTGATAAGGCAGTTTATATTTATGCAAAAAGGAAAAAAAACCCCGAAAGCAGCATGTACATGCACAAAGCAGGAGCTGAAGGTAAATCTGTACTTCCCATAAGCAGCAATGATTGGCCACTCCTCTGAAAAGCAGAACTCCAGCATGTGTAATGGTTATCAGCAGGAAGCCATTACGAGACAATGGATGCCCCTTCTGGCTGATTGCCTCACTTTTATATCTGGGTTGACATCATATGGTATGGAATATCTCTTTGATCAGTGTGGGTCAGGTGGCCTACCTGTGTGCCCTCCCAGGATCTCGCCTCTGACTGAAGAAGAAATGTTACAGGGCTGCACTCAGCAGTAGGCAAACCATAGGCTTGTTATCAACACTTCTCTACCTACTGATGCAGAGCACAGCACTGCAAGGCCTGCTATGGGAAAATAAATTCTGGCTCAGCCAGACCCAGTACACGCATATATAAACAAATATGCACAGTATTTATGTAAAATAACTAACTATTAAAATTCTTTGACTGCTGCTGTGCTAGTTTACTGTATTCCTAACTACACCTCTCTTTCTGATACAAAGACTGTCCTATATTCAGGTAGTACCATGTTATTAAAAATCACAACATAATAAATTGCATGTTTCATGAAAAAGAACTATAACAGAAAGCATCGCTTTTATTAAAACAGATGCATGAAGCTGGAAGTTATAAAAACACGAATAACCCCAAAGAAAGGCATGCTCTCTTAGGGAAAGAAGTTAAGGACATTTGACTGACATTGTGACTGTGGCAGGTAGAGTACTCGATAATTGCTACCTAGGTTTTCAATGCAGAGAAGGGTTCACTTTGTTGCTATTGAACAATAACAGAGAAGGGTAAACATGTTGGATTGGTTTTTTCTCATCTAGGGACTGAATTGAAATGTTCTGTGATCACTTGGTTTCAAATCCTCAGTTATTGCAAACAGCAAAGCTACACTGACAAAAAACCAGACACCACATTTTTTGCATAAGACGTAAGTCATATTTAATCACAAAATGAGTAAAGCAAATTTAAACTATGTAGCTTTATGTAAGTATGATTTTACACAAATTTGGATTCTTATGAAGGCACTTGTCAGTCACTTAAAGGTTATGAAAGAAGCAAACCTTCTGACCACATAGTGGAGCCACTTCTGTTTTGATGAGCATTTAACTAGCCTGTGAAAAAACACACGTCTCTAGAGTTAAGAAGGTCTGCTCTTCCTAGTTCAATAAATAAATCTGTAATGTTGTTCTTGACATCAATTTAATTTGGTGTTTTGATAAAAACCAGAACAAAATGCTTCCGTTTCACCTCATAGTCAAAACTGGTAAAAACTATGGTTATTAATGTTTTTTATCTCTTTATTTTTGTGTTACAAATAGAATTTTGGAATAAAAATTAATTTTAAGAACTTCTAACTCTTCCATGTCACTTTCATATGTATCAACAGACCTACAGGAACTTAACTACTTGCACCCTTTATGGAGACATTCTTTCTGCTATGTGGAGTGGTTCAGATACTGCTGGCTAAGATATTAGAGCACACAAAGTGTCTGAAATGAATAAACCACATTTTTAATTATTAAGAACAAATAACTGTTTTCATATAGGATAGTTAAAAGTAAGGCAGAACTTTTATTTTCCAGCATGTCTTCTCTCAGTCATAAGCTATGCATTTGTTTAAATCACTGCCACTTTATGTGCTAGTGCAACATGCACACTATAGCATACAGAAAGGATTTTTCATCATCATTATTCATTGCCTTACTGAAAAGAAACTTTACTCCTCTACAGTTACTAAGAACTGAGTCATGAACAAAAGATGGCTGCTGATCTGATAATTCACATGCCCATTTCCAGTTACAAAAGACAATCATGAAGATATCAAAATTCTCACAGATAAACTAAGGGTCAGTAATCTCTGCGAACATGCCACCTACTCTTCTACTTCTCTATGCCTGAGAAATTTTGCATCATCTAAAGGACAGTAAAATAGTAATAAAGAAAAGAAATGTTTTAGTACACAATCTGAAAGTGAGGAAAACACTCTCTGATTCCTTTATTGTGTACTCCATTGTCTTGCCCATGTTCTAGACCAGATGTTCATGAAGATAAGGAATTTCAAGAAGTCTGTCATAATAGAAGAAGCGATAAAATGCAAGAGCATTGGGTTGCAGCGAAGATTGATTTCATTCAAGTTTCATAAACCACATTTCATAAATTTCATAACTCTGCTACAAAAAGAGGTTAAGGGCAAGTAAGCACTAGAGGATGATATACATATCCTCCCAATATGCCTGCATAATTCCACAGTCTCTGTGACACCTGCTGAAGTGTATGTGCAGAACCAAGCTTAGCAACCAGTGCACTGCAACTCACTCCAAAATTCCACTTCTCAGAAAACATGAGAATTGTAACATGGCAGGACTAACAAGATCAGGCCATGTGTAAAAACATTACTCTGTCCATCAGACAACTCATTTTCAACAAATTTTCAAAGTCAAAAATAAATTGCAAGACACATTTTGGATCACAGGAATTTTCTGTCAAATCCCTCGGGAATCATTTACCAAATCACTTGTGCTTAAGTGAGTACTCATCCTACAGGATCATAATTCCCAAAAATGTAGGGATAAGGTTTATTTGCGGCAGTCAGAGGAGGCAGAGACAAATTCAGGCAGCAGTTAGATCAGAAGGCTTACACCAAAGAAAAAGGACTTTATTTTTAGTTACAGTTTTACTTTTATCTACTTTCTTCCACACTGTATCATCTCATAATTGGTCAGTCAACTCAGTAAAGCATACATGGAAGCATTCTACTGGCCAAAACATCTCCTGTATTCTGCAGGTGTTTTTTCACCCTTACGGGTGCACTGCTTTCATTCAAGAATACACTCTGAACTGTTCCATATCAATCTCTTCATCAATTACCTCAGACATTAGGGGTCCACAGACCCACTGTTTCCCACCATATAGAAAAGGTTAATAGCCAAAGTTCAGTAGAAATATATATAGAAAATATCTATTGAACCTATCACAATATGTGATTACAAAGTTCTGTGCCAAGTTACAATCCAGTATATTAATCAAAACTTATTTTGACAATTTACTTAGAAAAGCAAGCATGTTAAATTTTATTGCTGAGAGCTCCCTATAAAAAATGGGGAATGGAGGGACAGAGCAGGGTTGTGCATAATAAAGTAACAGTGAAAGGCAGCTAGAAGCAATCCACACCAGTAAATGAGAGCATGTAAAGTCAGTTCGTTTTAAATGCATGCATAAAATTTAATATTTTCTCTGAAAGCAAAATCATATATCTATATTTATTTTTTCCCCAGTCTGTTGTGGTGTTTAAGTGCAAAGAAAACTACAATGAAATTTGTTACAAACAGACACTTCCCACACAGTCCTATGGAAGGGAGACTTTTTGAGTCACACAGTCTTATTTAGCAGTGTTATCTAGCCATTATAATGCTTCACACATAAGCT
The DNA here is from genome assembly GCF_047495875.1 of Pithys albifrons albifrons. Lineage (NCBI taxonomy): Eukaryota > Metazoa > Chordata > Aves > Passeriformes > Thamnophilidae > Pithys > Pithys albifrons. The sequence goes on along the minus strand of NC_092497.1, from coordinate 78,223,393 downwards.
CCATAGCTTCATGCAGCTTCTCACTTGTGAAATACCTAGATCTGGAGATATGTAGATTTGGAAATAGCTTAAGAAGGTTCAGAAATATTCCTCCTGATATGGCTCACATGTTGGAAAAAAAATACTGTCAATCCTTTGATCTCTTCAAAAAGCGTTTGTTGCTTTACTCAAAAGCCTTTTTTTTTCTTCTCTCCCCACTTTCCCTGTTTAGGGAAAGAATTACTTCATACTGTGTGATGATGATTAGGAGTCTACATCTGCATGACTAACCTAGAAAATTTATCTTTATGTGACAGTAAGGACCCAGAAGCAACCATTTTTACAAAACAAAATCTGTATTTGGAGAAAAATACCTATTTACTATTAAGAAGCAAGTTGGTCCAATCAAATTCTGACAGAAAGACCAAATTTCCTTTGGTTCCATTGTTTCAATGCTATAGGGTAACATGGGCTAAAGTTCCTAAAATGTGGCTATTTGCGCATCCTTTTTCAGACATAAAAGGTAGATTAATGAAATACATCTTATGGAATAAATTAGAAACATTTCTGAATCCATGATGGTGTAATTTTTAAATAATATATGACTGAAAATTCTTTGACTTGGTAGGTTTGCTCTAAGGGGACTTCAATATCAGCACACCTAAAGAAGAGCTGGTGAAGAAAACTTGAAATTTTCAGAAGTAAACATAAAGGCTACAAAACAAAAGAAAAGCTAATATATCATTGGCTACTACTGTGTGACAGAACTGCTAGATTTATGTCAGATTCCACCTAACAAAAGACTTTTAGTGTCAGGAAAGAGGTATCTCAAGACAATCACACAATTTATCATACAAACAATAAACTGTCTCTGTAATAGTTACATTTCTGCCATTTTTATGAGGTCACCTAAGGATCTTTCTGTTTTCTGAATTTATATAGTACTTTTCAGCTATGAAACTTTATTCTTCCTCCCAAGAGAATGATTAAAAAGTCCTGTATCTATGTAGTTCTATTCAGATTCTTCACGATAAAAATTTAATTTAATTTTTACTTGGGCTATGCTTACACACAGCCAGGATTCATGATTCTTCAGCCTGTAAGAATATACCTATATTTCTGTGAAATAATATTAAGTTCTCTGTGTCTCACCACTTAGCAATATTTAAAGAGGACCAACTAAACAATAATTTGTGAAAGAGTCTTTGGACATATTGCAAACTTGCAGCTTTTTGAATTTATTTGTTTTTTTTTTTATTTCTCATTTCACTGCAGTGTCAGTACTCTTTCAAAAAGCTGAAAGCAACTACTTCCAGACATTGTTTCTGATGCAGTGCCTCTGTTCCGTATTCCCACATCATATTTGATACATTACATTTTTCAGCAGTACGGAAAAAACAAAAGGCACTATTTCATCAAAGCTCAACGAGGTCCATTATATCCCTTCTGGCATAGATGACAACAAAATAGAATTTGTAGACCTTGATTATTCAATGTTTAGGAACATATAGATGTATTTTGAAAGATTTGGTACAAGGCCTTTCTTTCAAAGTATGATTGCTTTACTTCATTTTATGTCTCAATTTCTGAATTTGGTGGCCTGCTACCAATTTTCTGCATGAAACAACAAAAGAAGGTACTATTTAAGGCTTTTAAATCTTCACTGGTTCCATGTTCATTTTTTCTAAACCCTGGAAAAGATTATTTCACTAAATGTCTTCAGTTGCAATGACACTATTTCTACACATTTCCAGGAAAGCTTAGACACTGCTGAAAGCTGTGGTTCTTAATCAAATAATTTGAGTTCTATTTCCTCTCAGGGGTCTCAGGGATACCTTGAAAAAGATGGTTGTACAAATAGCATCAAGAAAGCTGTAAGGTGATTGAAATGGTCAATCAGTTGGACTAACTGATCATTGTAGATTCATTACAACTGTTCTCTTCTCTTCTGTTCTATTCTCTCAGACAGGAATATAAATTAAATTAATGTTATATTTTCACTCTATATTTCAAGATGATAAATTAGCATGATTTTTAATAGGAGATTTCTTTCAGATTGCTTTATTCAGTTTTGAATTTCAACTATGGCCTCTGCTAAGATTACTAGAGAAACAATATTATACAAAATAAATTGAAGGTCTTTAATGTCAGTATTAGTGTTAGTGTTTCCGTGCCTTTTAAAGACCAAAAAAGAAACACAATAAAGAATATATGTTGCTATTGATTTTGTACCATTAGAAGTATGCTAAAATGTTTTAGGTCCATATGACTGCAAGAAATTTAACACAAACTTCAGTCAGACAATGTCTGTTTCTGTTTCTATAGGGAAAGCACTAGTAAAATCATAAATTATTTAACAGAATAATTGATAACTACCCTAAAAATTTTATTTAATAATGAAAAAAAATTCTACTTATTTGTGTGAACTGTATTTTTCATTTAATTTCATAGTTCTTTTTAAAATTAATTGCTTTTATAATGCAAATAACTTTTGTAATAGATTTTTAACAAATATCTCAAATTTCCTTTACTGTATTTTTTTACCCACATTTTCACAAGGATTTTTTATGAAAATTAAAGACAAATTTTCTATTCTGTTTGAAACCTTGTGAGTTTCTTCCTTTAGTTTTAATTTTCTTTTTTCTTTTCACTCATTTGCCTCAAACTGGTGTTAATGTCACATCTGTTTATAGAAGTTGTTGGTGTACAACACTAAAAGTGTTGGATTCAAGAAATTAAGTAACTCTCAGACAGTAACTAGGTATTTTTAGAAAAGCCAGATTAAACACAAATTACAAGAACTACCTATATGCAAATCAGTAGCTGCAACTTCCTTCTCACTTCAAAATTAAGTGTAATTAATTCAGGTTTTATTTTTACCTCCTTGTGTACATTGTGATTTTTTCAAGACTTTGTAAATTAAATTCCATACTAACCATACTCCTAAGATTTTTAGTCCCACACTTTCACACTTATTTTTACATTTAGATTATTATTCAGAATTGCTGAAAATTCAGCCACACAAACAATACCTAATGTTATCTGACATTCACAATGGCCTACTATAAAGGAAGGATTTCTGTATCCTACTATGCCTATTTGCCTCTTGTCTGCAGTGTTGTAAGTAGTGTGTCAGTGTGGGGCATAAGACGCAAAGGTCAAATCACAAACTTAAATAGGTATAAGATTAAGTAAAAAGAAATTTTTGGCTTTCCTACCACTTTATCTATGAAATCAACATCCTGTCAGGCAACCTGTGCAGTAAGAGAGTGTTCAGATACCACAGAGACTCTCATACTCTGAAATCAGAGGATGTGAAACAAAGAGGAAGTAAAATCCTTTTGAACTTCTTGCATCACTTAACCTTGGGAGGTATCACTTTGAGTTAATAGAAGACAAACAGAAATACTGGCTTACATGTGTGGTTCTGGGCTTCTTGTTTCATTATTGACATTGTTGACAACGAAATTGCTCACATAGTCATCCACTTCAATGAATCAGTTATTCAAATAAGGTATAAGTAGCTTGGAAATCATTTAATCTCCACAGGATCTCTTGATTTACAAAATTACATTTTCTTTCTGTTTGTTGATTTATATTAAAAAGTAGCCAGCAGTCTTTTAGGAATTTGTATAAATAAAATGAGGAAATCTTCAATATAGGAAAAATACAGGTACTTTGGAGCTACATATACCTATGCATACACTGGAAATGAAAACCGCTTTCCAATGTTTAAAGTAGTAAGTATTCTGACTGAACAGGTGTTATGGGTTCACCTAGGTGGGCCTAGATTTGGGCTCTGAAGTCTGGACTAGGCCGAAGCTGTCAGCTGACTTGAGCTGGGCTGAGCTAACAGCTGACCTCTTCTAGTCAGTAACTTTGTATTCCATACCACATTATGACATCATCTCCAGGGAAGCAGGAACCAGTGTGGGAGTGGTTAAGGCAGTCGCTTCTCAGCCCTCCTCTTGGGAGGACGCACGATGCTGTCCCAGGGGGGATGGAGAGGACCAGGCCCACCACTGGCTCACAGGGTACCTCAGGAAAGTAAAATGTGTTGTTCTGGGTCTCTCCTTTCTGCTTGGGTTTGTCTCCCTGGGGAATAAGCTTCTTCTTAAGTAATGTGTAGTTAGGACAGTAGAATTTGTGTGTTCGTTAAGAAGTTGAGGTGGGGAACTTGTTGTTGAAGACTTGTGTGAGTGTATATTTGTACTCTCTTCTAATTGTCTCTTTCTTTCTGTGAAAAATATATGTAGATTTAGTATAAATGCAGTTTGAAGTGGTTTTTTTTCTTTCCCCTCTCTTTTCCTCCCTTTTCCTGGTGTTAGGAGGGAGACTTTTCTCTCTGTGCTTGGGGGGGTTGGCAGTTGCTTATCTCAAACCAAGACAACAGGTAATAGGGAAAAAGATAAATAATACATTTATTGATTTGAATAATTAGTGTAATTAGAGCTCCTGAAACATTTACATTGTTTTGCCATACAAATGAGACAAGATTTCGGGAGAGGAGTTAGTTCAAATGGTAGAGCACTCACTTAGCATGTGAGAGGTAGTGGGATCGATTTGTTGTAGTTTCACAATCTTCCATGGAATCTTTTATCTCCCTTACTAAAACAGAGGTTTCAAAAGAACCAGGATGAGATAAAAAAGGGATAGCTGGTAGCTCTGCTTTCCCACTTGATGGCTGGGAGAGGTGATGCAGAGAGGGTGAGAGGACTTTTTTCCTGGTGCTGGCTATACTTCTCTGCCCCGGCTGCCGGTCAGGTGCCAGCCACCATTTGCTGGGCTGGTGGAAGCTCTTGGAGGGAGCTCCCCTGGCTTGGCCTCCCAACTCCACATGCCTTGGCTTGTTCTTTGGAGAGAGAGAGGAGTCACTCCTACTTGGATTTGCTACACACTCCCTGAAGGCCAATGCCGCCTCAGTGCTTTTGGACAAAGGATAAGGAGACGGTCTCTGCATTGCCCACAAAGAAGGTTTCAGCCCATCTCCTGTGATCGCCATTTTCTCATGTGAATTTTTCAGAACAAGCACCTTGACTGAGCTCATGAGTGACTTCTGCGACTGCTGCTTCCCAAGGTGTGGCATCACTTTCTGCTGTCCGTAAATATAACTGCACTGAAAGGGGCAGAGATAGGACTTAATATGTCTGAAAATTTTAGTTATGGTGTTGCTGTTTGTTCTTTTCTGGGTTTGGTTATACATATTTGTACTTAAGACCTGTTATCCTTTTCTATACATTTTCTGATTAAAGTCTTAATTTCAAAGCACATGCTGTGTTTGGGGAAAAGACCCCCTTCCTAGTCCAGATAGACACCTTAATTTTCTTCTAAACTGAGGCAGATGTCCACATTCTCTAGGTCTTTTCTTGCCTTCATCTGTCAGGCTGCATCCCTTTGCCTTTACAGCAGCACATTACCGGTTTTGTTCAATACTGGATCTGACTGTCACCAGAGCAAGTGAGTTAATCAGGGACATCAAGAGTGGATGCAGCCTGTATTGCAGTGATCATGTATTGGTGGTTTGCAGTCTGAGGGATATGGGTCAGATAATGAGGAAGGTTAGGACCCGAACTTTAGGAAAGCAGACTTCCCTGAAGGGAAGTTATAGCCAGGTGGGGGCTGGTCTCTTCTCCCAGGCACTCAGCAATAGGAGAAAGGGGCATGGGCTTAAGCTCTACCAGGGGAAAGTTAAGTTGGATACCAGAAAAAAATTTTTTACAGAGAGAGTAACCAGGCATTGGAATAGCCTGCCCAGAGAGGTGGTGGATTCACCCTGGAGGTTTTTAAACTGAGATTGGACATGGCACTGAGTGCCATGATCTAGTAAAGGGACTGGAGTTGGACCAAGGGTTGGACTTGATGATCTCAGAGGTCTTTTCCAACCCAACCGATTCTATGATTCTATGATTCCAGCTCTTAAGGGAGATAGTTGGTGGTATCCCCTGGCAGACTGCTGTCAGAGACAAGTGAGCAAAACAGAGCTTACAGATCTTTAAGGAAGCCTTCCACAGCATGCAAGAGCTAGCAATCCTAAAGAACAAGAGATCAGTCTAGGAAGACAAGAAATGAAGTTGGGTTGTGCAGGGATGGGGTGAGGAAGGTCAAGGCAAAGCTGGAACTGAACCTGGCAAGGGACACAAAGAATAACATAAGGTTATTCTAGAGGTTATATTATAGAGGTGCTTTTTCACAAGAGCAAAGTAAAAGAAGGTGTACTTCCCCTGATAAACAACACTGGTAAACTGATAATAAATAAGGAGAAAGCTGGGGTATTCAATAACTTTTTTCACTCAGTCTTCTAGGGAAACCTCTCCTCCCCTACCTCTTGAGTGGATGGACAGCAGGATGGGGACCGGGGTAGTCCCTTCCACTAAAGGTCAGATTTGTGGCACACCTGAGGAATCTGAATACACGTAAGTTTATGGGACTCGATGAGATGCATCCCAGAGTCCTGAGGGATTCAACTGAGGTAGTTGCCAAGCCACTTTCCATGATATATGGTGACCAGAGAAAGAAAACACTGTACCCAACTTTAAAAAGGGTAGAAAGGAGGACCCGGGAAATTACCAACCTGTCAGCTTCACATCTGTGCCTGGGAAGATCATGGAACAAACCTCCTAGAAGCTATGCTAAAGGATATAGAGGACAGGGAGAGGATTCAGGACAGCCAACACAGCTTCACCAAAGGGAAATCCTGCCTGACCAACATGGTGACCGTCTACGATGAGGAGATTACATCAGTAGAGAAGGGAAGGGTTACCATAGTAATTTAACTGTAATTTAAAGACTCTGACATGGTGAACTGCAACATCCTTCTCCCTAAATTAGAGATAAAGTTGCATTCAATGGGCAGACTGTTAGATGGATAAGAAAGTAATTGGATGGTCACATTCAGAGGGGTAATGGTCAACAACAAAGTGCAAGGTGCTGCACCTGGGTCCAGGCAACTCCTGGTATCAATACAGGCTGGGGGATGAAAAGATCAAGAATAACCCTGTCAAAAAGGACTTGAGGGTGCTGGTGGATGAAAGGTTGAACATGACCTGGCAACCTCGACTTGCAGCCCAGAAAGCCAGTCACACCCAGGGCTCTCCCAGAACTTCCATTCACTGCACTTTTCTCAGGAATGGAATGGAGTGACTCCACTAGTCTATTTCTTTTTTGCAGTCTGTTATTCCTCAACCTCTGCACTTGCTCTTTAAGCTCTGTCACCTTGTTGAACAGATCATCCACTTGGTCTTACCACATGAGTGTGTCATCTCTGCTGTTCTCTGATGTTAATGCCAGGCTCAAACACTCACTGCAGTGGAAGACTTGGACAGTCGCATCCTTTTTAGGAAGCTCCATCTGGGTTGCCATGCTTCTGCTAGCAATGGCTTTTGTGTGGAAATCATTACTCTGTTCTACTTGAGCAGGCAAAAACTGCCAAGTGTACTTATCTCAGGAGTAGGGAGGGTAGCTGCACCCTCCTACATGAACTACCCGGCAAACTGCCATGTCACGTCCTTCTGATGTACCACGTCCTGTTTGTCCTTTCTGTTTGTCGTGCTCTGGGTTGTTGATGCCCCCTAGAGTCATTTAAATTTCCCACAGGTGCTCTTGGCTTTGCCCTCCCTCCATCTGATTGGCTCACCAGGGTTTATGGGTCCAGATAAGGCTCTGGACTGCTGGTCCTGTGCCCTTTTGCTCAGGAACTCCTCTGTACAACTCAATATGTCACTCACTACCAGACTTAGCTCACTCTCTGCTGTTGCTGCTGCTGCTGCCTTGCCTGCTGGGTAGATTGTTCTCAAAGTGGTTTTATCATTAAAAGTTTTAATGTTGACCAAAAAAAACCAAAAACCAAAAACCAACAATATGGGAAGTGCCATGATCTGCTATTAAAATTATTAGAGAGATGCCTCTGCCTAGATTAATCTGCAAACGAGACCACATGCCAAAGTCAATTGCGGGAATTATATTTAATTGTAAATGTGAGGCAGAAAGAGAGAGAGAAAGAAATAGGAAAATGGATGAGGTGGGGAAGAAAGAGAGTGATGGTGAGAGATATAATAGAACATATATCACCACTCCATGGAACTGTCAGCTCCCATGAGTCCATTTTTTCTGGTCTTCTCAGTGGTGAGGGTCCTCAAAACATAGTCCAATGGATTAATATACATTCAGGAGATGCCAGACACCTCTCTTGGGGAAAAACTTTTACAGTTTCTTGTGACAGGCTCTGGATTTGTTTTATCATTTGGATCACGTGCAGTCCTTTGGTGGTTGAAGGCCTCAGAAATGAGCCAGAGGGTGTTTGGGGGGTCTTTGATGGTTTCTGCCCCATTCTTAGCTGCCTCTCATGTGAATGTGCTGTGTTTATGTGGCCTTCCTGGAGGTGAGGATTTGCTCCTTTTGTTTTGTGTGGACAGATTTTTCCATCACATTCTCCAAATTCTCCTCCTCCTCCACTCGCAGAACCCAGCTAGGACTGATTCTTAGCACAGCTGCTGGGTTTGGCTTTCTTTTTGGATATGTTTTTCTTCCTAAGGTAATTGCACAACAGTCTTATCTCAAATTCCCATCACAGTCCAAATTTCTTTCAGGAGGCAAGAGGAGTGCTTTGCTGTTTGTAGATAGGCAGCTGTTTCTTCACCTTTTGATAAAAAATCTTTCTATGATTTTGACAGTGTTTAAGACATTAACGACATTTCAGTCTATCACAGAGAGAAGACAAATCAGTTAGTTTAACCAAGTGTTTTGCATTAGATTCTCAGGAATTACAGTGAAAAAACAAGTAGATATGTACCTGTTTTCTTACTTTCTTGCACCTTTGTGTTGCTTTAATAAAATAAAAGGAAAATGAATGGGATAGATAGGATGTGTCAGAAGGTACAATTGTCCTTTGGCATATTTGAGTATCCAGCCTTGGAAGAATAATAACAAAGAGTCCTCAGCTTCCTGTCAGACCTAGAAAGCTGCTTAGCTGTAGCCACATTAAAACACTCACCTGAAAATACAAATCCTATTGCTGTCTAAAAATGTTTCACATTTAACTGGGGACATTTTTCTTTAAGAATTGTGCCAAATTTTGCCAAATTGTCCTATTCAAACAAACACTAATTACAAATTATTTTTAATTCAATGTGCCACATAAGCCCAAAGCCATGGCGAGATATTTCACCTCCATTTTTAACTTATCTGTTATAAGGTAGTTTTGCAATGCAGGTGAAGCATTTTGACATAACCTTCAACATTTTTTTATTCTCAGTAAAAATACATTGCTTCTAAATCCTCTTTTAAAGTCTAATGTTCATCCACAATATTATGCAGTATCAAAGAACAGTTTTACAGTAATTATAATAAGATGATTTTCTTGTTTAATTACTACATTCCATACTCTATTTTTTCAAATTAATTATAAGCTAACTCAACTGATAGTTGAAACCTTAATTACTAATAAATAATTTATGTATTAGAAATAATTAAAATGAATATAATGTAAAACCTCAAAATTTATCTTCATTATTGCCTCTTAGAGAATCTTTTTCAGAAACTTTTTACAAAGTAAATTCAGAGCATTAGCCTAAAGATGCATATATAAGGGCAGAAATTTTCTTGAAAAGTTTAGCCAAAAATGATCAAACATTACATTATCTGTTCTTAATAGATAACAATGTGATTTCA